>NC_072795.1:35842500-36522500 GCF_028583425.1 Eublepharis macularius
CCCAGCCTTGAGGTTCCGCTCGTAGACGGGTGGCAAAGATCTCTGCAGCAGCTCTGGAGTCACGTTTTTGGCTTAAGACCTCCGTACCCAAGCTTCAGCATCAAATTGGGAAGATTGGATTATTTTAATTACTGAAACAGCGATTACAACCCGTAAAGAAGGACTAATAAGGTAAAGATTGCTATCTCTCTTTCTGAGAAGAAAATCGGTAAAAGAATTGAATTAAAGTAGAAGATAAAAATTGCAAAAGATTTAAAACTTTACTGTGAATGTTCTGGCAAAGTAATTGAGAGAAAAGAACTTTGTAGAGAAGAGCTAACGCGGAAAATAGATTATTGTTTACATACCTGCGGCTTGAAAGAGATAGCGAAGTGTGAGAAAGCTGAAAAATTGCGAGAAACGCTGAGCCGAGAGGAGGAACCGGAAGTGCATCAGTGCAAAAGAGAGACTGGCTGGAAGCGACCTTTGAAGAACCGGAAGAGGAAGAACGCCATTTTGGAGAAGGGAAAGGGCTTGACCTCAAATTGGGCGGAAGTAGGACATTTTGGATAAGGGAAAGGGTATAAAATTCAAGTAAAAACCATAGAGAAAAGACGTCCGACATTTTGGACACTAAGATCTCTAATTTTTAAAAGATTTCATTAAAACTTGACATTTATACTGAGAAAAGTAAATCAGCCATGCCACGGAGCTAAGGAAAAGAGCAGACTCATGGGAGCGAGGCAAAGCAAGCCCCACGATGTCGAAGAAAGAATGGCAAATGGCGCTGGACAGTCTTGATAAAAAAGTTGCAGAGGGGAATAGGGAGATCAAAGATATGATGCAAGAGATTGTGAAGGACATTAAGGAGCTCAAAGAGACTTTTAAATCAGAGACGGTGGAGCTGGTCAAAAATATTGATGAGGTCAAGAAAGAATTACAATCAACACAGCAGAAAGTTAAAACAGTGGAAGATGAAACTGACAAATTGGCTGTATCACACAAGATAGAAACCAAGGGTTTGAAAGGAAGAATGGCCGTGGTGGAATGTAAACATATGGAAAAACAACTTAGATTTCGCGGAGTCCCGGAAGTGGAAGGGAAATCAACCCAAGAGTAGATTTCAGAAATACTAGCAGAACTTTTGAACAAAGAAGTGGATGAGGTGGCAGCCTTTCTAGATGTGACATACAGAATCAACTCAAAATATGCAGCACAAAAAAATTTACCAAGAGATATAATAGTCCAATTTACAACAAAGAGAATAAGAGAAGAGATTGTGAGTAAGCAATTTCAAAACCCTCTGGAAATTGATGGAAAAAGAGTGAGAATAATGAAGGAACTGCCTAGGGGGGTTTTGTTAGAGAGGAAGAAATACAGAGAACTAGTACAAATGTTGAAAGAATTGAACATTAGATATAGATGGGAAATACCAGAAGGATTGAGCTTTGAATTTTGTGAGATTAAAAGAACACTCAGATCTGGACATGAGATGGAAATGTTCATAAAGGATTATGAAAAAGACTTACCCAAAAGATCTAAAATTTGACTATGGAGTGTAAAATCATATCTTGGAATGTAAATGGACTAAACTCACCTTCTAAATGCAAAACCACTTTCCACTGGCTATCTAAACAACATTGTAATATAATTTGTCTGCAGGAGATACATATTAGGAAACAAGATGTGAAATACTTAAAATTTGCTAAACTGGGGGAAGAATTTGCAGCTGCGTCAAATCAGAAAAAAAGAGGAGTTGTTTTATATATTAAAGATGAGCTGCAACTGAAAATGATTTTAAATGATGCGGAAGCTAGATATATAGCAGTGGAAATAATTTGGAATACAAAGAAAATACTTTTGATTGGGACTTATGCACCTAATGGTGCTAAAGAGAATTTTTTAAAAGATTTACAGAACCAACTGGATGGACTAACATATGCTCAAATAATTCTGGCAGGAGACTTTAATGGAGTAACAAATTTGGACGGTGATAAAAAAACGAAGAGTGCTCACAAAAAAAGAGGACTTTTGCCAAAACCCTTTTTTGAAATTAAAGATCAGGAAAATTTGGAAGATGTATGGAGAAGAAGTAATTCTAAAACAAAACAATACACGTTCTATTCTGCGAGACACTTGACATTATCAAGAATTGATATGATCTGGGCCTCCAAAGATTTGGCGGTATGGACTAAAGATGTGGAAATAATGCCTAAAGTAGGCTCAGATCATAATCCAGTTATGTGGAAATTTGGGAAAGGCACCAAAAGACGAGGATGGAGGATAAATGAAGATTTGCTGCAATTAGAAGATAATATAGTGCTACTACAAAGAGAGACCAATTTTTTTTTTTTTTTAGAAAATTTTTATTAGGTGAGAATATTAATATACAATTTCAAATAGCATCTCATTATCCTTTCCCCCACCCTTTCCCTCCCCCCCTTTTCCAAGACTTCCAACAGCTTTCCAACCCTATAGCCTAATCTATTCCCAATCTGTCCCCTTTTTCTGTAACTCCTTATCTCATGTTTACTTACTCTTTTATTCAACTAAGCCCTATCTATAAACTTCAAAAATATTGTTATAAACTTAAAATCTATTATCTATTACTTTATATTAGCTCCACATATATTTAAATTTAAACTAACAGTCAGATAAAATATCTGCTTTATTAATTCTAACAATATCTATTTACTCTAAGTCCACTTACATTTGGGCTAACAATTAGCTAATACTTCACTTCATATGGTAAAGACTCTATCTCTTCTAATAACAAATCCATTCTAATAATTTTCAAATTGCCATAATTCCCCCTTTACGTCCCACTTCTTTTCTAAATATGTTTTCAATCTTCCCCAGTCCGTAAAAAATTCCGCTGGATTCTGATCTCTCAGCTTCCTTGTCATTTTATCAATTTCCGCCATGTACAGCAATTTATGCATCCAATCTTCAATAGTTGGTATTTCTTGCACCTTCCATTTTTGCGCATATAAAAGTCTTGCTGCCGTCGTCATATAAAATAGTAATGTTCGGTATTGAGTAGGAACATCTTCCATGCTTAAGTTCAATAGCAATAGTTCTGGGTTCTTCTTTATTTGAATCTGCAATATCTCATTGAGAGATCTCTGTCTTTTGGTGCTACACCTCTGAAGATGCCGGCCACAGCTGCTGGCGAAACGTCAGGAACTACAATGCCAAGACCACGGCAATACAGCCCGGAAAACCCACAACAGCCATCTCATTTATTACTTCTATAATATCTCCCCAGAACTGTCTGGCTATTTCACATGTCCACCACATATGATACAATGATCCTTCATGCTTTTTACATTTCCAGCATTTATCTGACATGTTAGCATTTCCAAGCGCAATCTTCTTTGGTGTTAAATACCATCTATAGATCATTTTATAAACATTCTCTTTAATGCTGAAGAGAGACCAAATTCTTTATACAATATAATCTAAATAAAGATGTTTCAATTGACAAAGTTTGGGACACCTACAAAGCAGTGATTAGAGGAACTTTAATGGATTTAAATGCAAGAGACAAGAGGAGAAAAGAAGAAAAAAGGCAAGAAATTATGGAAAAGATAAAGGCCAAGGAGTTACAATTAAAGAAAAGACCAGGGAAGAAGAAGTTGTATCAAGAAATTTTTTTTTGCAAGAACAGCTGAGAGTAATGAATAATAAAGAATTAGAGTGGGAACTGAAAAAACTGAATCAAAAGTCATTTGAAGGTGCGAATAAACCTGGGAAATATTTAGCGTGGCAGCTGAAAAAGAAAAGGGAGAAAAAAGTAATAACTAAGATTCAAGAAGATGGTAAGACGTTAACAGATCAATTGGCTATTAGTAGAGCTTTTTTAAATATTATGCAAAACTGTATCAAAGAAAAGAAGTGAATCTGGACACTATTGATCAATATTTGAACAAGATCAATTTACCAATATTATCAGGAAAATGGAAGGAAAAGCTGAATGCAGAAATAACAGAGATGGAAATAAAAGAGGCTATTCGGACAACTAAGTTAGGGAAGGCACCAGGCCCAGATGGAATTACGGCTAAGTTCTACAAATTATTGGAAAATGAACTGGCACCTTTTTTGAAAGTGGTAATGAATGAAATTTTAAAAGGACAAAAGATACCAGAGTCTTGGAATGAGGCCAACATATCATTGATACCAAAAGAAAATCAAGATTTAAGTAATGTCAAGAACTATCGTCCTATTTCATTGTTAAATAATGATTACAAAATTTTTGCAAAAATTTTGGCGGAGAGATTAAAGGACTGGTTAGTCGAGTTTATTGCAGAAGAGCAGGCAGGGTTCCTTCCAAGCAGGCAAATTAGAGACAATTTGAGAACTGTAGTAAATGCTATAGAATACTAAGATAAACATTGTGAAAAGAAAGTTGGTTTCTTCTTTGTGGATGCAGAAAAAGCTTTTGACAATTTGAACTGGAATTTCATGTTTGCCACAATGGAGAGGCTGCAAATGGGGAAAGATTTTATTCAAGCAGTAAAAGCAATATACAGAGACCAATGTGCGGCAATTGTAGTAAATGACGATTTAACAAAAAAATTGGAAAAAAGAAAGGGTACTAGACAAGGGTGCCCATTATCTCCATTGTTGTTTATTTTGATTTTGGAACTGCTATTGATTCAAATACGAGATGATACTATAAGAGGCATAAAGATTAAAGAATTTACCTACAAGGTTAGAGCTTTTGCGGATGATGTGATGGTTATAGTGGAAGATCCAATATAAAACATGCCAAAGTTGCTTGATAAGATAAAAGAGTTCGGAGATCTGGCTGGATTTTATGTTAATAAGAAGAAATCAAAGATATTATGCAAGAATATGACTAAACAAAAGCAACAAGAGTTAATGGAACTTATTGATTGTGAAGTAACACATAAAGTTAAATATCTTGGAATTGAGATAACGGCAAAAAATATTGATTTATTTAAGAACAACTATGAAAAGCTACGGCAACAGATTGATAGAGACTTGATTAAATGGAATAAATTAAATCTGTCATGGCTGGGAAGAATAGCGGCAGTTAAGATGAATGTGTTACCACGGATTGTGTTCCTATTACAAACAATTCCAATTATTAGAGATACCAAACAATTTGAAAAATGGCAGAGGAAGATCTCTGACTTTGTGTGGGCAGGCAAGAAACCTCGAGTAAAAATGTAAGTTCTGTGTGACGCTAAAGAAAGAGGTGGACTGCAGTTGCCGAATCTTAGATTATATCATGAAGCAATGTTTGGTTTGGCTAAAAGAGTGGATGTCACTGAAAGACCGCAAACTCTTAACATTGGAAGGTTATAAGAAGTTGTTTGGATGGCATGCCTATTTGTGGCAGGATAAAATAAAAGCTGACTCTATGTTTTTGCACCATTATATTAGAAGGAGCCTCTTCATGGTCTGGAAAAAATATAAAAAATATCTGGGTGAAGGTATCCCCTCTTGGGTGGTACCGTTTGAAGTGATCGATCCAAGAGCTATCTATAATGAAGAACAATGTTTACCATATAAAGAGATATTGATTATGGAACAAAAAACGATGAGAATCAAAATGGAGGAAGAGTTATCCTCCTGTTATGGATGGTTCCAATATAGACAGATTAGAGACCTTTACAACTCGGATTGTTCAAAAGGAGGAATCAAATGGAAAAACTCAGAGTTGGAAGAGACCATACTACAAGAAAGTAAAAAGAAGATATCTAAAATTTATAAAATAATTTTGAAGTGGTATACAGAGGATGAGACAGTCAAAGTACAGATGGTGAAGTGGGCAATCAATTGTCACAAAGAAATAACAATGGAGTCATGGGAATATTTATGGAAAACTACATTGAAGATTTCAACTTGTACCAGTATTAAAGAGAATGTCTATAAGATGATTTATAGATGGTATTTAATGCCTAAGAAAGTTGTGCTTGGAAATGCAAATATGTCAGATAAATGCTGGAAATGTAAAAAGCATGAAGGATCATTGTATCATATGTGGTGGACATGTGATGTAGCTAGACAGTACTGGGGAGATATTTTAGAAGTAATAAATGAGATTTTGCAGACCCAAATAAAGAAGAACCCAGAGCTATTGCTACTGAATTTAAGTATGGAAGATGTTCCTATGCAATACAGAACATTACTATTCTACATGACAACGGCAGCAAGACTTTTATATGCGCAGAAATGGAAAGTGCAAGAAATACCAACTATTGAAGACTGGATATATAAATTGCTGTACATGGCAGAAATGGATAAAATGACAAGAAAGCTGAGAGATCACAATCTGGCAGAATTCTTTACTGATTGGGGAAGACTGAAAACATATTTAGAAAAGAAGTGGGACGTGAAAGGGGAACTATGGCAATTCGAAAATTATTAGAATGGGTTTCTTTTTATTGGAAGAGATGGAATCTTTACCATATGGAATGAAGTATTAGCTAATTGTTAGCTTAAATTTAAGTGGATTTGGAGTTAATAGATATTGGTAAAATTAATAAAGTAGATATTTTATTCAATTGTTAGCTTAAATTTAAATATATCTGAAGTTAACAGATAGTAATAGATAACAGATTGTAAGTTAATAATAATAGATCTGAAGCTAACAGATAGAGCTTAGCTTAACAAAGCAGAATGTAAACACGATATAATGAGTTATAGAAAAAGGGGATAGATTAGGAATATGTACTGTCGAAGGCTTTCATGGCCAGAGAACGATGGTTGTTGTGGGTTTTCCGGGCTGTATTGCCGTGGTCTTGGCATTGTAGTTCCTGACGTTTCGCCAGCAGCTGTGGCTGGCATCTTCAGAGGTGTAGCACCAAAAGACAGAGATCTCTCAGTGTCACAGTGTCACTGTGTCACTGTGACACTGAGAGATCTCTGTCTTTTGGTGCTACACCTCTGAAGATGCCAGCCACAGCTGCTGGCGAAACGTCAGAAACTACAATGCCAAGACCATGGCAATACAGCCTGGAAAACCCACAACAACCATAGAATAGGAATAGATTAAGATATAGGGTTGGAAAGCTGTTGGAAATCCTGAAAAGGGGGGGGGGAGGGAAAAGGTGGGGGAAAATGATATTGAGATGTTATTTGAAAGTTGTATGTATTAATATTCTCACCTAATAATTTTTTTTCCAAAAAGAGATAGTGAATCAAGTCAAAGCACATAAAAAAACGCCCCCCCCCCCGACAAGCCAATAGTAAAGCACCAACAATGCAATCCTAAACAGGGTTACATCCTTCTAAGCTCATTGATTTATATGTATTTGAACAGGAACCTACACAGTAGCGACTCTACACATTCTCCTGCATGAAGGAGTTTGATGTTTGTTGACCGAATGGCTCGAGCTGGACAGAATACATCTTGGGAAGAGAAATGACCAAGTAGGCATTTGGAACTAAAGAAAGAATAATGAAACTGTTATGTATTGGATTAGCTTTAGTCAAAGCTAGGCTCCTCAAGCCATCATTCCTACTGGTTACTTTTTCATAGGCAGCAGCCAATCAGTCCACAGAAATAAAGACCAGCCAAAGGGCTGCAAATCAGTTACATTGTATATAGTTGATGCAAATTAAGGATTCTAGTTGTGTGTGTTCTTATTGGATACTGTTTGAAAGGGGTGTGGGGTTTATGTGTATATATTTGCTCCTATTGAGCCTGTCTGTGTATCTGCTTCTGGTCTTCAATAAAGATGTTATTATGAGCTGAAATCCTTACTAGCTGGAATCACTTTGAGCAGAAATCACGATACTTAATAGAAACCTTTCAAAAAAGCAGGAAGGGGATTCTACTGGTGCATTGGTTTGACCAAAGGCAGCAGAAGTATGATTAATTTTGAATTATTAGTGCAAATCCATTTAGTTGTTCTTATTCCCCAAGCTCATGTGTTTATGCGTAATATACATGGTAGGAAGGGAGGATTTGAAGCAGAAAAAGCCTGGACCTGGGCCATAACAGATTGTATCCTCAAGATCAAGGGAACTGTAAGGAGATCTTGTTGTCAAGAGCACAATACCTACAAGGAATCACATTAGCAGAGACAGTCGTCAAATATGTGCACTCCAGGTTATGAAGGGCTTTGTTTCTCTGTCCTGATGCACCCATGTTCTGATGATTTCAGGCTAGATCTGTCTGTAGCCAGATGGCATGACCCTCCTCTCCATATACTTGGTTTGGAAACACTGTATATTAAAAACCCCTTTCAATCGTTACATTTGACCACGTGTAGTAGTGAGCGAATTCACTCACTACTACAAACTTCCCAAGTTGCATATTTGCAATTTTTTTCTGAAAGGTGCAACATGTGCCTATTCCAACTTCAAAGCATGCATCCCAGCTCCCAGAGGGTCTATTCCAAGGCAGAAAATCCACACATTACTCCTTTCAGAAGATACAGCAATTGTGCAAACTGGGAGGATTGCATGTAGCGCACTTGTTCCCTACACACGGAAGCCACAGCACCAGAAATGTTATGATGGAAAGAGGCTTAAATATTATCATTATCCCATCATTGTATTTCTGTATTGTAAACTGATCCTGTATCACAGGCAATTGTTGGATTTCTTGCAAGTGTATGGGATGATCATAGGAGGTGGGCAATCTCCTTGAAAACAAAGAATGCCTCGTGGATGAGGTTTCTCCTTACAGACATGGAAGACTAGAAAGCCTTGTGAGGATCTGTAGAGCTCATAGTAGAGTTGAAGCATAGTTGTTTGATGCGGGAACTACAGTCATTTCCAGCTTCGAGTGTAACAAAGCAGCCCGTGCTCCTCTTGACCTGGCAAGTCACATGGTGTGAGAGGGCCAATTGGATGCTGCTATGGGATATTAATACTTGCAGACCTGTTGATTTCCCTCAGTGTGGGCAATGTCTATGCTTGAACAATGAACAAACGTTGCTTGAAGATAGAAAGTTTGAAAACCATGTTCCAAACTTATCCATCTCCAATGAATTCACAAAAGTGAAAGATCACAGATTAGTTTGGTGAAAAATGCAATTTTCTGGGGTCAGAGACTAGAAGGCAAACATCCAGTGTACAGTATTTATCCTGACCCCTGTGGTGTCGACGGGAGCATCTGCCATGTTATCTCATGTAGAACGTTCAAAATGATTGCTAACTTTGCAAAGGAGCATATAGATCAATGGGAAATATGTCAAAATAGATGCTTTAAAAATGTTCTGGGTATCTTTCACATTTCTTCAGTTCTGGCAACACCTTAATGTGATGTTTTATTATGATTAATAGCAAATATTAAAATTATCTTCATTAGGGCCATAAATTTCAGAAGTAAATTAAATGAATCTCAAATTGAGCGGTGGTGATGCACAATCGCTTCTAAATTGGAATCATTTGTTGGACTTGTTCCAGCCCTGAAAAAAAAGAAGCTTTATAATTATTTTATACAGTATGCAGGATACAGCTGCATCATACGGAACAGGAGGAGTTGGATATTTCCATTATAGTAACAATGGTAATATGTTCCCCCCTAGGAACCTGCTTCCCTAAGCTTTAGTACTATACAAGATCAGGGCTTTTGAAGGGAAAAAATTAATTGTTATTGGTAATAAGCAACATTGAGGAGACAAGCATTTACTAGATAAAAAAGAATAATAAAATAGACCCCATAGTAAACAATTGTTCCATTGGGGATAACATGTATTAGCTCATTTAGAATTGAAGCCATTTTTTTCCAGGTGCCTTGAAATCTAGTACAAAACATATTGAAGCTATTGCAATAAAACATTTCTGGAACTGAACAAGCACATACTGCACAAGCCAAACCTGCTTTTATATACTTATGGGGTATGCTTGTGCTGCATTATACATAATTTATTTTTAATTTGATTTTAGATGCTATGATGCCTCCTTCCCCCTTTTTTGACTTAAACAACTTAAATGGCACTAGTGGTGTTTTAAAAATTTAATAATAACAAAATATTTTATTTAACATAGAGGGGAAATGTCAGGTGATATCAGGGTTGAAAATTTCTGAGGTAACTCAATTTAGATAACTCTGAGATAAAATCAGTACATGTACAGACTTAAGGTCTAATATTTCAAATTAACGAGAGTTTATTAAGCTCTTCAGTTACTTAAATCTTTATGTTGAGAGGCTTTTGTTCCAGTGTTTTCCCAAACACGCTGGTACACTTTCTTTGTGTATTCTCTTACTCCTTTTGGTTTCCAGAAGGCTGGTACCCTCTTTCCAGTACCGAAACCCCTTCTCTTGAAACACCAGAACTCATCTTCAGTTTTTTAACTACACCATACCAGGGATCTCTTCACTCTTCAGAGCTATCTCCCTCTTTGACTGGGTAGGGAAATTCTCCTCTCGCTAGAAGTTCCCAAATGGGAGCCTGCGCCTACTTCCCAAACTTCCTTGCCAACTTCCCCCCAGTTCTTCTGTCTGTGTTAAACTGCTGTCAGTCAGGGCTGAATCTCGAAACTGTCAGCTAGGGCTGAAATCAGACTCCCCTCTCCCCAGCATCCAGTTCAGATCAGAAGTCTTCTTTCTGTTCAGCTCATGTTACCCAATCAGATTCCTTGGAGTAACCTGCCACTCAAAGCTCTCTGTTTCTGTGAAACATTAACCTTTCACAGACCTTCAGCTGTTTGTACAGCACTTCCAGGCTTTTAAAAAGGGCAGTCCATCACAGATGCTTAATGGGATTAATTTTTCCCCTAGATCAGCAATTGATAGCAGTTGTAATGTGAGAAAATACTTGGATGTATACGTATTCATAGTTCTTATACATGACATTTATGATTGCTTAAGAGCTTGGAATGTGCATCTGCAACAAGTAAAAGTAAGCTTGCTTGCCACTTGGAGGAAGTCACTAAAAGGTAACGTGAGTGGAGAGAAATTTCAAAACATCTGAAATAAACACAAACTGTGCATCCCCCCACCCCCACCCCAGGAATGTTATCTAGGCCTGAAATTTTATTGTTAGAAACTAGGGTTTGTGGAGTCTATTAGAAAATGCTTTATCTATGTTGTCTGCATAATGTTGCAGCTGTGTATAAAAACAGCCAATTTGCCCTTATGCAAAAGTTCCCAAAGGCAGGAACCCACATCCTGCATTCATATAAGTACTGACACATTTGATATAGCCATGGTACTTCTAGGAACACAAACATGAGGAATCAAAACAAGCTGCATAGCTCTTAAGTAACTCTTTCCTGGGAAAGTGTGAAGGCTTTTTATTCTTTTAAAAATATGTTTGTCTCCTCCTCCTTCGTCTTCATAAGATGAAGATGCACATTTTTGCTTACCTGCGGGACTATTTCTATAGGTGACTATAAACAAGAAATGACAACAAAAATTCCAGCTTTCAGAGCCAACATAGAGCCAAGTTACAAGTCCTCCTGACACAGGTTGGACACTTGTCAGTTTCCCTCAAGTTTTGATGGGAAATGTAGGCATCCTGGTCTTGCAGCTGTAATGGAGAGCCAAGCTGTAAAACCAGGACGCCGACATTTCCCATCAAAACTTGAGGGAAGCTGACAAGTGTCCAACCTGTGTAGGGCATCACTTGTAGCTTGGCTAATAGAGTATCTGTTGGATGGACTCATGGGACCATGTCATTCTCACGTTACCCAATGGCCTTGAGTAAGTCACTAACTTTTCACTTAGGGTCAGTTGACATAGATTTGAGCTGATTTTGCTGTCACATCTTTTCTTTCAGGCATCTCAAATGAAGAATTCTCAGCACCCTTACCAGCGCTCTTTGGAAAAATCTGTGAAAGTTAAACTGGTATAAAATCAGTATAGGTTTGTAACGCAGAAATTCAACCTCAGTACTATAAAAATAATGCTCTACTTCACAGTAATTGGTTTGTTCTACATAGGAAGAGTTTTCCTGCCTTTGCCATCACAGTGGCAACAGAGTTCCATACTGCAAGTTTTCTCTGTCGCATGGCGCCATTTACCACTGTGGCACTGGACTGGAGAGGCTTTTAGAAGTTTTTAAGATGACTGATTTATTGAGACCCTGTTACATTGTTACATTGATATGTAAAGGGCCATTTTTAAAAACTCAAGAAGCCCCACAATGGTGAGTGTGGGGGAAACTGGCCATCACAGCATCTGGGATAAGGAAACCGGTGCTGATGATATAGATAGAGCTGGGAAAATCTGGACTTTCTTGTCCATGTGGTAACCATTCCAACTTTGATGCAATCTTTCACAAAACATTGCATTAAAACAGGTTTAGGAAACATCACAGAAAAGCCAGGAAAAATCCAGAAGACACATGAAAACACCAGGGCTTCCCCCCCCCCAGAAAAAAAGCCCTGGAAAACACCATAATGCTGTGCCATAGGAAAACAACCTGCTCCCTAACAGCATCCCTGCCACAGCAAACAAGCCATATGTAAGTAGTCATTATTATGATAGAATGTAAAAAACAGCACATTAAAATCCTGTATTACCTCTGCTATAGACATGGGCACTAATCGAAATCTGAATCAAATTTTGTGACGAATCAGACCGATTCACGTATCGCGAAATGCGTTTCGTGGGGCCACGTTTTTTTACGAAATCCACAACTTTTGGGGCCGATTCATTCGATTCATGAATGCTTCGTGATGCCAGACAGGCTGGTGCCAATCCATTGATCCCCTAGGCAATATAGGCCCGGAATGTCTGCAGACCTTTGGTTGCCGTGGAAACCCCAATCTTAGCCCATATAAGCTTGATAGGCAGCTCTCCCTGCCAACCTGAGAGCTGAGCAATGCGGGTCTGCGCAAGTTTACCTGGGAACTGTAGCTGGAGACTCCTTCCCCTCTGTTTCCCTTCTCCGTTTTTAAGAATGGGATGGTGGAATAGAGGCGGCGGCAGCATCCTCAGCAGCTCCTTCTGCCACTGCTCGCTGCTTGCCAGCTGCAGGAACCCTTCCCTGACTTTCTACCATCCTCCTGCTGCTCTGACATGCCTTCCCACCCACCCCCACCCCCAAGCCCCCTGGAGTGGATCCTGAGCAGATCCACTCTGCTCGGCTTTTCCTTTGAGAACTTGGAGGCGAGAGGGAGGCATGTCAGAGCAGCGGGAGGATGGGAGGACGGGAAGGAAAAGTTAGCAAAGAGAGCCTGAAGAGAGGAAAACCCAAGCAGATCCGCTCTGCTTGACTTTTCTTCCAGCAATGGCATAAAGCAGGAGGCAGGTGGATGGGAGGGAAAAGTCAGCAAAGAGAGCCTGAAGAGAGCTACTTGGAGGGTGGCTGGAGGAGAGCCTGCTGAAGTCTCCCTGCAAGTTTGGTATCTCTAGGTATGAAGGGGGCTGTTGAAGTACCCCAGGTTCTGATGAATCACGAAACTAACAAATCATATCATGAAACAGGAGAATTTCATGGAAGTTCATGTTCCGTGATTCATGGAACATGATGAAACACTAAACTCTTGGTTTTGTTTTTTTCCTGTTTCATGCCCATCTCTACTCTACTATTGTTTACAACAAGAAAATGATCATGGGAGAAAGGGAGGAGCTTCTTTCATGAAAATTCAGTGAAAGTGGATATTAGAAACATTAGATAATGTGATATGACATTTTAATTTCACTTTCCATTTAGTTGACTAAATCCAGAGGAACTAATGATAAATGGGTGTATTTCTTATGGGTGTATTTCTTATGACAAGAATATTAACATGTACATATTTAAGCACCTATATTACGATAAAAGTCTTCTCAGCAGCAGCTCTGTGAGATATTTCTGAATCATGACAAGAAAGCCTCACTACAGAAAACAGATTTTCAAAGTGGATTCCCTTATGGCCAAGTTCCTTAAGGTAAAGGCCTTTTTTTTAGGTAATGGCAAAATAGTGTTGCCAAGATATATATTTTATTCTTTGGTGATCTATTGTGCAGAATAGTAAAGAGTCCAGTAGCACCTTAAAGATTAATCAGCTTTATTGTAGCATAAGCTTTTGAGAACCACAGCTCTCTTCATCAGATGCAGAAGAGAGCTGTGGTTCTCGAAAGCTTATGCTACAATAAAATTGGTTAGTCTTAAAGGTGCTACTGGGTGTGTGTGCATGGATAAACAGACAGACTATATGCTATGTAGTTACCTTGTGATAATGGACTATTGATGAAGATTTTGTCAATGTTTGGTCCTTTATTTAATTCTAACACAAGAAATGTTATATGTATATTATTGGCTTTGTGATATTGCAATTTGCTTACTGAAGTTTATGGATCATTGTTTTCAAAAACAGGTTTATTTGTGCTAATTTTTGCCACTTTTTTTGTTGCCTTTTTCAGTCTTTTTGCATGTACCACAAGCCACCCAGATTCTAAATTTGCAATAGCCTGCAAACATCCTACATACAGCAATAATTAATACACACTGAACTTGAAGCATGAGCATTGAGTTGTATTTTAACAGTGACATTCTAAGAACACCTGGAAATAAGCTCCACTGAACAGACTTGAATAGGATTCTTAGTGGACCTATTTAGGATTACTGTCTAAATTAAGTGAGCCATAACCTTTTAAAGATTACCCATGTGAATGTATTCACAAAAGTTACATTAAACAAAAATATCCAGAGAACTCAAATGTTCCATGGATTACTCCATTCAGAAGAATGTCATAAGTGTCCAAAGACAACATAGATGCATGAACACATAATGAGCATTCATTTTGTGTTGAAACAGTCCAGCAATCTCAAAATATGTTGCATAAACCCTGAAAGGAAAGTCAATCTGCTAGCTCATTTCAGAAACTTCTTCTTGGAGAATATATGGCTTCATAAAAAATCCAGAGATAGAGTTGCTTTATATAAACATAATTACACTACCTCATCTATGCTCAGAAAGAAAACAAAAAGAGCAATACATGTGTGGTAACTTTCTAAAACTCCTTAAAAACATTTTTTTCTGTCATAAAGGCAAAACTTTGTATGCAAGAAATACTTGAAGACTAAAATTTATACAAGTTGAAGAGAACCAACCAACTTTTAAATTAATGGATTCATTAATATACATCTGGGAGATTTCTATTCTCTTTCAAGAAAACATGGATGGACTATTATTGTCTTTCATATGGATGGGCACTTATGACACAACTATGTGCACATAACTCTATAAGTCATTTATGTGAAAGAGCTCCTCCTTATTGTGGCTGTAGCAATTTTAAGCACACAATCAAAATTTCAATCTGAAAAAAAGATGGCTTATGATGGCATCACAACCATGGGAAGCTGCTTTACACAAATAGCTTGACCGTGAAGCTGCAACAACACATCTCAGGAGTTGCTCAGTGTGTGATTAATGCCTTTCTGAGCCTCTCAGAATGCATGAAGAAGCTAAAATGTGGGTACGTATGGGAACTGGACCTTCCAGATATGAGCGAGAAAGTAAGACATGCTCCATACTATCCTACCACACTATCATAGCAGTAGATCCTTCACTTCAGTCTGATAGAATATGCAACATTACACTTACAGTAGCAGCAGCCTATCTGGGTTGGAAGTTATTTCACCCCAGTCAACTTTGTGATACAGCAGAAAACTGAAACTTGGTCGCACATCAGTTCATGAATAAAGCATCTATCATGGCCCCATTAAGGATAAGCGCCATAGGAAGGATAAGTGTCGCATGAAGGATAAGCACTAGGTAGTTCCCTTCCCCCTTGTAAGGCCACAGAGATTCACGTGGACAAAGTCCTCCTCTTCTACCGGACTATAAGCACCCTCTCCAATATGCTACAAGTAGACCATGGCTGAATCCACACACCCGTGGAGCGTCCTGGCGTTGCGATAAATGTTTGCTAAACGCCTGGAAGTGTAGTATCTTTCTAGTGCGATTCAGAAATCACGCTAGAAAGATGGTACACTTCCAGGCGTTTAGCGAACATTTAGCGCAACGCCGGGACTCTCCGCAGGTGTGTGGATTCAGCCCATGACTGCCCTGACATCAATCATTACCCAAATTATAAAACTGTCTGCAAGTCAAGTCAAGCCGAATTATGTATGCCACCTGCTCAAGATTTTCCTGATTAGTCACTTTATCCTTTGCCACCCAGGTTGTACCAATAAACTGTCGCGTAGATACTTGTGTGGAATGAAAACCAAGAGCTGTCAAAAATGGATGATCTCATTGACAATCAATGGACATCTGGAGCTATGGGGGATGGGGAGAGGGGAATAGGGCAGCCATGATCTCCTGTTTGGCTTTAGTATAGACTGAGAAGGATGCTGAAATCAGTTTTTATACAGATGGGAGATAAGAGTTCAGCGCACTGCCTCTCCCACTCTTTATAATGGGAACTAATTATCAACCATGTCTACAGTCATTCTCAGACGTCATGTCATTGTGATGTGTGCTATCATACTTATATAATATATACATTACATATTCTGGACCTACACCCTTGTATCTGGGTTAAGTCTAAGAAATATAATGAATTTCCAATTAAACTTCAGTATTTTCAAAGTTTCTGTTCTGAGACTGGAAACCTAGCAAGAATAAGGAAATCTCTGACCAAAGCGAAAACATTCAAACTCCAGGTAATATCTGACTACTTATCATCATGGATTACAGGAAAGAATGTCTTTATGAAACACTTTAAAAGTCCTGTTGTTTAATTTTTTTTGCCAGCTAGTCATTTACACCAAAAGAATTCTTGGCTTTTGCAACAATACTGCAAAAAGTAGACCATCATCAACAGAAGCTAGATAGCATTCGGCCTGAACTCCATTTTAACCTTGAACCTTTAATTACAATTCCTCTTTATGGTACCTTAAACTCCTGAGGTACCTTTATGGTACCTCAGGAGAGGCTGGTCACAACCAACAATCCTTTTTTTCCTTCACACACACAGAGTTTCAGGTGTTCACTACTTTACCTAGGTTTTAGAACAGCTTTCTTTTAGGGTTTGAATCCCACAACTAATATAATCTGTGGCATTTTGCCCTGTTTGTGTGACATAGAGGTTGTTCCCTCTCTGACTTCTTCAGAGTTCCCAGAAGGTTTTTGCTGCCACCAAAAGCTTTCACCTTAGATCTCTTTGGTTTAACTGGTCTTATAGGAAAGCTTATTTATAGATAGTAGCAGGACAGAACAATCAACAGGTGAGAGTGGTTGTGAGATAAAAAGGGATCCTCTATTTCAGATGGATAAGGTGTTATGCTTAACTATAAGCAGAATTTGTTTACAAGTACATAAGCATGTATGATGGTTGCAGAGTGCTGATAAGCACTTTGGTTTCAGAATAAGTTCATGAGATTGGTGGTTTCAAAAATAGTTATATCTTCTTAAAGGTATATTCACAGACCCAGTCACAAACACTAATTTTCCACACAGATCTTCACTAACTGAATAAACACTCCTCTCATCTACACAGACATAGATTCAGTCAGGCTTTTTCACACAGGTGGCCTGACCTAGATGGAAAAATCTCTCTGAGGTACACACAGACTGATCCAGGCTCACAGACAGTTTGATTAAACCAGTCATGCAAATAGTTTGCCAAGGTAATAATCCAATGGAAAGTATTTCATATCCATCAGAAGTTATTGCTTGATGAATAACCGCGAGTTCATCTTCAAGAACAGAGACGAATTAAGAAACAAGTTACAGCTAGACATGGGCACAAACCAAAAAAAATTAACAACTCTGTGGTTCATGGTTCGGTGCCGACAACAATCCCGAAGTCGCAAACCGCAACGAACATTTTTCATTGCCGAACCGGTTTGCTGTTTGCGGTTTGTGGGTGCCAGAACGGCCCCCGGTGCACTTAGAGAGCCCATATTCACAGGGACTCTCCTCCAGCCAGCAGCCAAGTTTGGTCAAGAGCTCTTGCCCACCACTCCCACAGACCTGACCAGATCAGGCACTAATGTGTGAGCCCTCAGCCGAGGTGCCCACTGAGCTTGGTCCCAGAGCCAGGCAGCAGCCCTGGAACCAGAGGAGATAGATCCCTATCCCCCAAATCCAAGTTGAACTATACTCTCAGTCTCTCTCCCCAAAGGCTAGCAAGTGGCAAGCAAGAGCTCTGTCCCACTCCACTGCTTGCTGAAAGTGAAACCCAGCCTGGGAGCCCACAGCTATTTATAAGCACAGGTCCCATTGAGCAACACAGGAGGTCTGTGTTTGGCCATCAGAGCTGCCTATCAGGGTTTGCAGGAATGAGATTGGAGCGCCCATGGCTACAGAACACCCCCTCCTCCTCCCTCCCCCGGGTGTCTTCTCCCAACTTGTAACTGCTTTGCAGCTCCATGGTTGGAAGGAAGACCTGCCGATCAAGGTAAGCTGGGCTTCCATTCGGGTTTCCAGGGCGACAGAAGGAGCGCAGACAGAGTTCAGGCATTCCCCTGGCTCCGTTGCCAGGGGAATTGATTGATGGTGCCTGACTGTCTGGCTTCCTGAACTGCGGCCAAACACACTGAACCAGGCCTCTTCCAAACGCTGGTTCATTTGCCGTGGACAATCACGAACCGCTGGATTGCGATTGCGCGATCGCCAATTTCATGAGTTTTTGAAGTTCGTAATGCGGTTCATGCCCATCTCTAGTTACAACTACCACAACTACTGGACAGCTGGGTTTGAGAAGAAACATTCATCGTGTTATTAATTATTTTATTTGAAAAATTGAATTGTCACCTTATCCTAGTTTTTTCAGAAACAGATTACTGAAAAGAGGCTTGTAGCTTGGTCCAGTAATAAAACACAACATCTAAAACCCATAGAAACTCATTAGAACCAACAGAACAAGACAACCAATGTAATTCTATGCAGACTGTAAATCTGCTTAGGATTGCCCTGATCATCAAGCAGAAAATGGCAAGTAAAATCTATATTTTTAATCACTCTTCAAAAACAAAGGAAGGGAGTACCAGATAGGTTCTTTGATAATTTATTGCTAGGGTTGCCAGCATCCAGGTGGTGGTTGGAGATCTGGAATTAAAACTGATCTGCAGGTGACACAGACCAGTTCCTCTGGAGAAAATGGCTGCCTTGGAAGGTGAACTCTATGGCATTATAGCCAGCTGAAGTCCCTCCCCTCCCCAAACCCCGCCAACTCCAGGATCCACCCCCTAAATCTCCAGGAACTTCCTAACCAGGCACTGGCAATCCTACACATTGCAGTTTCAGCATTAGCAAAGCATACATTATGCCAGGAGTCTGCAATCTATAGTTCCAGAGCCAACTACAAGTATAGAATAAATATGACTCTTCAAAAAAGAAAGTCTTTAGGTTAAAATCTTTAGCAGCAAAAGCTGCTGTATCATAGTGGTTAAGTGGCTGGACTGCAAATCAGCACTCTGCTTGGTCAAATCCCACTATTTCCATGAGCTCAGTGGTAGCCTTGGATAAGCCACTCCTCTCAACCCCAGCTCCCCAGCTGTATTGTGGGGATAATAATATTAACAACAACAACAACAACAACAACAACAACAACAACAACAACTTAAGTTTATCACTCTGAGTGGGGCACTAGTCTGTCTAGAAGAGCAGTTTATACGCATAGTTATTATTACTATTATTATGTTGGAGGAGTAGCTAGGATACTACAACAACTGGTATGTGAATGGAATTGCAAAGATTTGTATGGGACTAAAGGGCTTCTTAGAGATGCTTACAGAAAGGGAAATGGTAAAGGTGAACAGTTGCCAGAATTCCCAAGCGCAAACAATGTGCCAATTTCTACTCCTATTATATTTATTACTTGTTATGAAACCTCATGTGTGTGTGTGTGTGTGTGTGTGTGTGTGTGTGTGTGTGTGACTCCCTTATAAAGGTCTCGTGAGGCTGCAGTTACAGTTAATGCCTGCAGAAATTATTAAACAACATGTTTATTATCTCTATTTTGTCTATTTTCAGTTACACAAATAGGCTCATACCAGCTCTCTGTTGATTTTGACATAGTTTGTTTAATTATAAATGGTTGCTGACCCCTGCATTATACTATTTTCACATTTAGATTTCTCAAAAAAGGGTGGGAAATCTATTTACATCATTTATAGTCCGCCTTCCTCACTGAGACTCAAGGTGGATTACACAGTGTAAATTGATATGCTCAATGCCTGGGACATTCAATAAACAATACAATAGGGTATGGATGCAGAAATTTGAAGAAACAAGCAGAAATCCAATTAAGAGCTGAAACAAAATGCAAGCAATTTAACATGACATATTAGGTTCTCCATTCTTCTATTTCAATGGACTTTGACTGAAATGTATAGGAAGGTCTTACTGGATGAGCTCAAAGATTAGGTAGCAGATATAGATGGGTAGATGACGTTCCTTCAAGCATACTGGATTAAGTCTGTGTTTCTAGTAGGGTCAGCCGGGGCATGATGCAATGTAACTCAATCGTTTCATGCAAATGATCCAGAGGAGCATCATAGTCCATTTTCCAATCATCTCCAGGGCTTTTTTTCTGGGAAAAGAGGTGGTGGAACACAGTGGGTTGCCCTTGGAGAAAACGGTCACATGGCCGGTGGCCCCGCCCCCTGATCTCCAGACAGAGGGAGTTTAGATTGCCCTCTGCGCCATGGCGCGGAGGGCAATCTAAACTCCCCTCTGTCTGGAGATCAGGGGGTGGGGCCACCGGCCATGTGACCAATTTCAAGAGGTTCCGGAACTCTGTTCCCCCGCGTTCCAGCTGAAAAAAAGCCCTGCTCATCTCTAGCATGTTTCTTTAAAATAAAATTGAAAACCAGCATTTTAACATTTTGCTTCTGGTGTTAAAATATCTAAAACTGGCACTGCTGTTGAAAGAAGTGAAAGTAGCAAGGTTTGCACAAAAAAAAGTGTCAATTCTGAATGGCAGTGGGGAATTTCTCAAATGTGTGGGGGACAGCGTATGTGTTGGAGTTTGCATGGTTGGGCAAAATGAAATCAGAGGTAAAACAAATATTACATTGTGATCAACAAAATATTTACGGCAAACAGGATTTTAAAGAGTATCAATCAAGCTACAGCTAACACTGATTAATTAATTGCATGATTGTGTGAGCTGAGCTCAAGCAAAGTTGATTATTAATAGGGTTCAGAGGCTTGGAAGTGGAAGAGGGAAAGAAATATCCTTGACTTGTGAAAAAGGTGGCCGGAGGACATTTTCATCCTGCTTAAGATATTCATATTGATGACAAATAAATAACCTGATTTGGTATGAAACGTGATGCATCCAGTGGCTGTTCCCTTAATGGGTGTCCCAGCTGATTTAAGTTTCAAAATCTTTTCTAACTCTACAAACTCTTTAAAAGGGAAGAGAAAGCCAACAATGGTAAAGAGATCTGAACATATATAGGGTTGCCAACTGGCCAAGAAAAAGTCCTATCCCTTTAACAGAGGTTTAATATGCAGAAAAAGGCAGCGGAAGGTTTTTTCCGGGCACGAAGCCAAATATCATCTGATAACTGCTGCCAATCAAACTGATATTAAAAGGACAGCTAGAGCAACCAGTTTCAAGTTGCAACATATGAGCAGCAGTTGGCTCCCCATGGGCACGGGCAGAGAAAAGTCTTCCTCGTCAGCGGCTATGTGACTCCCCCTGATAATGGAGATGGAAGAAGAACCTGGGACCATTTCTATTAGAGTTTATGCTCTACCACTGAACCACCGCTCTTCTGGTGAAAAATAAAAGCTACTGTCTCCCTGTCTCCTTAGGCAGCTGTTGCAGAAGAATATATATATATATATATTGGTTTTCTATTTGTTTATTTACACCCTGTTTCTCTCCCCAATAGGGATTCAAAGTGGGTTTCAACACTGTCCTCCCCTCCCCATTTTATCCTTGCAAAACCCATCTCGAGGCAGGTTAGAGAGAGAGAGAGCAAGTAGCTGGCCCTCCAAGGTCACCCAGTGGGCTTCCATGGCTGTATGGGGATATACTGATCACTAGAGATGGGCATGGACAGGCATTTGCCTACGGACCGCCGGTTCGGGGTTTGTGGGCTTCCACAGACCATGGTCCACGAACATTTAACGGACCAGGCCCAGTTCGAGAACCGGTTCGAGAACCGGTTTGAGTCAGAAAAGGCCTTGGTTTTCCCACCGATTTTCACTTCAGTCGACTTTCCCCACCAAAGGTTCTCATGTAATGCTCCTTGATTATCACTTTTCCAGAGAGACAAACAACAACTTCCCCTCCCCTATTCTGACTGACCCTTACCCACCCTTGGGGGAAGGAGAGAGACTTGTGCTCCTGTCCAGGAGAGGTGGCTGCCCACAAAACCCACCTACATGGGGCTGCATCAACAAGAGATGCCCTCCCCGGGGGCGGGGAGACCAACTCTCCATGATGGGAAATGAATGGATGTACTTGAGTGAAAGCAAACTCCACAACAGGATCATGTAGCAATTCAAAGGCCCCTTGCTGGAATGGAAGGCACGGGAGGGATGGAAAGGATGTCTTCCACACCTTGAGGGAATGAAACTTATGCTACCCTGTTCAGAGGGAGCTTCTTTGGGCAGTGGACGATGAGTCCCACCTTAGTGACGTGGTGTGTCAGCTTGCTTGCTATCAAGCAAGCTGACCTGGGCCACTGTCCTACTTCTCACTGGACTTTGGGGATTGACCCTCAGAGGGGCCCTTGCGCTCGCAAGAGCAGGACAGTTGCTGACGAAACCCACTTCACCAAACATGATGCAGTCCATCAAGGAAGCTCATCATGTGCCTTAGACTGTTTTGTCAGCATACAAATCGTATCAAGAAAAAGAGGAGGTACTTAGAAGGTGCTTGTCATCGGGAGGAGGATAATATATGTTTGTAAAGCTCAGTCATCATGTGCCTTACACTGTTTCGTCAATATACAAATACAAATCCACTATTTAGGGAGTGAAAAAGGCTTAGAAAGAAGTGAAGCAGACAGAGCCCCGCAAAACGTGCTGCCAGTGGTCCTAGGGTGGGTGTTTCACAGAGGCCAGTAGCAGTCTTCCCCCTGCACCTCAAAAGCCAGGCTGGAAATATCCCCCCAAGTCACCCACTATTTAGGGAGTGAAAAAGGCTTAGAAAGAAGTGAAGCAGACAGAGCCCCCCAAAACCTGCTGCCGGTCATCAGAGAGTGGGTGTTTCACAGAGCCTAATAGCACTCTCCCTCCGCTTGCATCTCATCAGCAGCCAAGAAAGAACGTGGGGGAAAGAAGGCAAGAACTCAGGCAGACAATGCCCAAAGCTGCCTTGCACCCACTGTGGGTCTGTGAGTGGGTGGCGTCAGAGCACAATAGAACCCACCGGCAACCCAGAAAAAAGGAAGAGATTTGGGGGGGGAGGGGGGATTAAGCCCACGAAGAACCCAAGGACTCGAAAAACGCAGAAAGAAAACAGAGTAAGCCGATAGTGCAGTAAAAAGATTTTTTAAAAAGTGCTCTCAAGAAAACTAGAATAGAAAGGAGGAGAAAAAATTAAACAGGAATGGAGAAAAGAGTAAGCTCTCTTGCAACTGAAGCCCCAAAGCCCCAAGGCACAAGCTGCGCTCTCACACCAAAAAAAAACCTTTCCCACAGCAAGCAGTTGCTAAGCTAACTCGCGTCCCTGCGCCAGCAAAATGGAGGGGAGCTTCGCACGCTTTGTCTTTTATGCAGAAAGGCTGGTGATCTCTGTTTGGCTGACAGAGCTGCCAATCAAGGTTTCCTGCGCTAAGATTGGTGTGTTCCAAATGGGGAAGGTGGCTCCACACCGCTGCCGAGGAAATTGTTTGAGCGGGAATCCTGGCATGACAGGCCAACGGACACACGGACAGAAAGCCCCAATGTTTGGCAGTTTCGTGAGAAAAACACGCGCCCACGGCCCGCGTGTTCGCGAAGGACGAACTGGGTAAGTTCGTGACGAAATTAGGTCCGTTATGCGGACCGTGCCCATCTCTACTGATCACTGTTACAGGAAGCAAACTCTTCCTGTAATAGTCCTTTCTCATTCTTTTATTAGAAGAAGCCCAAGAGAATGTGGAACCATTTTCTGACTCATTGTGCCACTGCACACATGTGCATATTGTGGCCTGTTGTCAGCCACTGTGTCACCATTCTCCTATGCCCTATATTTTCAGAATGAAAAGCCCTTAGCCAGTATTTCTCATCCTTCCTCTTCCTTCCCAAACTTCCCTTTGTCATCATTCTTTTCATTTACATTCACAGATCTCAGTTCCTCCAAAAAGTGAGCCAACATCATGAGTTATTTTTTGCCTTTTCAGGCAAAAAACTCTCCTTGCACCCTTTTAAAATTCACTCTGGCCAGACTACCCTATGCACTTGTGTTTTTTTGTTCCTCCTCAGTCCCAACCTTGGTTCATTTTATTCTGAAGACATATCTTTAGCATAGACATATCAGGGGATGGTTTCACTAATGGCCCTTCCAGATGGGTGAAGTCTCCTATTCTGATGGACCAAGGCTGCATTCAAATAACGCACTAAACTGAGGTTTGTTTAAACCATGGTTTATGCCACAAACCCTGGATCGTCTACCAGACATAACTAACAACTTCTCATCTGTACGTAAATGCTGGTTCGTCCGCTCCCTGCCCACTCTCTGTCTCACATCCTTGAATCCTGCCTCCATTCCAGTCCCTCCTTTATATATTCTTTTCAGAGTTACCAACCTTGTTCTCCCAGAATTACAACTGATCTCCAGCTATAGAGATCACTTCCCTTAGAGGAAATGGCAGCTTTAGAGGGAGCAGGCTCTGTCATCCCATCCCCACTGAACTCCCTCCCATCCCCAAACTCTGCCATCCTTGCAGGCACCACCTCCAAAGCTGCAGGAATTTCCCAAGCTGGAGATGGCAACCCAAAGAAAGACTCACTAGCGTTCAGATACTCCGACTTTGGAATACATCTTGCCTGTGAAGTAAAACCAAGTTGTAGTAGTAACTTGTCATTCTTGCCACCCTCCAGCTTGGGTTTCAGTCTCTCTAGTGGAGTGATTGAGCAGATTTATTTGGAGGAAAATGCTAGTCAGACTAGAGCATTCCTGCTCCAGGCTAAACAGTTTTGGACATGCTAAGCAAAAATAGCATTCTCCTATACTGAATTTAGATACAGGAGATATATGATATACCACTATTCCAAGCTCACAAAGCCTCCTCACAAACTAGCACCAAAATAACATCATGTGAGAAAAATCACAGATGGTTATGGGAGCTGCAGTTCATATTTGCAAGACAGAATTCCTTTCACCGCCTTTGGAACTCCTCCTTGTCATCTACCCATCACATTTTTCAGGTCCCGATTCAGGTCCTATATATTTACCCCAGTGAGTAAAAAAGCTGCTCTGGGGAAACATGAGGGACTCCAACCTCCAGGTGATGGCTGGAGATCTCCCAGAATTACGACTGATTTCCTGGTGACAGCAATCAGTTCCCCTGGAGAAAATGGCTGCATTGGAGGGAGAACTCTATGGCATTGTACCCAGCTGAGGTCCCTTCCCTCCCTAAACCCCACCCTCCCCAGGCTCCACCCCTCAAATCTCCAGGAATTTCCCAACCTGGTGCTGGCAACCGTAGTTGCCAGCTCCAAGTTCCTACGCAAGGGAAAGGCAACCCCACCCCACTTCCTCTCTGCTGCAATTCCCATTTCATTTGGAGTCTTGAGCGCTGGTCATTTAAAAGAAGCATGAAAATGAGAGCTCCATACCCAGTGCTCCCAGCATCACATTTGGTTTGACCCATGAACTGCAAGAGTGAGAAGAAAGGTATTCTTTGGGGGGGAGGGATTCTGAAAACAGGTTAATAAACTAACAGATAGTTTTTTCCTCTAGAAAGAAGTTTTGCAATCATAACTATATATATGCAATCTGGTAAAAATGCTCCCAATTAGGTTTGATTAATATGACCAACAAACTGAAACTGGGCAAGAGAGTTGGTGGCAGTTCCATTTTATAAATAATCACCCTAATTTTAAACCAGACAAGATTAACTCCAGCATGTAAAAATAACTATGAAAGGTGGTGTATGAATAAACAAGAAACTGTAGAAAAGGATTTTAAAAAGAGAGATCGAGATCTGGTACATAACAAACACTGGCAGAATTCAGAGTCTGTTGCAGACCCATTAACTTCAGCACAGGGCAAGACAGAGCCCTAGCCACATATTTTTATCATTCCTAAAGCTTTTTGCCACATTTCTGGGATTGAAGTGTTGGGCAATTGCTCATCATCTTTGCGATGTCTCCTAAGAAGGGTCAGTGCTCTGCCTTAGACTTTTATCAATTTTTAATAATCCCATCCTATCCCAGTGACTCATGGCAGATTGCTGTATCCAAACAAAATCCTTAAATCGTTCCCCAACATCCCCTTTCCCCCATTTGTGGCACTATCTCTCTTTAGCTCTACATTAAGTAAATAAATGGTCAGATTAAACTGCAATCATGAATCCCTCAACATCCTTGAAAAGCAAACTTCCAGCGTACAAAGCCTCAGAACAAAGGGTGCTGTTTTATTTTTCCACTCCTGCCTGGTTTCACTTACTTACTTACTTACTTACTTACTGGATTTTTAGCCTGCCCTCCCCACAAGCAGGCTCAGGGCGGGTCACAATCATAAATAAGATACAATAAGTAAAACCAATAAAATAACATCTCATGGATATCCACATTCCAAATGGGACACCCTTCCCCCTTTCCCTGCCCACCATACACAAGCGAAGAAAAGGGTGGAGGTGTGGATTGGTGAACCTCTAACTCTTCAAGCATGGGGAGGCAGATGGACCATATGCTCCCCGCCCACTGACAGGAGACCGGCAGGGAGGCTAATTAGATGGATCCAGTGCTGGCCTCAACCATATGCCTGGCAGAACATCTCTGTCTTACAGGCCCGCTGAAAAGATACAAGATCTTGGCAGGCCCAAGTGTCTTCCAACAGAGAGTTCTGCCAGGCTGTGGCCAGGACAGAAAACACCCTGGCCCTGGTCGAGGCCAGCCGAGCCTCCCTGGGGCCAGGGACCACCAGTAGGTGTTTACTTGCAGATCTAAGAGCTCTCCGAGGTACATATGGGGAGAGGCGGTCCCTCAGGTATGCTGGTCCCAGTCTGTTTAGGGCTTTATAGGTCAGAACCAGAACCTTGTACCTGATCCGGAATTCCACGGGGAGCCAATGCAGCTGCTGAAACCCCATCATCCCATTTGAACATTAGAAAAGAGAAGATTGGCATCTAGTTGGCCAGGTTTTTAATTTCTGAAGCAAACAGCAAATCTTGGAAGCCAGTTTTGATAGATAAAACTACACAGGGGCAAAAGGACTAAACCCTGTGCCCCCCGCTCTCAACTGAGACCCTGCACACCTTTAAAATCTCTGGGAACACCCAGACACTGATCTTCCAGCACCAACTCATCAGTTTATTTATTCATTTATTGCATTTTAATTTCACCTTTCCTCCTAGGAGTTCAGGGCAGCAAACATGGCTGACTCCGTTTTATTCTCACAACCATCCTGGGACATAGCTTAATCTGAGAAGGGATGACTGGCCCAGGGCCAATCAAATATTTATTAGCACGTGGGCTGTATCTTGACTGGGTTTGCTTTTGGAAGTGAGGCCAGGGACTTCCACAGGGGAAACTCAGTAAGGGACTGCCAACACCACAGAGAAAGCCCAGCCAGGGGCTTCCACCCCCCCCCCCAGGATCGCCTATGCCTAAAGAACGCCGCAGACAAAGGCTGAGGCTGGAGCTGCAGGAGAGACGATGCAGTGCTCATCTCCTGAACCAATGCCAGCTGCTGGAGAGCGATGATGAGTAGCAGTAGGATGGAGCCCCAGCAGCTGTCTGTAATCCATACCTTGCTATAAAAGCTGAGCTGAGGGAACTGCCAGGTGTGGAAGCAAAGTGTCAAACTACCTGCAACCACTCTGTGTGTCGTGCACCTTGCTCATGCCTGCCTTTGGATCTGACAATACTGGCAACCGACCTTGGACTGTACCTGACCTGGCTCTTGAACTCTGGACTCACTCCTGGTGTTTACTTTGTGCTCTGACCACAGTCTGGACTTGGCTTTTGACCCTTGAACTCCCCTTGGACTTGGACTTGAGCCACCCTGTTTGGGCTGTGACATTGTTCCTTGGGTGTGCACTCCCAGTGCTAACATGATGATATAACTTTCAGGAAGTGACATTGTTGTGCCAGTAACAGGTGTGCTTTCACATCTTGCATGGGGCTAATTCAGCCTGTTGGGGGCAAAAATTGGCTCCAGTGAAGCGCGGGAGCACTCCTGCAGCCAGCACAATGACAGATCACTTTGAGAAATGCTGTCATGCCCCAATGGGAGCACGCCTGGTGCCCTTGCTTGAGTTGCTTATCAGTAGCAACAGGGCAAATCCCCGGGAGATTGCCCAATGGGGTGGGAGGGGCCAGGCAACTGCTGAGTCTATTCAACCCTCCCACTGGATAGGCTGGGAGATTGGGAAGAAATCTAGGGAGGTGGGAAATGGGAATCCTTTAAAAGCAGGCTCCTGTGAGGGTCCAGGAGGAAGGATGGGAAGGGTCTGGTGGGCAGCAGGAGAAGGAACAAGGTGGTGCTACTTCCTTTGCTGCCCACCTGAGGACACCTGCCTTTGACAGCTGCCTGGCCAGCAAATAGCCACACCCGGGGCAGGGTGAAGGAAGAGCCTCACAGGCTTGTTGTTTTCTTTATAGCTATCTACTCCGAGTCCTTGGGAAGGAGTGAGTTATGAATGAATAAATAAACTAATCAATGACGTACGCTTTCCTCTGCTGGAAGTGATTAAGATATCAGGACTGATTGCAACATATAGCTGGACACATTTTGTAATGTGGGCCATGTAGTAAGAGAAGAAATGAAAGAATTACAGAATGAGTATAGTCTTCGTGTTCCTCTTTTCTTTCGGTCTTTGCTTTCCTCTAGGAGGTTAGGGTTGCATTCTTCCTGCTGGGGCCTGGAGTTCTCCTGGAATTACTCTGTAGTCTGATCTCCAGACTACAGAGATCAGTTCCCTTGGAGGAAACGGCAGCTTCAGAGGGCAGGCCCACAACCCCACTAAACGCTCTCCCACCCTCAAACTCTGCTCACCCTAGGCTCCACCCTCAAATCTCCAGGGAGTTCCCAAGTAAGAGTTGGCAACCCTAATTGTACTAAAGGACTGGGGAAGATGAAGGGCTGGATCGAGGGGGGGCAGAGGGGGTAGCCTGCCCCCGGCGCCGCCAAAAAGGGGGCGCCAGGCGTGGCTGCCAGCTGCCCGGGAGGCTGAGCGCAGGGTTGGGAGACCCTCGCCAGCCCCGCCGATGGGGCGGCTGGCTGGCTTGCCGCGCAGGACCTCCCAGCCCTGTGCTCAGCCACCAGCACGGCAAGGCAGCTGCCCCAGCGCACGCCCTTGCCGCTGCCAGCTCCGCGGCTCACCGTGCACTCGGGTGGCTGGCAGCGGGCACTGGGGTGGTGGCAGCTGCCCCAGCGCAGCCCTTGCTGCTGCCAGCTCCACGGCTCACCGTGCACTGGGGTGGCCGGCAGCGGGGCACGCTAACTGCGCGGAGGGCCTCCTAGCCCTGCGCTCAGCTGGCCGCGCGGCAAGCCGGCCACCCCAGCACCTGGTGAGCTGCGGAGCTGTCGGCAGCGAGAGCGTGTGCTGGGGCAGCTGGCCTGCCACGCGGGGTGGCTGAGCGCAGGGCTGGGAGGTCCTGCGCGAGCGGCAAGCCAGCCAGCCACCCCAGCGCACGCCTGTGCCGCCGCCAGTTCCATGGTTCACCGGGCGCTGGAGCAGCCGGCTTGCCGCGCATGGCTCCCACCCTGTGTGATGACGTCACAAAAGTGACGTCATCACGCAGCGCCAGGAGTGCGTGTGCGCTGCGCATGCGGAGCACCTGGGCAAGTTTGCCCCGGGCGTCCGCATGCCTGGATCTGGCGCTGGGAAGATGTGGGGCACTACAATGTGCAGAGGGAAAATGTTTAGAACAAATCCTGGAAAATATATAAAACAGAAAGCAAAAAATTGTCTGTACTAGATAGAACAGGTATGTGGCTGTGCTGGGTATGTACCAGGCTAGACACATGAAATAGATGCTTGAAGAATGCAGACATGTCCAAAACTATCAATTGCAACTTCTTTTTTGTGCCAATGACCTATTTATTTTGACAAGGTGTAAAAGATTTTTAAAGATTGAAAACATTATCTGTTAATAAAATGCAATGTTATGCTACTACGGAGACAAGATTCTTGGACTGACAATTTTAATTAATTTATTTGACAGAATGGGTGTGGTAGAATTTACCTTTTCTTGAACTGTTTGAGCTTGGCAGAAGGTGCTGTTTTTTAAAGCTTGGCAGAAGCTGTTTTTATGATTCTATGAAAAATTAGAGTGTGAGCTTTAAGAAGATGCATGTGTAAAATGAGAAACCACGTTTCATCAAGGGACGAAGCACAGACGGAGCAGCGACAAGAAGAGAAGTGCATGCAGACTGAGTAGCGACTGACAACAAAGAGCTGGACTCAGTAGCCTGTGCTTTAACTCTTGCCACAGAAAAGCTAAACAAGGGGCATCGAACATAAGCCGGGGTCTTATCTCACCCCTAAGGCTTCACAAGCATGGCCCATGAAATTCCCAGCACATTTCACTCAAATTGCTGACTGTTTGCTGCTAAATTCAAAGGAACAGACTTTTTACAGGGAACATTATGGGTGTGTGTCTTGATATCAGCTGTGTACGGAGCTTGGTTCTCCAACCCATTTGAGGAATTCAAGAGCTAATCGTGTTGGTCTGTTGCAGCAAAAAACCAGGAGTCTATGTAGAGGAAAGCAATGGCAAACCACCTCTATTAGTCTCTTGCCTTGAAACACTACGGGGTCACCGTCAGTGGCAACTTGACAGCACTTTATCCACACTGGGTGCCACTTGCCTCATTTATACCCCACTTTTCTCCCAAACAGGGACCCAAAGCATCATTCTCCTCCATAGCCTTTACTTAGGGTTAAGACTAGAATCACTCCTTGCAATTTTGGGGGGAGCAAGATATTAAATAAATGATTCTAAATGCAACTTATTCCGCTTCTGACCCCAGATCAGCTACATGCTTTGAATGCATTGGTGTAAGCGGTCGGCCAGGCCTCTGCCATTTTAATAGCCATTTTAACATGGTTGCTTGTGATATTAAAAATATCACCAGGCCTCTGGATTTAAAATGGCTGCTGTATTACCACCAGAGAGCCCCCAACAGTTGCTGAAACCCGCCCAGGAGAACACGGCATACATGGAATGCCACACAGGAATGCAGAGTGATTAAGAGGCGATTGGATTTGCAGTCCCACCAGCCCCATAGGTGTCCAATGCAACAAAGGTCTCACGGAGTCATCCCCACTTAACATATTCCTTTCCCTTCTTCCGTGATGAGATCTCCTGTCCTTGACTGAGCAGCTAATCAAGTGGCATTCATAAGTATATACAGTTGTCCTGGGAAAGTACAGTCCCCACCTAAAATCCATCAACTTAGCTCTGGTGGAATTCACTAACAAACTATCCCTTTTGGGCAGCACTAGAACATGTTTTGCATTTACTTTCACACACCCCAGCAGCTACCAATAAAGGTACTCAAACCTTTTGTCAAACCCAGGAACTGACCATTACAGCCTTTGTTCTAACGGCTAGGTGGGCTCTTCCACCTCAGGGCACATTTTAACTATAAAGGTAGATCCCTGGCCTCATTCAAATCATACACACTTCCGGATCCACAAGCACTGTTCCCTTGAGGTTTGCCCAAGCCTCTTGCTCTCCTAGCCAAGGATGCTGGAGTTCGAAGCTACTCTCTTCTCCTGCAGACTGGACCCCCCTCTTCAGGATAGGTAGATATATTTGCTCCCTCTCTCTCTATTCCCAATTTCTGGCTAAGCTTCCTAGGACTCTGTGTGTGTGTGATTATTTTTACTCCGTAGTTGTGAGTGTATGTGCATGCCATTTTGTTCTTAATAAAAGTTATTGTTTGACTTTAAGAACCAGCCTTGTTTGCTATTTTGGGAGGGGACTCCGTAGAAGTTGGTGATAGATCCCTGTGGTTACCAGCCTCTTGCATAGCCATTCTCCTTGCTTGCTAATTCCCCCACAAATCATTTTATTGCAAGGAGACCAGTTCCGGTGACATTGGGATTGATAATACTGGTATCAACAAATCTTCACCTGTTCAATTTCTATCCAGGAACTTGGTTTGGTGCATTTCACACATTCCCAATAGTACTTCCTGAACAGATGAAGCTGTTGAACCAGCTCTTTGGAAATATGGCTTTGGAAGCAATCCTAGGAAGGTCTAGTCAAAAGTACATCCCATTTTATTCAATAGGGTTTAGTCCCAGGTAAGTGTTCTTATAGTGAAATCCTAAGCAGAGTTACTCCAGTCTAAGCTCATTGACTTCAATGGGCTTAGACTGGAGTAACTCTGTTTAGGATGTTACTGTTAATCTTGCATCCTTTCAGAATTAAGGAAATGATATTCTACAGCGCAATGAAGTTTTGAAATGAAATATTCTTTTAAAAAAAGGCTGCGTAGAACATATTGCAAATGGCTTATTTTATAGCATGTTGATTGTGCCCTCTTGGCTAAGATCCATAATATAGCCTGTAAAATAAACAGAACCTTGTTGAATAAAATAGAACCTTAAATTAAGGCAGACTTATTCTTTAAGAAGCCATCTCTCTATCTTTTTTCCCTATGGAAACAGAGCCACACATTAAGGTATACACTGGTGGGATCTGAGGTCCTCGCCCTGTGTAATAGATGGATGTGACTTGCATGTTATCCTCAGTTCCTCTGTGTGGAGTTACCAACTCCAATGGTAGCTTCAGTCTTCTCCCCGTGCCATTTTCCAGACCTAAAACAGTCCCGGAGGGCAGTAGTTAGCCTGTTGGGGAAACTGGTCAAATTAAGGGAGTATATGTAACGTTGCATGACAATGGTCACATGGGAGGACTTGTGAAAGAAACATCTGATGTTGTTAGACTTCCGGTCCTGTCTGTGATCTAGGCTCACAAGCCTCCTTCCTTCTTACAATAATACTCCACTGTAATATGGAATATATGTTTATCATTTCAGAAATCACAAGTTATTTTGCTTTTAGTCATCATCTTTAATATCATCACCTGTTCCAAAATAAGATCATTTCCTAAAATATATTGTCATCTCCTAAAGTATTATTCATCTGCAGTAAAATACTAAGAGGCCAACAAAATACAGAAGAGTTCTATGGAAAATTAAAGACCAACACATTTATTACAGCATAAACTTTCAGGATTTAAGTCCTTTTCGTCAGAGTCACAGGTTTTTGCTGGAACAGACTCACATGGCTACCCCCAGTGGAATTTATTTTCTTAGAAAATCTGAGTGTCATTCTTGGCTATTGGCAACAGGCCCAATAGCCAAGGCATTACTAGCTATTCCTCTGGCAGGAAGGAATGTAAAATATCATGAAACAGGCAAGCATTTGCTATCCCAGCTTAGCTGTCCAACTGGTAGGGCAGGATTATAAATAGCCAACACTACTACAGATGAGGTGCCTCATAAGGATTTAGCATTATTGTTTTCCCCATTGCAAAGAGCTGACTAAACTGTCATAGTTATACATTTATACCTCATCAGCCATAAGACGATAAACTCAGGATGTTTTCAGTCCACACATGTAGCTTTGAACTGGGGGGGGGATGGGTCAATTCTGCACTGATAACACAGGTTATGCACAGCAATATCTATTCTTTCAAGCTCTTTTTTTCTCCTCATTTTTCAGCCTGAGAAAAGCTGGGTATAGATTTATGAGTATATGTGCACTACAGGTATATACTGGATGTTTTTCAGCATAACTTACGACTTACCCAAAGGACATTTTGGAACCATAGCTGCAAGAATTTGAAATCTTTTGTGTCCTCTTGTTTAGGAGAGGGAATGCCGGTCAGTTCCCCAGAGTAAGGCTATGCCATATATATTACTTATACAGCAGCTTTTAATAAAGGCATCATCTTGTGATTTCCTTAGGACAGAATCACATGTGGATTTCCCTCATAACAGTAATAGTGCCTCTATGGTCCAGCAACCTCACAGCCTACCAACCCCACCCACCCCCTGCCCTGTAATAAAAATACTTCAGCAAATGCTGCTTTGGAAATGTGTGTTTGCTGAGGTCATGCATAGTTCTACTCTAAATGTAGCTACTTCACCTTACAGACTGAGGGTTTTGTTTTTAGTGCTGAATTTACTAACTCAATGCACCTGATTTCCGTGAGCTATGTGATAATTCTGCCGGTCCAAATTATTAGGAACTAAGAGAATCAGCACAAGTTTTGCAACTCCAAAGTGTACCTCATGCTATTTAAAACCAACATTTTGGTAGTACTTTTTACTGCCCCCATTCTTGGTTAGTGCAGATGTGTGGGAAGCTGGCAAATGGACAATCCCTAGAACCCGGATGAACAGATCCTGCAACTGATATAACAGGGCATAAAGGTTCCAGCACTAGCATGGTGGCACAACTGGTCTGGGAAGTGATTCCAGCTATCATGGATGTCTGCATTTCCTGAATCTGTATTGCCCACTACCTTCCTCTTCCCACTAGCTCAGGGCCAAGCTACAAGTAATGAATGACACTTGAACGGCAAGTGAACAGACTCGCATGTATTCCTCCCTGTTCACTTGCACTCCACTTGATGATCAAGTGGAGCACAAGTGAACAGGGAGGAATACATACTGTTCACTTGCCGTTCAAGTGTCATTCGTCACTTGTAGCTTGGCCCTCAGATGTTCTATTTTTAAGGTTGCCAGCTCAGGGTTGGGAAATTCCTGGAGATTTGAGAGAGCCCAGGGAGGGTGGGGTTTTCGGGGGGTTATATAATGCCATAGAGTCCATCCCTCAAAGCCACCATTTTCTCCTGGGGAACTGGTCTTTGTAATCTGGAGATAATTTGCAATTTCGTAAGAACTCCAGGCTCCATCTGGAGGTTAGCAACCCTACCTATTTTGGGAAAACTTTCAGTCTCTGGGGAGCCTTTTGGAAAGGAACAAACATTGCACCTCCCACAAACCCAAACTTGCCCCCCAAGTGTAAATGTAACCCCCATGAGCTAGCTGGTTAGCCCAGTAAGGCGGAGTCTGTGTCTGGAGCTGAACAGCCAAGGAGAAGGCTAGTTGCAGGGGAACTTAATAACATTTGATGAACTCTTACCACTTTGAATAAGGTAAGAGTTACATAAACTTTATCAGGAGCAGCAGCCAACCCTAGCTTGCTGGCAAGTATACATGCATGGTACTTTTTTTTTTTTTTTTGCAGATACATATTGGTGATATATTACATTTTTAGGTGGACACGTGTCTTAGGGATACTTCTAAAAAATGTATATGCTGCAAAATGTGTGGAGCAGCTTCAAAGTGAAACTATTTTTTTTAGTTTTTTAAAAAAAGCATAAAGAGATATTTTCAAAACTGCCAAGGTGTAGCCTCCCTAATTTTTAAAACTGTCACTTTCATACCTTTCTTCACAAGCAAATGACTTCTACCAAAGTCAGAGTCATCCAGATTTGCATGGTAATGTACTAGTAAAGCAGCTTAAAGTAAGCGCTAAGTAAGCCAACATCCTGATTTTATATTTTGATCCAAGTAAAAACTAATGTATTGCTGCCACGGGGTGTTTCAATGTCATTTTAAGAGACCCCCTCCCCAAGAGTATCTCAATAATTCTTGCTGTGTTATGATTAAACTGTATCCTGTTCAGTTTACTAGGCAGAAACAAGGAAGAATGTAAAAGTTTACCTTTCTTCTTTTGACAGAGTATGGTAGAATTATTTCTTAAAGCACACTTTTATATGCTGGATCTATCCACATTGGTGGCCAGCGAAGTAACACATGTATAAAGGACTGTTTAAGTTGCAGTCGCCTCATACCAACCTCATAGAGTTTTTGGAAGAAGAGACGAACAGAGGTGGTTTCCCATTGCCTGCCCCTGCATAGCAAGCCTGCACTTTCTCGGAGGTCTCCCATCCCAGTATTAATCAGGGTCAACCCTGTTTAGTTTCTGAGATCTGATAAGAACAAGCTAGCCTGGGCCATCCAGGTCAGGATACCAACAATGTATATATTTACTTCATTTATAGTCTGCCTTTCTCACTGAGACTCAAGGTGGATTACACAGTGTGAGTCAGTACAGTCAGTTTCAATAAACAATGTAATAGGGTATATAAATGCAATACACATCTAAAAATGGAGTGGATCTTACTGAACAGACCCCAAAATGCAAAGATAGCTCTACCACAAACCCTTCACACAATGCAATCCAGATTTATTGTACTGCTGCCTGGAGATCAGTTGTAGTTCTGGGAGATCTCCAGGCCCCATCTGGAGGCTGGCAACCCTAAGACTGAGAAAGCGTTCTAGAGAACTCAAAAGCTTGCATATTGTTTTGTAAGATTTTGGTTGGGTTTAATAAAGGATATTATGTGAATTACAGGGTATTTCCCCTTGGACCAATGTGATCGCTGTCTTTATTGCCACTATTCGTTTCCCATAAGGTTAGTTAACATAGGGAAAGCATATTATAGTTATTGGCAGTACTGCCCAGAAACGAAAGACGAACCTGAGGAGGAAGCTCAAACTGAGGAAATTCTATTTTTTAATATCCTATTGCTTATTCAAGACTGGCTTCTGCATTGAGCTACCACATCACCTCTCTGGGGTTTCCATAGAAATCGAGGCGCCGCGAAGAACCGTTTCCATTCACCCAAGCGGCTGCGAGAGCGCTTGATTGGTCCGTGCAAACAGTCGCGGAGTAGCAGAGGGTCAAGGAGAGGTGAAGTCGTGGGAAGGGCGAGAGAGCGGAGGAATAATAGCCGGCCAACCTACCGGGGGCCCTGCGAACAAACTGTGCGCACTCGGCCACTGCCGACGAGAGCTGCAAAATGGAAGCGGTTCAGAAGTCATAGTTAATGGCAAGGAGCAGGACTGGCTCCCGAGGCGAGACCACAACTTGCCCAGATGCGGTCAGCTGGCTTTTCTTAACAAGATCTCGGCCACATGACACCTAGTGATTGAGCAAGGGATTACACCCCGTTAGGAATGAAGGTGGTTTCGGGTAGAAGCCCTGCGGGTCTGCAGAAGAGCAAGGTTCGGAAGCAGCAGCGCCTTAAAGGCCGACTAGATTTCCAGGGAATGAGCTTTCGAGAGTCAAAGCTCTCTGTGTCAGATTTGAGGGGACCAGTCTCTTGATAGCAGCTCGGTAATCTCACTTTCCCCACCCGTGCATCAAAATTAACTACTACTAAACAGATGGTTATTTTTTACTTTATTTTTTGTTTCCACCCATCCTTCCACCTGCTCTACAGTGGAGGAGGAAGGGTGTATTAGAAATACTACAGTATAAAACGGGTTAAATCCTGTGCTAAGTAAATTAAAAGCCAAGCTAAAACTCCTTCCACAGCCCCTTTAGTATCCAATATGAGCTTACCTAGACCATGAAAGAGTTAACATATAACAACAACAATAGTAAAAACTGCACTTATATATTGCTCCTCTAGACAGACTAGTAGCCCACCTAGAGCAGTGAGCAGTCTGTGTTCTTATCCCCACAATGCAGCTGGGGCTGAGAGGAGTGGCTTACCCAAGGCCACCAGTTGAACTCATGGCAGTAGTGGGAATCAAACCAGGAGAGTGCTGGTCTAACTGCTGTAAATGTTGCTATAGATTTGCAAATCAGCATTCATGCACATGCTTTTGCAGAGTCTGTTTATAACGCTTAGGAGTTCCTTCTGCCCCGTTTTTCTTCAAGCCGACTGCCTCAGTTCCCTTTGACAGGAGAATGAAAGAAGGTACTTAGACTTGTTCATTCTTTTACTGGGATCTTTAACAGTTTGATCAGCAGATGCTTCTTGTTAGGCCATTTAGAGTTCTGCCTGCACATCAAAGATATCGCTATGGCTTCCTGATCTTGCCCTGGCAGTTGGGAAATTCCTGGAGATTTGAGGGAGGAGTTTGGGAAAGGGATAGAGTTCAACTGGGGTATAATCCCATAGAGTCCACCCTCTGAAGCCGCCATTTCCAGGCAAACTAATCTCTGTAGTCTGGAGTTCAGTGGTAATTCTGGGGGAACTCCAATGCTACTTGACGCTAGTGGCCCTGTTTCTGGGGACAACAGAGTTGCCAAAAGGCCTAGAGAAAAATGTCCTGTGCCTTTAAATGGCTTAAGGTATGAAAATAGGCAGCTATGGCTTTTCAGGGCATGGTGGTAAACCAACCTTCTTTTAAAGAGACAGGGCATTCTTTTCTCCAGTCAGTTGGCAACCACAGGGGACAAACAACGGGATATGTCTGCTAAATTGGGTACAGTAGACCCATATTGGGAGGGAAGGCAGCATAGTATAGCCGGATCTCGTCAGATCTCAGAAGTTAAGCAGGGTCAATATCTGGATAGACAACCACCAAGGAAGACTCTGCAGAGGAAAACACTGGCAAACCACCTCTGCAAACCACTTGCCTTGACAGCCCCTTGCTGGTGTCGCCATAAGTTGGTTGTGACTTAATGGCGCATGCACACTTTCAAAAATAATAAGAAACTTAAAAAAAAAACTATAGAACATGTTTAACAGAAAATAGCAAACCCCAGCTCTTTATCATGGGTTTATTAAGAGGGCCAGTGTGGTTGAAGTATTGGACTAGGATCGGAGAGACCCAGGCTCGAATGGTCACTCTGCTGTGGAAGCTCACTGGGTGACCTTGGGCCAGTCACATTCTCTCTCAATCTAACCTTCCTCACAGGGTTGTTGTAATGATAAATGGAGGAGAGGAGAACAATGAATGCTGCTTTGGGTCTCCCTTGGGGGAAAGGTGGGCATAAATGAAATAAAGAAATAAACTTTGGAAAGAGGAGAGGTGCGCTGCCATTCTGTTCATGCTTACTCAGAAGTGAGTCACCCTGTGATCAATGAGGTTCATCCCAGGCATGTGTACATAAGAATCCAGTTTCCTAAACACACAGGTTTGGAAGAACTTTAACTCCTTAAACCTGATCAGGCTTAACTTGACACAATCTTTTAAAGCAGCATTCCCCAGTAAAGATTATTGTTAAAACTTAGGAGTCTTTGGGACGGTAGCTTGTGTGTAATAAGATTTGGGGTTTATGCTTTTCTTAAAAACAGCTTAGTTCTTTCAGCCAGCAAACACTTCATCTTATGGTTTTGGCGTTCTATCAATGAACCGATTGCTATGGTTTTGCCTAATGTGTTTCCTGACTGGAGGCAGGGAATTGACAAAAGACCCTTTAATGATCCATTAAGGGATGTAAGATGTTTCTTGAGTGGGTTGGGGGATCTGAGACCAGTGGCTGTCTGTGTTTGAGAGTAACAGTTTTAATGGAAAGAGACAAAATTTCCAGCTAAAACTGGGAGTGCAGAGGCGACTGCTGTTTGAGAGCCTGGTGGAGCCTGAGATGTCTGTTTGTATGAGTGCGTTTATCTTTTTTATACCATTTTTATATATTTGCAAATAAAACAGTGATCACAAAGACCCATATGTTCCAGTGCTCTTACATTCGCAAGAAACTAAACCTGGCAGCCCAGCCCCGTAATTCCCCAGTCACCTAGAAGTGGAGAGCGTGTAACACTTCGCCTTTCTGTCATACAGACCTCTTGAGAGGTTTGGGAGAAAGCTAATTGCCATGGCAGACGTAGTTAAGAAATACAGGAGAGGTGAACAAATTTGCTCAGTGTCCCTGGTGGCTGGGCAGGCAGTCATTCCTAAAGTAAGAATAAAGTACTGCTCCAGAGACACTTTCTTTGTGGTGGGAAAGCCTGCCTTTGTGACTCAACAGTCTGGCTACTTGGCCCTCACTGAAAGAGATGGGAGGGAGTAGAAGGTATTTCCTGCCCTGTACTATATACTTGATCTTATTTCTTTACTTATTTATTTATAAGTATTTCCTGCCTTTCTCCTCAATGGAGACACAAAGTGCTTACATCATTTGCCTCTCCTACATTTATCCTCACAACAACCTTGCAAGGTAGGTTACACTGAGAGTATATGACTGGTCCAAAACTACCCAGTGAACTTCCAAGGCGAAATGGGAATTTGAACTTGGGTCTCCCAGATCCTAGTCAGGCGCACTAACCACTATATTAATCTTGCTCCATTACTACCTGTCAACGTTTTTTTAATAACTAATGAAAAAAGCTGGGTAATAGATTTCAAAAAGTATCATAGGGATATTGATTGAGAGGCAGTGTGGTGTACTGGTTAAAGCTGGAGATTGGGCTGACCTTGGTTCAAGTCCCCATTAGCCATGGAGATAAATGACATGAGATGTGTTGTTCCACTTGCCGCCTAACCTGCCCCACAGGTTTGTTGTGAGAATGAAATGGGAGAGCCACCTGTTCTCCTAGAAGAACAGTGGGATAAAAATGAAACAGCCAGATACTTCTGGAGGGGTCTCAAGACATTTTCACACACCACTGAAATCCCCTGCTTTGTGTGAATGCAGAATGGAATAGATACTGGATAAGGGCTGTTTGTAAACTTAATATAAATATCTGTAATTGCAATTTAGAATGCAAACATTGCTTTATATGAAGATATACCAACATCTTTCTACTGGCCTTCAAATGAAGAGTGCTGAACCTGTGTTTTTAATTTTACAGAAGCTCACTGGTCGGATCTTAACCTTACCCCCCGTCCCCCAAAAATCCCATAAAAAAGTAATGAAAGGTGCAATCTATCTACATATCTGCTCATTGCTAAGGAATTTGATTACCCTGACATATTAGAAGCATAATGACAGCTCAGTTTATTGCTTTTTCCAGACTGAAGATTGAGAGATTTTGTTTAGCCGCTTGAAGTGAAAAGCAGGGTGCACAAACAATGCTTTGTAGAAAGATGGAGATGATTTATAGGTACCCAGATGTCAAATTCTCATTCAGATTGGTACATTTCTGGGGTTTTTGTTTTTTTTTACATATTCCAAATGCAGAATCCATTTTATTTGACACATGAACATTTTGCATGAGGCAAATAAAAATTAACACAGCAACTGCTGGCTAATGCATCCTGTCTGGCTGGCTGGAGTGCTGTGCTTGGAATGGGAATCAGAAGTGCTTCGGATCTCACTGGCTGGCCTTGGGCAAATTGCTTTTCTCTGAGCCCATCTTTTCACACCAGGTTGCTGGGTGGTTTCTCCAAGGCCCTAAACTGGAGAGTTATACTTTTCCCCCATATGTCTCTGGGTTGGGTCAACATATATGGCCTGGGAGTTTCAGGTGAATAGGGGCCTGATTCAGTAAATCAGGGTTGCCAATTGCCTGGGGTAAGGTTGTCAACTCTAGGTTGGGCAATTCTTGGAGATTTGGGGAATGGAGCCTGGGGATGGCAGGGTTTGGGGAGGAGAGGAGACCTCGGCAGGCTATACTGTAGGTATTCCATTCTCCTGGTAGGAGTGGGAGATTCTCCCATTTCTAGCCTCCACCCCCCACCCCCCGCCTCTCACCTGGCTGGTGGGGGAAAGGTATAGGGAATGGGTCTGGGAGGCAAAAAACTCCAGGGCAAGCACACAGCAGGTGCACTCCCAGGAGGGCACGATGACTTCACTTCCTCAAGTGACATCATTGTGCCAGCAGCAGGCATGCTCCTGCACTTCACAGGGGTGATTTTGGACCTAATAGGCTGAATTAGCCCCATGCTAAGAGCAGGAGCATGCCCATTGCCCGTGTGATAACATCGCTTTCGGAAATGACATCATCGCATCTGCACCAGGAGTGCACGTGTGAAGTACCATGTCCCCGTCTCCCCCACTGGGAAGGTATAAGGACCTGGCAATTCTAATAATAATTCTAATAATGGTGCCATAGTGCAAAGCAAATAATGCATTGTGCAAAGTAGCCATTTTTCTCCAGAGAAACTGATCTCTGTAGTTTGAAGATCAATTTTAATTCTGGGAGATCTCTAAGCCCCACTGGGAGGTTGGCAACCATGGCCTGAAGTAAAATGAGCTTCCTCTTTAACAGAGGCTTAATGGGCAGCTGAAGCTTTTCATGGCATGGAGGTAAATAACTTCCCTTTAAGCATCTGTTAAAGAGACAGGACATTTTTTCCCCAGGAAGATGGCAACCCTAGAACCATTCTCCCAGTGGCATCTGAGGAATAGTCTTACTAGGAACCAGGGCTTTTTTTCAGGGGGAACACGGGGGAACGGAGTTCTGGAACCTCTTGAAAATGGTCACATGGCTGGTGGTCCCGCCCCCTGATCTCCAGACAGAGGGGAGTTGAGATTGCCCTCCGCGCCGCTCAGCTCCGCGGCGCGGAGGGCAATCTAAACTCCCCTCTGTCTGGAGATCAGGGGGCGGGGCCACCAGCCATGTGACCATTTTCTCTGAGGGCAACCCACTGAGTTCCACCACCTCTTTTCCCAGAAAAAAAGCCCTGCTAGGAACATTCAGCCCAGGAGGTCTAGCTACAGTGGGACCATCTGGACACAGGTCTGTCACCTCAAGAATTAGGCCCATGAATTGTCTACCTCAAGTTACTTTATGTAGTTAGAACCACCTCTGAGTGAGATTTTGCCATGGCTGGTCTTATTAAAGCCCATTCAACTCCAGTCCTGGAACTGAAAGAGTATTTCTTTGAGCATGCTTGTATCTATCCCCTTTGAGATTCAAGGCCTTTCTCATACTGCCCTGTCAGACCCCTACTCTCATGAATCAACTGGTCCACCCTTGAAGTTTTCTATTTCCAGCTTGCATTGTGCTATGAGGATTTATGGCAGCGAAGCAGTAGCCTGGTGCTTACGATGGTTTGTGCGCATTTCTTTCCTCCCACCATGGTCAGGGGCTTCTGCCACTGCCAGCCTGAGATTCGGGCTTTCCTTGGGTCTCAGGCAAGCAATAAATAACGGTGACGTCTGTCCCAGAATAAATCTTGCACCCACTAACTCCAGGGTTCCAGGCTGACGGTGTCTGTGATCTTTTCCTACATGTATTCCTCCCTGTGAAAGAAAAGGCCAGGGGCAAGGCCACAGCCTGCTTAGTTTGGCTTTAGACTTCGAGATGGCTTTAGTAGAAGCCTGTGAAATGTTGCTTCAAAAATCAGTAACCATTTGCTGTAAGAGTACTTTTTAAACTTTTTTTTAAATATTGGACAAAATGAATATATTATTTATGTATTCCACGTCAAAACAACCACCCTCTAATGCTATCTTTATTTTAGGGCTGTAGAAGTTTTGGGGAGTATTTTTTTATATAAACCCAATTCCCTAAACATCTACCATCTAGTAAAATGAGGCAGTGTGTTTCATTTGGGATCCAAAGCCTTCGGAGGAGCCAACTTCCTCCAAACATTAACAGGGCTTTTAAAGTAAGTGCTCACAATTGCTTGGGCGGAGTTGTACAAACCCACTCCACATTCCATTACTCAGAAATAAACTTCTGAAGACACTTAGGATTAAAGAGACCATCCGCTCACTAGAAGCAGGTGTATTTTGAATTCTGTATATACTTTTTTAAAAAGGAACTGCAAAGTTAATGTAACTGTCTTCAAGATTAGTTGATTAGACTTAAGCTCAGAATGCTTATGAAGGAGAAAACTATATGAACAACTCAATCACCTATGAGCATTAAAAAGGCAAAATCATATTTCATCAACATTGATTTTAAAAATAAGGGGTACACTAGATACTGCAAGGCTACAGGCCTAACCACTTATTTAATACATGTGTATCCCTTCAAGTAGGGTGGCCAGCTCCAGGTTAGGAAATTCCTGGAGATTTGGGGGGGCAGAGCCTGGAGAAGACAGGACTTGGGGAGGGGAGAGACCTCAGCAGGGTATAATTCCATACAGCCCACTCTCCAAAGCAGCCATTTCCTCCAGGGGAACTGATCTCTATGACCTGGAGATCAACTGTAATTCCAGGAGATCTCCAGCCATCACCTGGAGGCTGGCAACTCTACCTCCAAGGCAGTTTACATCCTACTAGCCTCCTCCCATTCATCTTTACAACACGCCTGTGAGGCTGGTCAGACAGGGGAAGGGCAACTGGGTCACACTCACCCAGTGAGCTGGAGTAGAGATTAGAAGCGGTCTCTCTCCAGTCCAACACCCAGACTTTTACTCCACACTGGTTCTCATATCCCATGTTGATTGGGAAGCACCCTGGTCTTCAAGAGCAGCATTTCAGATGGACATGGGAGTTCCAGTGGAAAGAGGGAGGCAGCAAAAATCCTTTCCATGAACTCTTTCTACCTATAGTTCTATAGGATGCAATACACCACATTCCATTCATGGAGGTGATTGTTAAAGCTGGGCTAAGATTGCAATAAAGAAAGCTTCCAGGAAATATAAACTGGTCTATGTTTTTTTTTAAAAATAGCCTGTCTATCTTTACTGTTATTTAATCAAAATCTATAAGTACATTCTTTACTTAAAGTATTTGTTTTCAGTGCAAGGATTCTCAAGAGGAGGAGATACAGTAACTAGAACCACAAAATCCAATCCCCCTCAAAAAAGAAAAGAAAAACCAAGCAGAAAATTATAAGCAGCTAATATAAGCTAAAGCATTGTTATGTACATGAATGTTGATAGGCTCCATTTATCTCTCTCAATTGCTTGTTGTGCATGGCAGAGCCGTGTGTGGTTCATATGCTGAAAAATTTACACATAACCACAAGTGCACAGAAATGGGAAAAATCAGCTTTTAAAAAGGAACGCTTTAAGTTGAATGGCAAGAAATGAGCTACATATATATTTGTTTTTATCCACAGCTCCCCCCCCCCCCACAAACATAAAACACAAAAAATCAAATGCTGCAAGTATGTTCCTTCTGGTTACGGACATTACTCCCCTATACCAAGGGATCCCTGCTATACTGCTTTGGTGTCTCTATTAGAGATGGGCGCAAACCAAAGTATGAACCAAAGTGCGTGGCGAACCAGGCCGTTTTGTGGTTCATGAACCAGCGGTTCGTCAGAGTCCATTTCTGATGAACTGCCACGAACTTTAGGCTGGTTCATTTGGTTCATTTTTTGATTCGTCACTGCAGACAGCCTGGCGCCAATCAATCAGTTTCCTAGGCAACAGGGGATGGACTTCCTACAGACCTTCTGCTGACCCAGAAGTGCCCTTCTTCTGGCCCAGAAGTAACTGACTGCTGGCCCGGAAGTGACCATCTGCTGACCTGGATGTGATGTTTTCACGAACCAAACAAACCAGTTCATGAATCAGGGCAGGTTTGTGAAAGTTTGTGGTTCATGGTTCATGAAATGTGACAAACCATGAACCACATGGTTCGGGATTTTTCCAGTTCGTGCCCATCTCTAGTCTGTATATCCCACCAAGGGGAAAGGAAGAGAAAAGCGTTCTGCCGAATGCTGTGGAGTGCATGACTGTTGCACCTACATGAAAAAGGATTGTCTCCTAAAAATAAACATTAGACATTGAAATTTAACACAATAAAACATTCTTAATATGAAGTAGAAAATATGTAATTTGTTTTTTTGCATATAAGTATATACAATAAAACAGCCTAAATGAGTACAGTATGAACAACGAATTACTGCTTAACAATGTTAATTTTTTTCTTTTAAAAACCAGATGTTTAATTGTTTAATGAATCAAGCCATTTTTAACAGTGCCTTATATTGTTTCCATACATAGTGTACTAGCTCTTTTTCATCCAGTTTGCTTCTCCCATTATTTCCCTTTTTTGAAATAGAAGGAAGACGCTTAGGAGGAGACAGCTGGATCGAGACAAGAAGCCTTCAAAGCAGTGTGCCACTAATACCAGTTGCGAGGAAAGCAGTGTATGATAGTTGTATGCCATCTTGCCCTGCCTGTGAGCTTTCCATGGGTATTTGGGTGGTCAAAGAATGCTGCAACTAGAGATACCTTTGGTCTAATCCAGCAGGGCTCTTTTTTACTTATTCGGCAAGCCTTTGTTGTGCATTGGCTCACAACCCCACCAGTTTTAATTACATTATTTTTTACTATATCTATGCGGCTACTACTTGAGGTTAGACTAGATGAGATGGAAATTGCAGGTCTCTGCTCATCTTGAAAGCTCAGTTACAGCTCAGGTTGCCAGCTCCTGGTTGGCAAATTCCTGGAGATTAGAGGGTGGAGCCTGGAGAGAGCAGGGTTTGGGAAGGAGAAGGACTTCAGCTGGCTATAATGCCATAAAGTCCACCTTCCAAGATAGCCATTTTCTCTAGGGGAACTGATCTCTGTCAACTGGAGATCAATTGTAATTCCAGGTGATCTCCAGCCACCACCTCGAGGCTGGCAACCCTAGTTACAGCCATGCAGTACCCCAGTTATGCTGTTAGTCTCTTTTTCCTTTACATTGTAAAAAGTAGGTGGGAAGTTCTGTTTAGTGAGACCATGGAGGGGAAATTCCTCATAACTGTTAAAGATTGAGACGTTTAGTCTACTTTGACCCTCAACGAAAGAAATCTTAGCTCTTTTTCTGTGAGTTTTACAGTGCAGTCATAAGTATGTTTGTTCAGAAGTAAGTCCTATTGAGTTCAGTGTTAGTGATTTTAGGCGTGCAGCCTTACATTGCCGTCCTCGGCAGAGTTACACCCTTCTAAGTCCATTGAATTCAATGGATTTAGAAGAGTACGAGTTTCCTTAAGATGGCATCGATAATCTGTCAAATCAGGATAAACTCACATACAAATAAAATAGTAGTTCTGAACAAAGAATATTTCCTTGGTTTTTTTTAAAAAATGATTAATTTATGTGTTACAGCAAGACTATTTCAAAAGAAGCATTCTCCTTCCTTTATGAGAAAGGCAAAAGAAAACTTCTTTTAAAAAAGCATCTGCCACTGATAGATTTATAAGTACTCACATTAGAAATAATTAACATCTTATAACAATCTGCCACACAATTAATTGGTGTCACCTTTGTAATCAACTAAAATATTTTTGATTAATAATTAAATGAGCCTTAGAAACATGAAAGTCCAGGTGTCAAAATAAATATACAAATAAATCACATTTAAAAGAATTGTTTACTTGGTGCAGGGACACCAAGTAAACAGAGTATTTTAGAGAAGAATAGAGAATAGTATTTTAGAGAAGAAAAGAGAACAGAGAAGAATAAAGAATAGAAAAAATAGAGAATACAATCAACAAAATATTTGGATATCTCATATGCTTACCTGGAACATACCTGTTGGACTTCTCCTGCACCATTTGGACTGTTGATTAGGAGACTGATGTTTGAATTTACTTTTTTAGGACGTTACGATATTATCAAATTGTCATATTAATTGTATTTATTGTATTTATTGGATTCATTGTATTTATTGTTACACCCTTTAGCACTTTACCACCTTTAAATATAAAAAGTATATACATTTACAGATACTTAAACTTTGCTGAATCTCTAGTATTATATAACTTTTGTTTTACTTCTGGTAGGGTTTTTTCCTTGAGTGTTGGTTACATATTGGTTCCGGAAGAGCCCTTTTTTCCTGAGTTTCAATGACTAGATTACAGCACAAATAAACCTTTCCAGTCTCTTCTTGAGGGATGTGAGTATACTAAACAAAATAATTCCCATATCAAGCAGTTAGTCATTCAGGCAGCATAGATGAAAAATAATTATTCAAGTTGTATACAGTGTAATCCATGGCTGGCACATTTAGTGGTGATGAAATACATGCCAAAAATGTTCCTGAGGAAAACTCCAGCATTTTCCTTCTGTAGTTCATTTGATGATTTTCCAGTGTTTCAGGCAGAAAGGTATGGGAATCCAAAAGGTATTGAATCTATTGAAATCTAATGTGGTTAGCTTGTCAGACTAGGATCTAGAAGACTATGGTTTGAATCCCCACTGTGCCATAGAAGCTGCTGTGTGACCTTGGGCTGTCACACACTCTCAACCTAACCCACTTCACAGGGTTATTGTGGGTAGACATGGGCACAAATTGAAATACGAATCAAATTTTGTGACGAATCGGGCCAATTCGTGTTTTGTGAAATGCATTTTGTGGTGCCACGGTTTTCACGAAATTCATGACTTTTTGGCCCAATTCATTTGATTCATGAATGATTCGTGATGCTAGACATGCTGGCACCGATCCATTGATTCCCTAGGCAACATAGGCCCAGAATGTCTGCAGACCTTTTGTTGTCATTGGAAACTCCAATCTTAGTCCACATAATCTTGATAGGAGCTCTCCTTGCCAATTGGAGAGCTTCCATTCTGCCCTATACAGTGAGGAGCAGGGGATTAATCCCCTAGGCAACTGAGGAGATGGGCCTTCTGTAGCCATGGGAACACCAATCTCATCTCTCCAAACCCTGTTAGGCAGGTCTGTCTGCAAACCACAGACCTCCTGTTCTGCTCTATGTGAGCGTTTGTTATATAAGGCACCTCTCTCTGCCTTGTGCTTTTAATTCCAGTAGACAGAGAGAGGGGAAGGATCTGTTGCTGGGATTTGGAGTGAGAGAGAGTGGAGTTGGGAGCTTTTGGCTGGATTTGCTGCTGCTTCAAAAGAGATTGAAAAGCCTCTCTCTTATTTTCCTCACTTGTCCTTGCTGGGAAGGTCTTTGGGTGGGAATGACTAGATTACAGCACAAATAAACCTTTCCAGTCTCTTCTTGAGGGATGTGAATATACTAAACAAAATAATTAGCATATCAAGCAGTTAGTCACTCAGGCAGCATAGATGAAAAATAATTATTCAAGTTGTATACACCCCATTTCGGGCCCATCTCTAGTTGTGAGGAGAAAATGGAGACTGATATAAGCCACTTTAGGTCCACATTGGAGGAGAATGACAGGTAGATGAAGTAAATATTGATACAGAACTTAGAGAAGTGGAATGACAGTTTTTAAACAGTACATGTCAGAGGGTGGAAAAACCTTTCTAGGCAGGCTTAGACGCCATACCCTCCCTCTTGATACAACATTAAACATAATCCATACTACCCTGCTGTAATTCAGTAATTTTGCTGGCTCATAATCCCAGAGCACTGGTTATGTCAACCCTTTTCCAAACTCCATTCTCCCACCCGTACTCCCAACTTGTAACTGTTTTAACTCTTTCCCAGTGCTTGGATGTGGTTTTTGTTTCAGAGCACTACTTTCATTGGCTCATGTGTTGCTCTATGTCATATTCAAAAGTGACAGGATAAGCCCAAAACATGTGGGGTTGTAGGTGCATGACTGAGGTTGTAGGTGCATGACTGGACTCACAGTCCACAGGGGAACACCCCTTAAAAAGTACTTGTTATGCTTGGCACTGCAAAAGAAGATGCACTGTAAGAGGGGAGACGGACTTTCTGGTTTCACTTCCACTCACTTTTTCTAGTAGAAATGGCAGTGGGACAGCGAAAGCAAAGTAAAAGATCCTTCTCCCCACTTGCAGCTAGGGTTGCCAGGTGCCTGGATTTCACTTGGATAGTTCGGTATTTTTGTGGACTGTCCAGGGGAAACATTCTTCAAATACTAAACATCTCTCCCTTCCTCCAGCTTCCAGGCAGCCCAGCCAAGTAGCCTCCTGCATGGCACCGCCTGGGAGTGGCCAGCTAGCCTGGGCACCCAGAAGTGAGGTTGGCGTGATGATGTCACTTCTGGTCATGACATCATCACACTGGGATAGGAATGTGTGTGTGTGAAAAGGTGAGTGCCGCTTCCTCTCCCCAGGATCTGGTAGACCCCATCTGGCAACCCTACTTGCAGCACTCCTTTGCAGCGCCGAGTAGACAAGTGCTTTTTAAAATGAGTTCCCCTGAGCCTGAATGTGGAAAGAGTGGGGTACAAATGTAACTGAATGAATGAATGAATGAATGAATGAATGAATGAATGAATGAATGAATGTCTGGCTATGAGTCCTGTCATGCACCTGCAACCCAATGCATGTTGGGTGTATCGTGTTGTTTGGCCCTGAGTTAACCCATTTTAAAACTCCTCTTTACTGAGGTGAGGTTAGGCAGACGTTATTGCCTTACCTGTAAGATCCATTGTAGTATGGTTTCTTCCTGCATCTCAAAGGCAATTGTGAAATTCGAGGCCATGTGGGAGCAACTCATGTTATGGCTGCGTTGTTCCTCCAAGAAAGAACAACAGTAACATGGCGAGAATTGCTACATGTGCTCCTCTCAGAGTCCGGAGCTTCCCACACTGGGAACAATCTACCCTGCAGCATCTGTCATGCAATGCATGTAACATGGCAAGGGGCTTGTGATTCTGGCTCTAGATATTAAATGTTATTAATAAATAAACCATTTCATGGTGATTTCATACAGGATGGTTAATCTATCTTCATTTTGCTGGGGTTCCGTAGCCTTGAGTATTTTAAAAAGTGGCTTTGGTTTCAAGACCTGTGTGTTCACCCATCATGAGCCCTGTGACTTCCTTCTTCCAGATTTGATTCTTCTTGTATTTATTTTTATTGCAACTGCTAATTTAAGAAGCACTTAGAAAGGACATTAAACCCGGTACATCCCTAGCTCAAGAATTTTATATTTTGACAGCACATTAGTATGAAAGAGATCAAAACACTGACTGTAATACATTGTTAGAAGATGAAACACAAGTTTAGTGTTCTTTGGCAGCACTGTGCTAAAAAGCATAATCTATTTTTGGTATCGTTAAAATGAATAGGATACATTTCATTTCTTTCTGCTTATATCATTTACCCATAAATTTTAGTTCGTTGCTCTGATCTCTGTGACTTGTTACTATTCCAGTCGAGTTTTCACCCCCTTTTCTCTGATGTGTAAGTGAATGTTTATGAGATTTTGACTGCCGTATTAACTGTCTTGCATGTGTGAATGGTATATCCCAGACCTTGCATTTCAGATAGAAATTTTGTACTGCCCAATGACTGCAGATAAGCAATACTTTCTAGTGAATTCACATATTCATCTGGTGACATAATGTATGTGTGAACCAACCCTCAACAGGGTTGTTGCATGCCTTAATTAGCATAACCACCCATGCACATTAAGCCCTCCACTATTCTTTTTCATCTTTGTTCTCATACAAAAGGGACTCCCCTGACATCATGTAAATATAATATGTGATGTATTCCCTTTGATTTTGTTCCCCTGCAGTGTTGCACTTCTCTCCCTTTCCATTGGACCTATGTGATAGAAGACGCAATAAGGGATTGCCATTGGAATGAGATATAAACTTACCTGTTCCTTCTAGGGATCCTGGTAAGAGGCCATTTTTTTGCCCCCTCTCCACTGTGTCCCAGCCTGTAGCATGGGAGCTGCTGAGAATCAAGCCAGCCCTTTTATGCACATACCCCTGCCCTTTGATTCTGTTTCTTGCTTTCACTGGAGTGTGACAAAATGTTGGGAAGAACTTTGTAAGATGGATGGGTAGCTACTTTATTTTTTCATAACCGATTCTGTTTCTGCTCTTCATGGGGAGAAGTGAAGCGCTATGCAGGACACAGGATCCTCTGCCACTGAAATCTTGTCCAGCTCTGTTACAGGCTTCTGAAATGTCACTAGCCTTAGCCTACATACTTTTGTGCATGTGCTTGTGGGTTAGAAACTTGCTTATTTTCTTTTTAAAAAATGAAAGTTGAGATGCACAGTATATCAAATTCCACATTTTTTCACTGCAATTGAAGAAAGCAGAATGAACATATCACCAGCTGCGGTCTGATATGACTATACAATATAAAATGGTTCATGTACATAAACTATTTCCGATGGACTTTGCTGTTCTTGTTTCAAATTACCATGCATACAGCCTTTTTATACTGAAGTATTTGTTGAATAGGAGTACTATTGAAAGTACTAAGTCAACTGATCAGGGAGTTATGGTGTGAGTGTGTGTGTATGTCCCACCGCGTTGTTATAAATACTACTGTGAGTATGGTCCTCTTGATTACTGTGAAGGTCCTCATACTGGTTGTGGTATTGTTTGGTAGGTGTGTTACCCAAATTGGCAGACTCCTAATTAGTTGGGGAAAATTAGCTTAAAGAAGACAAAGAAGGGGTAACTGGGATTCACCACCTATGTTTATGGAGATTTTTCCCTTAAGAGAACTCGTGAAATTAATCAGCCAGGTGTTCAACTGGAAAAGTTTTTATTAAAAGAGAAATAAAAGGGCAAGCATACAAACACATACAAGGTTGTGGTGGAGAGACCCCTCAAGTCAAAGTTGACTTATGGAGACCCCTGGAGTGGTTTTCATGGCAAGAGACTAACAGAGGTGGTTTGCCATTACCTGCCTTTGCAGCCCTAGTCTTCATTGAAGGTCTTCCATCCATTTACTAACCAAGGCTGACCTGGCTTAGCTTCTGAGATCTGATGAGATCAGGCTCACCTAAGCTATCCAGGTCAGGGCACATACAAGGTTTGCTTAGAGAAAATCAGGCAGGAAAGGGGACAAAACAATTTCAGGGAGAGCTATAATTACCACACGTGCGTGCGCACACACATGCACACACAGTATACTGTGAATCACATCGATTTTTGCTACATAGCATGAGAAGATTGCTTGAATTTGGAATAGAATGTGGCCTGAGGAAAGATTAGATATAATCTGAAACGAGCGAAGAGGGAATTGGCCAACGTCTGCTCGTTGCCCCTCCAACTACCCTTGTTTGGCGTTGTCTGGAATTTTGCTTGACATCGCGATTGCTTCGCTTCTTCGTCTATATGCTGACGGCTTAACAAACAATTGCCACGATTATATGGATGCCAGAGACTCTTTAAGTCCTGATTGTTTCTTGTGTTGATACCTCTTCACTACTACTGTGTACTATCACGTCTTGTCTCAAATTGATTAATATACTATATGATTTGTTTACACATAAATGAATTACATTCAATTATATTGAATATGAATTGAGTATAAGTATTGTGTTCAGTTTGGTGTACTTCCTTTTGCTTTTTTGGAGTCATGGATAAGATTAGTCAGGAGTAGACTTGGACACCAACGGGGAAAAAACCCCGAACAAGCTGTTTGTTGCCATCCACGAACAACAAACAACGAACAGTAACGAACATGACCCTGTTCACAAACATGTTCGTTGTTCGTGGCCCCTTAAAGATCCCTTTAAACTATCCGCTGGCAGGTGGCAGGGGGAATTCTTCTCCTAGCTTCTGATAATAACTTAGATGCAGCATTCTGCACCAACTGAAGTCTCTGAGTTAACTTAGAGGGGAGATCTATCTACAGTGGGTTACAATAGTCAAGTCTTGATGTTACCATGGTATTGATGGCCAGATTGGCTGTGTAAGAGGCCATCTTCCCAGCTAGACTGAGGTTGTAAAAAGCATTTTTGCAGTCGCCTTAACTCGCTTTTCTAGTAGTAAAAACCTCTTAAATGAGTCTGCAAGGGAATTCCCCCTGCCACCTGCCAGCGGATAGTTTAAAGGGCCCTTTCCTGCCACGTGCAAGGGGCAGGGACCTTTAAACACCTCACAAACTGACCTTCCCAATGTCCAATACCCACCAAATTTGCAGGGGACATAGTGCTCACTGTCCTCTGAAGACCCCCCCCCCAAGTTTCAGAGAGATTGCACACCGGGAAAGGCATGATCCATGTGTTCCCCCCCTTTGTTGTCATTTTCTCTTCACAGTGGCAAAAACAGGACTCTCTTGTGGAAGCTACTTTGAGGGGTTTCAAACTGACCTTTCCAATGTCCAATACCCACCAAATTTGCAGCGGACATAGTCCTCACTGTCCTCCGAAGACCCCCCCCCCCCCCAGTTTCAGAGAAATTGCACCCCAGGAAAGGCATGATGCATGGGTCTTCCCTTTTGTTGTCATTTTCTCTTCAAAGTCGCAAAAATGGAACTCTCTGCTGGAAGTACTTTGAAGGATTAAAGCCAGAAGGAAAGCCAGAAGGAGTTCAGACAGAGTTCAGTCCCTACTGTTGTCAGGGGAATTGACTGAAAGGCCCCAGACTGTCTGGTTTGACGAATGGCTGACAACCACTTGTTCATTTAGAATGGAGCCTCACGAACGGCTTGTTTGCGAACAGACGAACGGGCTGTTTGTGGGTTTTTTCCATTCATAATGCTGTTCGTGCCCATGTCTAGTCAGGAGTTTCTTGAGAGACCTAATTGTCCTAGATTATGCATCTCTCCGGGGCATGGAGGGGGCCATTAGTCCATCAGCCACTCTGACTCTCCTTCTAAAATATTTTTCCAGGCTCTTTCCTGGCTGGCATATATTTGTGCCAGGAACTGCCTTGTGCTTCTGACATATGAGGGAGGGTTTTTATGATTTCATATCCATAAACTGCCCCTCAGTGGGAGGAGGAATCTGACTGCTAACAGGTGGGTTCAATGCTTTGGAGGAAAAGGATTTTCCCCTCCTTCCCCACAGCATTTGTGGTGCATTTGTGTACCTCCCAAGGTATCTCCAGATTCTCTTTGGTCTTTCTCACAGCTTTGCTGTGAAGTTTTGGGAAAGATCACAGTAAAACCTGGATGGCTGCCATGTTGGTTTGGAAAATTTGGGTTTTCCTGCCAACATGGTAACCATTTTCCCAGATACTGCCCCTGTGGCAGCCATTTCCTCCCCCATTAACAGAAATTGGCTTTTGCATGGGTTTGGTCTGCAGTTTCTTTTCTGCAGGCCTGAGTATATGGAACAGGTAGTGTGAGTTTGTCAATTTAGAAGAAGACTTAGTTTAGAGCTGTGGGTTAGCTGAAGGTGAAGCACCTTGGAAAGCAGAGATTCTTTCTGGAAATCTGATGAAGATTTAGTGGCTCTGCTGCCATGTAAGAATGCTTGCTTGCTGCCTCTGCATGTGTATTCATAAATCAAGCAAATATTACATAGACACCATAAGTCTCCAGTGCTCTCTCTTCCAAAGAAAGCCAAATGCAATGGCATTGACCCTAGACTTCTTGCCACTTCAGGAAGAGTTGCCAATTCAGAAAGAGAACAGTTAAATATTAAACTTATATGAAATATTAAACTTGGAAGTCCCACTTTCAAAAATTAGATTGTCTTCTAAATAAGTACTCTTACTGCAGTGGTGAGGGAGAAAGTGAGGTTGGTAATGGCAGGAGCAGAGATTCCTTTGGGAATCTCCCATGCCACATTCTTCCTGCTTTGGGCATACGTGTATGGAGGAGATCCTTTCACTTTAATACTTTAGACGTCTTTCTTTCCTAGGCAGATGTGCCTTAATTCCCTCTATAATGGTATTCTGTTTGTTCCCCATGTTTTTGGCAGCATGGTTACCGACATATGGGACTAGCAGATGGCCAAGGAATTTCTTATCCTGCAATATTGGATATTTCTCCCCTCAGACTGCAAACACGCAGATTCAGATATATGTTGACAGTGTCCCTTCCCATTCCACCGTTCAAATAACTGAAACTACTGAGACCTTTTGCTTTCCCAAGAGCGCCTGTTTCAGAATTTGACTGTTTTAGCACATGCTCCTTTCCGTCAGAGCTGCAAGGGAATGCATTTCTGCAGAGTCAGCCTTTTGCCCTTCTGTCAGCTCCTTCTTAGGATCAGCTGTTAAACACACAACATGCTCCACATACAAGACAGCCTGCCTGAAACAGCTTTATCCGGTAAGTTGAAACATCCATCTGTGCCACATAATTAACCACTTTATGACTGCGAGAGAGCTGTGAACTTTGTACAGACAAGTATGAATTTGGATTCTTGCAAATGCAGATGGTTAGGCATGAAAGTCGCAGTGGAGGAGTCAGTGCTTAATAGGAAGGCTTTTGATTGATTGTACAGATTGGCTCATCCACTTTATCTGACTTTGATTCACTGGTGCTGCACTGGTTGCCTTGTAAAGACACATGTAGTTCTCTGTCTAGGATCAAACCCAGGAGAACTGGATTCCAACAGAGTGTGAAGTGCCGATTGGCTAGCGCTTGGAACCTGTTCCCCAGCTCATTTAAAATGAATTCTCATTTTTTAAAAATACAAACACTGCATTTTCTGTAAAGCATTCTGTAATTGTATTTTCTGTAATTTATTCATTTGAATAGCTCACTTGAAGTGGTGGAAGCAAAACAGACATCTGAGATCAACATTTGAATGATTGATAAGTGTCTGTCAAAGGCAAGAGAAAGCAAAGCTATCCCTGGAATGGGGGGGGGGAAGAGACCCACAGCAAGTCCTGTTTAAAGTTCATTCTTAAGACTAACCAACTTTACTGTAGCATAAGCTTTCAAGAATCACAGTTCTCTTCTTCAGATGCATCTGAAGAAGAGAGCTGTGATTCTCAAAAGCTTATGCTACAATAAAGTTAGTTAGTCTTAAAGGTGCTACTGGATTCTTTTCTATTTTTGCTACTACAGACTAACATGGCTAACTCCTCTGGATCTAAAAGTCCATTCTGTATGCCACTTTCGCTGATCTATAACTAGGAGCTTTAGACCTTTATATGATGGTACCACAGCCACTTGAATCCAAGCATTCTAGCTTAATTTGCATATAGATTAGGGGTAGTAGAAAATGAAGGAACACTGGAAACAATCTCTTTAACTAAGCTTACTTTTTACATAGAAGCTGCAGTTCTAAGCATATATACTTGGAGGAAAGTTCCACTGAAATCAATAGGGCTTACTCCCACAAAAGCATGTTTAGGATTGGGGAGCTAAATTTTAAGGAATTTTAGACCCAGCTACACATTATTTTGGGAATCCTGATCTCTCAGTGTATAGTTCAGCCTTAAAAAGCAATTTTTTGTGGGGAGCAATATGGGCCAGAGCAATAACAATACAAAATGACTCATTCCTTTCCTCTGCACCATTTCCCTAACCAAAACTGGCCCAGCTGCTAGTCTTCTTTTAGCCCTGGTAAGTAAAAAAAGATTGGCACTCTCTTTTGGTGCATCATTTTCCCACTTCCAGGGCTAAAAGTAATTGGGACAATGGGGCTTTTTAATTGGGGAAATGATGCAGGGAAAACAGTTAAATGATGCCACCCAAATCTGTCTCTGCCCTTTTGGATGGATGACTGCTTTTTAAAGGTAGATTACATGCCGAGGAATCCAGTCATAGATATCGAGCCCAATGCCCCAAATCAATCTGAACTGGAGTTGCTAGGTTTTGGGCAAGGGGCTCTCAGCTGGGTGGTGTGAGAAATATGAAAGGAAAATAGGGAGTATGATTATCGGCATCCTTGGTGTCACTTCGGCTGCAGCTGGAAGTGATATCATCACATCACCTGTGGCACTCTAGCATTCAGTCAAAACTCTGTTTAAATCATTTGTTGGTTTGTCTAAATCATTGAGGTCTGGCTGAATGTTCGACGGTCACTGGTGACATGGTGACATCAGTTCTGGTCGTGCTAGAAGTGGTCATGACGTAGCTGGTGAGCTCCCCCACCCCCCACCAAAGGTCAGTCTCCTACCAGTTTCCAAGCTTAGAATGCTTGGGTTCAAATGTATCTTTGATGTAATCATAACAGAGATGTCAGGACTGGTCTCTTAACTTCATCAAAATATCTCGTCCTCTGAAGAGTTCGTTTTCAGTAAATGAAACAGAAACTTTCTGCCCTTAAAGCTGTTAATGTATTGCCACATCTCACACATGCAACCAAATATCATAGGTAGGAAGAGTACAGTACCAAAGGCATTTTTTCTTCACATTTACTTCCAGAAGCGCAAATCAGAGAAGCTCTAATTTCAGCTGAGTCACAGTCCCTGGTAATCTTATCCTGGGAATGAATAAAGGTACTAGCTATGAACATACTACTTCAGGTACCTGAAGTCATTTTACTATGCAGAGTCTCTTGAAAGGGAATGCTAAAGAAGCTTCAACCTCTATATTGATACCCAGCTTTTAGGATTATGCAATCTAGTGTATCCTCTTTAAAAGCTCAAGTACATCTCTACTATGACAGAGGCAGACTTCCTTTTAACCCCATACTTTGGCATTGATGGAAAAAACATGGCAATAGAAATAAACCAGGTTTTAAAAAACATCTTCAGCTTATCTTACTTATAGATCACAGTTTTAAAGAGCTAAAGGGAGCTCGCAGATGCATTTTAATTTCATGGGCTTCGATCCAAAGATCCAAGTGCTTCTGCTCATGCAGGAACGGTTGCAGTTCCTTCAAGCTTAGCCTGCTTCCTCTGATGTCCCCCAGAAAACTGAATCCAGGGCATCTTTTCATTGGTATGGGGGAATCCATGAACCTCCCTCTGTACATGAGCAAAAGTGCCTTTTTCTTATGCAGAGGGATCTTTGGATTTGAGCATTTCTTTGTTCATTCTTGAGACTGATGTATTGCATTTTTAAATTTATTTATTTGCATTATTTATAGTCCACCTTTCTCACCGAGACTCAAGGCAGATTACACAGTGTGAGTTGGTACAATTTGTAGACTGAGTTCTGGTTGCGTCGAGTGTTTTTGTTAACATGGATGTAATGCCAATAAAGGTTGCTGCTGCTAGAGTTGGTACAATCAATTACAAGGACATTTCAATAAACCATGTAATATGTATGTAAATGCAAAGATTTAAAACCAGCAAAAATCCAATATGGAGCTGAAGAATATCGAAACAGAGAATTAGCAATTCTAAGACTGACATAATAAACAACATAGAACTACTAAGATCATACTTAAAGCAACTGATAGTACATAGTAGCACGTATTAGTAAAGTCTGTGGTTCCTGTCTCTTCACTGATGCATCTCTTTGACATCACTTCCTTACAGTACAGCCCCCGTAGCCGTCTTAAATGATTCACTTTTGCATTGTGGGAGTTTCCCAACCTCTTCAGGTAGGCTGTGCCATAAGGTGAGGGACACCACAGAGAATGCATAGGCAGCAGTTGATTTACTCATGTGCAAGGTGGCACCTGCAGAAGGCCCTATTCAGATGAGCGAAGCTGCCATAGTGGAACATAGGAAGAGACACAGTCCTGTAGATATGCCAGACCAAGGCCAATGGAGAGCTTTGTGTGTGATAGTCAAAACCTTGAACTGATCCAGGTAACAGATATGTAGCCGGTGCAGTGACTGCAGAATGGGAGTAATATTAATTCTTCTCCTAGCTTCTGATAATAACTTAGATGCAGCATTCTGCACCAACTGAAGTCTCTGAGTTAACTTAGAGGGGAGATCTATCTACAGTGGGTTACAATAGTCAAGTCTTGATGTTACCATGGTATTGATGGCCAGATTGGCTGTGTAAGAGGCCATCTTCCCAGCTAGACTGAGGTTGTAAAAAGCATTTTTGCAGTCGCCTTAACTCGCTTTTCTAGTAGTAAAAACCTCTTAAATGAGTCTGCAAGGGTCAGATGTACTTTGTAAAGCACTTTGAGTGGGCATTAAGTTGTCCTGAAGGGCGGTATACAGGGCTTTTTTTCAGCTGGAACGCAGTGGAACGGAGTTCTGGCACCTCTTGAAAATGGTCACATGGCCAGTGGCCCTGCCCCCTGATCTCCAGACAGAGGGGAGTTTAGATTGCCCTCTGACCATGTGACCATTTTCACTGAGGGCGATTTAAACTTTAAAAAACTCCCCCCTTGTTCCAGCTGACCCAAAGTGACATCATTGTCGGGTCCCGAGTTCCACCACTGATTTCCACCACCTCTTTTCCCAGAAAAAAAGCCCTGGTGGTATATAAATCGAATGTTTTTATTATTATATTATATTATATTATATTATATTATATTATATTATATTATATTATATTATATTATATTATATTATATTATATTATATTATATTATATTATATTATATTATAGACGAACTCCTTTGAAAGTGGGGAGTACTATGTCCTTCAAGATATTTGCCTTCCCAATGAGCATCATTTCTATCTTGTCTGGGCTCAATTTTAATTTGCTAGCTTAAGGCTTGTTTGAACAGGTTGTGTCTTTTGGAATAAGCTGCTAAGGTGCTCAGTGGAAGGCTTCATCATGAGTAGCTGACCAATGCTCACCATGCTGGAAAGCAACATGTGTAACATGAGTGTTAAATGGTTTAAAGAAACCACAAGTGGCTCATAGTTATCGCCGTCTTTATTTTATTTCTAGATCACAAGGACAATCATTCCTGCCATGCAGCCAAGTATTCTATGCCTTGATCCAGCTGGCACTGTAGGTACATTATCAGATGGAGTATGCATGATTCTGGCATACATTGCTACGTTCTTTAAAGTACTTCCATAGATTTATCTTTAGCAGCAATTAAAACAATGCTTCCTCTTCAAAGGTGGTTCCAAATCATCAATGCTCATGGAAAACAACATCTGGGGAAATTAGGGGTGTAAAAATTTCTGCATTTTTGGATCCATGGGAGAAAAAAAACATTTCTCCCATTTTTTTCTGTAAAATAAAATGGAAATTTTGGTTTGCTGGAGTTCCCCCCACCCCCCAGTGTTTATATCTCAAGGGAAGGTAACTGAACACTGTACAGCATAAAACTTCAAGCTTTTCAGAATTTTAACCCCAACCTATATGACCCGCTTTAAACCATATTTTTCTTCTTTCTCTGTCCGTTTTTGTTCTTCTGCTCCTCTCTTTCCATTTTTTCTCCTTTTTTTAACATCTAAACTAAAACAGAATATATTGGTAGAGCCATTGGTGGAAATTATCTTGTGCCACACTTGGGAGATCCAACCCAATAGGTGACGACAACATGGGTGCCTGTGGTGGAGGGGGGGGGCAAGAAGAGCACTTGCCCCTCCCTCAGAATCCTAAATAGTGTAAAGACTACAGACAGGTCTATAACCCATAGGTATAATTTAAAGACTTGCCCTCCCCCCCCCGAATTATTTCTGTGGATGCCCATGGCTGAAAACTAGCAAGCACAGAAGGCATTAGGCTGCAGCACAGAATTTGTGAGTCCCTGCTGGACATTTTACTGAGAAAATACCTCAAGGGATAGACATGTCAAATCTTTCTGAGTGCTTCTATAGTCATTCTAAATAATTCAAAGCCCATCATAAGTCACAAGAAACAATCTATATTTGAAACAACATATAGATGAGATCCTAAATAATGCTAGTTGACTGCAGTCCCTTGCATAATTAGATTTAATTTTAATACGGTTTAAAATTAAACAAGGCCATCATATTTGCATAGAGAAACAAGTTTTGACTGGTGAATTTTACTTAATATTCATAGTTTAAGAGTCTGACATGCCTTGTAACAGCTTCATTTACAATTTATATTGCAGGGACTTTGTGCTGGCTGATTTTCACATTCCAGTGTTGAGCTCCAGAAAGGGGTGAGAATTTGTCCTTGAAACAAACCTAAATCAAAGAAAACTCTTATTTTGTTTTCCTCTCCCTAATAATGTTCCTCCACTCATTTGCCCTCCAGTTTACAATCACTAACCCTTTCATGCATGGATGAACTTGGAAAATCATTTAGAATGGAAATTGGCTGAACTGGTTAACAAACGCCAGGTAATTATACCTTGGAGGCTTGTTGGTAGATCAGATATTGGAAAGTAATGTTTCAAGCTGCTTTCTCAAACTTTGTAACCATTAAAACTTGAATATGTTGCACGGCAAAGAATGTGTGTTTCTGTGGGAGAGGCACAAACAGTGGTTGTTTAACATATTAGGGAAGAAGATGGCATCCGAGAGGGGAAGAACAGAAAGAAGGAACCAACAAGGATATTCTTTTGAGATATAAAAAGTGTGGTGTTTGCAAGGGCTAAGAGAAATGAGAATAACAAAAGAATATTCCTTTTTTTCTGTCTTATCCTATGTTTCAATTTCTTTGTTGTCTTGTTCCTTTGTCTTTTAAGCTGTGAGGCAAAAAATTTACATTTCTACAACTTATTTAGAAATTTATTATGCTTCATCTCCAACGAACTTGGCCACAGTGGTCAAAAACGGGCTAACAGGATAAGAACTGCCCGTCCATCTGTTGTGAGAGGATGTGATGACAGAGAATGTTCACCAATGGTCAAAGGTCAACTAAATGTTGAGAAATATCAGGTACTGCACTTCTTTCTGGTCTGCAGGGGAGGAATTATATACTTAAATGCACCTCCTCCATTAAAGGAAGCCCGCCTGCTCATAGAAAACAGCCATACTAGCAAGGTTAGGCTGGAATTGTTTTCCTCAGGTATGTTAGCTTTCCAACATGGGGGCACATTCAAACATGTGTTCCCCACCTGTCTGCAGAAAGCTAGCACATAATGCTGAAAGGTTCTAACCCAGCCTTCCTTATGTTCTTCTAAACATTTCTTATGATTAGTGTTCTTAAAAAGGCGATCTCACAGCTGTAGTTTCAAGAGACATAAACAGATTTTGCAAACACCTGCAAACTCTCTCCCTAGCAGTATTATTGCTATAGTCTAAAAAATTGGGACAATAATAGAAAAGGCCTTTTCTCCAATACACAAATACAATAAAATTCCAAGACATTGAAAAACTAGCTTTAGCGGGCTACTTTTTGAAGCGTTCTTACCACCACCACCACAAAAAAACCAGAATCCTCTACACTTCTTCTGCTGTCTGCATGAAAATATACTACGTGATTACTATCCAGAGCATGAACTTGCATGAAGACACTGGTAAAAGGTATTTTTTTTAGGAGTAATATAACATCAATAATGGTATAAAACAGGACTTCCGGTTTGGGATCCATGGAGATCTAACGCAGCTCTAATCGTGGAGCTGACCGGGCTGCCGTTTTAGCGGCCGGCGGGGCAAACCTAGCCCGCGGCCACCTGCTCCCAGGCGGGGAACAGGCAAAGAACGCTCAAGTACCTCAGGGCGCGTTGATCTCGGGCGAACGGGGGTTCTGCGCTAAGGACTCTCTCTCGTCCCTTGAGGTCCCACCCTATAACAGGTCGGCATAAATCTCTGCGGCAGATCCGGGGCCAGTGCGGCTGGCATAAGATCTTCATGCCCAAGCTTCAGCAGGGGAAAGTAATTTCGGAAGAGAATTTGAAATCGAAGCAGTGACTACAACCCAGAAAGACGCTTGAAAAGGTAAAGATCACTATCTCTCAAACCGGGACAGATTGCTTAAAGTAACGAGGCTTTAAAGTGAACTTTTAAACTGCAACAGATGGATTATATTGAGGAAAAGATCCGGCAAGAATTAGATCAGAAAAAGGACTAAGTTAAACGAAGTTATTGAAGAAAATAGACAATTGTTTACCATACCTGTGGTTATAAAGTGATAGCAGGCTGTGAGAAAACTTCTATCATCGCGAGAGCTGCAGTGGAGAGTCGGCAAACAGGAAGTGCGTAATAGTGATAGAGCTGTTCGAGAGAGATTGTCCTTATCGGAGGACACGAAGAAGGGAACCGCCATTTTTGAAAAGGGAAGGGCATTGACTTCAACAGGAGCGGAAGTAGGACATTTTGGATTACAAAAAGACCATAGAAAAACCATAGAGAAAAGACGCCCGACATTTTGGATTTTGCAAACGTCTCCTGCTTAGTTTAAAAACCGGGACATTTAAATTACTTTAAAGGGACATTAATCTAGACGCCACGGAGTTAAGGAAATGTGCAGACTCGTGGGAGCGAGGTAAATCAAGCCCCACGATGTCGAAGAAAGAGTGGCAAACAGCTATTGAGAACTTGGACAAAAATTTTTTGGAAATGTTAAAGGAACTGAAGGAAACAAAACAGGAGTTGGTGAGAGAAGTCAAAGATGTTAAAGAGACAGTAACAAATGAACTGGCGGAGGTGAAGAAGGGAATGGAAACAATACAAACCGACCTACAGGCAGCGCAGCAGAAAGTTAATGTTGTGGAGAAAGCGATGGAGAATCTTACCGAGACGCAACGAACGGACATGAGAGTGATGAGGGGAAGAATGGCAGTTGCGGAGAGTAAATATATGGAGAAACAGCTGAGATTTCGAGGTTTGCCGGAAGTAGAGGCAAAGACAGCACAAGAACAGGTGACTGAAGTGTTAGCTGAATACCTGGGAAAGGAGGAGGAGGAAGTTGTGGCTATCCTAGACGTGGTGTACCGAATAAATTCCAGATTTGCGACCCAGAGGATGTTACCAAGGGATGTGATTGTGCAATTTACGACAAGGAATATAAGAGAAATGATAGTGAGTAAACAGTTTCAAGATCCATTGGTAGTCGATGGCAAGACGATTATCATCATGAAGGAGTTACCCAGATCGGTGTTGCTTGATCGGAAAAAATATAAAGTGCTTGTTCAGAATTTGAAGGACATGAAAATAAGATATAGATGGGAATTACCGGAAGGGATATCTTTTGAATTTGGAGGAATGAAAAAGCGCATTAGATCTGAATTTGAGATGGAAAAGTTTATGAGGGACAATGAAAAGGACTTACCAACAACAAGGCTATGAATATGGAGTGTAAAGTTTTATCTTGGAATGTAAATGGACTTAATTCACCCAAAAAGAGAAAAAGTACTTTCCACTGGCTACTAAAACAAAAATGTGATATTGTATGTTTGCAAGAGACCCATATCAGAAATCAGGACGTTAAATATCTTAAAGTGAGTAAGTTGGGCACGGATTTCGTAGCGGCCTCAAAAAAGAAAAAAAAGGGAGTGGTATTATATATAAAAGAGGAGCTACAGCCGAAATTAATGATTAGAGATGTGGAAGCCAGATTTATAGCAGTGGAATGTACATGGAATTTAAAAAAAGTGTTGGTAATTGGAATCTATGCACCAAATGGTGCTAAAGAGAGCTTCTTTGAGGATTTAAGGAAGCAATTAGATGAACTTTCATATGACCAGATAATCCTTGCAGGAGACTTCAATGGAATTACAAATTTGGAACAGGACAAAAAATCAGTAACTGCACAAAAGAAAAAAGGACTTTTACCAAAGACGTTCTTTGCATTAGTGCAACAGGAAACTTTGGAAGATGTGTGGAGAACGTGGAATCCCACAAGTAGACAGTACACATTTTTCTCTGCAAGACACTCTACCCTATCACGTATTGATATGATCTGGGCCTCAAAGGACTTAGTGCTTTGGACTAAGGACGTTGAAATAATGCCTATGGTGGCCTCAGATCATAATCCAATCATGTGGAAGTTTGGGAAAAGAACCAAGAGGAAAGGATGGAGAATAAATGAGGACTTGTTACAGGAGGGAGAAAATATGGAGATGTTGAGAAGGGAAACTAAGTTCTTCATACAATACAACATGAATCGAGAAGTACCAACCAACAAGGTTTGGGATGCATACAAAGCAGTAATTAGAGGCATACTAATGGACTTAAATGGAAGAGATCGAAAGAAAAGAGAGGAGAAGAGACAGGAGATTATGGATAAAATAAAAGCCAAAGAAATACAATTAAAGAAAAGACCAGGGAAAAAGAAAATTTATCAGGATATTAAAATATTACAAGAGCAGTTGACGGCAATGAATAATAGAGAATTGGAATGGAACTTGAAAAGAATGAATCAAAAGTCGTTTGAAGGTGCAAATAAACCTGGGAAATATTTGGCATGGCAATTGAAGAAGAGAAAAGAAAAAAAGTTAATAAATAAAATATGTGAGGACAACAAAGTGTATCGGGAACAGACTGCTATTAGTAGAGCTTTTTATAAATTCTATGCCAAACTGTACGGGAAAAAAGAAGTGAACAAAGACTCAATAGCGAAATACTTGGGAAAAGTAAAACTCCCAGTAATTTCGGAAGATTGGAGAGCTAAATTAAATTGTGAAATAACAGACGAAGAGATAAGGAAAGCAATACAGTCAACAAATTTGGGGAAAGCGCCAGGGCCTGACGGACTTACAGCCAAATTTTATAAGGTAATGGCCAATGAGCTGGCGCCACTTTTAAAAGAGGTGATCAATGGTGTTTTGAGAGATCAAAGAATTCCAGATACCTGGAGTGAAGCTAATATAACATTGATCCCTAAAGAGGGACAAGACTTGACTAACGTTAAGAACTATAGACCTATTTCCTTACTTAACAATGACTACAAGATCTTCGCGAAGATCTTGGCAGAGAGACTAAAGGGATGGTTAGCCGAGGTTATCGGGGAAGAACAAGCAGGCTTTTTACCAAACAGACAGATCAGAGATAACTTAAGGACAGTGTTAAATGCTATTGAATACTACGATAGGCGTTGTGATAAGGAGGTTGGTTTCTTCTTTGTAGACGCGGAAAAAGCATTTGACAATTTGAACTGGGACTTTATGTTTGCCACTATGGAACAGCTACAAATGGGAGAAAGATTCATAAGAGCAGTTAAAGAAATTTATAGAGACCAAAGTGCAGCAATTGTGGTGAATGATGAGGCGACTAAGAAAATGACTATAGGTAAAGGTACAAGACAATGTTGCCCGTTGTCTCCGCTGTTGTTTATTTTGGTATTGGAAATTTTGATGATACAGATTCGAGAAGATAATGCAATCCACGGAATAAAGATAAAGGACTTTTCTTATAAGGTCAGAGCATTTGCAGATGACATAATGTTAATTGTGGAAGATCCAATCGAAAACATGCCTACGGTAATGGATAAAATTAAAGAGTTTGGAGAATTGGCGGGTTTTTATGTAAACAAAAAAAAATCAAAGATATTATGTAAAAATATGACTAAACAAAAGCAACAATTACTAATGGAAATAACTGATTGTGAAGTAACAAGTAAGGTAAAATATTTGGGAATTGAACTGACTGCAAAAAATATAGATCTATTCAAGAACAATTATGAGAAATTATGGACTCAAATAGAGCAGGATTTGATTAAGTGGAATAGACTGAATTTGTCATGGCTGGGAAGAATCGCAGCAGTTAAGATGAATGTTTTGCCAAGAGTGATGTTTTTGTTACAGACAATACCAATTATCCGGGACTCTAAACAATTTGAAAAATGGCAGAGGAAAATATCGGACTTTGTGTGGGCAGGCAGGAAGCCTAGGGTGAAAATGAAAGAGCTGCAGGATTCAAAAGAAAGGGGTGGAATGCAACTGCCCAATTTGAGACTTTATTATGACGCAATATGTCTGGTATAGTTGAAAGAGTGGATAACGCTGAAAAATCGCAAATTACTGGCTCTAGAGGGATATAAAAAGCTGTTCGGTTGGCATGGATATTTATGGTATGACAAAGTGAAAGCAGACTCTATGTTTTTGCACCATTATATTCAGAGAAGCCTCTTCACAGTTTGGAAGAAATATAAAGATTACCTACAGGAAGGAACTCCCTCCTGGGTGGTTCCATATGAAGTAATTGATCCAAGAACGGTTGATAATGAACAACAGTGTTCATTATCAGGTTCCATATGAAGTAATTGATCCAAGAACGGATCCAAGAACGGTTGATAATGAACAACAGTGTTTAACGTATAAGGAGATAACTCAAACAGAATTTTTTAAAATAAGAATAAGGACACAACAAGAGTTGTCCCCAAACTACAATTGGTTTCAATATAGACAAATTAGAGATCTTTATTACTCGGACTGTGCGAAGGGAGGAATAAGAATGGAGAATTCAGAATTAGAGAAAGTAATTTTACAAGAAGATAAGAAGGAAATCTCAAAGGTTTATAAAGTACTGTTAAAATGGTATACTGAAGATGAGGTAGTTAAAGTGCAAATGGTGAAGTGGGCTATAAACTTTAATAAAGAAATAACAATGGAGGCATGGGAATATTTGTGGAAAAATACCTTGAAGACTACGACATGTACTAATATTAAAGAGAATGTCTACAAAATGATTTACCGTTGGTATCTGACAACAAAGAAAATTGCGCTAGGGAATCTGAATATGTCTAATAAATGCTGGAAGTGTAGAAAGCATGAGGGATCTTTGTATCATATGTGGTGGACGTGTGAGGTAGCTAGGCAGTACTGGGGGGAAATAATAAAAGTAATGAGTGAGATTTTACAATTTCAAGTTAATAAGAACCCAGAACTCCTGCTACTGAACTTGGGAATGGAGGACATTCCAGCACAATATAGGACATTGCTATTTTACATGACAGCAGCAGCTAGACTTTTGTATGCGCAGAAGTGGAAAGTACAAGAAGTGCCAACTATCGAGGATTGGACTTACAAATTGCTGTACATGGCGGAGATGGATAAAATGACGAGAAAACTGAGAGACCTTGACCCAGGGCAGTTCAACAAGGACTGGGAGAAGCTGAAACAATATCTGGTGAAAAAATGGGAGGTGGGAGGAGAACTGTGGCAGTTTGAAAATTACTGAAATATAATATAAGAAGAGGGAAGTGACTATACCGGGGTGGAGAGTTAACAGAATAATTCTAAGCAAATATTATATTTAATTATTATATAGAGTATTAGTAGTGCTATTACTATAAGAACTATAAGGATAGCAATTACATTAAATATTTTCTCTGAAAGCAAATAATAATTGTATAAGGGAGTATGAATATAGATTAGCATACGGAATGTGGATTTAGTAGATTGACTTATGTTAAATGGATACATATTGACTATTTTTGTTAGATAGCTTTACAATGGTGAAATAAGATAATTAAGATAGATAGGATATGTAAAAGGAAGTAAAGAGCAACATATAGAATATAAGTCAAATTGATTGATTATCATGAATGTATGCAATGTTTATAGAAGTACTAGAAGATATGTATAACGAAGGGCAAATTGTTTGTCCCGTATTGAAGAGACTAGAAAGAATAAGATAGAGCATAGAAATAGCACAGTTATGACAAATAAGCTTAGAAGAATTTGAAAGTATATTTTAACAAATGTATTAAAGTTGATATGAGTAAAGGGAAAATAGAATGAGGGGTTGGAAAACTGTTGGAAGTCAATAAAAAGGGGGGGAAAGGGAGGGGGTTAGAATTGGAAAATTTCAGGGAATGTGATTGTAAATGATACGGAATGTTTCTAATCCAATAAAAATTTTTACAAAAAAAAAAATAATGGTATAAAACAGTACTCAAACGGGGGGGAAATGTGTGAACCTATCATCCTTTCCCTCCTTCCCTAAACTTCTTGAATGGAGCTTAATGTCGCTGGGAGAGGGTGTGTAAACATTTCATATGCCAACAATCACAGCCTAGAGATCCTTAGGGATGGCATTTAGTGGTCCTTTGGTTGTTTGTGGGAGCAGTGGGAGGTGCTGATAGACTGGGTCTAGTTTTTATTGATTTTCAGATGACAGTCTGTGAGCCTAGATCACCTGTTGGCAACTTTTCCCTCATCGCTTTGATACTTTGAAATGGACATGTACCTTTAAATCTGCCAAGCTGAACAGGCCTACGAGTATACCTTTGAAAGTTGTCCGCATTGTGTACATTGCTTACTTGTCATTACTCCTTCTGGTCCCATTGCCACCTGTTCCTGCTATGGACATCTGTGACATACTTGTGGCACATTTGCTTTGCACGAAATACACTGTGATCAAAAGTCACCTTCTAGATGTCCCTTTGTATGATGAGGTTTTTGGTTGCCTTGATTTTTGTCAGAACACTTCTGAAAATCACAAATGTGTCCTGGATGAAAAGTCTTTTAGAAAATGTCCTGAAAATTTAAGGAGCATACTGAGAAACAAAAAAGCAATGCAGTGTTCAGTATTTTCAGAAACATGAACCCCAGTCCAGAAGTCTTCATGCACATGCTGTGCATCAAATGTACACCTACCAAAGATTTGGTTGCTCAAAGTACTACTCCACTAAAAGAAATATTTTAAATATGTTCGAGTGACTAATATATGCTATATGCCCATACTGCTTGGCACAAGTTAAACAGGAACAAAGTTGAATATATTACCAAAAGTATACTTGATGTTGCCTTATACTGAATCAGACCCTCAGTCCATCAAGGTCTGCATTGTCTGCTCTCTAGACTCTCAGGTCAAGTTCTTGCACATTACCTACCACCTGATCCTTTCAACTGGCAATGTTGAGGATCGAACCTTGGGCCTTCCGCATACCCAAGCAGATGCTCCATCACTGAGCAGGTCCCCCTCCTTTTAAATTAGAGCGCTCCTGCTTTGGAGAGACTAACTTTTAAAGCCTCGTGTAAATAAAACTTATGAAGCTGCCTTATATTAAGTAAGACCTAGCTCAGTATGGCTTACTCTGATAGGCAGTCGCAAAGTCGTTCCAATGCCTGCTGCCTGAGACCCTTTAACAGAAGATGGCAGGGACTGAATGTGGAGCCTTCTGCTGCTAAGCCATGGCCCCAACTTAATTTCAGATGTGAATCTTGCATAATGGGATCAGATGTTCCATCTCCCCCCCCCCCCTTTGGCTATCATGGGTTTCTGCGAAATCCACCCCAGGCCACAAACTAATAAATCTAATATACATGACTGTGAAATAGCTGCTTTTTGAACAATTACTGCATTTCAAAACTGTGAGTTAAGCAATTGGTTGATGGATAGGGAGGGGGAAAGAAATGCAGTCCTGCATGGTCTTGTTTGTAATGGTGTGTAATTCCAAAAGTAACTCTATCTCCTTACTTAGCTCATGTTTACACTGGTTAAATAAAGATGACCCTCTTGCCTACAGTTTTTCACCTAGTTGTTTTTTAAAAAGCCAGTTCCTCCACATTGCTGCAAGGTGCACGTGAGCCGTAAATGAAGCGTTTGACATCTGGTGTTCAGATCGGGCTTCTTTCAACAACCCCCCTGATATTTCTAATGGTTTGTAAAATGTGACAGTCACAGTGCTGTTTTGAAACTGTTCTCCCCCTCTCCAGCTAAGTCCAAAAGGTTCTTCGCTCCTCACTTGATTTCTCTCTGCTCCTGTCCAAACAAAACAAGAAGAGAATGAAGAATGGAGGGAAAGCAGAGAAGGTAACTTGCTCAACAGATAAGGTTGATCGCATGGGATCTCTCCACTGACTTGTCCTCTGGTACTGGCTGCACTTAATGCATCTCCTCCCATCTGTTCCTCCACCACTGTCCTTGCTGGTCCTCTTTCTCAGGCTGCTGTTGAGGAAATTAAGAGTACTATTCTAAGCAGAGTTAGGATATTCAACCAGAGTTGAAATCAATGGGCTAAAGGTCTTAATGAGTTTAGGGTGGGACTGAGAGTCATCCCGGAAGAAGAGTCTTAATGTTCACTGCGGCTGTGGAAAGGAGAATGGTTAATGAGATCAGCAGAGGAATGAGGATGGAAGTCCAGCAATTATATTCCATCCCTATGCTGTCTCTTCGCACATTGTGAAGTACTCAGGTTGGGTCCACAGTCCTCACCTTGAGTGATTCCGCACACATTGGATAATGCACTTCCAATCCTCTTTATAGATCATTTGGAACGGATTTTTTTGTGTGCAGAACAAAAAGTCCTCCTCAAATGATTGATAAAGTGCATTGAAAGTGCATTATCCAACGTGTGTGGAATCAGCCCTTGTGTCCTATGTCACAGTTCTTGCAACTGTGACTTGCAGATTGTCTTCAATTCCTGTTGGTGCATTTCCCGATCCAGGCTGCAACCATGGTGCATGTAGAGAAGGGGCGGCAGCCTTCCCACTGATACCATTTTCCTGACCTCAAACGATCCTGTGGGTTGTCATTTGGCCTGTTGGCAAAATGCATGCGTGTGCAAGTGAATTTTCCCACTGGGCCAAATAATACACCACCACCCCAGGACCACTGCCGAACAGGAAAGTGGCACAGTCATGAATGATCCATCAGCAAACATTTTTGTTAATAATTGAAATAAAAATATTTTTTTAAAAATGAATGATCTATCAGCATGGTGTAGTGGCTAGACTGTCAGACTAGGATCTGGGCAAACCAGGTTCAAATCCTCACTCTGCCATGGAAGCATGCTGGGTGACCTTGGGCTAGTCACACACTCTCAGACTAACCTACCTCACAGGGTTGTCATGGAGATAAGATGGAGGCAAGGAGAATGATGTGCTTTCAGTCTCCACTGGGGGCAAAGGTAAATGAAGTAAATAAGTAAAAAAATAAAATAAGGAACTGCAGACACAGATATTGAAGAGAACCTGAAAGTCACATGTGATTATTTTGCAGGGTGCCGCATAACGACTGCGGCTACTCTGCGGTATATGAAGAGGAGTCCATTGATGAATTTGGCAATGGGCAGAAGGCTCAGTGCCTAAGTATGTGGATCGGAAAAGTTAGGCCAAATCTATTTATACTGTTACATGCTCCCCAGTCTCACACATAGTAGGGAGCTCCAGGGTAATGTTACGAGTAGAGATAGGCACAAACTGAAATATGAACCAAAATTAAGCACGAACCAGGCCGGTTTGTGGTTTGCGAACCACAGTTCGTCAGATCCCATTTCTGATGAACTGCCATGAACGTTTAGGGTGGTTCGTTTGGTTCATTCTTTGGTTCCTCACTGCAGACAGCCTGGTGCCAATCAATCAGTTTCCTAGGCAACAGGGGATGGACTTCCTACAGACCTTCTGCTGCCCCGGAAGTGAACTTCTGTTGCCCCGGAAGTGACCTTCTGCTGACCCAGAAGTGATGATTTTCTGACCCGGATGTGACGTTTTCACGAGCTAAATGAACCAGTTTGTGAACCAGGGGCAGGTTTGTGAAAGTTCGTGGTTCGTGGTTCATGAAATTTGATGAACCACGAACCATATGGTTCGGTTTTTTCCGGTTCGTGCCCATCTCTAGTTACGAGTATAGGCTCTTTTGGGTAACTAAACAATTCCAGAAGTGGCAAAGAGAATATTGGAGCTTTAAAGTGCCCCTAGTATTTATATACAAAAAGAACACAGCGGAAGCAAGCAGTCAGCGTGTCATCAGTGACTTGAGCATCAGAGTTCCAGATTGAGCCTCTCAAGGCACTTCATCAAGCTGATGTTTCTTGGTGTCATGTCTGAGCCCCATCCATGCCAATGCTGATGCTGTTGTCATTAGCTAAATGCTAAGGCTAATGCAGACCTGTTGTTCTGAACAAATGCTTCATGCTGTAACTTGATATCATATTGCCAATGCCATAACTGTTTCTTTCACAGGCTTATTGCAGGTGCTTATCTAATGGACTGTAGAAACTTCCAGTGCTCATGACGTTGTATACTACTCACTCCTGTGTATTGCTATGTCTTGCTTTTTCAGTGACTCAACTTGATAGTACAGCTATGCGAGATGTTCTCAGGGCAAGTTTGTACCAAAAGACCTATTTACTATTGGGAGGGGGAAGGAGCTGTCAGCTTGTGGCTAGATAAGGCTCTTCCTACAGGTTCCCTTTCAAAAGCAAACAGGAGTCCATTGATTGAATAAGGAAACTTTACTGCAGAAAAGGTCCATTATAGTCCACAGTCCTGAATAGGAGACTCAGGATGGTACACAGTCATTGTTACCAATGAAGGGCAAAGCATGATGTACAAAGTAACAATACCCATCTGGATTTGCCTCCCCCCACAGTTCTCATAACAACATCTCTCAGTCCTGGGAAGCTGCTCTCCTTCAAGGCCAATGCTTGGTGGAACGGTGTTAGACTAAACAGTCGCCTCCGGTGGGAATGCTGCCTGGGAACTGGTGCACCTGGGAAGAAAGCACTTAAACACTAGAAGCATTAGAAAATGGAGTCAGTACAGTTTAGATATACACTGGACCTGACATTCTGCCCCCCTTAAAACAGTTCCCCCCCTGGTTTATATGGGTAGCGAGTATGAAAAGCTTTGGTTAACTTAGGAGCATGCACATGTACAGAGTTCACCCACTCATCGTACCCAGAATCAAAGTCCTTCCATCTAATGAGGTAAAAAAGCTGATTTCGTTTGAGTTTAGAGTCCAAAATTTGTTGCACCTCATAGTGTATTTGGTCGTCAATCAAAGTTGGAATGGGTGGAGCTTTGATGTGCCACTTGTCATCGGTAGGAGCTCTTTTTAAAAGACTGACATGGAACGTATCGTGTACGTGGCGTAAGTTCTTGGGCAAAGTTACAGCAACAGTCACTTTATTTATTATTTTGCGCACAGGGAAAGGTCCTAGGAATTTCAGAGCGAGTTTGCGGCTTGTCTGAGCTAGTTTCAGGTTCTTTGTGGAAATATACACATGATCTCCAGGTTGTAAATCCCATTCGGCCACACGATGGCGATCTGCGTATTTTTTGTAATCCAGTTTGGCTTTTTCAAGATGTTTCTTAATAAGAGTCCATTGTTGCGCCGCCTCCCCCCACCACGAAGATACATCTGGCAAATTAGAGGAATGGAGAGGGGGAGCGTCCAACGGGAAGGGATTGAAGTGAGCTCCATAGACAATTTTGAAAGGGGCCTCTCCAGTTGAAGCGTGTACACTGTTGTTATATGAGAATTCGGCCAGAGGGAGAAGGTCTACCCAATTATCTTGTTGGAAATTAATGTAGCAACGAAGAAACTGTTCTAGTATCTGGTTTGTTTTTTCGGATTGTCCGTCGGTTTGTGGGTGGTGGCTTGAACTGATGCCTTGCTCAATATTCAACATTCTCAAAAGCTCCCGCCAGAAGTTGGCAACGAACTGTCCGCCGCGATCCGAAATCACCTTGGACGGAAAAGAATGTAATTTTACGATGTGTTTTAAAAATAAATCTGCTAGTTTTCGAGCGGTGGGTATAGCAGTACAGGGAATAAAATGAGCTTGTTTGGAGAACAGATCTACCACGACTAAAATGCAATTATGTCCTTTTGAAACAGGTAGATCAGTGATAAAGTCCATAGATATTATTTCCCAAGGTCTGTTGGGTGTTTCCAATGGTTGCAGGAGACCCGGAGGTTTTCCTTTTCTGGTTTTGGCGCTGAGGCAAACGGGGCAGGAACTAACATATTGGGAAATGTCTTTGCGCATGCCCGGCCACCAAAACTGCCTTTGGATTAGATGCAATGTTTTCAGATACCCATAATGACCAGCAGTGGGAGCATCATGACAGCGCTGCAAAACCTCCAGCCGGAGGCTGTCTGGGACATAAAACTTGTTCCCCGCTAGCCAATCCCCCTGTGGGGATTGGACCAGCTTGTTTCGCGGAGCTTTATCCCCCTCCTTTTCCACCTCAGTTTTAAGTTTCGATTTCCACTCCTGGTTGGCCGGGAGGGGCTGTTTGGCTCGACTGCGAGTAGTCACCACGCCCCCAAGTTGCGTAGGCGAGAAGACCGTGTCGACAGTCTCCTCCCGTTTGCTCCTGTGTTGGGGCATGCGCGATAGGGCATCCGCCAAAAAGTTAGTCTTGCCCGGGAGATAATTTAGAGTGAAGTTGAATTTGGAAAAGAATTCCGCCCATCGCAATTGTTTGGCATTCAGTCTGCGTGGGCTTCGGAGGGCCTCCAGATTTTTATGATCTGTCCAAACCTCGAAGGGGTATCGCGCCCCCTCCAGCCAATGTCTCCAATTAGTAAGGGCTGCTTTTACTGCAAAAGCCTCCTTCTCCCACACATTCCAATTCCTTTCCGCCTCCGAAAATTTTCTAGACAAGAACGCACAAGGCCGCAACTTTCCATCCTCCCCCTTCTGCAGTAAAACTCCCCCTATTGCCGTATCGCTGGCGTCGACTTGCACTACGAAAGGGGACTGTTCGTCGGGGTGGGCGAGGATGGGTTCCGTTACAAATTGCCTTTTCAGGCATTCGAAAGCAGTTTGGCAATTGGAGGTCCATTGTAGTTTGGAGGAGGGTTTTTTAGCTTGGTCCCCTTTATCTTTTGTTTTCAACAATTCTGTTAAGGGGAGCGTGATTTGGGCGAAATTTGCTATAAAGTCTCTATAGAAGTTGGCAAAACCCAGGAAGGATTGTAGTTCTTTACGGGTGGTGGGTGTTTGCCATTCTTGAATCGCTTGTATTTTGGTTGGATCCATTTTTAAACCCTCTTGGGAGATGCAATACCCAAGGTAAGTGAGTTCGGTTTTATGGAATTCACATTTGGACAACTTGATGGGTAGTTTATTATTCATCAAGGTGGCCAGGACCTTTTGTACCATTTGAATATGTTCTTCCTCTGTGTCTGAATAAATTAAGACATCATCAAGGTACACCACCACCCCTTTGTACAGAAATTCGTGCAGAACTTCGTTTATCATGGACATAAATACAGACGGGGCTCCCGTCAATCCAAAAGGCATAACTAGGTATTCATATTGTCCGAGGGGCGTATTAAATGCGGTTTTCCACTCATCCCCTGCCTTGATACGGACGTGGAAGTAAGCATCTTTTAAGTCTAATTTTGTAAAGATCTTACCTTGGGCCACGACGTTGAGAAGGTCTCGGATGAGTGGTATAGGATAGGCGTTGTTGGTGGACACTGCATTAAGTCCTCGAAAGTCCGTGCACAGTCGTAGTCCCCCATCCTTCTTTTTCACGAAGAGAACCGGAGCGGCGTGGGGGCTGTTGGCTGGGCGGATGAACCCTCGTTGGAGGTTGGTGTCGATGAATTTCCGGAGCTCTTCTCGTTCATGGAGACTCATGGGATAGAGTCGTCCTTTGGGCAGTGAGGCTCCGGGTAAAATTTCCACCGCACAGTCCGTTCGTCGGTGCGGGGGTAGAGTATCAGCTTCCTCCTCGGAAAAAGCGTTTAGAAAAGGCCAATACGGTTCGGGTATTTGGTTGATTTCTTCTTGAGTAAGAAGGGCCTTTTCAGTATGAGTTGGATCATTGCCCCAGTTTTGGTTCCAACGGTGATTTTTGCAGTTGGCATGACTGAAGGTGATACATCCTTGTGCCCAGTCTATGTAGGGATTGTGATCACATAGCCACTTGCTGCCTAGAATTAACGGGTATTTGGCAGTGGAGCTGATGACAAAAGACCTCTTTTCCCAATGTTGTCCCATGCCTGTGATCACTGGGATGGTCTCAGTGGTAACGGGGTTCATATTGGTGCCATCCATTTGTTCAAAGATTACTGGATTTTGTAATTCCCGAGTTGGTAAAACTAGTCCATTGACTAAAGCTGGGGCGATGATGTCTCTCGAACAGCCCGAGTCAATCAGGGCTTGCACTCGGATGTGCATTTTTCTCTCTGGGTTGATTAGAGTTACTGGCATGAATAAGATGGACCCAGGCGGCCGGTTCCGTGCAGGGACGGGCTTGGGGCGGATCTGTCGTTTGGGCCCTTTTACGACAGATCCATCTCGTTTCCCGACTGGGGGCTTTCTGGATTGACTTCTGCGTTTGGGGAAGCGGGGTCGTATTCCATAACTTCTTCCGCTTCCAGTCCTCTCTCTGAGGCGGGCCTTTGGGAAGCGCCGCGGCCTCTGTTCGCGCGTGGCGCGGGAATCGGGCGTTGGAGAGTAGGAAATGGAGCAAGGGTTGGGCGCCGCAGTTGAAGCGGAGGTCTTTGCACAGGCCTGTAGGGGCATTGTGCTGCAAAGTGACCGGCTTGTCCGCATTGCAAACACAGCCCTTGTTGCCATCTAGCATCTCTCGCTCCACGGGTGGCGTACCCAGCTCCCCGTCCTCCCTTCTGTAAAGTCAAGGGTCTTCTTTGTCCCGTTTGTTGTTGTTGTTCAACCAAACGGACTTCCAAAATGCGATTCTCAACTTCGCAGGCAAGTTGGATCCAGCCTAACAACGTAGGGGGATTGTCCTGCATGAGGGCTCTGTCCAAAAGTCTCGGGTTTAGTCCTTGCTTGAACAGAATGATTTTGGTGGACTCCTCACACCTAGGGCATTTGGCGGCCAGTTGTCGGAATTTCGTAATATAGTCTCTCGCCGACATACTGCCCTGTTTAAGGGCTTGCAATTCTGTTCGGGCCCTGGTTTCCTCTAAGGGGTCTTCATATTGCGCTCGGATAGCATCCACCAACCCCTGGAGAGTATCGAGTTCCGGGGCCCCGATATTGTATAGTCCTACATACCAGTCCGCTGCTTTGCCTTGTAAGCGGGAGCCGAGATGTTCAATTTGACTGGCCTCGCTGCCGAAGAGGTGTCCCCACCGGTTGAAGAATTGCACCACTTGCACTAAGAAAAATCCCAGTTGGGAAGGATCTCCATCAAAAGTAGCTTCCAGTTTCACCCAACCCATCGGGAGGTCTTGCCTCGGAGCCGGTGCTGGGTAGAAGTCCGTCGGAAGCATCAATGGCACTTGAGGTATGGGGGGACCCGTTTGTGGTAGCGGTGCTGGTTGCGCTGGCGGCGGCCTCACCGGTTGAGCCGGGGGTGGCGGTCTCGGCTGGGCTGGCGGCGGTGCTCTCGGCTGGGCCGGTGGCTGCAGTCGTGGTCGGACAGGCGGCTGCAATCTCGGTCGGGCTTGTGGTGGCAATACTGGAGGTGCTGGCAGTAGTGGTTGAGGTGGAGGTGGCCTGTGCGGCTGTGTAGTGACTGGCCGCTGAGGGATGGGTTGGTGGGGTCGTAGTGGTGTAGGTCCCACCGGTTGGTTCGGAGGTGGTAACACGGGTTGATCAAGTGGCAAACGTATCGGTTGCTGCAACGGGGTTAACTGCGGTCGAAGCGGAAGGGGCCGCAGCGGCGAAGGTCTGATGGGTGGTGGGTCGCGCGGGCTTGCCCCTCCCGACACCGTGATCCTGGGAAGCAGAGGCTGATCTTGAGGTGCCGGTAGGCCGTCCCTCGGGGTTAGTTGAAGGGGGACCGCTTCTCGTGGTTGTTGTGGCAATTCCTCCCCAGGAGGAGCCGGAGGCTCTTCCGTCTGAGTCGGCCGTACCGTCGTTGTAGAAGCAGGAGGGGGTATCACCGTCGTCTCGGTTGGACGGGTTGGTATTTCTTCCCCCTCTCCAGGCCGCTCAGCTGGAGTCTCCTCGGCAGGTGTATCCCCGTCTGATTTAGGGGTTTCCGTTGGAGTCTCTCCGGGTGCCTCAGCTGGAGTATCCCCGCTAGGCGGAATTTCGTCTAATCTAGGGGGTTCCTCGGGCGTTTCCCCCGGTTCTCCAACGTCCTCCACTGGATAGGACATAACGCTTTGGAGGGTGGCTATTTGTACAGCCATTTCTTCAGGTGAAAGCCTCTCTCCTGCCCCCATCGCTGAGATTAGGTGGATGGCATGAGCCAAACTTTCCTCCATATCAATCAGTCTAGCTTCCAACTGTTGCATTCGGCTTGGACCCGGTTGCCCCGTAGCGGAATCTCCCTCGGTTGTACTCACCGGGGAAAACGGCCCCCAAGGCGGAGGATCTCCTTGATCGACTCTCGATCTCGCTGCTAAAATTCCTTTGGCTAGACCCGTCACTGCCGAGATCCCGGAATCTACAGCATGGGTGCGACTTTGCATCTGCACCCAACTTTGATCAGGAACTTCCGTTGGCTCTTTCCATGGAGCAAGTTCCGAATAATCCCAACTCAGGGCGCCGCGGTGGGATGTATTCCCGTCCGTACGTTCGGTCGTCCTGTTCCAAAACAGCCACGGTTGGCTGCTATCCAGCTCAGGGACAGTTCCTAGGCTTCGGCGCCCGTCCATCGAAACTCTAGGATGTAGTCCTCCGGCCCGGCGCTCTCGCGTTTCTCGGGGTCTGGCTCCCCACTCCGACGGGGTGGGTAACGAGATCAAGGGGAGAGCGGTAGCCTTCGGCCTGGTCCCCTCACCGCCGAGGTCGATGAGAGGCGGTGTGGAGGTCGAAGCTCCGGCCCCGACCGACACCGATTCTTGCGGTTCTTGGGGTTGCGCTGTTTGACTGTCGGGGGACGCATACGGATCAAACAAGGGATCCTTGTCCGGGACTCCCTTGGATTCTGCTGGGCCCGACTCAGGCATGATTGGTAACAAAATGTCAGCTTGTGGCTAGATAAGGCTCTTCCTACAGGTTCCCTTTCAAAAGCAAACAGGAGTCCATTGATTGAATAAGGAAACTTTACTGCAGAAAAGGTCCATTATAGTCCACAGTCCTGAATAGGAGACTCAGGATGGTACACAGTCATTGTTACCAATGAAGGGCAAAGCATGATGTACAAAGTAACAATACCCATCTGGATTTGCCTCCCCCCACAGTTCTCATAACAACATCTCTCAGTCCTGGGAAGCTGCTCTCCTTCAAGGCCAATGCTTGGTGGAACGGTGTTAGACTAAACAGTCGCCTCCGGTGGGAATGCTGCCTGGGAACTGGTGCACCTGGGAAGAAAGCACTTAAACACTAGAAGCATTAGAAAATGGAGTCAGTACAGTTTAGATATACACTGGACCTGACAGGAGCAAATGTGTGTGTTAAGAGGAAAGATTTTCCCACATGTTACTATTCCTATTGATCTTGCTCTTACTGCTTAGATGCCTACCTTGCTTCTGAGTAACTCTATGGACATATCCCGGGCTTTTTTTTCTGGGAAAAGAGGTGGTGGAACTCAGTGGTGGAACTCAGGACCGCCCAATGACATCACTTTGGGTCAGCTGGAACAAGGGGGGAGTTTTTAAAAGTTTAAATTGCCCTTGGCGAAAATGGTCACATGGCCAGTAGCCCTGCCCCCTGATCTCCAGACAGAGGGGAGTTTAGATTGCCTTCCACGCTGCTCCAGCTCCAGCAGCGCAGAGGGCAATCTAAACTCCCCTCTGTCTGGAGATCAGGGGGCAGGGCTACTGGCCATGTGACCATTTTCAAGAGGTGCCAGAACTCCGTTCCACCGTGTTCCCGCTGAAAAAAAGCCCTGGACATATCTATGGAAATGATTTGATTTCTGAATAAAGCCATTTAACCAAGAATCTGGATTTCTTGTTGCCATGGTACAGGGGTCTATCTGCCATAGCCTGTCATCCATAGCCTGACAAATTGTTGCCAGCTATCCCCCCTTTTGGAACTAAGGACTCTGTTACCAGCCACCAGGAATTCTGTGATCTCTGCCAGCCTCCCCCTTCTGGATTGTCAATGCCTGCCTCCTGCTTTCTGGACTATGAACTCGGTTGCCACTGCCTATCCCCTGAACCAGAGACCCTGCCACTTGTGCCTGTTTCCAGCCTTTATGATTTATGGACACTGCCATCCCTGCCTGCCCTTTGCCTCCCTGGATTATGGACTCTCTCTCTCTCTCTTGCCCTGAGACCCGTGGCATGCCTTATGCTGGGCATGAACTACCTTGGGCCCAGATCCTGGCAGCTAGCAATGACATGCAAGCAGGAAGGAGTCTCTGTGAAACGGACTAGGCGCCCCCTGGCCTGCTTCCACCGGGGAGCCACCGCAGAACAATCCTGGGTCTGCCTCAATGCCCAGAGCAGCATGCCAGCAAGCCCACAGGCAGCAAACCAGAGAGCAGCCATGTTCTTAGGCAACAGGCAGTTACTACAGACGGTTCTCCCTGAGTCCACCATTTCACAGCAAGGCTCCTGTCACGTCCAAAGCTATGCCTCACCCTGATATGCATATCGCTGGAAGCCGCCCTGAGACGGGAACTACGTGCCAACTGTCCAGAACATCTAATGGACACATATCAATGCAGCCATCGCATTCCAGGGGTGGATCCCATCAAGACAACTCCAGCTTCCTGACAGATCCAATCAACCCGCCCGGCACTCCCCTCCTTTGTCCCCTCTTCCCAAGGTGTCACTATCACACAATTAGACTCTAAAGTGGCCCATCAAAGTCATAATACTGGCCCATCATATCTTTTGTTAAAAACATCCTGAGAACCAGTCCAGGGCAGGCTGAAGGGCCCCCGCCTCAGGACACATTTCGGCTATTTAAGCAGGCTCTGCCTGACACTAGGTGCTTGGTGTTCGGCGCTGTGCCCGGTGCCCGGCACCATGCACGGCCGGGCACTGCGCCCCATCCCCAACCCAGATGGCACTGTACATCGCCTCCCCAACCTCGCTGCAGGAATCTCTGCTTCTCGCCGAGATCAGGTAATGTATTGCCTCCATTCCATCGGGTTCCTGCTAATGCAAACGGCTCTATGTTTCCAGTCTTTATTTCTTAGCCCTGGTATGTTTCTTGTATGTATGTGTTATTGTAGGCTTGTGCAACATCTCAGTAAACACATTTTGTATTAGTTGCCACCTCTTTATTGCGTGAGCAATCCGGAAGTTCGGAATCTGATATACATTGGCTCAAGATCCGCGGTAGCTCAAGCCAAACTGCTTGCTAATTTCCCCATAAAATAGCAGTTCTGGTAACAACTTGGCCCCTTTCATTTATCCCTATTCAGACTGCAAACCCATCTCTGCTGATCTGTTTCTCCCTCTTAACTCTAAAGGAGTATCCCTTGCTGAAGGCTGGAATATTCCAGGTCATCTGGAAAAACATCCCCTCAAAATTCAGGACCGGAAAGGTTCTTTTGTAGAAGTCCCTGGCCGCCTGTCACAGCAACCAAGGCAGCTCTGTCTAATTTGCAAGAAACCATATGAAGCAGACTCTGAGTAGAGTCCAACTATTTGTGTCAAGACGCTGAGATCATACGAAAAGCGTTCTTTCATTTTACAAAAGATGGGCTGTAATTTCCTTGAAATGTGTTTCTAGCCAGTACTAATCCTTAATTAGAAGCAGCATTATGGCTTTATTACTTTTTTAATAATGCCACCATCTTTCACAATGAAGCTAAGATGGTGCAATCCCTTCGCCTCAGCGTAAACAAGCTGGGTTTTCATTCACATTGTTTGTGTTTTTAAAAAGCTGCTGCATGATCTCATGCTTTCTGTTCTCTTGGTGTCTTTTGATTTGCTGATGTAATACAATGACCCTCTTTCAGTGGCATTTTATGCTGTACCTTGCAAAAAAAGGAATTTTCTTGAAGCACGTAAACTGATACCTAACAACAAAGGTAAGTTTCAAAACATCTCATTGTATGTCCACTGTAAAGGTATTCATTTTCTACCACAATTAACTTTTTCCTATTATATATCCATTTCACATTTTTGGAATCAAGTTCTACAGAAACTGATCCGTGCAGATCCATGACCGATTCGTGGATGTTGGAGATGATTGAGGTGTTGCGGATTTTTCTGTCCTTTCCCATGAACATTTTCTGACAACTGCACGTGGAGTTCCGATGGCTGGCAGTAATATTTCCACTTGCAGACAACAATGGGGACCTCCCACTTGCTTGGTACCTCCATAGAGCTTGGTTTTATTATCCCATCTGCTTGAATGTTTCATGTGGTCAAATAAATCATTTGCATGGTGCACACAAATCTATTTTATTCAGTTACTTGTTTTACGGTACTACAGCATGGAATTTTTATCAAAAGCTTCATTCTGTAAGAGTCACACAGCAGTTTCCTTAGTGGATATCACCTTCATGTAGGAAGAAGGAATATATCTAGCACTTTTGATGAACATGTCCAGATATGTTTCACTGTGTGTGCATGCACTGGGAAGCTGCAATTGCCTGTTTTCCAGCCATGTGTTGAATCAACCCATGTATTCATCTCAAGTGCCAGCGTACATACACAATTCACTTTTTTTTTCCTACACAGAAGTGATAACATTTTGGGAAAATCCATGTGCATGAAACAACCCTAATAAAATAAGTAACGGATTGGATGTTTATCTTTCTTGTCGAAGTGATTGATGAACATCTCAGAAAGCCAAAGTCAATGGAAGGTAATGGCCACCGAAATCCCAAATATTTAGCTAATAAGAAGTTCAGATAAAGAGGAGTACTCCTCCAGGACATTAAGCCATATAGGGTGTATAGGGTGATTTCAGACCGCCAGTGGTTTGATAGGTATGTATTATGGCAAACAACTTAAGTGCACACCTGAAATTTCTACTGATTAGGAAACAGGACATAATTTGAGGCAGGAATAACAAGAATGGGCCCTGGAACCTATTTTCAATACAAAGTTGCAGACTTGGGAACATGAGTCTTCTTTATCCTATTTCATCAGTTGTTTAAAAACAAAAGCTTCAGAGTTAATAGAAGTAATTTTTGTTATAATGTCTAGAATGCTTTGAACACACATAGAATTCTTTAATTCACCATTTGGGTATGCTAGAGCCAGAAGAGCTGCCCTTGCAAACCACATGTCTGCTGGCTTTCCATCTAAAGCCAGCTGGTATCTGTCCTCATCACCCCTAGGTTCAGCTCTGGGCAATCTTTGTAAATATTTGGGGAAACAATAGATGCAGTTGCTCATTGCAAAAAGCTGAATCCTTCACCAACAGATTCGCTCAAGCATTAGGTCACAGATTGTAGTGGTTGTGTGAGTGGATCCTGGCAGCAACCAGCCAAGGCACATCTGGGATGGGGAGTACAGCAAAGGATGTCCCACCAAAGCAGGGCAGCACAGCAGCACCTTTTCTTGTAGAAATTAAGCATGCTTGAAGAAGCTATTGTAGAGCACAAACCGCAGCTTACCCACAGCTGCAAATCCAAAAAGAATGACATACAGGCAATAATTGCTAAGATTAAAGCAGAGCAACTTTTTTTAGCATAGTGTGAAACTGGTGATTACCAGATCGCCATATTTTAGTTCCACTTCACCCCTTTGTCTTAGATGCTAGCCAAATTGTTTTGAAAAGGAATATCCTTTAGTGTTTGTCGGTGACTAGGGAAAGGGGGAGCTACTCTTTTCGGGTTACTTAGTTCCACGGTGAACACTTTCTCCCTCCTCAATATTTTGTCAATTGCCAGCATATTTATTTAGGGTTCCTTGATCCTTCAGAGGTGCTCAGCAGTGCCTGGCACTTGTGTTTCAAGATGATGGGCAAACTCTTAGTTTTGTTGTACTCTTTTCTAATTGTGCTCGTTCCCACTTTCCTTACACACCCTTTTTTCAGGATTAGAGGCAGACATTTATATCTCATGGTAATTTAGAGCAAAAGGATCCAGGTTTTCAACAATGCCTTTGCTTTGAATTTCACATACTTACTTAGCATTAGAAAGGCCATCTGAAGGAAACGAAGTAAAATGATTTGCACCTGTTATATGAAATGCCTTGGCAAAGGCAACCACCACAGATTATGTTGCCATGGGGTATTTTAGCCTCTGTTATCCCTGAACCCAGAATAAGGTCTGTAACAGAGTAAAGGTAGTAGAAAGTGAGCAGTCCAATATGACTTATGTCTTCTGTTAGTAGTATTCCCCCCCTCAAATTCTGTTTATTGTTTTTAAAATCACCAACAATACAAATAACTTTTACAAGAATAGGTATCTATAGACAATTATTACATTCAGTATATGTTTTCTAAATTATTATACATTCATACAATCATAAATAACATATATTTACAATTCATATACAATAATATAGCAATGATTATATCTTACTGTATTGAATATCCATCCTGTTATGTGCTGTTGTATCTGAGCATGTGGAAGTGGATGTGTATATATTAGTAGTATTTTTTATTGGAGAGATGTACTAATGGCTCTGGATTAGAATATGAAGACAGGTCTTTAGTCCTCATTTTTAAGGAAAACTAGGTAATATACAGGCTGTATCCCACTCATTACAAAGTGCCGTCCTCTCTCTGCCATGTTTTCTTTGTCTAAGAGCAGAACCACAAGTGACAAAAGGCACAGATTGGACACTTGTCTGCTTCCCTCAAGTTTTGATGGGAAATGTAGGCATCCTGGTCTCGCAGCTTCGCTCTCTGACTGCTGTCCAATGGACTTTTCAACTGTCACTTGTCCAACATTCCGCCAAGTTGCCTACATTTCCCATCAAAACTTGAGGGAAGCAGACAAGTGTCCAATCTGTGCCTTTTGTCACTTGTGGTTCTGCTCTAATATGGATTGTAAAACATGGACTTCGTAAAATGTGTGTGTGCACCAAGCACACAGTTGTTACGATTATTCATGTTCTATCATAGTAGACATCAGCTGAATACCTGCACATTAAACAAGCCCGTGTGCTTTCAGCCATCAGAATCTTTGTGTTCTACATGCTGTATTTGCTAAGATAAAGAGCAGGGTGAAAATGGCAGTCAGAATGCTTGAGCAGCACTGCTAATATTGCTCCACTCAGGTGACAGAACTTTTCTTTCTTTCTTTCTTTCTTTCTTTCTTTCTTTCTTTCTTTCTTTCTTTCTTTCTTTCTTTCTTTCTTTCTTTCTCGCTCTCTCGCTCTCTCGCTCTCTCGCTCTCTCGCTCTCTCGCTCTCTCGCTCTGTCTGCCTGTGGGGAGACATCTTTCACGGGGACACTCAAGTGTAGGGAGATGCAATGTTAGCCAGGAAGCGTAGTTTAAAAAGAGAGAAGTGAAGGCTCTGTCAATTTCACCTCTCTACACTAGGTAGTTAAGTCATTTAAAAGACAAAGCCCATGGAGATGGCTCCTCAGAGAGTTTGTTCATTTCATCTTCACCTCTGGGAAGGCTCTGTCAATTTCACCTTTCCTTTGGAGAGGGGAAGATGAAATTAACAATCTCATGTCCCAATACTGAAACTAGTGCATGGAAAAGGGGCCGTGACTCAGGGGTAGAACCCATGCAGAAAGTCTCGGGTTTAATTCCCAGTGTCTCCAGTTAAAGCAGGAAAAAAGTGTTGGAAAGACAATTTCTCTGCTCGAAGACCCTAAAAGAGAATCTGCACGGTTCAGTGGTTAGACTGTCAGATTATGAGACCTGGGTTCAAATCCCCATTCTACCATGGAAGTCTGACCTTTGGCCAGCCTCACATTCCCAGTCTGTTGCAGGCCAGACTGACTGACAGGTGGGGCTTGTTTAAGACAAACCAAATGCAGACAAGCCATCTCTTAGCATATTCTTGCTTCCTAGCGTATTGTAGGACAGTTTAACAGCTCCTGCCCCCAGCAGAGGACTTGATCAAGCAGGAGTTCAAATGTATTTATTGCCTCATTTATACTCTGACCCAAAGCAGTTTACATCCTCCTCCTCTCCACATTATCCTCACAATGAGGTAGGTTAGGCTGAGAGTGAGGGATTGGCCCAAGGTCACCCAGCAAGCTTCTATGGCAGAGTGAGGGTTTGAACTTGGGTCTCTCAGATCTCAGTTCTGGATTCTAGCACGGAGGGAATACCATCTGGGAGGGAGAACCAGAAGTAACAGATGTTTCACCAAAAACACTTGTTGACCCATTTCAAGGAACGAAGAGAGCATACTGCAACAGACCGTCGCTCTGGACGTCACAGGTCAAAGCCAGGCATTTACGTTATATGCACACCCCTGTCCCTATTTGCACGGTTAGTTCTACCTCAAAATAGGTTATTGTGATACACAAGACTGAGACATCAGGATACGGGTAAGTGAAGTCATATTGGACGTTGCATAAGGGAGTGAGACTTGCGGCTGGGGTTTGGGTGGCAGCTGCGTGCCTATTGTAACTTTAGCACTGACCTAATTGGAGGCAGGTGCAGCTGGGTTGGCTGCAGGCTTCTTGAAAGAGGCAGTGATTACTCAGCCATGTCCCATCGGACAAAAGTGCTGGTTAGGTTAGCCTTTGATTCTGCATGCTTGTCTGTTGTGGTGGGTGGTGGAACAGGCTGGCTTAAGAACACAGGCCGGCCATTTCCTGACAGTTGGGCCCTGTTGCTGTGCACTCTATTTGAATGGTCTAACAGGAAGCCTCAGGTCTGGGATGCTGCTCATCCGACTGGCCCAGCAGGGAAGTGACTTGGCCTTTTATTTCTAGCCCACTTCTCCCTTCTTTCCTTCTCACACGTGCCTTCACAATAGCACTCTGTCTGGATTCCTCAGCTCTCCCCTCCTCGATGAATTATGCATGCCCTAAAACTTATGCTAATTCCACAATCTGAATAATTTATTCTTGGTAACATATTTGGTTTTTCTCTGCATGGAATTGGGATGCGGAGTTCATCCAGCCCTGATTAAAGTTTTCTGTCAATGCAACTGTGGATAAAGCTTTGCCTGCAAGAAGCCACCTCTTTTCAGATCTCCCATAATGGGTGCGATTAGGACTAAACTGTATATTTTTTTTAAGCCATGGGAAAGAAGGCACCGCACCTGCAGATGGGCAGGGGAGAAATGAAAGAAGGTAGCAACGTGATAACAGGTGATGATTGAGTTTTGGATTTGCTGGCCCTTTTGCTTGGGCTGCTAATCTAATAAAGACCATAAAGCTGTCTACTTCTTCTGTCTCTTTCAGTCTGACAGTATAAACATGAGAGTATCTCTCGTGTTGACTATGTGGGTAGAGAACAGGGAACTCCTCACTGAACAGCTCCTGTTTGTTTACCCTAGATTCTTTCCTGTGGCTTATGGGGAAGGGTGTGGGGAATCAGAAAAAGGAGGGATGACAAATTACAGGAAGGTAATTTGCCTTTTAAACAGTGTTGATCCATGCTGTGAATATAGAAGTGGAAACACAGGTTTTTAATGTACTTTTCCTCCTTTATTTTCTCCATCAACAACACTGGAGGATTTTTAATTAGTTGTCGTTATATGCAGCCTAGGTGTCGTGGGCTAGGACAGCCCAAGCAGAGTTGTCCAAGTCCAGTCTGAGGTCAAAGCACAAGTCCAAAGTCCAAAGTCCAGAATCCAAAAGCCAAGTCAGGAGGTCCATAGGTCATTTACCAGTCAGAGCAAGGGCAATCCAGAAGCAAGGTCAAGGCATGGTCCAGGGGTCACACAGTAAGGCAAGATTCAGCAAAGTGGTTGCAGTCAGAGCAGAATTCTGACATGTTGCTTCCACACCTCCTGGTCTTCTGTGGCTGGGTTTTATAGACAGACTGGGTTTGCAGCCATCTGCTTGGGAGCTATCCTGTGCTCACTCCTCATCACTCTCAACAAGCAGCTGACGTCTGGCCAGGAGGTGTGCACTTTGCTGCCTCTCCTGCAGCTCCACATGCTGCTTTTGTCTGCGGTGCTCTCTGGGTGAGGCTGGAGGTCTGGGCGTCCTTGGCTGTGCTTCACCAGTGGTGTTGAAGCTGGAGGGCATTGGTGCCTCTGACTCAGCTGCTGGCAGAGGACTTTGGGCAACTGGTGGTTGGGCTTCAACAGTGGTGGTGGAGCTGGAGGGTGTCGGTGGTGGTGGAGCTGGCTCAGCTGTAGACTCTGATTAGCCAGCAGCTGTTCTTCCTGCTCACCAGCTTCTGCTGAGTCAGGGCTGGCTACATGGAGCTCCTCTTCTCCTGAGGAGTCAGAGTTGGCTACACGAGGCTCCTCTCCTACTGAGGAGTCCTCACTTTCAGTGAGCCCAGACTGGCCCATGACACTAGGGTAGCCAACTCTGGCTTTGGAGATTTGATGGCATTGCCTGGAGAGGGCAGAATTTGAGGGGAGGGAACTCAGTGGGGAGGGGACCTGAGGCTGCCTTAGAGTACACCAAGCAATAAATATAAAATTGAACAAAACTCAGTAATAACAAAACCCAGTGAAAAAGTATAATATGTAAAAAGCACATCTTATGTACTAATAGCCAAATGGCCCTGAAAAAATGCCCCAGGTTTGCAGTAAAATCTGAAATCTAAAAAAAAACATTGGGAGGGGTTAAAATGATAAAAGGAGCCCTTGTAGCTTTAACTAGATGCCCTTAGTGGCTGTTGCCAGGCCACCATAACAGTTTAGCCAGTATTCCAGGTTTGGTAGGAAAAGGCAGGGGGAGGAGGAGGGAAAAAGCAGGGGGAGGGAGGGGGGAAAGGAAAGGAAAAGGCAGAGGGAGGGGTAAGGCCCTTTCCGGGGCTGTTTTGGACTTTGAGGAAAGACTTCTTGGGGCCAGGCCCAGAAGCAATCACTGGATAACTTAATACCACATGACTTGCATAACTCACTCAGGCCTGGCTGCTTGCTGCAGTTCAAAAGTAGGAGTTTCAGACTAGGATGTGAGAGACCCCCACTTCATTCCAGATGGCAAAAAGAGAAGGGCCTCAGCAGGTGACTGAGATTATTGTTGCCTTCTGGCATTGCTTGTTTCCAAAGGTGTTGGACTGACCATTGTTAGGGCCAAACTGCATGTGATGTTGAACATCCATGATTGGAATTACCAGCTCTGGGTTGGGAAATTCCTGGAGATTTGGGGGTGGAGACTGGGGAGGTTGGAGTTTGGGGAAGAAAGGATCCTTCTATGAGGAAGGGAGGGACCTCCATAGCATATAGTGCCATAGAGTCCATCCCCCAAAGTAGCCATTTTCTCCAGGGAACTGATCTCTATATTCTGGAGACCAGTTGTAATTCTAGGAGATCTCCAGGCTCCACATGGAGATTGGCAACCCTACTAGAGGGGGTAGAAAAATGGAAGCTGGAATGTGCAGAGGTTCATATGGCCAGGAACAACAGAGGAAAGTTCATGGATAGAACTGAAAAAGAAGCTCCAGTTTGACTACAGGCCTTTAGTTTCATTAGAATGATTGTTCTAAAAACATTTCCTATGAACACAGAGCTATGATCTGACAAAGGCCATTTTCACACGTCTTACTGGCTCCAGTACGTCGTGCAAAGCTCCTGCAAGGACAGCGTCTTCCTGGGGCAATTTCCCGGTTCTCGCACGAAATCGCTCCAGGAAGACACTGTCCTTGCAGGAGCTTTGCACGATGTACCGGAGCCAGTAAGACGTGTGAAAATGGCCAAAGAAAGGGCCTCTTTCTGCATTACTCTTATAACTGCATGCATAGTATGATGTAGGAATGCTTCCACCACTGATTTAGCTTGGGCAGGTCACTGTATTTTTGTACAGGCTTAGCACTATAAGTCTGTTCACTGTGTGGTCACCATTCTTTCATGTAATGCAATAAGAAGGCGGTGACATGCAGGAGGGGAAGCTGGAGTGGGTGGGGAAAGATTATGTGAAAGCTGGAACTCAGTCTTATAGTCTCTGGCTTTAAAACAAAAACCAAAAAAATCCTGGTGTTTTTCAGTTCTGCTTGTGGAATTAACTGTATCTTCTGCCAACTGGATTACTTTGACTGGTTAAACAATCTGACACCCTCCTTTTCAATAGATGTCAATAGCATTTCTCAGCACAGCATTACAGAATATATAAAAGAGCTTGTTACAGGCGCTTTTGTGGGAAGGAGAGATTTAAATCTAAAACAGAAAACCCCCAACCCTGTTGGGAATATAGAAGCCAAGGGAGAGTATATTTTAGAGTTCTAAAAAAAAAGGAGAAAAGACTGAACAACATTCTAAGTGTCCTTAAAACCTACCCTTTTATTGAAAATCAGATCTTCTTTTAATGGTGTTTAACACAGATGCCAAGACCAAGACATCTATTCATTTGGCATAATTGTGACCACTTTAGCCTTCATTTTAAAAAAAGAAATATTTCAATTGTGGAGGAAGCTCTCTGACAACATAATTGCCTCGTGCACCCTAAGCAAATTCTCAGTGGTAACCACTGCGACAGCAACCGAGAGTACTTGTGGAGCCAGGGGCACACCCGATTTCAGCCCAGCATAGCAAGAAGCCAAGCCAAGCATGCAGGAAAGGAAGGGCGTCCTATCAAGGCAGAGGATGGGAGCTACCTGCTTCGAGCAGCTGGAAGAGATGAGGCAAAAGATAGAGGGAACGAAACAGGAGACTGGAGGTATGAGAAAGTTCAGAGCTTGAGATTAACAAAGATAAACAAGGGATCTGAAGAGGATAAATGGCCAGTTAGATTTAGACAAAGGTGGAGTGAAAATTGGTGGGAAGGACATTAAATATTTGAGATATGCAGATGACACTATATTACTGCCAGAAAACAGCAGATTTGAAACGACTAGTGATAAAAGTTAAAGGAGAAAGCACCAAAGCAGGATTACAGCTGAACATCAAGAAGACAAAAATAATGACTGCTGGGCAATTATACAATTTTAAGGTTGACAATGAAGAATCTGAAATGGTTAAAGATTTCCTATTCATTGGCTCAGTCATCAACCAAAGGGGAGACTGAAACCAAGAAATCAGAAGGAGATTGAAGCTTGGAAGGGCAGCCATGAAGGAACTGGAAAATATCCTTCAGGATAAGGATGCATTGCTGGGGACCAAGATTCCAATAATTCATACTGTGGTATTCCCATTACTATATATGGATGTGAAAGTTGGACAATGAAGAAAGCTAACTGGAAGAAAGTTAACAAATTCAAAATGTGGTGCTAGAGGAGTCTTTTATGGGTGCCAAAAAGACAAGTGGGTTCTAGATCAAATCAAGCCTGAATACTCCCTAGAAGCTAAAATGACAAAACTGAGACTATCATACTTTGGTCACAGCATGAGAAGACGAGATTTACTGGAAACGACAATAATGCTAGGAAAGCTGGAAGGCACTAGAAAAAACGGAAGACCCAAAACAAGATGGCTTGACTCAATAAATGAAGCTGTGGCCTCCAGTTTGCAAGATCTGAGCGAGGCTGTCAATGATAGGACTTTTTTGAGGAATTAAATTCATAGGGTCACTTCACCTATATGTTGACAAGGGAACTTCAGCAACACAACCACTGAACAATTCTTTGTCTCTCTTTCTCTGGTCGAATCCACATTCACCCATTACCCGCATGTTTATCAGATATCTTCCGTTTGCCTCCAATCCACGATTTTTTTCTCTTCGTTCACATTCCTGCTTCCAATCTGTCTTTCTCGCACGTCCCTCTGGTCACACGGCCACTCGAAAACCGCTTTTTTGGCCAGGACCTTTTTTTCCCGCCCATTTTTTAAAAAATTTTTGAGCGCACTTTTCCGTTATTTCGATCTTGCCTTATAAAGAAACATCATTGAAGATAATGATGCCTCTCTTTCCCCCACTGACAGCACTGATGGCTCTCTCCCATTTCTTTTTTGGAAATTTGGAAGCATGTGGGAAGCTTTCGTGGGCATTTCCTATGCAGGACATTTCAGTGCCTGAATTTTACTGAAGTTTCACTTCCTTGGAGTGTCATTATTTTGATATTTCGTAATTTCGATATTACAGTAATATAAAATAAAAAAAATTAAAAAACAGTTAAAAAGGAAGTTTCGCGAGTCCGTTCTGAGGATGGATTCACCCCAAAATGATTTTTCAAACTACCAGATTTGATTCAGAAATAGCATAATCAATAAATCCAATGCTATGAAGTCAAAAACAGTCTTTTGCAGACTACGGAGCACTTGCAAGTTGAATCAGCCAACAGGAACTCTCGGAACGGCTGGAGAGACAGGAAGGGGGGGTGGTTTTTAAAAAAAACGCGTAAATTGCGCATTGGCCCATTCACGGCCACCGTGAAACTCCCGTTGAAAACCTATGACCACATATTTGGGAGAAATGCGAATTAAATGCATCTGTTTAATGAGGTAATGTGACCGGCACTCGGGATTGCGTGGGGAATGCGGGGAACATGCAACTTAGAATGAGTAATGTGGATTTGACCTCTGTCTCTGTCCCCTCCCGTCTCTTACACACACACGCAGGCACACACACAAATAAAGCCTTGGCTTTTCCACAGGCATGCATAGGATTGCTAGTTGGATTTCCCATTCTTCTAGGAAATTTTTATGCATTGTATATATTGTTAAATATTTGTATACCACCTCTGCTAAAACATTGGAGCAGAAAGAAGTTTTGCAAGTGCAGCTTTCTCCCTCAATGTAGCGCTATAATAGGGAAAGGTACAGATGCTCTGCTGTAAAAGCTTTGCTTGTCTGAGCAAGGCCTTTGGAAGGTGCTACCTTGCAAATGGGCAATGGCTGCCCAACCTGTTCTCTGTGATCCTTGGTTTATTTTCTCACTACAGCATGCCCCCAGATCCTTGTGTTTCTTTCCCCTGGCTCTCTTCATCTGATTCCAATGGCCCTGGCCTTAACATTGATGAGATCATAATTCTTCCTCATCCTCTTCCTGTCATGTGTCACGTGCTTGCTGCTTCATGGGCTCTGTGTCGCCACTGCAGGTTTACAGATGGGTCCCAGGTCAAAACTGAAGACCACAACTTTAAACTAAAGATGCCAGAGGATGACCCCAGGGTCTCCTGAGGACAACAAATATTACCTACCACTGAGCCTAATCCTATGGTGGCCTCAACTAAAAGGACAGAGCAGGATGATGAATTTGTTTGGCAGAGTTACTGAGCCATACAACTAGGCCTTCCTTGACCACTGCAGAGGTCTATAACTCCTGCAGCAATTGCAGGTCAATATGACTGAGCTATTCATCTTCCATCCCCAAATGAAGATGACTGGAAAAACCAGAAGCTATTAGAAGTTGGTAGTTAATCAAACTCACATTTCCATTCATAAATCCTCCGATTCAACTTAGAGCAGGCAAGTTCCAGTTAATTCACATCCAATATATTTATTATTCAGATTCAACAAATAAGCAAGGTACAAAATCCAAGGAGGACCATTGGACAGGACTATGGGAGAGCAACTAATTGCATAAAATCAGCCTACCTCTATTCAATGGTTAATTAAAATGCTGATTCTTCAGTTGGTGGTGATGCAACATCCCTTAAACATGAAAAAAAAGGATCTTCAACCCACCCTATCCCCAACTGCAAACAGTAGTGAGAGCAATTTTAAGCAGAAGTAAGATCCATGTTGTACAATGGGGTTTATTCCTAAGGAAAGGTTCTTAGGATGGCAGCGCCAATCCCCAAAATCATTCCTTCATCCCAAATTAAACAGTTGCAACTTCTTATAACATTAATTAAGCACTAATTTCAAAGGAGATCACATATCCCTGCTCTGTTCATTAATGCTGTTGTCTCCTTGGATCTCTTTTCCATCTCATTAACATTTTTGAAGTTCTTTTGGAACAAAAGAAACATGAATATTATAATCAAGAGACAAGGGCTTAAACAGAGAATTTATATTCTGATTTTTAAACTTATTAAATTGGAATGCTTGTTTTTAAATGCTCTCCATTAAATCAGTGGGACCAAAGATGTGCCTATAATCACATTTATTCGGAAGTAAGTTCTTTCGAAACCAACAGGAATTAATTTCTAGGCATGTCTGGGCTTGGGGTAACAACTGGCTTAAATCCCAATACTGTCATTTTTCTGGCTTGCGGATTAGGCTGTTACCTTATAAGAGTACAGATGACTGCTGCTGTTTTTATAAGATAGTTTGAAGGCTGTTCCTGGCAAGAGGCTCCCTGATGAATATAAAGGCTGGTGAAAGAAGCAGAGATGAGATCGTGTTCTTGGCAGGTCCAGTGAGCTTTGCCTTGCGTTGGATATGGAGTCTTGCCCGATATTGTTCACAGTAAACTGATTGCCCTTGGGGGAGAGTTTTCTTCAAACCACTGTGATGTGCTTGGACATCGTTGCCTTCCATTTCATTTTGCTTTTGTCAGAATGTCCCCAGGAAGATGTATACATGCTTGGACATTTAAATAAATCCCACACCTTCCATCCATTAGCCTCTTTCATTCTGACGAAGAAGCATGTGCCATTTTTCTGCACCCAGGGCAAAAAGGGGCCTCAAGTACTCCCCACCTTGCCTGTCAGGGCAGCATACTCATCACCAGCCCTTTACCTGTGAAGGAGTAGCATTGTGAAGGTCAGGGCTTTTTTTCAGCAGGAACGCGGTGGAACGGAGTTCCGGAACCTCTTGAAAATGGTCACATGGCTGGTGGCCCCACCCCCTGATCTCCAGACGGAGGGGAGTTTAGATTGCCCTCCTCACTGGAGGTCAATCTAAACTCCCCTCTGTCTGGAGATCAGGGGGTGGGGCCACCGGCCCCGTGACCATTTTCTCCAAGGGCAACCCACTGAGTTCCGCCACCTCTTTTCCCAGAAAAAAAAACCCTGGTGAAGGTTCATAACAGGATATTCTCTACTACAGGGTTTAGCACCCATTTATAATTAAAGTGCCAAACTACATTAAAATTCAGAGCAAGAGATCAACAGAAAGAAACTAACTTAACATTACTGATCATGTCCATGCCAGCTAGTAAAGTTTCTGCAGCCCAAGCGCTGCCTCGTTTGTGTCTAGAACAGGGTAGCCTACTATGGGCAACAAAATGCACATGCAAGTGAGGGAGGTTGACCCCCCACTATCTTATTGTTGTTCCACTACACACAGTTTTTTCCTCATCCTGGCTCCAGTATTGAAAGGTAAGCAGGGAGGGAAGGAAAGTGCTTGAATTGTCAGAGAACAGCAAAGCAACTTGTAGACAGGAGGAGACCTCTATTTCCCTCACCCATAAACCCTTCTTGTTCTGAAAGCTAACCAGGGGGATTTTAATTTTTACACATTTTGTACCTTCACCTGTGTAAGGTAGTAATTTCTACTGTAATCTAGTAATGGCTATACAATGTTGTTCTTTTTTTGTTATTGCGGTAGAGAATAGTCCCAATCCAAATAAAGAAATTGATGTATCCCTTGAGCTGAAAAGAAATACACCGGCATGGCCATTCTTGTGGTGCATATGTTAAAATCACCCCTAAGAGGCTTAGGTCTTAGGTCTTAGGTCTGCAAGTGAAACCTAGTTATCTTTCCTATTGATTTCTGCTCCCATGCATTTTCAGAAATGAGGTATGGTTCATCAGATCTTAGCCCTGGAAGCTTCTCAAACCTATAATGCAAATATGTAGAGATAAAAACACCATGTGCAGAGTGCACGCTCTCTCATCACTGAGAAAACAAAACCTTCTCCCTTGAGATGAAGGCCATTTCCACATGCTGTTAAAGCCACGGGCCACTTATTGAATGCTGGTGGGTTTTTTTCACAGATTCCAGATGCCTCCAATTTCAAAGCAGAAGCAGGCAGTTTGGTTTTCGTTTGTTCGGCATCCTTTGCCCGGCACAGGAAAGAGTGGGAAATCTCGTTCTCACAAAAGACGCTGAACAAACGTAAGTGAAACTGCCTGCTTCCACTTTGATCTGGAATCTGTGAAAAAACCTGGCAGCATTCAGTAAGTAGCCCTTCGCTTTAACAGCATGTGGAAACGGCCGAAGTGTCAGTGCTTCCAGAAAAGATCACTTGTTCCAGAAATTAAGCTTCATTCTTTTCTAATTTGGGGAGGGACAATGGCTTAGTGGACGAGCCTCTGCTTTGCATGCAGAAGGTCCCAGGATCAATCCCTGGCATTCCCAGAGAAAAGAATCAGGTGGCAGGTGATGGGAAAGACTTGCACCTGAGACCTTGGAAAGCTGCTGCCAATCTGAGTGAACCGTGCTGACCTCGATGGACAGACTGTCTGGTTCACTATACGGCAGCTTCCTATGTGTTCATACCAAGTTCCATTTCCTGTTATGTTCCCTGCCCCACATTGCTTCACCTCATCCAGTCAAGATTTATGTTCTGCATATAGTTTGAACAGATAAGGAGATAATACCCATCTTTGTCTGGCACCTTTGCAAATTGGAAGCCATTCTATTTCCCCATCTTCTGTACTAGCAGCAGCCTCTTGTCCAGAGTACAGGTTGCACATCAACATGTTCAGATGTCATGGCACACCCATTTCTTTTAACACCATCCATAACTTTTCATAACCCACACAGTCGAAAGCTTTTCTGTAATCTATAAATGTACTAATTTATCCTGTTAGAAATTCTTCTGTGAGCCACTGTCAAGAAAGAATTTCTTGGTAAATCTGGGTACAGGAAAAGCAATTGTATATTACTTTAATCCAGCTTTCTAATGACATCCCTGCTCACTGTTTATATCCCAGGCAGGGGTCATTTCATAGGAAAAGAGCTGGAGGAAGTAATTAGCATAACTCATTAGCATATGCCATGCCCCTTGACATCTCCAGAAGTGTGCCATTAGCATAACTGATTTGCATATGCCACACCCCCTGACATCACCTATCCTGGCTGTAATGGACCCAATCCTGGCCATTCAGGGCCGAAATTGGGCTGAAAATGGCCAAAAAGGGGCCCAAAATGGTCAGGGTCAGGCCACTGCTGAGTGGGAGAGTGATCCACCACCCATCAGAGGCCCGATCTGGGCCGTTTCAGCCCCAATCCAGGCTGAAATGGGCCCAAAATGTCAGGTGGGCAGGGCCACCTGACATGTGACCTCTTTGGGGAACTGCTGGAACTGCGTTCTTGTGTGTTCCCCCTCAAAATGAGTCCTGATCCCAGGTGATTTGTTTTAACAATCAGGCACATGCTCTTCATGCTTATAAGACTGGTGACTGCAGCAATATCAAACTTATACACACAAACATCATCATGAACTCATATAATCCTTGCTGTGATTCTCATGGGCAGGTCTAAAAAGAATTCCACCAATTAATAAATGCAAGAAAGGAAAAACTGGTAGAACATTCATTCTCAAAAGCTGAAAGTCATAATCCCTGCCTCAAATAATACTTTTCTAAGAGTGGCTATAGAAATCTGTTGTTTAAGAAACACTCTCTCTCTCTGAACAGGTGATGGAGTATGTTCATGACATGCACTACGACCTAGAAAGGTCTCAGTTCAAACCTCAGCTCTGCCATGAACTAACTGAATGGTCTTGGGCAAGCTACTGTGGCTTAACTGAACTGTCACATTAGCAATACCCCCAAAGAACTGCAAATGTGCTGCAGACTCCCTCCTTCCTTCTCACACAATGCTTTCTTCCTTATAATTTGCTCACACAATGCTTTCTTTTCATAATTTGATTAACTAGAGTTTGCCTTGAGATCTGAAATGGGCAACCTATGGTTAACATTAATTCACTGTTTGTCTTGAAACCACGATTTGAAATCATAGCCTGAGGTTGTAGAAAATAGTTTGGAGGCAAATTATGGATAGCTCTAAACCTTGTTTGCCCAGTTCAGACATCAAGGCAAAATATTAGGGATGTGCACAAAAAAGGGAGTATTCCTGAAATCTGGGTCAGATTCTCTAATCTGGTTTTCTAGGATTAGAGAATCCTGAATTTCTCTGCCCATTTTTCTCTATGGTGAAAACTATCTGGGGGACTGGGGAGGGGGCTTTTTTCAAGCAAACTCATTTCTGTCCATTAAAGACCCCCTCAAGTTTCAGGAAGATTAGACTCAGGGGTTGAATTCTATGGGCCCCTGAACAAGGTGTTCCAAGCCACTCTCCATTGTTTCTTATGGGGGAAACATTTCCAAGGCTTTCCAGGTAAAGAGAAATCTTAAGCAAAGGCAACCTCTGGCCAAAAGCCAGTCCCAATGCAAGTCCCACTCCCATTGCAAGCTGAATCAACAAAGCCCAACACAACCAATGTCAACCCAGAGAATCCCAAACTGACGCACGTGCTCACCGGACAAGCGGCAGAGTTTAAAAGGTGGCCAGCAAAGGCTTGAAGGGGCTCCTTTGCAGCTTGGGTGGGGGTGGAGTTGGGATGGGAATCCACTCTGCCTGCTGCCTCCTGTCCCCTGCCAGCCTCAGGCTGCTCTCCTGCAGCAGTCCAGAGCTCGCTTCCACTTTGTGCTGCTGTCCTCTCACTCGCTGCTGCTCTGCCTCCGCTGCTGCTTTTCTGTGCAAGGCAAGGAACTCCCAGAATTCTGTTGAAAAACCATGTGGATGACACGGGGACTTTATAATGTGTGAATTGGCCCTTTGAAAGAGAATATGTGAATATTCTGCTTATACCTTAAAGGTAGCTTCCTCCCGCTGCTTTTCTCTGCTAGAATTGTTCATCTGTCTATAGGTAAGGTAGGGAAGACCAAGCTGTGCACCTTTCTAACATGCAAGCATTGGTGGGTTGTGGGCAAATATAAACCTGTGCATCCCTTTGCTTCCACTTTCTTAAGCAGAAGCTACTGCAAACATGGTGCAGTTCCTGCAGACACAGAGGTGATGCCCCCTGGGTTCTTTTGAGGCACCCCTTGTTTCAAGAAGGTGGAGGAAAACCAAGATTGGCTCTTTCGGGGAGGAAGCAAATGGGCATCAAGAAACCCATCACTGTGTGCTGTGGTGCCCATGAGAAGCATGATGGGGGTCACTAACCTACCGAATTAGAGCCAGTTTGGTGTAGTAGTTAAGAGCGCAGGACTCTAATCTGGAGAGCTGGGTTTGATTCCCCACTCCTCCACTTGAAGCCAGCTGGGTGACCTTGGGCTAGTCACGGCTCTCTGGAGCTCTCTCAGCCGCACCCACCTCATAGGGTGATTATTGTTGTGGGGATAATAATGACATACTTTGTAAACTGCTCTGAGTGGGCATTAAGTTGTCCTGAAGGGCGGTATATAAATCGAATGTTGTTGTTATAGCCTCTCTCTCAGAATTTTTAGCTTGCTGCCTTTATTCCATATAACCGTTTAGCTCCCCTTTTCATCTGCATAGCTCTGTCCTGCAGTTCCGAGTCTTGGTCCCAATAGTAAGTGTTCAAGGTATCGAATTCAGAAGACTTAGTGTTTGTTTGTTTGTTTTAAAATAAATGAAGTCCGCATGAGGGCATGTCACAGAGATAAGTAGCTCTTGCCTACTGGGTGTTTTTCAGTGACCCCTCCAAATGTACTAAAACATATTTTAGGCCTTAATTGCCAACAACGTTGTTGTTGTTGGTGTTGTTGTTGGTGTTGTTGTTGTTGTTAGTCCACCTTTCTCATTGAGATCCAAGGCAGCTTACACAGTGCAAGTGAAAATGCAATCTAATCAATAGCTTGGGCATTCTTCAAGCAAAGTACAATAATGAATGACAGGACAATCAGTGAAAGAGATACAATAGGTCATGGTAGCAGAACATTTTAAAAACAAGCATAAAGCTAAGCATTTAGCATATTTAAACATGTAAGTCCCAAATTGTTTGTTTGTTACAGTTTTGTAACCCACCTTTACTATAAGGAGCGCAGAGCAGCATACACACTTGTCCCCCCTCCCTTTATCTGTACAACAACCCTATTAGGTGGGAACGGCTAAGTTCACAGAGGTAGCAACTGGCCCAGTGGACCCTCTAAGAGGTCAGAAGGGACCCAAAAATGATCAAATCTGCACAATAAGGCTGTCCATCTCTAGTAAGTCAATAAATTTCCAACTGTGTTGTTCCACAAGAAGAGAGCAATTGAATCTCAACAAAGCAGGCTGCAGCATATGAACCTGGGGAAAGTAACTCTTGCCCACCATGCCACTCCAGCTTGCTTTCCAATATGATCCAAGGGATTATATTGATTCTGAACTTTTGAGATACTTTGAGATATATGCAAAAGTTGAGTTGCCTAGGAGGAGAAAGATGAGGGCTTTTTGTGAGATATCAGCTCCTTTTTCTGCAAAAGACTCCCTATCAGTAAATCTCAATGCTCACTGAACAGTGCCTGCCAAATGCCTGCATTATGTTATCATGAGCCCAGTGCCTTATTTTATGCCGAAACCTGACTATATCACTTTTGACTTTCTTTTTTCAAATATGTCTCCCTGCACATTCCGTTCCTAATAAGCGACTAAAAGACAAAGACCATGTTATGAGGGATATCGTTACTGCTGGATCATATTTATCACATCTCCAGAGCATATCAGTGAAATACCTAAAAAGGGAATACTTATCTGTCTTATACAAATGACCGAGGCTACAGTTACTTTGATACAAAGGGTCTCTTTGGTTTATTTCTGTAATTAAAAAACTAATTGAAGTCTTACTTTTCCATTATGATATATTTTGCACTTTGTCTTATTTTTGCTTTAACAAGATAGGACTTACGCTTCGCATGATGTACCTAAGTAAGTGTTGATTACATTGATTTTTCCAGTTTCCAGCAACATGCTTAAAGATGCCATGAAAATTATGGGAGGAATCCTAGGCAGTTTTACTCAGAAGTAAATCCCAAATTATTCAAAGACATTTACTCCCCCAAGAATGTGTCCTTAGCATTGCAGCCTAAGTGTGATTTCCACTGTTATGACATATTCAGTTACAATACACCCTCCCCACCAAAGCATATTAAAACCAGAGGTAAATGAATGACATACGAAGGTGCCAACTAAGTTGGACCATCTAGCTCAGAGTTGTCCTGAAAAGCAAGAAATCTCCAAGATCTCAGGCAGAGAAATGTCTTTCTTACTCCCGAAACTCAAGACCATTTAAATGCTTCTGCCCTAAGTATACTGTCTACTTCCTGCACACACCCATTACAAATTCTTATGTGCCTTGGTCCTGTATGCAGAGATGGGAACTGTGTAGAAAACTGTGTTGTGTACAAAGGTTATATGCAGTAAACTGAATGTACACAGGTCAGAGCTGAGGTCTGATGCTGTGATCTTGTTCTCTCGACCCTCCACCCCATCCCACCATGTGGGCTCAGTGTATACAAATGGAAGGTCTGCAAGTGGAAGTAGTAATAAGGTAGTAGGAATGCACTTCTTTTATTCAGTCTGTCAGTGAAGCCAGGCTACATACACGCCCTTGCATCTCAATTTCACTTGTAACAGATTCAGACTTCAGAATCAATGGTTTGCTGCTGCCAGTTATGTTATTGCATTATGAAATATGTTGTAGCTTAATTTTAATGCACTTTTTTCTTCCATAGCCTTGTAATACCAATCCTGACCAATTCATGAGAATGTGCTTTTGAGCTGTGTGTGTGTGTGGTTTTTTTTTAAGATGAGGATCAAAAATCCTGAGTCAGTGGGATTCCTGTTTCTGAATACGTTCTGACAGTAGAATGAAACTGCTGATTCATCTCTTCAAACAATAGACTAGCTACACCAGGAGGTTACACAAAAGCAGCAAAAATCTCCCTTCCCCCATACACAGTGTCATCAAATTGATCTGGGAGCTGATGGCACTTATGCGCTCCAAGTTTCCTCTGTCATTTTTGCACCAATTATTTCTTCTGAATTCTCTCAGACCCAGTTTTGTTTTAATTACTGCTGTTTCTCTGGTTTTTATTTAGCATACATCCCGAGCTTGTATATCAAAAGTCTTGGAAGGTGCGAAATCTCACAGCAGAACTGTCAAAGAATCTCTCCAAGCATTTGCAAAACATGCTATTGGAAAACTCAAGCTCATATTATCACAATCTGAAGAGCTCTGCACGACGCCCATTCCCAGTCTTGGCAGAGCCAGAAAAACAGCTGAAGACAGCCGATCTGCCACCAGAACACTGTATGGATTTAAAAGGGTCCCGCTCTATTTCAAACGTCCTTCATTAATCTGCTCATAGTCTAATACTACGTTCACATAGTAGCCAGTGTAGTTGAGTAGATAGTGTTGGACTAGGACCTGGGAGACTTGGGTTCGAAACCCCACTCTCCCGCAGAAGCTTGCTGGGTGACTTTGGACCAGCCACTTGCTCTCAGCTTAGCCTAACTTGCAGGGTTCTCTGTTGCAAGAAAAGTGGAGGAGGGGAGGACAGAGTGATAAGCTGCTTGGGGAGAAAAGCAGAATATAATACACACACACAACTATGTCTCTGAAGAGCAAAGATGATGATTCAATCACGGCCAGCTCATACAATCCAGGCTGGGTCAGCAGCACTCTGAGCTGCAAAAGCCATCATGACCGGGCTCTCACTCTGTCCTGAACGAAGGTGGAGAGAAAGAAAGCAGGATGAATGCAAGAGATGATGCGACAAATGATTCAGCATTTCTGTTTCTTTAATTCTGCATAAACTCTCTTCTGATTCCTAAGGGAGACAGAAAATTCTTAGTCATATCAGATTACAACCCCCTTGTTCCCTGCCTCCTTTTCCTCCATATGTAGGAGAACCAAGATCGGGAGGGGGGGGGGCATTCCATTGCTGACATCCCTAAGTGGCTGTCCTCAAACAGAGAAACTTCAAGGGGAGATTGCTGCAATGTAGTTCATTCACAAATTCAGAACAATGGACCCCACCCTCAGGACTGAACAGAGATGTTGGATTCATTTCTCACTACAGATGCTAATTTCTGCTCTAATGAGGCTGCATTGCACCATTGTACCTTTACATTCTGATATCTTCATTTGCTACACCCCTCCAATCCAATCCAGCTGCATTGTACCTTTGCAGCCTGACACCCTCCCTTGTAACACCCCACCCATCTTTGGCTGGATATAAAGGATCGGGGATCTCCATTCCTATTGTGGATGAAGAAGGGAGCGCTGACTCTTGAAAGTTAATGCTTTGAAAATCTTGTTTGAATACTAAAAAAATCAATAAATACTATAATTTTTAGAAAAAAGAAAAAGAAAATCTAGTTGGTCTCTAAGGTGCCACCGGACTCAAATCCTGCAGTTCTACTGCAGACCGCCACGGCTACCCTCCTAAACCTGTCTTCTAGTCAGATCCCTTGCAGGGCTAGAGTCCATCCCTCCCTCTCTTCTTTCTCAACAGAAAATGAAAAAGTCAACAGAAGGGCAGTAGCCATATCTTAAGCCCCATCTGTTTGCTCCTTGCCTCGCCTATGAGCAGGGAGGAGTTGGCACGAGAGCTTGTCCTACAACCACACAAAAGCATCCTTTTAATACCATTACCTGCTGTTGACTTCTTGCAAAAGGAGGTAGAAATGTGACCCCAGGCTTCCTGAGGTTTAAACAGATGCTGTTCTTTTTAGTTTATTTGGAAAGTCACCTTAGAACTAAAAGAACTGGGAGCTTCACTGAAGGGACGCGTCAGTAAAGTTGACAGGGGTGCAACTTCTGTGGACAGCTAAATAGACAAAACTCAGCCAAGGGGGTTGTTTCTTTTACCAAAGTCTTCCTAACAGCAGTGACTGAAGACAAAACTGCAGCTGGTGACAGGATGGGCTTGGCACTTGGCAGCCCTTTGTGTCTTAACGGTAAGAGAAACCTCACAGGCCTCGTGCACTGTTTTCTGACCATGAACCATTTTTGTTTGGCTCCTGCTGACACAGCTGTGGTGCGACTGTGGATGGGGTCAAAACCTGGCATGGCAACGCCATTGAGTCACATTGAATGCTCGCTATATTTAGTGAGCGCAGCCCTGCAATCCAGAGCATGCCAATCGCTTAACGGATGGAAAAAGTTTGACTGTCAAGTGCATCAAATTACAGGCTACTCTATACCTCCGCTTGCAAAGCCCTTATTTCACAGACGGCCCATTGAAATCCAACATTTATTCATAAAGGTCTGGAAGAACCAATAGAAATGCTGTCTTCATGTGTAAATATACATACCATATCAGCCTGTGTCCCAGGAGAATATATGGAAAAAGTACTTTCGAAGAGTACTGTATCTCCTTGTTACAGTTTTAAGTAAGAACTTTAACCCTAGATGTTCTTGCAGCTTGGATCATTCACGTGAATATTGCTCTGGATGCAATTGGAAAACCATCGGTTTCTCGAAATCATCCCAAATCATAGCCCTCAATTGATTTATCAGCAAAAATAGTTCTGTTTTTGTGCGTGGGAAGAAAGGTAGTTGCTGCTTCCCTGAACTGTTGTGACAAGGCTGGAAGCTATTCATATGAAAAATGAGATATGGCAGTCAGGGCTTTTTTTCAGGGGGAACGCGGGGGAACGGAGTTCCGGAACCTCTTGAAAATGGTCACATGGCTGGTGGCCCCGCCCCCTGATCTCCAGACAGAGGGGAGTTGAGAGGGCAATCTAAGCTCCCCTCTGTCTGGAGATCAGGGGGCGGGGCCACCAGCCACGTGACCATTTTCTCCGAGGGCAACCCAACTGAGTTCCACCACCTCTTTTCCCAGAAAAAAAGCCCTGATGGCAGTGAATGACTATTCCTCCTTCTCTGAGCATCTTCCAAACATATATTTATAACAAACTTTCAGGCGGAAAATCAAAGGCTTTTGTTTGTAATTGCCTTGTAATGAGAAGCCCATAGTCAACCCTCTGTTAAACCAGCAATTTCCATGTGAGTTAATACAGAAACAAATACCGAATTATGGGCGCATGCAAAACAAAGTAATCAAAACCATAACCACCTTTGCAACTTTTGAATTAAATATTTGCAATTGTAATGACAGGGTTTGGTCCTGGCCACAAAACAAATATAAAATAAGTTTATATACAAATTGTGTAATAGAGCACTGAATTACATCGTTACAATGTAAAAAAACTAGGCTTTTCTGAACTCATTTAAAAGCAGACCTTGCCCTATACTAAAAATAAACAGTGAATTGATGATTGTGTCCCACAACGTTATTGATCCATAATTATTGTTTAGGGGGGATCTAAAAAGGAATTTCTATTAGGGTTGCCAGCTTTACATGGGAAATTCCTGGAGATTTTCAGGGTGGTGCCTGGAAAGGGTGAGGTTTGGGGAGGAGAGGGATTATTGGGGGGAGGGGACATAATACCATAGAATCCACCCTCCAAAGTAACCATTTTCTCCCGAGAAACTGATCTCTGTGGCTTGAAAAATAGTTGTAATTCCAGGAGATCTCCAGCTACCTCCCTAGAGGCTGGCAATCCTAATGTCTAGGAATGTTAACGTGGCTAGGTCTAAACAGCCCCTCTGTACTGAATTGGGGCAACATCCTCACCTCCTGTGAGCTCTGGACACGGGATCCATGACAGAAGATCCTCTACTCTTTCAGGATTAGACAAGCATTTTGAAATGATCAAGACCGACACTAGCAGCCAGTGTTGCAGGAGATCCCAGCATTTCAACATCAGCCCTAGAGCACGACTGGCATCACTGCACTGTTCCTTTCCTTTGGACACTAAAGTTCAGCCAGTGCCGCTTTTCATTCCCTGGAAACGTAGGAGGCATGCTTCATCTGTTGAATTTCTGCCAGTCCCAAAAGTGTTCAAGACCTTGGATTCCTGAACAGATGAAGCTACCTTTTACTGTGCCAGATTTTTTGGCCAACAGGGTCAGTATTGTCTGACAGGCTGCAGCTATCTATGGTCTCAGGCAGAGGCCTTCCACCTACCACCACCTGATCCTTTTTATTGGAGATGGTCTAGGGGCTGAACCTGGGACCTTCTGTGTGACAAGCAAATTCTTGCTTGACAAAAGGCAGTCACTCTACATCCAACATGATCCCTTCCCTTATTCTGTTTGAAGGTAGTACGGCAGCCACATATCCTGTTTGGTCCTTCCCATTAAGCTCAATATGTACAACTACACTGTTGTGTTGATGGGTAGTACTGAAATGAAAAGGGAAAGGGGGTTGATCTGCTTCTTTGGAATCTGTGGCTCAATATAGTTTCGTTTTATCTCACCAAAGATTATAGATTACACCTAGGGCTTTTTTTCTGGAAAAAGAGATGGTGGAACTCAGTGGTGGAACTCAGGACCGCACAATGACGTCACTTGGGATCAGCGGGAACAAGGGGGGAGTTTTTTAAAGTTTGAATTGCCCTCGGCGAAAATGGTCACATGGCCAGTGGCACCGCCCCCTGATCTCCAGACAGAGGGGAGTTTAGATTGCCCTCTGCATGGAGGGCAATCTAAACTCCCCTCTGTCTGGAGATCAGGGGGTGGGGCCACCGGCCATGCGACCATTTTTAAGAGGTGCCGGAACTCCATTCCACCGCCTTCCCACTGAAAAAAAGCCCTGATTACACCCATCAGCAGGAAACATTTTTCTGAATGGTGGAGAAAGTTGCCATGAGAATGTCTGAAAATTCCCAGATGAATATGTCAATGCGTAAAGCTCTGCTTAGAATCACTTCCCAGAAACAAAACACAATTTCCCGTGCAATAACAATGTCTCCCTATTTTATTTACAGTAGTTGCATAATTTAACAGAAAACTATACCACATATAACCAGTCCTAGGAAAAATTATTTGGCAGGCGTCATATATGCTCCAAAGTCAATACATAAAGTGTCCAGTGCTTCAAGTGCTCTATTAATATTGCAACAGGTATTAAAGTGCAAATGCTTCCTAGCACCATGTACACACTAATTCTTTCATTCAATCTCGCCTTATGTTACAACTGGAATTGGGTATAGTCCAAGATTTAGTTCCAATAAACTGTGTAGTTCACAGATTACAAGTAGACCTTTGCGTGTATTCTTTAGGTGTACATTGATAATTCTGTGACATCAGTATTCTAACGGAAGGTCCAGATCACCATTGTATCCGTTTCCAAAGTGGTGAAAATTGGAAAATTGATGACTAGTATGGAGTGGTAGCTGCATGAACCTTTGACAACTGTGTTCTTTGAGAAAGAGCTTGGAAACGGATACAATGGTGATCTGGACCTTCCGTTAGAATACTGATGTCACAGAATTATCAATGTACACCTAAAGAATACACGCAAAGGTCTACTTGTAATCTGTGAACTACACAGTTTATTGGAACTAAATCTTGGACTATACCCAATTCCAGTTGGAACATAAGGCGAGATTGAATGAAAGAATTAGTGTGTACATGGTGCTAGGAAGCATTTGCACTTTAATACCTGTTGCAATATTAATAGAGCACTTGAAGCACTGGACACTTTATGTATTGACTTTGGAGCATATATGACGCCTGCCAAATAATTTTTCCTAGGACTGGTTATATGTGGTATAGTTTTCTGTTAAATTATGCAACTACTGTAAATAAAATAGGGAGACATTGTTATTGCATGGGAAATTGTGTTTTGTTGCTGCTATACTTACCGTGTTGCTCTATATTTTGTGCTAGAATCACTTCCCAACATGGCCAGAAAGGACTGCAGAAGACTGTATAGAATGTCTCTACAGAGTTAATTAAACATAAACTCGCTCTGAATTTTAAAAAATATAATCTGTGGCTATAATCCATGTTGCTCATTTACATGTATGTAAGTGATTTGCACAGTTCCTTTATTTCTAGAAATGTAGCATTAATTTATTACCTCTCAAGCTACTTTTGAAACTATTTTAGATCTGCAAACTGTTTTATGACAGGGTGCACCGCAGCAGCAAGAAGGAAATCTGTCCCATTTCATGTACAAATGTGCAGAGCACAGCTGCTTAAATGTACAGTCTATGTCTTTAAGTGTTGAGCAACAGGGACTCTTTGCAAACTTCATAACGCAAACTGGGCTCTCGCATAACCTGGATTTGTTTGGACTAATGTATCCCGTAAGCAAGTTTCCCTTCCTGCAATTAAAATATATTGCTTCTTGTTCTAACCAGAGTGGTCAAGGTGAACAAATGATCCTTGTCCTATTTATTTCAACCTTTTAGGACTGGTCAGGAATCAGATTTCCCATCCCACAGGAAATTCCAAACTCCTGACCTGAATTACATTTTTTGTTCTGAATCAGGAAGAAAACGGACATGCCTACAGTGGTCTCAAAAGGAACATTTTCATTTCTGCTCCTACCGTGAAAAAATGTGACTATATCCAAAATCTTGATAACATAGATATTTTTTTCCTCAGTCAAACTTCATCCTAGTGGAAAATACAGTCAGGAAAACAAAGTCCTGATCCCTGTCAAAATATTGTGGTGCTAGCAAAGTTATTTTCTGTTGTGCAATAGGCTTTTTTTAAAAAAAGGAATTTCCTGGTTGGATTTAACTTTATATGCAGAGGATTCACTTCTGTGCCCAACAAGACTAACAAGCTACTGGGAAAAATGTAAATATCAATTCGTTCAAGTAGTTTAATTTAGTTAACAAGTTTTTGACCCAATATTGATAGCTGTTTTTCCTCCCTTAAAAAGGCTTAAAGCAACCTGGATGGGGCTAGTATATTTTGGGTAGGCTGGAGGTGGCTCCTACAACTGCTTTTTAGAGTCAAAAGACATGTTTGGAGTTCAGTTTCAGAGCTCCAGTATCACATATAGTTTAATAAGCACAGCTACAACATTCTAAAGGCACATGGCCTGACATATTCTCATTCAGACTGGACTTTCTGAGATGCAGCATTCTATAGGATGTTTGCCATGGTAACTGTTATCATGTTATATCTCAGGGTGTATCTGTTTCAATGATGTGGAAATTTGGTGATGTTCCTCTTTATTGCACATTTTCAAAAATTCATATAGTATCTGTCCTAACTTCTAACAGTGCTTTAGAGTAGTTTACTATCTCTTGAAGAGCGTGATTGTATGATCTCCCTGGTCTTGTACGGATTTTCACCAGTCTTATGACTTTCTACACACATGGTGTTATTTTTATCACAACCACTTCCAGCCTTAAAACAAACTCCTGCCTTATATGAGGCAGGCATTTTATCTTTGAGGCAGCAAATCTGATGGGAGTGGGTGGGGCTGCTCCTGGAGGCAAAACAGCGTTAGGAGACCCCTCAGCTCCTCTTTGAGAATTATCAGTGCTCCCTCTAGTGGAAATCAGGAGATCAAAGTCATGCAAATTTTCACTAATAAAATAATGCATCCATGATACTTGCTCTTAAAGGAATGGAACAATTTTCCACAAAAAGTGAGAGAACTCCCCAAAACATTTATCCCACTTTTATCAGTGAGTTTAGAATTCGAGAATAACAGTACAGGAGTTTTTGTTAAACGTTTCCCCAACGTTCACAAAATGATCTTTAACTTAAAGTGGTTTCGTCTTAAGTTTAGCTACTTTCTGTCTTCTCCTGAATTCTGAAAGCACACTGAAAACACGCTTGCTGGAATTCTGGGATACTTGTACTCACTTTCGGCTAGGGTTTCAAGATGACCCCGGAGTCTCTAGAGAAATAAGGAGTTCGTAACAGAAGATTTGGCTTGGATCCAATGAGGTATTTGCATGGCAGAAAGAGTTCCACCTGCAGGGCGTAAACTTCTCTCCTGCCCGTTCCTATTATAGCCCAAAATGCTGCTCCCAGGGAAAGGAGCCCTAGGAACAGCGTGTTAGTGTACATTTTGGGCTGCAGAGTAAGGGGGGAAGCAAGAAAGTCATGCTCCATGAATGGAAATCATTCTGCCCATGTAGTAAAGAGTCCAGTAGCACCTTTAAGACTAACTAACTTTACTGTAGCATAAGCTTTTGAGAACCACAGCTCTCTTCGTCAGGTGCATGATTCTTTGCTATTTTGCAGCTACAGACTAACACGGCTAACTCCTCTGGATTCTGCCCATGAAAATGCTCCGGTAGATCCAAGCCATTATGTGAATGGTAATGTACATGCTACAAAAAGCCAATGCATAATTTGAAACAGATAAGCCATGAGTGTCATGATTCACACATTACTTTTTGTAGCTCTACCCATTGAGAATGTTGACCCCCCGCCCCCAATGAAGAAGTTGCTAGCATTTAAAGGATGCAGAGTGCAGAAAAGGTGAAGTGATGCAGTGTTTCAGGTAGGTAGCCGTGTTCGTCTGCAGTGGAACAGCAAGATTTGAGTCCAGTGGCACCCTAAAACTCCTTTCTTCTTCAATCTGTCTACAGGCAACTTGTAACATATCTGCCAGTTTTATCTCTGTTAGCGCTGAAGCCTTACAGTTTTTCCATAATGAATGTCGTGTTGAATGTTTGTTTCCTTCTGGTAAAATTGCAGTCAAGGACCAAACTATCCATTAGGCAGGAGATCGCTCAATACTTTATGCTTGAAATGTGATTATGTATGCGTATATTTGTACAGGTGTGTTAATTTGTTCAGCGAAATGGGTATATCTTCTAAACGGACCCCGCCGCCCCCCCAAAAACAGTGGGTGGCAAACAGGAGCTGTGTGGGGGTGATTCTGATCAGGAAAATGACATGGGGGGGGCGTGGCTTCGCAGCAAAAGCAAATGGCCGCCTAAAGCTGAGCTCTGTCTCACCCTGAGCCCTTTAAACAACCTAACAACTGTAAAATGAATGCTATGAACAAACAAACAACAGAAAAGAAGAAAGCAAACAGTAAGGCTGCTAAAAAGCTTCAAGATTTTTTCCTGGTCTCCCAAACACCAGCAGCAGAAATCAGAGCTGAAAAAGACACACTCAAAATGGCTGCCGAGGAAAGCAGAGTAAGTAACTCTTCATCAGACTTAAGCTTACCAGCCTTACTTCAAGCTATGGAGTCTAATATCCTTCAAAAAATTTCCAATTTAACAGAGCAAATTGCAGAAATTAAAATAGACATTAACAAAGCAGTGCTAAAAGCTGAAAATGCAATGGATCTTAGCATTGCCTTGCAAAGAGATGTGCAAGACTTACAAAAAGAGAATGACTACATGCAAAATAGAATTCAAACCCTTGAACTTGCAAACCGTCAGCAGAACTTAAAATTTAGAGGGATTGAAGAATCTGAAATAATAAATGCAGATTTAATCTCTTTCCTCTCTAACTGGCTAGCCACATGCCTTCAATTAGAAGAGGGCATCAGCCCTCTAATTTCCAAAGCGTATCGCCTTGGCTACCCTAATCATCCCAAAAGGAGAAGTCCCAGGGATGTTGTAGCAACATTTGTCGATTGGAGAACAAGAAAAAAAATCTTGGAGGTGGCAAGATCACAAAACACCTTTACATACAAAGGAGCTTCTATCCTGGTGTTAACTGATCTGCCAAAGGACATTTTAAATAAAAGAAAGGAACTTAAACCAGTAACAGAGGCCTTAAGGAAAGCTAAAATCAACTATAGATGGATAAACTTTACTAAACTCCAAGTAAAACAACAAGGAGAGACCTACACAGCAGAAGACCAAGAAACTGGATTATGCCTGTTACAGAGCATTAACCTGGAACTGCCTATGGAGTTAGACAACATATCTAACAAAAGAAAGAGATCATATCCTTCAACTCCACAAAAAGGAAGCAAGATACCGATTAGGCACAACTGAAGTCTCAAACTCTGCATTAGAAATAATAGAAGCTCTAATTCCAATGACTGAAACAAATGCCATTCATAGCATCAAAATATCAACAAAGGGTTCGGGGGGGCAGATTATAAAATACAGTAATTTAATTAGCTTCCAAATTAGAATTACCCAGATATTCTGGAATTTTCCAGTAATTCAGGAGAGAAGTTTATCTCTTGAATTATAGAGGGTTATATAGGATAAGTTTCAGTTTCTTCCATTATTTTTTTCATTTTTTTTTTTTTAATTTTATTTTTTTCCCCTTTTGGCTTATTAATCGAATTCAAGTTAAACAGAAATTTATTGATAATAGGGATTGTTATTGTTCCTATATTATAGAGTGTTACTATTTTATATCAAATAATTAGTTATAAACAAAGTTGAGAGTTATAGAAGAGTTTTACTGTTATTAGAAAGTTATATTACTACTTCAAGTTTATATTGTTACTTTACGGATATTAGAAGTATTACTGTTTACAATACACAGTTAAGTATAATCAAAATTTAAAGTTATAACAAGTGCTGTATTGTCATCAGAAAATTGTCTTATCGTTCAGATTTTATATACTAAATAGCATTACTGTTACCAAATAAGTTGTTTAAAAGCTATTTCTTTAACACAAAAAATAATTTATTTCTAAGAAGAAATTGGAGGGAGAAGTTACAATATGTGTTCTGAACTAAAAGTAATTTCTTATAATGTTCGAGGCTTGGGGAATCCAATTAAGAGAAAACGCATACTTACACATATAGCTAAACTTAAACCAGATATCACTCTACTTCAAGAAACACACATTCGTGCTGGTAATCCTTTAACACTGAAAGACAGATGGATTCAGACACAATACCATGCATATGGCACTTCTAAAGCACGTGGGGTTGCAATTATAGTATCCAAAAATACTCCTTTTTTTCATAAAGCTACAAAGGTTGATCCTCTGGGTAGATATATATTTGTAAAAGGAACTGTAGGCAATCACCTTCTTACAGTGGCATCCATCTATGCACCTAACCAAAGGCAAATAACCTTTATAGAAGAACTATTAATTAATCTAGAAAAATTTCAGGAAGGCGAACTGATTGTGGGTGGAGACTTTAATTTCATAATGAATCACAAATTAGATAGGTCAGACTATAAAAAATCCAATAAGAAATGTCACAATACTAAATTGGCAACATTGATTAAAAATCACAATCTGATTGATGTATGGAGACAAACTCATGCTACAGAAAAAGACTTTACTTACTACTCACCTAGACATCACATTTACACCAGAATTGACCTTATTTTAATTTCAGAAAAATTAATTAATCAGGTAAACTCAACCGAAATTGGTAACATAATCCACTCAGATCATGCTTGGACTACTTGCACCATTTCATTTAAGTCAGAAACAAAAACTGAAAAACACTGGACATTTAGTAAATCACTGCTGTACCATTCAAATCATGTTAAGGAAATTGAGAATATCATCAAACAATACATGAAAGAAAATACAACACCAGAAACAAAACCACATATTTTTTGGGACGCTTTAAAAGCTGTCACTAGAGGACATCTAATAGCATTAACATCACGAATTCACAAGGATAAGAAAGCTCAAAAACAAGAAATTACAGGGAAAATTAAACACTTGGAATTCCTACATAAACAGAATGGTAGTAAAAAAGTATACCAGAAACTAATAAATGAACGCAAACTTTTAGAAACCATAGAATCAGATAATATTCAAAAAAATCTCATATATTTAAAACAGAAACATTGGTTCAATACACCAAAGACTTTACGTATTCTCTCTTGGAGAATAAAAGAAAAGAAGGTAGCAAAATTAATCAGGGTAATCCAAGACAAAAAAGGACAAATATACACTAAATCAAAAGACATAATTAATATCTTCAGAGATTACTATAATCAACTATATACATCAAAAAAACCAAAAATAGAAAACATATCCCATTTTTTGCAATCACTTAAAAATCTTAAAAAATTAGAAAAAGCACATCAGTCAAAACTGGAGAATCCAATCACCGCACAAGAAATTGCAGCAGTCATACAAAAATCAAAAAACAACAAAACATCAGGACCAGACGGATTTCCTGCAGAATTTTATAAAAAATTTGCCCCACTTCTGTTACAACCCCTTACTGAAACTTGTAACATGTTACTAACAACAGGAATACAGCCTCCTTCATGGTCGACTGCTTCTATTATAGTAATTCCGAAGCAAGGCAAAGATCATAAAACCCCAGCCTCATTTCGCCCAATTTCTCTCTTAAATCAAGATTACAAGATATTTACTTCAGTTATAGCCGAACGTCTTAATTCATTTATCACTCACTATATACACAAGGACCAAACCGGCTTCATGCCCGGCAGGGATTTAACACACAATATTTATAAAACTTTAAATTTAATGTCTATATGCAAAAATCAACATACTGAAGCTCTATTCTTATCATTAGATATCGAAAAAGCCTTCGATTCCTTAGAAATATGTTATTTAGATGAAACACTATACCATATGGGCTTTGGAGAAAATTTCCGACGTATAATAAAGACAATCTATTCACAACCCACAGCGCATGTCAAAATAAATGGAAACACTTCAGACAAAATCTATCTACATAGAGGAACAAGACAAGGCTGCCCTTTGTCACCTGCTTTATTTGCAATTGCCTTAGAACCACTGACAATAGCAATCAGGGAGAACACCCAAATTCAAGGAATCGCAGTTAACTCTAAAACATATAAACTCAGTGCTTTTGCAGATGATATGCTGCTATACCTCACAAACCCAATCCTATCGCTTCAACACTTATCAAATCTTTTAAGTTTATTTGGTCAAATTTCAGGATTAGAAGTAAACTACACCAAGTCGAACATACTTCCTTTAAACACAACAACTACAACTCAATTGAATATTAAACACATATATAAATTCCAGTGGGAACCAAAAAAACTACCATATCTGGGTATAATCCTACCATCTGACCTCAACCAGTTACTAAAGTTAAATCACATAGATAAAATGGCTAAAATAAGAGCAGAATTAAGTGACTGGAATAAAAAACAATTATCATGGTATGATAGATACCATCTAATTAAATCATTTGCACTTCCCAAGTTAATTTTTCTCTTTCGAACAATTCCAATATTAATCCCACCAAAACTTTTAAAACAATGGCAAACCTTCTTCAATAAATTTTTGTGGCAAGATAAACATCCAAGAATTGCATTTACAACACTAAGATTAAAAAACACACAAGGAGGCTTTAATTTCCCAGATATTGATCTCTATCAAAAAGCTGCACGATTAAAAGATGTAATTTCTATAATACAGAAGGAAGATCATATGGATTGGATCAACCTTTTACAAAACACACAACAAAATGAATCCATTCAGGATCTTCTATGGAATAAACAACACGTCCGCCCAACAAACTCTAAACAAAACATCTTTTTTACAGCTATCCTAAAAGTATGGGATGCTTATAGAAATAAAATCACCCCCAAATATTCCAGGTTCTCTTCTTTTCTTTTTCAGGATTGGTTTCCACCGGGTCTCTCACCCGCATTCACTAAAAAATGGAGCCAAAACAACATAACAAGGCTAACTGATATTGCCTCCCGAGAAGGCTTACTAGATAAACCAGAATTGGAGCAAAAAATTAATAGTAATATATCATGGTTTGTTTATTTTCAATTAAAGAATCTAGCCTCTTCTATAAACTTAAAGGACATTATGAAACAACCAAAGACTGCATTTGAACAAATTATAGATAGGAAAGGCCTTTCAAATAAAGGAGTAATCTCCAAAATTTATAATATTTTGCTACAAAACCTTAAACTTAAAACCTTAACATATCAGTCAAAATGGCACCAAGACTGTGACAAAATATTATCAAAAGAACAATGGGAAATATTATGGTCCTCTAAAATATTTAATTCATCAACAATTAGTATTAAACTACAGTCCTATAAGATATTAACAAGATGGTATCTTACACCCAAAAAATTAGCAGCTATTTATTCTCACAGTTCATCTTTATGTTGGAAAGGATGTGGGGATACAGGATCATATATACATTGCTGGTGGAAATGTCATTACATAGAAGAATTCTGGAATACAATCTTGCACCAAATCTTTTTGTTAACTGGCTACAAAATACCAAAGAAACCTGAGCTGATATTTCTGAATCAATGGGATGATATAGAGATCCCACCAATTCGACGAGACCTCATCAATGTCTTCTTAATGGCAGCAAAAAATTTAATTGCTTTAAAATGGAAATCACATACTGTACCAACAATTACCAGTTGGTATTCTAAAATATGGGACCATTTTTTATTTGAAAAAATCAATGATGGAATCTATCAAGCTGAAAATTTCCCCCAAACAACAAATTTTATGGAAAAATGGTTCCCTTTTTTTGAATACATTTCTAAAGAAAATCTATATCCTCCCAATAAAATATACCAAACAATCCTGAATCTATAATCCAAAATATATCAGTTCAACTTGAATTTGTCTTTCCATGTTTTACCCTTCTCTGTTATGTAGTTTTTAACAATTTACCCATGTTGTATTTCATATTGTAAACAGTTTTGTTAATAATTGAAATAAAAATATATATATTAAAGGAAAATGACATGGGGAATCTGTCTCCTGCTGTTGTGTTTCATTTTTTAAAAACCCAGGAACTAAATTATCATCTTTTTGTGTAATGTCACGTGTAGTTTGGCCCTGAAAATCTGGCCAATGACTATACAGGAACAAAGGCAGTATTGGTCCATCTAGCTCAGTATTGTTTGCACTGATTGGTCTGGCTCTCTAGGGGTGTCTAAATGTAAATGAAGTGAATGTTTAAAAGCCTAGGGGCTAACCCCCCCTTTACAAAAAAGTGATTTTATATAAAAATGAAACAGAAACAGTAGTTAATTCTGCTGCAGGAGAATGAATGCCATGTTACTGAAATGTTAGTTGCTAGTTTGTGGGACTTATGACAGGTCTATGCTTTACATGGTGATATATTTGCTGCATGTATGTGCATGGCCTATATGGAGATACAGACAGCTCATGTACATGCTTCTGAGACCTCTGAGCTAGGAGCCACAGATTTGTACACACAGACAATTAAAGATAGTTGTGTACACACAAGTGTCCTCTACCCCTTACACTGCAGAAAACACTGGTGTACATGCAGCAAACACAATTGTTATAGAAGCCTGCACATATAAGGACACTTTCCTGGGAGTAAACCCTATTGAATAAAATGGGACTTACTTGTGAGTAGACTGCTTAGGATTGCTCCCAAAGTATGAAATTGGGCAGCACTGACTACACACTGAATACAAATATTCTGCTATGCCAAAAGGAAATGAAAAAATCAGAATCAGATGTAAGAGAAAATGTTGTAATCCTTGAACTTGAAAATGGCAATTGTTTGGTGAGTCAGGTCCAAGTTCTTCCTGAATGAAACATGGGAGGGGGAAACAGGGAATGAATGGGTACGTGCCCATTCAATGCTTTCTCCTCGTCTTTTCAGCACAAACTATGTTCAAGTACAATGGCCAAGTCTGCCAAACCCAAAATACATCCCACATGGTATTTTCTTCTCCACTAGCTAGGGGGGAAAAAATCACAAGACTTTAATTAACATGTCAAGCTTCCTTCCAAAGAGTTTTTTTTAAAAACACACTGAGACTATATGAGCTTTTCCCCTTTTTCTCTTCAACCAAAAGAACTATAGTGAAAGGGTTACATAGCTTTTCAAAGAGCTGTTTTCTTTTGGCTGAACTATTAACAAACCTCACAAAACTACAAGGCAGATTTATCAATCAGCTAGCTTTCAATGGACTGGTTGATTGATTAACTGATTGATTGTTCCTCTGGATCGTATATTTGTCTGCCTCTGTATGGTTTGATATTGTTGTTTTAGTTGATCATTATGGAGTGGAAATTGTTTTATTTGAGGTTTTATGGTGATCGCTAGTTATTTGATTATGAGATTATTTTATTATCAGCTGTTTTTTCCTGTTGTGAGCCACCTCCGAAGCAAATCTTTACCTAACACCCTGCTTGGCACAATTAGTTCCTCCCAACATGCTACACCCCCCTGACCCCTGTCAAGGTCTGGACTATCCAAAAATAAAGAAGTTCCTTCCTTTTATTTATTTATTTATTTAGAACATTTTTATTCTGGGAATCAGTAAGTCTGGATCTGATTTAAAAATGGATTACAATTGCTCTAATGTAATCTATTTTCAGCTCCAAGGGTATTTGACACTATTAACCATATATTTAAAAAATAGGTAGGTAAACATACCCACTAGAGGTGTGGACTGAGAAAATTTCCATTTCAATTTTGGATCTGGGTGTTCCAGACAGACTCCATTCCTTTATTGGTTTGTTCCAGGTGGGCAGGTGCTAGCTTGGATCTCATCCATTTGGGTTTTTCCATTTTCATGGGTTTCCGCCATTGTGAGCATGCAAGGCAGGTGTTGGCTGTGCATTTGCTCATACACACTGTTCTTTTCAAGGGAGAAACAAGGCTCCGAGGCAGCTGTTTTTGCACTTAAGGGCACCATCATAGTCCTCCCTCCAAATCATTGACTCACTGAGTTTCAGCACATAAGCAACAGTTCAATGTTGTAATCTCTGAAGAATGCTTTGGGGGAGGCATCGAGGCAAATTGTTGGATGGCTGCACACACACTCACTTCTTTGGGGGAACGAGCCTTTATTTGTCCTTAACAAACCGCAAGTTCTTCACCAATCATTAGTCCCCCCTCCTAGTCCAAAACCTCATCAGTCCAGAAAGTTTCTCCTCAAACACAAGACACAAACAACAACGGACCATGAAGGAAGCAAGTGTTAGTGGACGCACACAATAACTGGGAACTGGCAAAGCAGCAGCAGCAGGCCAGCATCCAAGCAGGAGAGCTCTCCGTTGCCAGTAAGCGCAGCCCAACAAAAATCTTGCTTTACGATAGTGTCAATAAATTACCTTTGCATCCTCTTGTTGCCACTGAATGCCATATTTTCCCGCACTTTGCAGCTGTGTTCCTATGACGAGGGGCGAATCCTTAGTTTTGACACTCAGGAGGAGCCCCTCACTGGAGTCAATGTAGATGAATCTGATCAGGCTCCATCCTCAGCTCTGATACTTGAACTCTAGAACTGAAAAGCCTGAAAAGAGCATTGTATAGCTCTTCCCAGGCTTCAAAATGTTAAGATCCAAGTGCTCCCAAAAAAGACCTGGGGCTTTTTCACACTGCTTACCTTCAGTCGCAATGACCGGAAGATCGCGCAAAAAACGTGGAAGATCACGTTTTCTCACACGAGATTTGCACGATGTCGTGTAAATCTCGCACGAGAAAATGCGATCTTCCGCGTTTTTTGCATGATGTTCCGGCTCATTGCAACTGAAGGTGAGCAGTGTGAAAAGGCCCCCTTCACCTCAGCATCAGATTTCTCTGCCTCTACGTTGTTCTTCAAAAGTTACTGTGTTTTTGACCAGAGTAGACCATGCAGACCACATTACCATGATCCTTTGCAGTTGATCTATCTTGAATTGATACTGGGCCATAATGTTGTTTCACGCCGTACCCAAAATACAATAAAGGACACAGAGAGAAATGTTGAGGGTGCTGCCATGCTGTCAATGTTATGTTTCACTCATAGCCTCCTGCAATAGTGATTCTTCTCCTTCCTAAACAGTCCATGGCAGTGAAATTGGGAGCACGGGGGTGGGTGGTTTTGTTTTGTTAATGGGATGGGAAGGATAATCTTCTCTCTTTTCTCTATTTTTTGCCGATAAAAATAGGAGACTGGACAGGTTACCCAGTCTCCCTTTTCCAACTAAAACCGTTAACCCAGAGTTGAAGGATGTAAGACAAGAAGTTAAACTAAAGCCAAAACCACAGTGTCAATGAAGAAAATGAAAGTAGTCCAGCCTCAGCAGACCAGAGCTTCCATGTGGAATACTGATCTGGAAAGACTTCAAAGGAACTGTGCATGGTGCACAGCCTTGCATCCTCCACATCATTTAACACTGGGACCCAAGATAATGGGCCATGGAACACCAGGCAAATGTCTCCTGGTGTTCCATGACCCATTATCTTATGTTGACTTCTACAGTCACAGTTGTCTTGCGATGGCACCTAAGTAAAGGACAGCAGCAAAAAGCCACTGAATGAGCAGCAACCTCGTCCACATGCCTAGATTCTTGTCAGTGTAGATCTCCTTGAATCATTGTTTATTATTTCCAGTTTTCACCCTAATCTGCATAGTATGAGCCTTTGTGGAAGTTGGGGACTCAGAGGCTGGAGAGACCCTTCCCTCCTCAATCTCACATGTGTACCTGCATGGACATTGGTTGCTTGCCAGACTTTCCTTGCATGTGCATAAAAGCAAACAAAGGGATGCAAGACAGCAAAGATGGCACTGTGCCATCTGCTGCTCCACTCCCTTCTTCAGCGCAAAGCAAGGCTTTTGCAAATTGGAGCCACTCAGTGCCAATGCCATTGCCGGGATGGTGACAAAGACAAAATGCACTCATGCACAATGTGTGCATTCTCCTTCCCGCCAAGGGAGTTACACTACGCTAGGGCTCAGTCTCTCCTCTTGGGATCTGATTGGATTAGTGCTGCCAGGTCTAGGTTGGGAAATTCCTGGAGATTTGGGGTGATGGATCCTGGAGAGAGTGGGGTTTGGAGAAAGGAGGGATCTTAGTGGGGTATAATGGCACAAAAGCTGCTTCCACACATCCTTAATGGGATGGCCTGCCAACGGGGCTCTGGTGGGTTATCTTACGCCCGTCATCATTTCTCATGCGTGAGTGAGTCATGATGATCCCGGTTTTTAAGCATTTTTTGTGAGACCTGTTTTGGTCCATGTTTATTTTTGATGCAGGTTTTCTGCACAATTATCCTACTGTTTCAATGCATGCAGAGGCTATTTTGCACTTCAGAAGAGCTCTCCCACAAATCTCCACCCCCTCCTCTCACCATTACCCCTCCTTTAAACATCACATATGCATCTGGCTCGCATGCGAGATCATGTAATTCTCCCCTTTTTTACTTTTTTTTAATGGTCCTTGAGCTATTACAATATCTACATATACAAAGGGAATCATACTGCAGTGCTTGCTACATTGGATCGCTCCCAAAACCAAAGATAGACAAGTACCCTGTCTAGTAATCAAGATAACGGTAATAAACCTACAACAGAATAGGTCTATAGGCCCAATAATTCCTTAATGAGCACCAAATAGCAATCAGAGAATTTCTGAACAATTTATATAGTGAATTCCGTTACATTTAAAGTGCTAGGTGCTTTACAGTCGATAAATTAGTTGCCAAGATAACACAACCAAGACAAAAGTCCAACAGTTCATGAACACACAGTCTTTCAGTCAGTATAGAATACTCTTTTCTTCTTATCCCGCAGTGATCCCCATCAGTGCGTGTTGGAGACCACCTCCCCAGTGGGAGAATCGGTGGTTGGACTGTCAAACTTGCCACGGAATAGCAGCCACCGAACGCTCAACAGGGCAGCTAAACTCCTGTTTCGGGGTCTCTATCAAGATAAAGTTGTGTTATCTTGGCAACTAATTTATCGACTGTAAAGCACCTAGCACATTAAATGTAACGGAATTCACTTTATAAATTGTTCAGAAATTCTCTGATTGCTATTTGGTGCTCATTAAGGAATTGTTGGTCCTATAGACCTATTACATTGGATCACTCAGCAATTGGAATATTAGTTTAGAAACAACATTGAGAATGGAATGCCATTTCTGATTTTATTTTAAATACGAAATTGCACGATCGCACTACTCTATGGTTCTCATATTTATTAAACACTTTTGCATTTAAAACTGTGAGCAGGAAATCAACAGTAGAGAACAGAGTACTACACATGTGCAGTTTCTACAGAAGCTGAAAGACAGGACAATGGTATCCCGCAATCCTGCATGCACTCAAAAGAAGAAGAAGGAAATTCGGGCGGGAATACGCCAACATCATTTGTGACGAGGTGCAGATGAAGAATGCATTTTCTGTTTCAGGACCTTTTTTTTGCAACAAACACCCACAAAACATGCATGAAGATGATGCATGTGAGAGGTAAGTGCTCAAAGTGGATTGGGAAGATGAGGCTTTGGGACAGGGAAACCCCCCCAAAATTGGAACATATGGAAGTGGTCAGAGTCCACCCTCCAAAGCAACCATTTTCTCCAAGGAAACTGATCTCTGTTGCCTGGAGATCAGCTGTCATTCTGGGAGATCTCCAGCCACCACCTGGAGGCTGGCAACCCTAGATTGGATGGTTGCCATTAAGAAAAACAGTTATAGATGCTGCTGCCTGCCACTGCTGGCCCACTGCCTGCACTGCCATTGCGTGGTAAGAACCCAGCTGAAACACCCAGACTTTTCAGTGGAGTCGGTTCATGTTACAGCTTCATGTCCTGAATTTGTTTCAGCATTCTGAAAGTACCTTTAACAAGCCAAACCAGTGATTTCTGGGTGTATTTTTTGGCTCATTTGTTTCATTTTGCCCATCTCCAATATCCACGTACCACAGCAAGGACTAATCTGAGACGGATATTAAAAGTAGGGTTCCCAACACTGCCTCAGCAATGCCAAAAGATTTTAGGGGGAAGGGAATCCTGGGGAAGACAGAGATTGGGATGGGTGTTATATCTCTTCCAGGTGACACTCTGTGCTGCCTCTCCTAGTTTCTATGATCTTTACCCTGAAGACATGGAGAAATTCCTGGGGTGTCACAAACATAAGGAATAAAACAATTTAAAAATAAACATTAAATGTTGCATTTCTAAGGGATTTCTCCACTCTTCCTAAAGCTGTTAGGCTGATGAAGTAGGGTTGCAAAAGCATTATCACCAGCTTCCAAAGATCTTTTTCAAATTTGGGCTAAGCAGGCTGGGGCAGGGCCTACAAATATCTAAACCACATGACATGGAGTGTCCTGTGCACATGCATAAACCATGAAAGAACAAGGAAAGAGAACTAGAACGTGTTTCTCCAGAAAATTAAGACTCTCTACACAAGACATCTTACATGGGGATGCTCAAATGTAGGGAGACACAATGTTAGCGACGAAGCGTAGTTTAAAAAGACAGACAGAACCGAAGGTTCTGACAATTTCAGCTCTCTACAGGAGGATAGTTTAAAAAGACAGAGCCAGCAGTGATCACTCCTCAGACAGTTTGTTAATTTCATTGACAGAGCCTTCTTGGAGGCAAAGATGAAATTAACAATCCCTCTGAGGAGTGATCTCTGTCAGCTCTGTCTTTTTAAACTATGCTTCCTGGCTAACATTGCATCTCCCTACACTTGAGTGCCCCTGTGTAAGATGCCTTGTGTAAAGAGATTCTAAGAACGGCCCCTTGAATGACCCTTTTTAACAGAAGAGCCAATCAAATGTCTGGAGAATGGAAAGTAAGACCTCATCCCTGTTATGCTAGAGCCAGTAAACGCCTTTGGTGCCCTAGTGACCTCATCAGCTAGTTGGGTTTGGGGAGAAATTGATCCCAGCCTGCCAGGTGCATTTCAAACAAATAAGATCAACTATATTTACAGGGCTCCCAGAAATAGCTAGTCTGATATAAATACTTCCTGTTCCAGTCCAACTGGCAATACCACTTTTGAATAGACCCTTTGATTATATGGCTATCAGTGTTGATGGGTGTTAAAAGTTCTTGGGTGATAAGTTAAGCTCATTCTGTTTTTTTCCCACTAGGAACAGGTTTTGAAAACAAAAGGCTTGGCTTGCACTGGCTTGATAGATAAATATAATATTACGGAACAAGCTTAATCTATATACATTGTAATCAAAAGGTGCTTCCATCACCACTTTCACGTGCGTGCTGTAGAACTGGCTCTGTGGTCTTGTAGGTAGACATAGTGAGTTAGATTCAGCCAGCTTTCCCACCTAATCTCACACAGTTGCCCTCCACAGGACAGCTTCGATTCTGCACGGCTTTTGTACTCTAGCAAAAAAGCTGGTTGGATCCAACCTATTCTATGTTTTCTTGTTCCTTTAAAAATTGTTTTATCTACTGAATCAAATTATTTTAACTAAAAACTGGTTACAGTAAAAGTGCAGAATGCCACTAATCATTTTTAAAAAGGTTATGTGGGAAGTAGAGAGAGAGAGAGAAACTGTACAGATGCGATATATTACTTTGCCGACTGCTAGTGCTGGCATATCGTTCCCATCACAAACTCCTGTTTGTTGGAATGTATAACAGTGTTGCAAATTCCTTCTTGGCAGAAACTTGGTTCATATGATATCAGTCTGGGGAGTTACTTTTCCTTCACTAATACTGAAAAATGTAGATCAGCTGCCTCTTTCTGAAATGTATGAAATTGCGTAGGAACAGCGGACAGACTGTCTTTATAATATTGGCATTTTAAAAAATATATTGGCTCCACATTGTTTCCTTCCATTCAAGCATTTAGTTCTCAGTGTGGTAAATAGCACGGATTTAATTTGGCATCTGTCAGGGGTCTGAAAGTCTGTGCAAATGCACTGGAGGGATGATCTCTTCTGGGGCCCATTGGAGGCAGTGGAAATTAAACTGGATTATTCCCATTCAACCAGCTACGGAATAACGTTTTGCAGCTGCATACAAGAATAAAAACCCTAGACAGATGTTTTCCATGTCCAAGAAGAGCTGGCCTGTGGATTCTCTAACGCTCAGGCTCAAAACTAGAATCTGAAGAGGTTTTTGCGGCTTAGAAAAGTGTTACTCAAATTGTCTTGGGGCACCAGGGTGTGTGTTTGTTCCCATTGCACCTGAAACTTGCAGGAACCAGGCAAGGCCTTAAGTCGAGTCATCAGAGTGGAAAACTGCAGACAGCAAGTGATGGCGGTACCATAAAAACGACAATGTTCAGATCAGCAGAGCAAAGGACAGTTCCAGGGGGAGTACAAAGATTGATCCAAAGTTCAGCACAGAGTTTTTATCCCAGAGCAAGTCTGTTGACTGCCATCCTTCCATTCCACTAAAGCAGATTTTCCTTGAAGAGTTTGAGCTGGGCTGTATGGAGCAGCTGAGCACATGGGAAGCAAAAATGCAATCCTCCAGGATCAGAATGAGAATTAGGTGGCACTCTGGGACAAAGCCTGACTCTGAGGGAGAGTCCGTTGCAGGCCAGAGTCTGAGAGCTGAACTACACAAGATGAATTACATGTGTAGAGCACGTGATTGCACTTCAACGTGTTTCCCCCGTTACTTTCCTGTACACTTGCACACTTCAGCCTCATGGCAGTCGATCCAGTATAGGGACAGGCACGGGTTTCCTCCCTGTTCGTCTGAGATGAGGGATGGTATCCCATGATGCACCTTCTCTTTGAGCATGCTCAAATTTTCCTCAGCAATACAGAGTAAATTTGGTAAAACTCAGAGCAGAACCACAAGTGACAAAAGGCACAGATTGGACACTTGTCTGCTTCCCTCAAGTTTTGATGGGAAATGTAGGCAGCTTGGTGGAATGTTGGACAAGTGACAGTTGAAAAGTCCATTGGACAGCAGTCAGAGAGCGAAGCTGCGAGACCAGGATGCCTACATTTCCCATCAAAACTTGAGGGAAGCAGACAAGTGTCCAATCTGTGCCTTTTGTCACTTGTGGTTCTGCTCTCAGCTATTGTTGGCAATGGGAAATACAATTTGGGGCTTTCTAGGGACCTGGGGGGCATTTTTGGACCAAATTTTACCAAATTTTCTGGGGACCTACTCTTAACTGTCCTATAATGGCTACCCAATAAGGTGCCCCCGGCCACCTCCAATTTCCATTATTTCCTATGGTGAAAACTAGGAGAACTATCTACAAGAGCTGACTAGAGAAGCTATCTAGGGGACTGAGGTGGCATTTTTCAAGCAAAATCCACCAAATTTTCAGGGGACCTAGTCATAACTGTCCTCTAAAGACCCCCCCCCCAAGTTTCCAGGAGATTGGACCCATTTTATGGCCCCGCAAAGAAGGTGCCCTCAGCCACCCCATTTGATTCTATTGTGGGGGGAAGCTTACTCTCATTGCAGAAACACATGGATCATGGCTGCCATGGCAACAGGCACACTCTCATTTACAATCTACACACCAGACAGCCCAACAGAACCAAACTGAAGCCCACTCCCAAAAACCGAGCAAGCCGACCAGCCACTCTCCATTGATTTCTGTTGTGGGGAAAAACTGACTCCCACTGCAGAAACACATGGATCATGGCTGCCATGGCCACAGGCACACTCCCAATTATAATATATACACCAGACAGCTAGGGAAGACTTTGAGCTAAACTAGGGTCACAGCAAGATCAGCAGAGGCTGAACGTCGCCGAGGCAAAGACTTAGGCCTGATCTGTACATATTCATAGCTATTGTGATCTATGAAGAGATTTGAATTTTGGTTCATAAAGTTTAAGAGAAGGAAGCTCTCAGATACAGGAAATAAGGACCAAAAAAGGTAATAGGGACTGAGTCGCCTGCATCACAGAGAAGTAATGCTTGTATTAGAAGTAACTAAAGGTATCTGGCAACAGTATATCTGGTGACGAGGTGAAAAGAAATAGGAACCTCAGCAGATAAGAAAAGCAAACTACTTTGCTTCTTGCCATGGGAGTGAAGAGCTATAAACTGTACTTGCGATTTCTCCAGTTCTAAAATGGCCACTCGAGACCTGCCAGCGTCTCTTTAATCTGAAGTGCACGAAGTATTATAAACTCTCGAGAAGGGGAAAAAATAGACACAGAGTCTGCTAAGTATTTCCAGTCTTCCCAATAATACTAGGAAGAAATCTTTTGCTCTTACATGATGTAGGAGAAACTTGTGATTCATTTGACACGCTTCCAGATCTGGATGATTAAATTGTCTTCTCAAGAGCGCTAAAATACCAGATTATTTTAACCCTAAATGGACAGTGAATTTGAAACACAGATGTGAGCAAGTAAAGATGGAGACTGTAGAGGAAGACCTCATAAGGCCAAGGCAATCAGCAATTGGAAACACGGATGGGGGGAGCGAACCACTGCAAACCATTCCACTTGATAAACTGTGGCTATTACACAAACAAAACTGCTAGGTCTTGCATGGATGTGTAGTTAGCTGGCACTGAAAAGACTGCTTAACTTCTAGAAGAAAAGAAGAGTAATAAAATGCTGGCTCAGAAGGGGAATATAACCAGAAAATCTAAAACAGAGGGACCAGATGAAAGCTGAATCGGTTAGGAAACGAAGAAACTACCTCTGCGACAGTGGCAACTATCAAAATGTATTGACCTACAAAAGAAAACGTCCACATTTTTTTTCTGCTCAAGTATACAGATTCAAGCAAAAGCTAAAAAAGGAGACATACAGGCAAAAAAGCCCCAGGTAAAGTAAATAAGCCAAGAACTGAGTGGTGAAGAGGATTATATTTTTGGAACAGAAGATGTACATACATACTCAAAAAAGTGCAAAAAGAACTCTTGACAACACTTAGAATAATAGAATCACAGGATTGGAAGGTATCTGTATGGTCATCTAGGCCAACCCCTGCAAAATTCAGGAAATTCCCAAATATCTAAATATGCCCCCCAGTGACCTTTACTCATGCCCAGAAGATGGGAAAACTCCATCAGGATCCCTAGCCAAACTGGCCTGGGGGAATTTGCTACCTTACCCCAAGGTTGCGATCGGCCTTACCCTGAGCATGTAAGAAGGGGCCATGAGAACTTCTTACTTTTCAAGGGAGGCACTGACATACAATTTTTTTGTCTATAGAACAGCAATTACCAACATTCTAAATGAAGCAGTCTAGGTAGGCCTTCAAAGAGCAGTCTATGGCTGATTCTGCACACATTGGATAATGTACTTTCAATGCACTTCATAAATCATTTGAGGTGGATTTTTTATTCCGCACACAAAAAAATCCGTTCCAAATGGATTGGAAGTGCATTATCTAACGTGTGCGGAATCACTGTATGTGCGCCTTCAACACATGAGCACAAAACTACGGAACATCAGGTTTACAGGACCAAGGAAAAGAAGAAAGTAACTTTTAATGTAAAAACTCTGAGTTTTGCAATCTTATATGCAGGGTTACTATTAAGCTATGAAAGAGCTCTTGATCTGAACATCACAAAAGTAAATAACAACAGTGTAGAAGAAGTACGTAAAGACAGGCTTCAAGACACTGGCAAAGCCTAGGATGTAAAAAGTTAAAATCCATACAGATGACAAAGTATATTCAGCATACAAACGTATAGAGATGCCTAGCGTTCCATATGGGGAATGAAAGTGGAGCTACAAACATCAAGCACAGAGGACATTACTGATTGATGTTGCTCAACACAATCTTTTGGGCGAACGATATCATGGCAACAATAGTTGATGCAAATGGGAGACCTGCAAGGAATCTGGGGGTGGAACTGATTTGTGAAACGTTGCCTGAACCTCAACAGTGAAAATTATTTGCAATGGCATCATTCTATTTAACAGATCTTAAGGAGAGGATGGAAGATTTGAGCTGCTTACATTGAGGTCCAGAAATGTAGCCTCTTCTTAAGAGACGTATGCAGGGCTTTTTTTCAGCCAGAATGTGGTGGAACGGAGTTCTGGCACCTCTTGAAAATGGTCACATGGCCAGTGGCCCCGCCCCCTAATCTCCAGACAGAGGGGAGTTTAGATTGCCCTCCGCGCCTGGCCACTGGCCATGTGACCATTTTCGCCAAGGGTGATTTAAACTTTAAAAAACTCTGCTCTTGTTCCTGCTGACCCAAAGTGACGTCGTTGTGCAGTCCTGAGTTCCACCACCTCTTTTCCCAGAAAAAAAGCCCTGGATGTATGGGATATTTGCCTTGGACAGTACTTTAGTTTGGAGACTGTTAATAGTTGAAAACAAATTTATTAGCTTCCCAAGCAGAAGTATCTTCAAAATTCTATACTTGCTAGCAAAGCTTTCGGGTACTGGCCCTTTACATGACATTTTTGTGTAATAAATTAACTTTTTTATTTTTGGCTGACCACATCATTCCTCGAGGGCTGAGCTTCTTCAGGGGGTTGTACATTTTCTGAGAACTTCGAAATTTGGTACCTGGGAAATATAAAGTGTGATTGCCATGCTGAATGCTGACGGATTAATTGCACACCAGCAACTGGATATCCCTTTGATGTTCAATTAGTAATGAACTGTGATTAATGCTGTACAACACAATCTTCTAACATACATGCCCTTCCTACACAATTTTTTGAACTTTATAAAAAAAAGCTTAACATAAAAATCACCTTCCTCTATTCAGTCTAGTTTTACGTCTCCAATAACAGATTGTCAAAAATGTCTGAGAAGCTCACAAAGGAAGACATGTTTCAGGGGGGGAGTCTGGTTAGTCTGCAGCAACAGAGCAAAATTTGAGTCCCGTAGCACCTTGAAGACCAACACATTTTCCCAGGGTATAAGCTCCTGGGAGTCAAACCACACCTCATCAGATACATCAGAAGATATGTGAAAAAATTTGTTGGTCTTTAAGGTGCTACAGAAAACAAGATGTGGACCTCTTCTATTTATTGATGCCCAACAATAACAACAACAACTGCGCTTATATACCACTCTTCTAGACAGATTAGTGACCCACTCAGAGTGGTGAACAAGGTCAGTGTTGTTATTATCCCCACAATACAGCTGGGGAGCTGGGGCTAAGAGGAATGGTTTACCTAAGGCCAGCTGCTGAGCTCATGGCAGTCATGAGGTTTGAACCAGCAGAGTGCTGATCTGCAGCCCAGCCACTTAGCCACTACACTACAACAGCACCATTAGTGGTGACCACGCTGCTTCTGAACATGGCAGCTCCCTTGGAAGTTCCCAGTGCAAGCTAAGAGGTTCCCCTGTGGTCCCAAATACCTAATCTCTCTCATCCATCATGTGTTGCAATATGTAGGCAGTGTAGAGATATTGCAAGCTGTCCCCAGATCAAGGCTTGCCGAAGCATCTCTCCAAAGATGATGTGTTGCTAGATCATGTTTTGTTCTCTTGTGCAAAAAAGTGTTACTCAGCACACATCAGTAGCCTATTAACAGTGGGGGGAAATAGGTGCAACCGCTCTGTGCTGAGAGCACTCTCTCCCATTGTTGCTGACTAATTCTCTGCTGATGAGTCACTGCCTCTTTAAATTCTTTGCACATTAGTTGTTTTCTGGTCTTTACCTCTTCTATGTCCTTTTCATGGCCCTCAGCTTAGGCTTTATGACGGAAGTGTGCTACCATCAAAGTTGCCTGTCTTTGTTTTATCTTACATATCCTGCATGAGAAAGCCCACCAGGAATCAACACCTTACCTCCCCACCCAATTTAAATCTCTCTGCACTAGAGGGAGCTTATCATAAGCAAAACTAGGGAAGATTTGCTGTAGAGATTTATAGGAAATAGTTGTAGCAAGTGTGGTAGGCGTTCACGGGATTACCCTGGGCTGTATCTCCTAGCAAGGCACTTCAGAGCTGAGAAGAGAACTGGGTATGATCAGTGGGGAAGGAAACTGTCAAGACTCAAGCCAACAGTAAGATCTACTTCTCACTGAGGTTCAAGAAAAAAACCCCAACCTGTCACTGGTTTTGTACTTAAGGATGTCAGCAGCCTGGAAATAAAAAATAAATGCCCTGCCCCTTTAACAGAAGTTTAATATATGGAGACGGGCAGTCGCAGCTTATCAGACATTGTTTAAGTGTATTCCTGGCACTTAAAAAATTAGATATCAGGTTCTAGCATAGAGTTCTCCCTGATATGGCCATTTTTTGTACGTAAGGATCTTTTCCCCATGAGGGATAATACCATTATAACTTAGAGTCCCCCTCTTGAATGTGAAGTGATACTCAAGAGACAGATTTATTGTGTCTTTGTGCCTGAAGGATCCCAAATGAAGATTCAGCCTGTGTACCACCACCCCCAGTTCTGGTGAAAGGGGGGAACTGCAGGAAGATTTACCACAGGAGACCCCTTGCCAGAATAACATTCTTGACCCCTAGAGGCCTCAGGGCTGACTTTAGCCACTCAGAGAACCCTTCTAAAATTGAATATGAATAGGATGAAGCGTGAGGCGAAGAAGCAAGATAACAAACAGGCACTAAGAATATATTAGGTCTCTTAAGAGGAAAATTAACTGTTAAAAAAAGATACTGAAATGTAAAGAATAGGCCTGCCCCTAGGTTTGTCAACCTCCAGGTGGGGTCTGAAGATCTCCCGGAATTACAACTGATCTTCACACTATGGAGACCAGTTTACCTGAAGAAAATGGCTGCATTTGAGGGGGGATTCGATGGTATTATGCCCCACCGAGGTCCCTTCCCTTCCCTCCCAAACCCCACCCTCCCCAGGAGCCACTCTCCAATCTCCAGGATCTTCCCAAACCAGAGCTGACAACCGTGCCTACCCCCACATGGCTGCTCATCCGTTCTGATACCCCCCATTGACATTACTTTGTTAATTCTGTATACCATTTGGCAGATTTCCTGTGCCCATTAATTAAATTAAAGTACCATAATAATAATGAGGTGTCACTCTCTGAATGTCTTAACCATCGGGATGCTGTTTCAAAGCTGTTAATGGGAAAGATGCCACTGCATTTGAGTGAAGCCTGCTGAGATGCTTCATATTGATGAACTGAGGAAATTGTCTCCCAAGAAACGTGCCAAACAGCATTGTGGACCTGGTTTTAAATGAATAAAAACCATCTGAGTCATTAATTTTAACTAGGCATTAAAAGACATAGTGATAAGACCACTCCTGAAAAAGCAATTCCAAGATATCATTTATCTTTATGAGTAAGATTCTTGAAAAGGTTGTGGTTTCTCAAATCAAAGTACTTCTGGATGAGATGGATTAACTACATTCTTTTCAGTCTTGCTTCCATTCTGGTCATGGCTCTGAAACTGCCTTGCAGCGGGATCACAGCTCAGAGCATGAGCTTTGCCTGCAAAAGTTTCCAGGTTCAGTCTCTGGGATACCCACACATACACACACACACAAAAAAAACACACACACCACTGCCAGTCTGAACAGGCAGATAATATTGACCCAGAGCCCTGACCTGGATAGCCCAGGAGACCCTGGTCTCATCAGATCTCAGAAGCTAAGTAGGGTTGGCGTTGGTTAACGGTTGGATGGGAGACCTCCAACAAAGACTAGTGTTGCAGAGGTAGGCAATGGCAAACCACCTCTTAAGATGAAAACCCCACTAGGAGTTGAGTGCAGGATTTCCTTTTTACTGACCCTGGAAAACGTAAAATCTGAGTCAGTGTAAGGCAGCTTCATGTGTCCTATATGCTCAGCCTGGTCGCCCTGACTGATAATTTGTGTACAAGTTGGTCCTCTTGGACCTTTTAGTGGCCTTCATTTCTATTGTTCATATCCTCCTGGGCTACCTGGAAAGAGCGTGCCTTGGAGGTACTGTCCTGAAATAAGTCCAGTCTCTTCCAGAGAGCAGGTCCAGAAGACAGTGTGGGGAGGGGGGATTCTGCTCCATCTATGGAATGCCTTATTGTCCCTCAGGCTACTTAACATCTACTCAAAACTGCTGGAAGACATTGTCTGGAGATTTCCCATAACATGCCATTAATATGCGTGTAATGTGCAGCTCTGTCTTTTCTTTCCATCTAATTCCAGGGAGATGGTGAATAGGCTTAACTGGTTCTGGAAATGGTGAAGGACTGGATAAGGATGAAGACATTAACTCTTAATCCAGATACAATGGAAGCTCTGTGTATAAAGCTGGCACGGCAAAATGTGGATAGCCTATGCAGTTGCGTCCCCTCAGAAAGAACAGGTTTACAGTCTGGAGGTGGGGGGGGGGGGGGCTCTTGGACTTCATTCCATCTCTAGATAAATATATGACTCAGGTGGGAAGGGGCACCTTTTATCAGCCTGGTCTAGTATAGCAGGTGTAGCTATTCCTGGAAAAAAAATTGAACCTGGGTTGCTGTCACACACTTAAAATACAGACTGGACTGCTATAATCTGCTCTGTGCAGGACTGCCTTTGAAGATGGTTTAGAAACTGCATCCAGTTCTGACTAGCTAAAATGGATATGTAAAGCAAGTACTGTTCTACCTTCATTGCTTTCAGCATGTTTCTTGGCTCAATTCTAGCCTTTAAAGGCTTGAGCCTGAAGGAATACCCTCACCTGTATGTTCCTGTCTGTACTCTGAGAACGGGAGGCACTGTTGAAAGAACTCACAATAGAAGCCAGTATTGTGTAGTGGTTAAAGCGCAACAGTGGGATCTGGGATAAATCCCTACCTTGATATGGAAGCTGACAGGGTGACCTTGTGCCAGTTACACCCTCTCAGTCTGACCTATTTGATAGGGTTGCTGTTGTGAGGAAAAAATGGAGGAGAATGATGTTGCTGCCCTCTTTGGGTAGAAAAATGGGGTATAAATAGTTAAATGAACAAAAAATGCATAGGTATAAGCTAACGGAGACAACAGGGGTTTTTCGGGGAAATAGTCCTGTCAACAGGGTTTTTGTTATTGTTGGAAGTGTATTGTTGCCCATGGTCAGATGGGGGGGAGATTGCAAATGTCCATTCATACATAAATGTATAAATTTATTTGCATACAGAATGTATTTGCTGTCTCTTGAGAGGCCTGCTCCAAGTGGTAAGTATGAATCATAACTTTCCTTTTTGGTAGGAAAGAAGTCATCTAAGCAGATGACTTTTTTCTGGCTATAAACTGTGGTCACCTCCACATGGTAGTTTCGCTCTCTGCTCCTCCCACCCCAAACACCAGCAAGGGTGTTTTTTCCACACAACATTGTTGCGCAGTTGCTCACCTTCTGGGTTTCCCCTGTACTAGCTGAGTTTTCTCCAAATCTGAGTTTTTTCCCCACTGGGATTTCCCCCTGGATGACACATAGCAGGTCCCACTTTATTTAAGAGTTTCTACAAGGTGCTCTGCCCTTTCTGAGCAGGGCTTGTGGGGCTCCTGGGGCTTTCCTCTTCAAAGGGGAGCAAAGAAAAATCTCTGCTCTGACTTAAAGGAGAAAGAGCAGCAGGCAGCAAGGAGAAAGACCTGACGGCAGCCAGTTAGGGAAGGTGGCTTGGCACCCCCTCAGCTCATCTCCAGTATCTCCTTTTTTAGCCCATTAACAAGGCTTTTTAAAAAAACCCTCAGCCACATGGCTCACCTAGGGTTACCAGGTCTAACGGTATAACAGGAGGTCTACCTCCTGCCACCTTTGCCTGCCACCACTCAACTAGGCAGCAGAAGAAAATCCTTATGGGAAATTGCTAGGCAAAATACGAGAAGCGACCTGTGGCACACAGTACAAGGAATGACATCACTTCCAATGCAATCCATAAGTGACATCATCACACTGGGCAATGCTCTAACATTCTCCCGCAAACTCTATGGTTTGGGGCAAATGCTACAGCATCACCCCTGGGTGTGATGACATGACTTCCAGGTCACATCAGAAGTGATGTCATTGTGCCAGGGAAGTTAATTGCCCCCTCAACTGTAAGCTCCCACCTTCCCCATCTCCTGCCAGTTACCTGGCAACTCCAGGTTCAGCTGTAAACCTGAGCTGAGCGATTGGAAGGAGGAGGGGTTGCCAGGCTGCAGAGGTACCAGTACTGTCCCTACCTCATTATCATCCGGTTTGCATTTCTGCACCTACGTGATGAGCAGGAAGGGGATGGAGCAGTACCACAGAGATGGGATGTATGAATACCATCCATATGTCTCCATCCTGCTTGCTGCTTCTTTCACAGCAGGGGCAGCTTTCCTACCCCCCCCCCCCATGTGAAAGCAGCCCTGCTTTGGTACAGCTTTCGTGAAAGATCATATTTAAAGCGAGTTTGGGGAGGGTGTGGATGGGAAGGTGTGGATTTCCACACCTCTCCCCTACATCCTGTGCCATTTCCAACCATTTCCCCTTGTGCCTACCATCCCCCCCACACACCAGCAGGATTTTAGGGCTTCTTTTTGTGAGGTGGGGGTGGGGGTGGGGATTAGAGGTAGATATAGATATTGGGCAATGCTCTAACACGTTGCCAATGCTCTAACATTCCCCCCAAACCCTATGGTTAAACCATAGAGTTTGGGGCAAATGCTACAGCATCTAGATATATCTATTACTAACTACAACCCTTGCAACAACCTGGCAAAAGTCACATAGCTTGAAGGGAGGGTGGCAGGTGTGAGGAAAAGCATGGAGCATATTTAGAGTGGCAATGAGAGCAGAACGGAGAATTGGCCCTGTGCAGGATCGACCTTTGTTCTCAAGCTTAAATATAAATGCATGTTACCAAGTCAATCATGTTTTTCACAGCTGAAGAAAAAACACACCTCTTTTTATATTTTTGGGAAATGTGTCATTCTAGTACATCATAAACAGCAATGATTTTGTAACCACTTTTTCTGTATTATTCTCTTCTTCTAAAGGATGTCTCCCCATTTTTTTTTGAAGTGGTATCATATTGGCAGTATGCTTTTTTGAACACAGAGATTCATTGGGGCAGAACTACAATGACCTCAGATAGGAACAAAGGAGAATGTCCATCAGAGTGTTTGATGAGCTGTCAGCTGTTTTTCTCCGGCTTATGAACTTGGGAGTGAAACTTATACCAGAAGCTAAAATTACACTCCAGTCCCTCTGGGAAAGGGCTTTGAGAATCTAACATGACCATCATCTTCTAAACAGTTTTATCTGTTTGCGGTCAGGAAAGTTGTTGGATATGAAGCAATATGCAGTCCACTATCAGGGTGATTACTGAGCTGACGATCTCGCTAAATATAGACTTGCCCCAATCCTATTGTCAAGTTTATTTCCTTCCTGCAAAGCAGGTGCTGCCCTGTGAGAGGCAAGTTTCCTGTTTCTCTTTGTCACCACTTTCTCCTGTGGTGCTTGCAGCTGCTGGAGATTAAAGGGATGCGCAACACAGATTGGCTGATGTGGCACAATAGAGCCGTCACAGTATATGTGTTGGGTGGCTTTTGTTAACCTGAAAAAATGGAGCAGAGGAGAGAGAATGTTAAGGAAGTCGAGGCACTGAAACATCTCCTGCTAACAAGAGCACAGCCCAAAAAGCCAAACCCGCCGTCCCAAGATCGGTGTCTTGATTAAGTCCCATAGATTTCAGTGGGAGAGGTAAGCATGTGGTTGAATTTCTCCTAGAGAGGGGATTGGTGGATTTGGGCAAGATCATGGGCCTTATTCATTACGTTTTTTGTTGAAATGTCATCATCATGATAAGCAGGAGAGTGGAGCATTTACATTTATTGAAGGAATTTAATGTAATTAAGAGGGGATTTAATATCCTAAGAAATGGCCTCCTGTTTGGGGAGGGGGGTTCTCTGTCAGTGGAGGCCAGGCCGTCCAGTACTGCGGCAGCCAAGGAGGGAAAGGATTTCCATCATGGCTGTGTCTTTAACGCTGAACTGTTTTCCATAGCAATGAATGGCAGCCTTCGCTTATGTGGAGGAAAGTGGCTTGGAAACAACATTGAAACGGGGACAGAACCTGATGATTCTAGGGTTCTAGAACACATGGAGCTGCCTCATACTGAGTCAGGCACTTGATCCATCAAGTTCGGTATCGCCTACTCTGCGAGGCAGTGGCTCTCCAGTTCTCAGGCCAAGGCCTTCCACATCACCTACTGCCTGGTCTTTTCAACTGGAGATGCCGGGGACTGAATCTGTGGCCTTCTGTTCACAAAGCAGATGCTGTGCCACTCAACCACAGCCCCTCCCGGGCCCAGCAGCATCATGTGCATTCTCTGTTGTGGCCCCCAACCTGGGGAATGGGCGGCCTGAGGAGGTCAGAAGGACCCCACACTTCTTTAATTCCCCAAACTATGTAAAACAGAATTGTTGAGGGAGGCATTTTTATAAAGGCAATAGGGCTATAGTATAACACAATGATTCAGGAAGGGGCTTTGGTAAAGGGAGCAGAACTGTAGTCCAGGCCACTATGAATCATTCACGAGTATGATCTATTTGTTGTATGTATTATCTTGCTTTTAGTGCTGTTAGAAGGAATGACTGAGTCATGTCGCTTAATGCTAGCACAGACATGGGAGCCTCAGGGGAGGGCAGTAGAGAGTCCGTTAAGGAGCTACGTAGGCTGTTTCTGACCTCTCCTTTGTCCACTCCTGCAGCTGCACCTTTGTTACCCAGAAATCTATTCTTGGGGTTTCCTTCCTCCCAGTCATGTCTCTTCCCTTCTCTCTCTATTTACCCTGCCTTTCCTATCTAGTATGGATTTCTCTTGCAATAAAGAACTTCTTTTTCTGTCCTAAGTAACAAGCCTCAGTGTGAACATATTCCTCAAGCAGACAGAAGAGAATTCTGTTATGTAGAGACTCAGCTCTGCTTTCAACTGTATTGTTTTCTATTTATAATTCCATTTTCTGCATTGCTTAACATCATGTTTGATACTTTTTTGTAACCGTAGTCCTATTGCATTGTTTATTAGACCTCTGGTGCTATTTGATTGCATTGTTTTATACTCGGTAATCTGCCTTGAGTCTCAGTAAGGTGGACAACAAAACAATAAATAGTTTGTTCCTGAGAGCAACATTGTCAATGGCTGCTAAGAGAAGGTTTGCTCTTCACCCAAAGTGTACCCTATTGACTGCCTATATTTGTTGGTTATTTATTTCTCCTCAAGACTCAAGTTGGATTGCACAGTGAAAGTCAATGCAATCGATGGCTGGGACATTCAACAAACAATACAATAGGATATAGATAGTAGAAATTTGAAAATACTCACAAAACTGAATACAGAACTGAAACAAAATATAAACAATCTGGCATGACATATTAAATGATGTGGAAACTACCCAGTAGAAGCATACTTACAGCAAAAGACAGTACACAGTAGTATAGTCTACAGTTTCTAACCCTTGACCAAAGCATATCTCTGAACCACTTCCTTACAGCACAGCCCACCTTCCTGTGTAAAAAAACCCTCCTGAATAATTCAGTTTTGCATAGTTTGCAGAAAACCAGGGGAGTTGGAGCTTTCCTAACTTCTTAGTTCAGGTCATTCATAAGAAGGGGCCACCACAGAGAAGGCATGTATGTGGCCAGCTGCTGATTTTGCTCTTGGACATCCTCACGTTCCTTGAACATAAATGACCATATGAAGCTGCCTGATACCTAGTCAGACCATTGGTTTATCAGAGTCAGTTCTGACAACACTGACTAGCAGAAGCTCTCGGGGCCTGAGACAAAGGCCTTTCACACGACCTACTATCAGGTCCTTTGAACTGCAGAAGCTGGGGACTGAATGTGAAACTTTGACATACAAAGCAGCTGCTCTACTCCTGAGCCATGGCCCCTCTCCTGGGTAAAACCACACAAGTATTCGGGGACTAGGGTTGCCAGGCCCCCTCAACCTCCCGGCGGGGGATAGGGGCCTGGCACTTACCTTGGGGGAGAGGGGTGCAAGCATGTGTTTTGCACATGCACGCCCCCCCCCACAAGCGCAATGACATCACTCCCGAAGTGACGTCATCAAGTGGCCCATGGAAGCGTGCCCAGGCTCCACAGGGGCTCAAAATGGGCCCGATCCACGCCGAAACGGGCCCGTTTTGAGGTGCTGCAGAATGCAGGAGCGCTCCTGCGCTCCACAGCGCCCCAAAATGGGCCCATTTTGCTGCAGATCAGGCCCGTTTTGAGGCGCTGCTCCTGTGCAAAACAGGCCCGATCCATGGCAAAACAGGCCCGAAACAAGCCTGATTTCGGCCGAAACGGGTCCATTTTGAGGCACTGCGGAGCACAGGAGCGTTTCTGTGCTCCGCAGCAGCCCTGATCCGGGCCAAAACAGGCTCGATCCCAGTGGCTGCTGCGCACTAGAGCGCGCAGTGCCACAGGGGAGCGTGCATGGAAGGTGTGCGCATCCCCACTGGTTAGGTAAGTGGGGATGGGGTGTAGGGAGCGGGGGCAGGAGATCCCCTACCCCCACCGGGGGTCTGGCATCCCTATCAGGGACAGAGAAGACTGGGGAGGCCGCCTCTGCCATTGTCGACTTCAGGGCAAAACTTGATGTCCAGGTGAACTCAGTGCTGCCATAAAGATATATATCTAGTTCCTGCACCCTCCCCTCTAACGTAGTAAAACTTGGTTTATATCATGATAACCTGCTGGTTTGAATTTCTCTAATTCTGCTGCATGTCATTTTCTGCAAGTTGAGGTGGCAGTGGTAGTAGAGATGGTAGTGGGGTCTGTGTGTGTCTGCATGAGAGAGAGAGAGAGAGAGAGAGACATGTAACCTTATGGACATGATACCAGTTGAGTTGTACCAGAAGTTCTGAAGGAAGATTTAGAAACATAATGGCTGTTTTCAGCAGTAGCCAACATAGGTTTACTGAAATGTCTACTTTGGCCCACCATGCCATCTGTTAGGTGTATCTAGCAGAGATTTCTGCATACAGAAATCTGGCTGTGTTCTGTGATGAGAGGGTCACTAGAGAGATGTCCCAGTGTTTTAACTAATCAAAGTTAACACAGAGATTGGGGTTCCTCTGACATGGTGCCGTTTGGTGTGTTTTAAGCAACAATAAGACAGAGGGGGAACTATGGAGGAGAAGCCAGAACATGACACCTACTATATAATCTGAATCCTGAGCACAATACTGTGAAAGCGTTCCTCTGCCACTGTAGCAGGTATCTAGAAAATCCAGTGTAGCTGCCGTCATAACACAACAGAGAGAAAGAATTATGGAGTGCTTGATAGATCAGGGTACATCTGGACTACCTGCATGTTTTCCCGTTGAGCTTGATTCTCTCCATCCCACACACACCAGACTCCAACTTCAGTGTGAATTTTTGCTCCACCACATCCCATCTATCAGGCAGGTTTCTCCAGCTAGCTATGCCGCAGGCAGATGATACATTTTCCAACATTTTAAAACATCACGTGCCCACACCTTTGTCTGCGTAACCATTATTCAGTGCCCCCTTTAAAAAAAAATCATTTTTAAAACATAAAAGAGTGTGTGGAGGGGGTGGGGGGGTGGCAGCTTTGTGATAACCACATGCTATAGCCAATCAGTTTGATGAAAAGAAGATGGGAGGGAGGTAGCTTCCGTGCCTTTCACAAGGCCTGTCCAATCAGTGCTTTGAAAAGACAGCTTCTCTTGGAAATGGGGAGAACTAGCTGCTCCCAGATTCAACTGAATTCACTTTTGGTGTTTGTACATTTATTTTTATTTATTTTCTTTCGATTTCTATTCTGCCCTCCCCACGAAGGGCTCAGGGCAGATTACAACATATTAAAATACATCAATTTATACAGTTAAAAACCACGAATAGATTGATAAAAAACATAGTATGTTATAACATATTTTTGACATCTGTCTCAAAGGGCATGATGACAGATCCACTAAGATCCACTAAGGGCTAAGCCCTCAAGGTCAGTACATTGAAACACAGCAAGACTATAGCATTTCCAGATATTCTAATTAAAAGGTGTCTGATGCATCTAGGTGTATGCCAAATCACTCACAGCATGAGTATGAAACAGAGTACAACCTATCACTTCCCATTTAAGAGAGAAGGTATAACTGAATTGGCGTCCTGTTATGAATCGGCATGGAAACTAAGACCATGATACATTTACAAGGCCAACAGGATTAAAGAAGTATTAAACTAATGAGGAGCACACACTTCATTCATTATTAGCTAGATTGAATGGGAAATGTAAAATGTCCTTAATGTGAAGACTGAATGAAGCTATGAGTTCATGTGCGGCTGCACCCCTGTGACCAAAGGACTATGTATTATGGATCACCCAATGACTGCTACCTCTGTGCGTATTTCACATTTTTGTCCACAACTGGACAGATGATAGTGATTTAGAAGCGTCATTGAACTTGTATTGTCGAAGGCTTTCACGGCCGGAGAACGATGGTTGTTGTGGGTTTTCCGGGCTGTATAGCCGTGGTCTTGGCATTGTAGTTCCTGACGTTTCGCCAGCAGCTGTGGCTGGCATCTTCAGAGGTGTAGCACCAAAAGACAGAGATCTCTCAGTGTCACACGGCAATACAGCCCGGAAAACCCACAACAACCATCATTGAACTTATTTGCTTATAATACTTATACCCTACCTTTGGTGAGGAAGAATCTTATTTTTAACTAATAATATTGGAGGCACTTAAAAATACCTTAAAACAAAATTTAAATATTATACATTAAGATTGCTCTTAGCATCATAAAGAGTATTTTCCAGATCATGATTTAGATTGTGCTCGGTAGCTTGGCATAGACATCTAAAGAATCTCTTGGAAGGAAAAAAAAATCTTGCTAAGCAGCATGACCAGCAATTTGATCTTGTTCCTCCTGTCTGGGCCTCATGCTGCTGCCGCTGAAGCTGTGGCTTCCTGGGGCTTGGAATCTGTGTGGCTGGCTACATGGCTATGACTCATTTGGAAGGAATGAGACTAATCTATGCGCCGTTCATCTTCTCTGTGTCACAGATGAGCCTCAGCGCTTGACAGATCCGCCTGTTTTATAAGGGATTGTGGCGGAGCCCAATTCTTCTTCTTGCCTTTGGAATAGCTGGACAGTTGAGGAGGTCAAAATCAGGGCCATCCTCTCAGGTCTACACAGCAGGCTTTTTTTACCTCCCCCCCCCCCAGTGCAGTCTCTCACACTTCTGTAACAGCCTCTTCACCGGCTCTGCTATTGTTCCTCTTACGAAGTGGGAGCCTGAAGATAAAGCTGATAATCCTCACTAAATTTCACTGAAATGACTTCTGTCAAATTTGGTAGGACTGTTGTTGAGCCGAGGCTCAGAGATCACAGAGATGTCGGAAGAATATTTATATGAATCTTTATATCTTTGTCGTATTGTGTATACTTTCATTTTCTCCCAAACAGGGACCCCAAACAACTTTCTACTTTGTTCTCTTCTCCTCCGTTTTATCCTCACAGCAACTCTGTGGCATAGGCTGAGAGAGAGAGTGATTCATTCAAGGTCATCCAGTGAGCTTCAGTGGCAGAATGGGGATTTCAACCCAGGTCCAGGGACGGACAATTTGCTTATGGACTTCAGGTTGGCCATACCTGCTATGCAGTGGTTACAGGTCTGCCTCCTTTCTGAGGCCATACCTACATCTTATGCTTTACTCGTGCTCTTCTCGGGTCCTGGCAGTCTGACAGGAATTGAGATTCCCATGCTTGAAACTCAGTTCCCAGGCTTGCGGGACCCCAATTTGGATCAGGACTGTGGCACAGGGAGGTTGGAGCCTCTTCTTCCATGCCATTTTCCTGACCTGAAACAGCCCCAGGAATGCTATTTGTCCCACTGGGGAAGCTTACATGAAGGCCATCAATAATAATGTAACATAACAACATTCAACTTATATACCACCCTTCAGGACAACTTAATGCCCACTCAGAGTGGTTTACAAAGTATGTTATTATTATACTCACGACAATCACCCTGTGAGATGGGTGGGGCTGAGAGAGCTCTGAAAAGCTGTGACTGAGCCAATGTCACTCAGCTGACTTCAAGCGGAGGAGGTGGGAATAAAACCCAGTTCTCCATATTAGAGTCCTGCTGCTCTTAACCACTACATCAAACTACACCCAGCAGAGCAAATAGCACTTCCTGAAACTGTTTGAGGTCAAGGAAACAACCTGGCAGAGAAGTCTGGCTATTGTGACCACACCATAGTGACGCTAGCCCAAGCTGGTGATACATACATCCAGCATCTTCTTTCAAGTACATTGCTTCACTTAGGTGTGCCAGGTGAGCTTGCCAGCGATCTGTAGCCTCAGTGGGCACTATACTGGTGTGCCAACATTGGCATGCAACTGCAGAGAGCCTGTTTTAAATTAGATGCCAGACACACACAACACTGCGCGGGTATGTATTTCTTGCCTGCCCAAAGTCCTGCTAGTATCGGGTCCAAGATGTTATTTCGCTCATGTCTATAGAGGCCTTTGTCACTTTCCTCTGGTTAGATGGGAGTTTCTGTATTATAATGCCAGAGCATTCCATGCTCACTGTCGGAAACCACCCACAGGAATTGTACGGCCTGATCTGGAACTCGTCAGTTGTGTGGATTGGCAGGGATCGTGGTGGGTTGTGGGTTGAAGCACTTTAAAGATCTGGGCTGTGGAGAACGGAAGCTCTGAAATGTTACTGCTAATATCCATTCCTTCCAGATTTTTTGGGGGAGTGGGGAGAGAACAGGTTTGGCTCATACCATTTGGCTGCCCCAAGTAGGGCATGTTGGTTGGCAATCCAACAAAGCATAGTGGGAAGATGGCTCATCCTGCCTCTGCAGCCTGTCCTGACGTGAGGTACGGGAAGTGGCAGCATGGCTAGGCATGCAGCCTTCACCCCATCAAGGACTGGCTCCAGAGGTGAGATGAGCTGCCTCCCCTTGCCCTCCCTGTGAGGTTCAGAATGGGCTCCAGAGCCACTCTCTATGGATCCTCCTTTGGACCTGTGCAGCAGCGGCAATAATGAGAGGAAGTTCCTCTCCCATATCTTCCATGCAAAGGGACCTGGGAAAGGTGGCAATGATAGAGGAGGCTCCTGATTCCACTCCCACCCCCACCCCCATCTGCTTCCACTGATCATGTCCAGGACAGGGTAGGGATGAACTCTGCATTTCAACAAGCCGTCTTTGGCCTGCTCTTAGCTTGTTTTGTCCCTTCCCCTCTCTCCCACTGCAACTGGAGAAAGACTCCATTATCTTTGGGGGGAAATGTCACCCTGCCCCTAACTGTCAGCATCAGGCTGAATTTGGCAAAGATAGCTGATTGTGGACAGGGAGAGGACAAGAGAAGCTACTTGGAGCAGTCAGACAAAGAGGCGGAGGGTTGTTTTTCAACCCAAGTATTTGTCTCCTAGCCTGACTGCTCCCAGGAGCCGCTGTTGTTCCCTCTCTTCCTGTCCTTCCCAGCTGGAACTCTGATATCTTGGAAAGCTCTGCCCATCCTGACTATAGGGGTGGGGTGGCACTTCCCAAAGATAGCCAATCCTTCTCCAGTTATGAATGAAGTGACAGAGAGAAAAGGAGGATGACTGGCTGACAAGGGACAGACAAGATGGTAGAGAAGCCAGAGGGCCACAGGGCAAAAGTGCCAGTCCTATCACCATGCCACCCCAAACACTGTTTGTGCCACTCAAGTCATGAGCTAGGCCTAGGAGGGACAAAGCCAATTTTGTGTGTAGGGCAGAGATGTTTAGTAAGGTTTAAAGGATCACTAGTGGGTATTTGCAAGATTAAATTACATAACAACCCAAAAAAGTGGTTGGTATGAAGAGCATTTGTTAGGATTACTTTTTGTACCATTTGATGAATGTAGTGATGTTATCAACAGTCACCCTTCCTTAAGCAAAGCGATATGCACCTTTATACGTATCTATTAAACAGGTACACTGTAACAATGATCACTTGGTTTCGAGAACCGGTGAGGATTGCCAGAAATAGAGGAGCACCTATGAAGGAATAATCACATCAGAGATGGGCAACAGCTCATTATGATTTCCTTAAATACTGGCCTCAGACCAGTAAGGGGACCAGGTCTCCCACTATAGCAGTAGACCCCCCCTCCCCCTGCTTCCAGTCCCATCACTACAAGAAAATGTGGGCCAAAAGAGACACCTCAGCAATGTCACAGTATCACTTCCAGTCCCATAACCAGAAGTGACATTGTGTGTCACCATGGCATCCAGTGACATGTAGTAATTATTCAACTAGAAACGATATCACAGTGTCGTCTCCAAAAGCTCCTAGGTTGACCAAAGGCCCTCTTTATCTCCTAATAGCTACAACCAGGGTTTTTTTCTGGGAAAAGAGGTGGCGGAACTCTCAAAAGGGAAATGAGGAAGAAACACATGGGATTCTTTGAAATCATATTATTTTCAAGCACTATTGCTGAGTATTTTCAAGAGGTGCCAGAACTCCGTTCCCCCGCGTTCCCCCTGAAAAAAAGTCCTGGCTACAACAGTCGCTTGAGGATGTACATATGTGAAAATATCATCATGGCTCAAATACCACAGAGAGAGAGAGAGTTCTTATTACCTCAGACATAATACTGTGAAAAAGGCAGTTCACCAATTCAGCTTTGAATCACCAAGGGCCAGTTCAGATGTTTCATAAATTGATCTCATACAGAAAATAACTTCAGGCTAGCATGCTTACAACGCCAGCCAAGTTCGGTTGCCAGATTGCTGAAGTTCACAGCTGAACTTCTTGAATCCCCCATGTAAGCTTGTCATGTCAACAGCTGGAGAAGCGTAAATCAAACGTATCTGCTCTTTGTTGATCTAACCAAGTGCAGGTGACATTTTGATGCCAGTACTTCCTGACAAGACAGACTGTCACTTCTTACAACAACTCTCTACCCTCCCATTTTCCATTTCATTATGGATAATCCTAGCAATGATTTGAGATTTATCCACCTAGTGATAACAACAACAACAGTGAGCTTAAAGACTGCCCTTCTGTACAGATGACTGCCACATTCAGAGCAGTGAACAAAGTCAGTGTTATTATTATCCCTACAATATAGGTGGGGAGCTGGGGCTGAGAGGAGTGGCTTACTCAAGGCCACCTGCTGAGCTCAAGACAGCCGTGGAAGTCAAACTAGCAGAGCGCCAATTTGCAACCCAACCACTTAACCATTATGCTATAGTGGTTCAGCACATGTAGGGTATGAAAAATACAAGACTTTGTACCAGTATATATGCCTTTTGAAAATATATGTATTTATTTTTCCTCTGCAATTATCTCTTTGTTACTTCATAACCGTTTATGGTTGTCAATCTCCAGGTGGGGGCTGGAGTTCTCTCTGAATTACAACTGATCTCTCTATACTACAGGCATCAGTTCCCCTAGAGAAAATGACAGTTTGGAGGGTGAACTCTATAGCATTATATCCCACTAAGGTCCCTCCCCAAACACCACCCTCCCCAGGCTTCACCCTAAATCTCTAGGAATTTCCCAACCCATCTTTGGCAACCCTATACCACTGCTTGTCCATATTCAATCACTTACAGTTTACATGGAGAGCTTTACTGGCTCCTTAATCAGATCCTTTATGGGTTTGGGAAGATTTTATTGACTCCTTTTCTCTTTGGCTGCAAAGTGATTTTTCATTAATTTATTTGTTATGGTCATAATCATGCAATTATGAAAGTATGCATAATCATGTAATTACATCTATCCTGGGGGGAGGGATCCATTTTTTTACACAAGAAAATTATGCAGTGAGGTGAGTTAGAACTCAGGTTAGCTCACCTGAGCGGAGGCCAGTCTTACCGTGTTGCGCTCTGTTACCTGAAGCACTCTGCTCCCAGGCCAGCTCTAACACCTGGTGAGCTGGGCTGGGTAGAAAATGCTTCGGGCAAGAGAACACAGAAAAAGAAGGCAGGAGAGGGACGTTTTCTCTCCTCTCTTCTGCTCAGTTGTTTTCAAATAAATAACAGAAATCTCACACACATACTCCCACATTATATATAAAAAACAGGACAGATGTAAAGAAATACATATTTATGCAGGGCTTTTTTTCAGCTGGAACACAGTGGAACAGAGTTCCAGCACCTCTAGAAAATGGTCACATGGCCGGTGGCCCTACCCCCTGATCTCCAGACAGAGAGGAGTTTAGATTGCCCTCCGTGCACTAACTAAACTCCCCTCTGTCGGGAGATCAGGGGGCGGGGCCACTGGCCATGTGACTATTTTCACCTAGGGCGATTTAAACTTTAAAAAACTCCCCCCTTGTTCCAGCTGACCCAAAGTGACGTTATTGTGCGGTCCTGAGTTCCACCACTGAGTTCCACCACCTCTTTTCCCAGAAAAAAAGCCCTGTATTTGTGTATTTACTTAATATGCACACCATCTTTGTCTCCAGTGGGAACCCAAAGCAGCTTACACTGCCCTTCTCTCCTGCATTTTATCCTCACAATAACCCTGCGAGGAAGGTTAGGCTGAGAATGTATGACTGCATTCAGACAGTGTACCAATGTCTGAATGCAGCTCATGTGTGTGTGAGGTTTAGGGGGGTCATGGTGGGCCTGCGGTGCCTAATCTTCCCCTACGAGCACTATTCCACTGCAACCCTCAGTTCTGAGCTGCTTGTTTCCAGACATGAATTTGCCTCATCAAATGCAAAAGCAGCTCAGGGGAGGAGGGGAAACTTTTCAATCTGTTTCATAAACTTCGTCTCTCAGCATCTCAGCAACTGTCTGGCCCATTTGTTTTCTGTTTACTGAACTTTTTCTTTGAAAATTCCATTTCCCCAAAATAACTGTACAGCTTGTCTCGAAACATGATAGTAACAGATCTGGTGCCGCTTAAAAACATTAAAAGAATAATTAGCAGTCTGGAAAGCCAGTGTTGGCACCCAGAATTAATCCTGAGCTAGAAATATCTTTTTTTGTTGCATTGCCACCAATTCACAAACATAAACATCTTGCTCATTAGAAGAGCTTTGATGTAATTTATGATGCCAGGCAAGGGTGCCAGCCTCCCGCATCTTATCAGAGTCATATGAATCTTTGCTGTCGTGTTGTCTCTTTCTAGGCAAATATTCCCAGACCGAGTCTCTCCCAATTAGATACAGTTCATGTATCACGAACTTCCTCCCACAGGAAAAATGGATCTTCTTGGAGGCAGCAGCTCAAAAATCCTGCCTGAATGCTGCTGTCTCAGCTTTGCAGAAGCATTTTCTGCTGTGAGAAATCTTGTTGGCCCTAGGAAGATGCGACCCGTAAGCGTCAGCAAAAGAACAATGCTTCTTTTGAAAGTATCTCCATGCTTCTATCATTGTCCTTTGAAGAAGTAATAGGTGGTGTCTTCTTGACCTTGTAGCCGCTGGTTTTGCAGACGTCAGTTCCGTGATGAAGATTTGAGAGCCCTTGATGTGATGCGCAGGTGAGAAGCGCACAATGTTCTGGTGTTCTTGTTACCAGGAAACTGCTTGGGGAAGGAAACAGCACCTCTGTGATGCAAATCAGTTGTTACTCTGCATCTCAAAAAGCTCTTAAAGATATTCTTCTGGTCTTGAGCACTGTAGTTTAAAGCCATGCAAACATGAAACAGATAAATATATGGATAACTAATTACGGTACCAAGGCTTGTTACTATTTCTTATTTCATGCAGCAGGTCTAGTGACCACAAATATAATATGAAGAATACATTTAATATGCATGTGTTATGTTGCATTAAATTTTGTTGGTCTTTCTCCTAATAGTAAAATGGCTGGCCCATGTTACGATCATATATGCATACTCAACAGACTCCCCAGGCATACAGAGAAATGACACTGTAAATTTACCAAAAGAGGGGGGGGGCTAGCCTGAGATACAATGAATGTGATCCAGAAGACAGGAATGTTGAGAACAGCTAAGGAAAAAAGTGGGGGAGGGCTGGCTTGTTCAAGCCCTGTAGAGTTCACAGAATTCTAGAAGGTAAAGTATTGGGAATGGGGTAGATTTTCAAATTCCCATAATTTCCTCACAGGCACTCAGGTTGTATCCTACTTGCAAACTTGAGGGCCCCATGCCTATCAAGAGGACTGGGAAATGGTGCTTCCAAAAGACAAGGCAGCATTTTTCGTGTACCTGGGGAACTCCCCGTATATATAGAAGAATATTAATTTGTAGAAAACAGTCTAATAAGGACTCAATATTCTGGAATGTTGAGGGCAGTTGAACATTATTGAAAAATGAATGGGGGTGCGGCATAGGTGGCCTGCTTGAACTAGGGTAACCATTTTTAAGGCAAGGCCTAGATTTCTCCTGGAATTATAATTGACTACAGAAATTAGTTCCCTTGAAGGAAATGAAAGCTTTGGAGGGCAGACTCTATGGTATACCACAGAGTCTAGGAGAAATGGAAGTTTTAGAGTGACATCATATCATTGTTGTACTCCCTGCCCTCCCTAGGCACTGCCTCCAAATATCCAAGAATTTCCACAGCCAAAGTTGGCAACCTGAATCAAACCCCCAACTCTCAGCTTCAAGACTGGGATGTAGTGATGAAACAGGAACTGTGGTACATGTACTATGAGGCCCAATCCTCTCTGTCCAGCATTCCTCCACGGCAGCTTAGCTCATCTGAACAGGGTCTCCTGCAGGTGCCAGGCTGCACACGGGTGAAGTCAGCAGCAGCCCATACAAGAGCTTTCTCTGTGGTGGCCCCTATCCTGTGGAATGACCTGCCTGAGGAAGTCAGAAGAGCCCTCACTCTCCTGGATTTCCGTAAATGATGCAAAACTGAATTATTCAAAAAGGCTTTTTACTCAAATGGGAGGGCTGTATTGTAGGGATGGGGTCTCAGATGCTTCACTAACAAGCTGGGGATCATAGACTTCTTCACTATTTTTGCCTTATATATTATCTGCTGCTTTAAATATGTACTCCTATGTACAACAAGCTCTCCACATTGTCTAATGTTAGTCCTAGAATTTATTATGTTTTGCTCCAGTATTTTTTCTACTCTGTCTTGGATCCTTGCTAATGCTATGTCTTTTAAACTTGTTTCTGTTTACCTTATGGTATTGTATGGAAATGTACTTGATACTGATTGTATTAACCTCATACTGTGTAATCCACCGTGAGTCTCAGTGAGAAAGGCAGACTATAAATGCCGTAAATAAATAAATAAATAAAATAAAACCTTCCCATATTGTACTGCTCAGGTGTGGGATGACATTAGCAGTACCAAATCCTAATCTTCAGCAATCATCTATAGAAGGCAAGAAGGGCTAGACAATTAAGTTTCAGAATTAAGTGAGCAGACAACCACTTACTTGGCTCTGGCTCTTGGCTATTGCATTATTGGGAGGGGAGATTTCAAAAGCATTTATCCTGCCCCCAAGTGTTTATCCTGGGAGGGCGATGTCTAGTCACTATCTGAGCCAGTCACCAGTATGACACTGAAAAAACGATCCTTTGTTAGAAAGAGAGATCGTGTACCAGTAAGTTCATTTTCAACCCACCTGTTCCTCCAAGATATTCAGTGAGGGGTTGCAGCCATCATCTCATCCTCCTCCCCTCGTTATCCATATATGTATCTATATAAAAATTGCTAGCACTCAAAAATCCCTTATTTCTTTATTAAAACCATTTTATGGGTTGCCATAATGTGAAGAGAGCTCAACAGGGATGTGATGCCAGGCAGTCCACTCCCCAAAGCTGCTGTTTTCTCCAGAGAGAGAGCGAAAGCGAGAGCGAGAGCGAGAGCGAGAGAGAACTCCGTAAGGGTTGCCAACTCTGCTTTGGAAAATTCTTGGGAGATTTTGAGGTGGAACCTGGGGATGGCAGAGTATAGTCCTGTAAGGGTTAGTAGCTTTAGGACACGATGTACCTGGACTTTTGATCCTTGGATGGGCGACCACCAAGGAAGACTCTGCAGAGGAAGGAAACGGCACCTCTGCTCCTCACTCGTCTTGAAAGCCCCCTTGCTGGGGTCGCCATAAGTCGATTGCAACTTGATGGCATACGCACACACACACATCCCAACTTTAGACGTTTCCAGCGCTTGGACTCCCTGATGACACCCACCCGTGGTCGGATTTTGCACTCGCACTGTACTAGAATAATCTCGTGCAAGGGGCTCCTGTTGTTCACACAAGTTAACAATAGCTTGATGATAGTGTAAGTGCAGCATCTCGCACTGCGTGGGTGTGCGCGTCACAGCCATTCCCAACAGATCACATACCATGTGAGACAAAAACACTCCCTACTGCCCGATGTTAAAGCGGAACAATACGCCCGAAGGGCTGGGGGCTGTGATACGAGTCGCTCGCCTCGTTTATTTTTAACTATTCTCATCAGGACGGCGATTGGGCCATCCTCGCGGCTTGGCTTTGCCACCCAGGAGCACTAGATGGCGCTCCGCTTACATCTTTCCCATCCCCATTAGCGGCCACGAGGTCTAATTATTACGCCGGCACCTGCTCGGCTTGTCTAGTTGCTAATGAAAGAATCCGGTCCCCGGGGCGGTCCGCCTGACAGACTCAGCGTCGCTACTTTCGCCGCAAATTCCAAAGGAAAGCTGTTGATCGAGAGCATATTTCACCTGTCTCTACAATTGCATGTATTCCGGAAGGTTCTGTTACATGACGTAATGCTGTTAGGGACCGGTTGCCTGCGCGGAAACGGCAGCGTCTGTGGCTGGTGCTGGACTCCACTGCCTGCGAAACCATGCTTTATTCAGGACAATCCGATGCTTTATTTAATCATCACTACTAGAACCCGTTTGCGTTGTCCTATCACCTGGTATGTGGGTGTGTCACATCCATTCGCTAGAAGGCCCTAGAGGTCCCTTCCAACCCTACGATTCTATGCAGCAGCAATGAGATACACCCATCGATATGTAGTGCTGTATTCTAAACAGACATTGCAGCATGTTCTTGGTTTCAGACATCATCACGGCCTGGATTCATTAATTCCTCTAGAGGTGTACTAAAAGTGTCTTTATTGCTCGGTGGCCAAAAAAAAAAGTAGGAAAATGTTCTTGCTCCACCCCTACACCTTTGTTCTCGTTCTGCCCCCATTCAAACTGCTTGCACGGGCACCGCCAATTCACTCTTTCCTGTGTCCTGGCTTCTTGCTGACTGCAAGGGATGCTTGTTGTCACCATGTTAAAAATGTATTTATGACAGTCCAGCGATGGTACTCTGGCCACGTAAGCAGCCCTATGCATGCATGTCATTTGTCGCATGGTGAAACTCCTGTGTTAAGCAGATGCACATTTTGATGCGTATGATAATGTGTATTGTATTGCTATGAATAAGATGTATGTTTCTGATGTTTGTTTGCATATGTATCATCCGCATTCTCACACAATCATTCATGTGACTTAAGTTTTGGAGCCCACAGATGAGTTCTGTGCATGCAGCTGTCCTTGCACAAGTAGAACAGCTAGAATTGCACCTCACTGGCTGCTTGCACTAATGGAAAGTGACTGTTTCCTCACTATCTTTCTCACAGGCACAGGCCCGAGCAATAAGGTATATTTTCTTGTTCAATTTCAAAACTAAACCACATGAAATCATGCAAACCATCGCTTGTACATTCCTATGAGGAAAGGCTGAGGGCCTTGGGGATGTTTAGTTTGGAGAAGAGGAGATTGAGGGGCAACATGAATGGTTGCTCTCTTTAAATATTTGAAAGGCTGTCATTTGGAGGAGGGCAGGGAGCTGTTCCAGTTGGCAGCAGAGGGTAGAACCCGAAATAACGGGCTTAAATTACATGCAGAAAGGTACGGGCTGGATATTAGGAAGAACTTTTTCATGGTCAGAGTAGTTCAAAGGTGGAATCAGCTGCCTAGGGAGGTGGTGAGCTCCCCCTCACTGACAGTTTTCAAGAAGATGCTGGATGAATATTTGTCAGAGATGTTTTAGGCTCATCCTGCACTGGGCAGGGGGTCGGACTAGAAGGTCTGTATGGCCCCTTCCAACTCTGTGATTCTGTGATATGCACGCCTTGGTAAAAATTATATTAAACCACTATGATGTTGTTGCAGCTGTTACAGTACTGGTAGTGCAAGTGGAACTGCACAAAGTACATTTTCCTTTCCACTAACACATCACCGGATCCAATCAATGTTTTGTTTATGTGCAGTTAAAGCTGGATTGGGAGTATTATCTATACAATACTCTATCTCCCTGTGTTTAAAATATGTATAGACTGCTTTCCCTTAAAAAGCTGTTAACAACCCTGTCAGTATGAATGTAATTTAATGATGTTTCTTTGTATGCTCAGAAATTTTCAAAATTGAGGCTAACAGCATTGGCAAAAGGAAGCATGCAACAGGCCTGGCCAGCCTCAACCTTGAATTGAGCGGGAAGGATTAGACAGTGGAATGGTACCTAAGATTAGACCAACGTGTTTTGATTTAAAATCTTCCTTGAATGCAACAGTCTATTTTTTCCCAGAAAAGAAAGGATGCTTTTCTGCAAGTATATAACTGAGGACAATATCCCCTTCTTCTCTCCATCTTAGACTGCGGAAGGGGAAAAATCCTTTAAGGAAAAGAAATTAATGAAGGCAGCCACATCTGAACCACTTTTTTGAGCAAGGGCATCAGAAGAACTGGATCTAATAGAAGAGACAATAGGTGAACTTCTAGGATTAATTGGCAAATTAAAGATTAACAAGTCACTGGGTCCAGATGGGATACACCCGAGAGTTTCAGCCAAATGTGAAATGGTTGGATGTTCTAATAAAATATTTAAGGTCGCTTTAGTGGTCTCTCTTACTAGAGAATCAGAAGGTAACCAACATAACGCCATTTATACAGCTATCAGGAGAAATCAGGATAGACTGAATAGTCTAATGTCTGGTGTAAAATATTAATGAAGCCAGAATTATCAAACTTACAGAAGAGCAAACGTTGCTGGGAAAGATTAATTCGTCCTGCAAAAGATAGTACTGCCAATATTTCAGAGTTCCTTGAGAGTATCAGTGAGCAAGTAGACAGACATTATATGCAAGGATTGTGCAGTTCCCCTAATGCTCTTTATTAGAATCGGTGCTGCTGCTTAATTTATTTGTAAAAGGTCTAAAGTCAGGGTAAGCAGTGAAGCTGGGCAGAGTTGTGGCCTGGGTGCCCGATGTGCTGGTGCGCAATGCCCCCATAGCATGAAGGTCTTTACTGCCAGTGCCCCTGTTGTCCATGCACCAGTAATGGCTGCTCTCAGTTTAGTGTGAATTCTGAGGCAGAAGTTCTTCCCGCCTCTCTTCCAGCAGAATATCCAGCCCCCAAAGGCATATTTTACTCCTCTGTTTTGTGGTTCCAGATAGCTATTTGTGTTGGACTCCCCACCCCTATGATTTCCCTTCTGCAATATGCACTGCTACTCTCAGGGCAAGGATTCTTTTGGATCTGACATTGCCTCAGATAGAACAAACGTTTTAAAGCAGGGAGCGAAGCTTGTTCCACTTGGCTGAAAATTTTCCTCAGCCTCTATACGTAGTAGGTGCTAAGATAGTTATTACCTTGCAATAATGGACTCTGAGATGGCAGGAATGAATACCTGACCAAGTCAAGCAGGCTGCTCACTAAAGAGAGATCTTATCTGGAATCATAATGTGTGTAGATTTGAATAGAGTCAATAAAGCAATGCATATCAGACTGCTTTCCTCAGCTAGGCACGTAGCCAGAGAGAGGCGGTGAAGAGATCTAGGCTATGGGCTTTTGAACAGAGATAGGACAGCCAATTCACACAACCCCTCCCCAGACTTCTTAAATAGTAGATAAGGGGGGGCCCATCACAAGAGATGGAGGGCTCCTCCCCGTAAATCCTCCTGCAATTCATGTACTGAGTGCTGGACTTCTGATTGAGGAGGCCTGGACTTTCCTGATAGCTGGCCTCAACTTCCCAGCTGTGGCATTCAGAGTTGCTGGGATGCTGTGGTGGCTATTTGGAACACCAGTACAAGCTGTTTCCTTGCTGACATCATCTGCACATGGGCACAGCACCGACCCACTGCCACAGACCCACCCGCTCAGGCAGTTCCTCAGAGTGGTGCTAGGCTAGGCGCTCAGGAGCCAAAGCAGATCCTGCAGTTGATTGTTGGCTGGAGCCACTCCGTGTTGCAGCAGCTTTAGGCCCCAGGAGCATGGCTGCCTCATAACACTGATTCTAACAAATAGTCTTCTTAAACGCAACTGCTCAAAGAAATGCATATATCTTTGCTGCTAAAACAGAACTCTCTTTCCTGTTCCTGTGTGAAGCTACAACTGTCCTGCAGCTGTTCTCTGGGCGCAAGGGCTAAATCTCACCCCCCCTCCCTCCCCACCAAAGAAAATTAACTCTTCAAGTTTTAACATCCTCACATCCTCCTACCCAATGATCTTCATGCAAGTGTGGAAAATTTCAATGGATCCAAGAGCTAAATACGTCATTTCAGAAGACCTCATCAGAACCCTGGCGACGAATAACTTCTTTGGTGTTTTGTATAATAGGTGGATAAGAGAGCCAGTTTGGTGATTAAAAGCATGGGCCTCTAATCTGGAGAGCCGGGTTTGATTCCCCACTCCTCTGCTTGAAGCCAGCTGGGTGATCTTGGGCTAGTCACGGCTCTCTGGAGCTCTGTCAGCCCCTCCTACCTCACAGGGTGTTTGTTGTGGGGATAATAACAACATACTTTGTAAACCACTCTGAGTGGGTGTTAAGTCATCCTGAAGGGCGGTATATAAATCGAATGTTGTTGTTGGTTGTTGTTGTTGTTGTTGTTGTTGTTATGGATACATAATCACAGACTCTTTGGCAATGGCTTGCACCACTGAAGAATTTGTACTATACATCTGCCCTTTACACAAGAAAGCTGTTCTTTCAAAGCTGAAAGCTGTTCTTTCAAAGGACACATGAGCGTGGTTACCTTAGATATTTCCAGGGGCTGCAAATGGGGGAGGCTCAGTGAAAGAGCCTCTCCCCAGCATTTCCAGTTAAAAGGACCAGGCAGTAGGTGATGTGAAAGGCCTCTACCTGAGACCGTGGAGAGCTGCTGTCAGTGGGAATAAATGACACTGACCTTGATGGACCAATGGTCTGATTCAATATAAGGCAGCTTCAAGTATGAGTTCATGAGTGTTCAGCCCTCCAGCGAGACTCTTATCTGCTACAGAAACTACCAGTTGTGTGAAAGTGAAGAGGAAAACAAAGGCTGTTTTCACACGTTTGTAACCCTCTGCAAAATCACGTAAAACTCACGGCACGACTGATAAATTGTTTGTAGGCCCCAGAAACCTAATTAAAGGATTCCATTTTGGGGCCATTAGCAGAGTCTATGGTTTGGCATAGGAAGTGTGATTATAGGTGGTTGTGACCTGGTTTTGCAGGCTGGTGTGTGTGTAGGAGAGAAAATAACAAATCATACACTTGCTTTATATTTAGAAAAGAAGTAAGAGTTCTTTATTGGAGGAACTCCACACTCTGATAGGAAAGAAGGAGAGAGAGATCCTAACTACCTATCTAGTCTAAGGATGGACATGGATGCTAGGACAAGTCCTGCATCCTGCTTCCATGCTGCTAAGATGGAGAGAGGAGGGAGATGTTGCTTGGAACAATGCCAGGAAAAGAAGAAGTGAGAGGGAGGAAGTCAGGAGGAGGAAATCCTGAGAATAGCAATCTATATATCAAAGGACAGTCAGAGCAATAAACAGCAAACAGTAAATAGAGTGCCCTGAGCTCTTTAGTTTTCTAATTCTTTGATTTGTCCCCCTCTGAAACCTGAGGAAAAGGAGAGCGCTGAATCCTCCTCTTCCAACAAGGACGGCGTCTTGATGGTGCAATTTCCCATCATGATCCTGTTTTGTGGCACAATGATGTCAGAAATCGTGCCACGAAACTGGATCATGATGGGAAATCACACCATGAAGACACTGTCGTGCCATGAGTTTTGCGCGATTTTGTGGAGGATTACAAATGTGTGAAAACGGCCAAAGAGTAAATGCCTAAATTGGCACTTCCTGTGTAACACCCAAAGGGTGGAAGGGGGAGGTATTGTCTGTCCCCACTACATGCATTGTAAGAATTCCTCCTACCTCCATCTTGAATTTATATATTTCTTTGTAGAAACACCCGACAAACTAGAATGGTACAGAGAAAGGAAATGCGGTGGTGAGGGCAGGAACAAATCCCAAATATGTATTGTCGAAGGCTTTCACGGCTGGAGAACGATGGTTGTTGTGGGTTTTCCGGGCTGTATTGCCGTGGTCTTGGCATTGTAGTTCCTGACGTTTCGCCAGCAGCTGTGGCTGGCATCTTCAGAGGTGTAGCACCAAAAGACAGAGATCTCTCAGTGTCACAGTGTGGAAAATGACCTACATCTTTTCCACACTGTGACACTGAGAGATCTCTGTCTTTTGGTGCTACACCTCTGAAGATGCCAGCCACAGCTGCTGGCGAAACGTCAGGAACTACAATGCCAAGACCACGGCAATACAGCCCGGAAAACCCACAACAACAAATCCCAAATACGCTTATGTAAATTGTATATTACACCTGTAGACAGGCAGACTTCATGGCCTACACTGCCTTTGCTGAAGCAGTTCACGAAAGAAATAACACATATGTTATTTTTTGTGTTTGCTTCTTCTCTTCAAAGCCTTTGAAGAGGGAGAAGGGGAAGGGGAGAACAAGGTCTTTCCTCATGCAAGACGTAATTTAATTACGATTATTTGATGCAGAGTTGAATACCCACAAGCCTCATTAGCATTCCATTTAATTTTCTGCACATTGTAACTATAGTTGAGTTACTCACCCACCTAATACTGAGCATAAGAAATTCATGCTGCCTGAAATATACAGCAGCAGGGCCAGATTAGGTGGGTGTGATTACATTGAATTACCTGCCTCTTCCAGCTGTTGTCATAGTTTCTTTGCCGAGGTTCATCTACCCCATTTTATCCTGCCTTTCCTTTGAGAAAAGGGTTGCCAACTCCAGCAATTTGGGGACAGAGCCTGAGGAGGATAGAGCCTGGGGAGGGAAGGAACTCAGCAGGGATGTGATGTCATAGAGTTCACCCTCTGAAGCTGCCTTTCTCCATTGGAACTGAGCTGTATAGTCTAGAGATAGATATGCTAGTCCCCTGCCACATGTTCCTGGGTGGTGTGGCCCACTACTGTGCACCACAGCAGCCCAATTCAGGGCCCAAATCAACCTGAATTGGGCCGCTGCAGCACACAGGCACTCCCATGCACCACAGCAGCTGGATTCGGGCCAATTCGGGTTGCTGCAGAGCGTGAGAGTGTTCCCACACTCCGCAGTAGCCAGGAGTGCTCCAGCATCCTGCAGTAGCCGGATTCAGGTCGATTCAGGGCCGAATCGGTCCGAATCAAGACCAATTTGGACCCCCGGGGACTGTGGAAGCGCTCCCAGGGTAGCACGTGCCCCCACAATGACATCATTTCCCAGAAGTGATGCCATCACATAAGGTGAGAATGCGCGCACACAAAGTGCATGCACAACAGAGGGCAACTACAAGGTAGGTGCCAGGCCTCCATCCTCCCACCGGGGGTGGGGGTCGGGGACCTGGCAACCCTATCTAGAGATCAGATGTAATTCTGAGAGAACTCCAGCCCCCACCTAGAAGTGGGCAAACCTATCTGAGAAACTCAAAACGGCTTACATCATTCTTCACTCCTCCCATTCACTCTCACAACAACCCTGTAAGGTAGTTTAGGCTGAGAGGAAATAACTGAACCAAAGTCACTAGAGCTTGGATTTGAAACTGGGTCTCCTTAGGCCCAGGTCCTTCTCACTTGGCTCCTTTTACGTGTTAGGCCTCCAGATTTAATGGATCAGCATTTCTGCCTGTTGCTTGCTTTGTTTAATATTTTTTATTTTCTATTAAGATAACTAAATCCATGTTCAGAAAACATATAAGGAGCAGGAAGAAATCTCATTTAAAATCAAAACTTAAGGCCTCCTAAATAAAACCATCTTGACTTGAAACAGGCCAGCATTATCCTCTTTAACAATTCCTCAACTAAGGTTGCCAGGCCCCCTTGCCCTCCCAATGGGAGTGGGGAGGACCTGGCACTCGCTTTCCTCGGTATGTTCGCACACAAGCCTGCTCCTGGCGCAGCATGATGACGTCACTCTTGGGAATGATGTTGTTGCGCTGCCCTGGGATCGCTCACAGGAGGCCGTTTCCCCCCGCCAGCCAATTGAGTTGTGGTGAGGGGCGGAGGGCGGAAGCGGGGGAAATCTCCCACCCCTACCGGGGGACCTGGGATCCCAATCCTCAACATTTTTTCTTCTTCAAAGAGGCACAGAAATTATGCTTTCACACACCCTGAATAATGCACTTTCAGTTCACTCAGTGCACTTTGCAACTGGATTTAACTGTGTGAAATAGGAGAATCCACTTGCAAATGATCACTAAAGTGAGCTGAAAGTAGTCTGAAAGTGCATTATTCAGTATGTGTGAAAGCAGAAGTTTGAAGAGAGTGTGTTCGGTGCTCAGTCGTTGAAACTGGAAGAGAACCTTGCACATTCCCCTTGAAGAAACAAGGTCATCAGGGGTGGAAGACAGGTTTAGCATTCACCCAGGAACATTCCTCCGTTACCTTTATTTATGGTATAATTGAATGCAAGGCATTTGCTACTATGGGAAAAAAACAGAACATCCTACTAATCAGGGCTTTTTTTCAGCAGGAACGCAATGGAACGGAGTTCCGGAACCTCTTGAAAATGGTCACATGGCTGGTGGCCCCGCCCCCTGATCTCCAGACAGAGGGGAGTTTAGATTGGGCTATTTACACTCCCCTCTGTCTGGAAATCGGGGCAGGGCCACCAGCCATGTGATGATTTTCTCCGAGGGCAACCCACTGAGTTCCACCACCTCATTTCCCAGAAAAAAGCCCTGCTACTAATATATGCAATTGCATTATACGGAGGCAGGCCATTGGGTCTGTCTATCTCAGTGTTTCAGTAATGACTCCTCTGACTAACCACAACTGGTTGATGCTTAGGATGCCGGGCACAGTGGGGCCTGTCACTTTTGACAGGATTCCTGATCTCATTTGATTGGTTAAATCTTGTGAGAATTGAGAGTCCTTTGGCTAATATTATCCATTCCTCACTTTGAGAAGATTTCCTGAAGCCTCTGAAAAAGCTTGTGACGTGACCTTTATTGGGGGGGAAAACCCTCTCTTGACAGAGAAACTGTGATCAATTATAGGCATATGCCAGATTTACCATTTTTAGGCAGTGATTGAAAGGATGGTTGTGGGACAACTCTAGGGTTTTCTGGATGATGCATCTGCCCTTAATTCATTTCAGTCTGGCTTTGGGATGTAGACTGCAGTTAGAAGACAATCTCCACATATAGCAAAGGAAATATCTGTTTGTTGATCTTGCATGATCTATTATCGAAGGCTTTCATGGCCGGAGAATGATGGTTGTTGTGGATTTTCCGGGCTGTATAGCCGTGGTCTTGGCATTGTAGTTCCTGATGTTTTGCCAGCAGCTGTGGCTGGCATCTTCAGAGGCGTAACACCAAAAGACAGAGATCTCTCAGTCGTGACACTGAGAGATCTCTGTCTTTTGGTGTTACGCCTCTGAAGATGCCAGCCACAGCTGCTGGCGAAACGTCAGGAACTACAATGCCAAGACCACAGCTATACAGCCCTGAAAATCCACAACAACCATCTTCCTTGATCTGTTTGCTGGCTTTGGCACAGTGGACCACTCCATTTTGTTAAGATGTCTTGAGGCTAGAATAGGTCCCAAACAGGGCCGGATCGACAGGGGGGGCAGGGGGGTAGTCTGCCCCCGGTGCCGCCAAAGAGGGGGCGCCGGGCGCAGTTGCCGGCCCCAGGAGCGTGCTGCCAGCCCCGGGAGTGCGCCTGGGGAAAGGCGAATGGTGCGGGTGTTCTCCCAGCCACTCACGCTGCCTTTTGCCTTTCCCCAGGACAAGGGGCGCGCGGCAAGCCGGCCGCCCCTTGTCCTGCGGGGCAGGTGAATGGTGCAGGCAGCCTCCGAGTCACTTGCGCTGCCGCCAGCTCCGCGGCATGCCAGGACAGCTGGCTTGCCGCAGGGGGGGGGGCGCCCCAGCGTGATGACGTCACAGGAGTGACATCACGCAGCGCCAGGAGCGTGCACTGGCAACCGTAGATCCGGCCCTGGTCCCAAAGGTACCACGTGTTGGGAGGCAGTGGGGGAAATGCCAGACACCCCCTCCCCTTTAACATCCCATGGTCCAAAGCCCAGCATCTCCAAGGCCCAGTGAGGTCATGGCCACACCCTGTAACCAGAGCTGGACAGTGGTGGCTAGCCCTTTAAGACACAACCAGGCAATGACAGCTGACCCCTTAACAGATGGCTGTCTGACAATCAGCTGTTTGGAAGCTCCACCCCAGGTTAGGGAAGGGGAGCAGCAGGGCTTCAAAGATTTGGCCACACCTCCATAGCACTTCTGGGTAGAGGGAGGCTTCTGGGCATGCCCCGGTCCTGAAGGGGCTTTAAAAGGCTTGAGGGAAGATGGTGAGGAAGTGACATTCACTTTGGTTCCCAGCGCAAAAGAGAGTCGAGCTAGGTGGAATAGTTTGGTCTCAAACCCGCCCCCCAACTGAGGTCAAGCTTCAACTGGTGCACAATGGCTGTGGCCTAGGACGTAGCAGCATGTTTAAAGTGGCTTTCGATATTTTTTTTTATCTGTGCAAAACCAGAGGGTTTTATGGAAGACAGAGTCAGTGGCATATGATCTGTCCTGTGGGTCCTACAGGAGTTGTTGCTCTCATCAGTATTGTTCAATATATTATTATTGTTTATTTATAGCCTGCCTTTCTCACCATCCAGGGTAGATTAAAATACTGTAAGTGAATGCAATATAATCAATAGCTGGGACATTCACAGAGCAAAATACAACACGATCAACAGATATAATAGGATACAGTAGCCACAAGTTTGAAAAATTAGCAGAAAGCCAAACATGAAGATGAGACCATTCTGAATTTAAGCATAAGTAAGACCCTACTAGGAGTTGCCATAAGTCAGCTATGATTTGAGGGCACTTTCCACTACCAATTAACATGACATCTTCAGCAACATCGAACTACCCAATAGGAAAATATCTAGGTCCGTAGACAGTACCCAGTAGCCTAGTCTATAGTCCCTGTCACTTACCAAAGTATCTCTCTCAGCTATTACTTATGACACAGCCTATCACTTATGTTTCCCTTTGGGATTGATAAACCCACTTACCCGCTTTTGAACAAACCACCAGAAGCTGCCATCTATGCTGTAGGCCAGTGTCTGGATGCTATGGTCAAATGAATGAGGGATAATATACTAATGCTAGACACGATGGAATTGATCCTGGCCAGTAAAGCAGAGGTTTTGGAGGGAATTGCTTTGCCCGGCCTAGATGGGATGGGGTAGTGCAGAAGCTGACAAATTTAGTGAAGATGTCGGGAGACTTTTTAGATCCTGCTTTATTGTTGGAAAATCAGATTAATGCAGTTGCGAGAACTGAATTCTTTCAACTAAATTTTGCACTGAAAGAGCCTCTTTGTCTAGATTCTACTGAACTGGACACACTGATCCATGGTTCCATAACGTCAAGGCTGGACTATTGTAACATGCTTTTCATGGGGCTGCCCTTGAAGACTATCTTAACACTTCAGTTGGTACAGACTTCAGCAGCCATTTATTAACTAGAGCATAGGAGTTGAACATACTGCCATGATTCTATGTCATCTACATGGGCTGCCGATTTGCTTCCAGATTAAATTTAAATACATATTGTGGGGACTCTCTTGTTGGGGGGATGAAAAACCATCACTCTGCCCCTGACCTGTGTGCCCTTTCCTATGAAATACTCCACAGCAGAGACAATGCAATTCTATGCAATGAATGCAAAAAAAGGCCATGTGGTCCCCTGAGGATCTTGTAATATATGGGATATATGGGACATGTCGGCAGCATTTTGTTTGGTGTTCTTTCCTGGACTGGAGAGTGAGGAGAGGGCAAGATCAGCAGTGGCTTCAGGCTCTGCTGGGACCAATTACTTTTAAAATTGCAAGCTGATCGGCCTCCCTTCCCTCCAGCACCAGGGGAGTTGGCCATACCTGACTGCATATTTAACTGCAATGCATTTAAATTATACTTAAATTAGCCTCCAAAAGAAGTCCTTCAAATGTAACATTTAAAAAATCCTCAAAAACTAACACCATTCTCTGTTTTTTAAAAAGCCTGATTTACTTACTTTGGCCATCAAAACCTGGCACTAACTCAAGATACTTTTTGTGTGGAACTCGAGTACATGAACTTACTACAATGGAAAGTTTTGCATCTTGGAAGGAAGGCATGTTCTTGTGACTTGTTCATCCCAGAGGCAACCAGTCTCTGTGCTGTAGAAGCAATAAATAAAGATACGTCACAGATCGCTCTCATTTTATGAAAGGTCAGCTGACAGCATGCGGGCATGAAAGTCAAATGATCTGGAGTTATGCAAGATACTTTGAAGAAAATGACTTGTGCCTACAAGCCCAGGCTGGGAATGCTTCACATTTCCTGCCTGATCATCATTAAACAACCAGAAGCCTTAGGGAGTAGAATATTGATTTCAGAGCTGACAATGGGGCTTTGCCACCCAAGATGTTAGGACATATTCCTGAAATAAACTGCACCAACAGGATGGTTGCTGCTTTTATTCTTACTGTTTTAAGCCTTATGGGATGTTAGGCCTCAGAGTTTTGCAAAACGTGAGAGGAACCTTGAGAATTAATTTGGGAGAAACCAAGAGAAAATCTTGACCTGTTAATATAGATACAATGGACTGCTATATGTAAGGGATGGGGCCATGGCTCAGTGGTAGAGCATCTGCTTTGCATGCAGAAGTTCCCAGGTTCAATCCCGGGCATCGACAGGTAAAAGGGTCAAACAGCTAGTGATGTGAAAAAGATCTATACCCAAACTTCTGGAGAGCCACTGCCAACCAGAGTAGACAATAGTAAGCTTGATACACCATTGGTCTGACTCAGCGGAAGATACCTTCATATGGTTACGCATACTGCATGGTTCAAGATATTGTTATCAAACGTGGAAACCATTTACAGGCTTCTATCAAAATGGTCAATGTCATTCAGGAAAGAGGAAGTGGGGAGTTTAAAGGGGACTTTTTCCCAAGTTGGAAGGAAGGGGTGCCTATTGCACACAAAAGGTTTGGCTTCTGGAGACTGTACATAGCAGGTGCCCACCAAATGTTTTATGGGCAGGGTTTTGCCCAGCAGAGTTTCTGATTGGCCACTGGAGATCTGACTGGCTGTGCGGATTTTGAAAAAGGTGCTTTGGCAGTGGCTGCCCCCACAGCACGAGGCTCTTCACTGTGTGACTGAAGGTAAACTGTGCTTGTGTGGAAGAAAATATTTTTAAATGTGTTCATTTTAAAATGAACAGAACCTGAAGTGCTGAAGGCTTACTATTAGAGTTATGTTTAACCACACTCCCTGACATTTTGTGGGGGCTCTGCCTCCTATGGCCGCCATTTTGTGGCTGTGAACACCATCCTGTGTCAGAATTCCAAACGTGCCCACAGGCTCCAAAGGTTTATAGCAACAGAGGCAGGAAAAGCAGAATCAAATATAATCCAACTGGATGATGGTATCCTGTGGTACCATCACAAGAGAAAGAGCGCTGCAGCTCCCGCTTCATAAGGTCCAGTTTAATGCAATATGTGGTATGACGTTGTCACACAGTTTGCCCCACCTCAAATCGTTGGCAATAGTGCAGGAGCAATAATGCTCGGGATAAGGACGTGCTGTCCCACTGGTATTAAACTCGGTATTATGAAGGACAATTTCCAGAATCTGTCTAGTCACACACGAAGCTGCCTTATGATGAGTCAGACCGTTAGGCCATCAGGGTCAATGTTGTCTACTCCGGTAGCAGCTCTCCAAGGTATCAAGTAGAGGTCTTTCACATCACCTACTGCCTTTAACTGTAGTTGCCGGGGTTTGAACCTGGGACCTTCAGAAAGCAAAGCAGATGCTCTCCCACTGAGCCACCACAGCCCCTCCCCAAAGCGCACGTGCGGGGGGGGGGAAATGCACCAAGCAGCCACAGCTCCACGTCTCTATTAGCATCACGTTATGCACAGAGAGAAAGACTTGGCGAATCCAGCAGTTCAATTGTAAATATCTAGCAACGATGGATAAAAGGCCACAAGCTTCACATATATCCAGGAGATCTATGGCTGCGCCGTCCACCCCAGCATATGCAGTTAAGTTAGATGTGTCAGATATACTATAAAGGGTGATTCACAGCCCTTCTCCACTCTAATACAGAGAGCTGACAGGAGATAATGCGACGAGATCAGCTGCAAGATAAAATGCTGGAAAGAAAGGAGGAGATAAAGCACGCTTGGAATTTAGGAAGCCCGGCACACTTGTCTTCCGACTGTAAGCGCACTCATTGCTCATCCAGATATACTTTTGCCTACGTGTGTATTTAAGGGGTTTGAAGACTTTGCAAGCTCTCCAGATCCATCCACTACACAAAAGTCTCGTTCACTCAATAACGTATGAAACCAGGTACTCCAAGTGTTTCCACCCTTTGGTTACACACACAGCAATATTACTTAGCTGAGAGAGAAAAGCAAAACAAGGAAATGATGTCTGGTTAATTCTGTTCTGTGCCATGTGCTTTGTTTTTTAAAAAAACAGATAAAGATATTCAGGAAACGGTGTTGCTCTGGACGAATCGTGCTGTCCCTAGAGATGTCATGGTTGCTTTTAATCTGAGCATCCGCCAGCTCCCAGCTCCTGGAGAACTGCTAATATCAACCATTCGACATCAGCAGACTTGATTTATCTGATCCTGCTGAACCAAATGAATGACTCATCTAGCCCTAGATCCAGTTTCTAGCAGCAGCCTGCTCGGTGCATCCAGAAAGCCCCAAAGCAGAGCCAGATAGCACCAGCGTTCTCCTGGTGTATTCAGAGCTAAACTGTCTCTGATGATGGAGGTAACTAGCAGGAGACCAGGTGAACCAGCCATTCTGTGAGAGGTCAGAAGGGTAGGAGATGTCTCAGGAGCAAGCCAGGCGGAACAGCCACTGTGGACTTACACAGCAGAGTAGTAAGTGTTGGCTTAGCCGTTGCTTCCTGTCGCAATAACTTTGGCACTGCTGTCCTGATCCGCGCCAAGGAGCTCCTGCAGTGCTGGCAAAACTGCTGGGGCTTGGCTGGCTCTGTTTGTTCCTGGATGCCAGCAGACCTGCAGGGCAGAGGCCTGCCGGGGAACTCTCCCTGCAAGTTCAATGGCCAGTCTGCCCCTGCTCAGAAGGGCGAGATCACACCTTTTGATTCCCATAAGTTTTGCTATTATTTAACAACTGAGTCCTGGGAAACCATTGTGCGGCCAATGATCCCGTGCTCTTGATTGCTATCAGTAAGTGGCTGTTTTGAAATCCTGGGAGCAAAGTGCAAGGGAATGAGCAGGTCACAGGATGAGTTCACTCGTTCTGTTTAAAAGGAAGGATTCTACGGATGTTCTGATGCAGAATGAATGTTCTGATATGAAGCACTGACACCCTGAGGGAGAATCATGCACACTGGTAGATTTTCATTCTGTTCAATAGAATTACTTCAGGGTAAGAGGTTCATGCAATCAAGTTATATTTGCACTACTTAGCTCCTTTCAGGGAGAAGGAAGGATGAGAATTGGTGGTCACCCAATGATTGGAAATGGATTCAGGATAGCTTAGGAGGGAAGGGATCTTTACACAATGCAGTTCACTTATGCCTTGGTGCAACCAGATGTGCATATGGCCACTAACACATGGCTACAATGAGCAAAACTGGGAGGGATAGCAGGATTAAACCCTCCTTCCAGTGGCTCCAGTCTGAATTGGGTCCTTGTCCCTCTCTCAGGAGGACTAGGAGCCTGGGCAGCCCCTTGGTTTACTGAGGGGCTGTGGATGATAAAAAGATAAGGGGGATGGCTAGGGCAACGGTGGAGAAAGACTTGGGACAAACTCAACAGGGCATGGCTAGAGCTCATTTTAAAGCCTACTCCATGGTGTTGATTGAGGCAAACCCCCACTATTTCTCTGCCGCCATTGCATCTGCTCAGTGTAGACCTGCGGAACTCTTCCGGGTGGTCAGGGGCCTGTTGAGTGCCAAGAGGCAGTGAGCTGCTCTGTAGACCGTTGTGATCATTTTGCTAAGCACTTTGCAGATGAAATCTCTTGCATCTGCTTTGACTTGGATTCTACACTCTCAGTAACAGGGTTGGATGGTCCCAGGATGGCAATCTATCCAGCAGTGTGGGATACCTTCCAGTTTGTCCAGGCTGAGGATGTGGAGAGGATTCTTGGAAGTCTGAGAACTACCACCTGCTTGCCCTTCCTGGCTGCTTAAATCTGCTGGGGGAATTGGCAGATGGGGTCTGGGAGACAGTAAATGCCTCTCTGAGAAAGGGGTGGTTGCTCCTGCCTTGAAGCAAGCAGGGCCGCATCTGCTCCTAAAGAAATCTCCTCTGGACCCAGGACAGCTGAAGAACAACTGCCCAGTCTCAAATGTACCACTCTTGAGCAAAGTGACTGAACAAGTGGTGGCTGGCCAGCCCCAAGAATTCCTGAATGAAATGGATTGTTTGGATCTATTCCAACCTGGTTTACATCCTAGTTATAGGACTGAAACAGCCTTGTGGATGGCATGTGCCTGGAGACGGACAGGGAGAGTGCAGCACTGTTAATTCTCCACGACCTCTCGGCAGCGTTTGATACCATCAGTCACGAAATCCTTTTGGACCACCGTTCAGAATTGGAACTGGGAGGCACTCTTCTGCAGTGATCCCAGTCCTACCTGGATAGGTTTCAGAATGGGGGGATGGGGGGCTGCTGTTCTGTCACTTGGTCTGTGTCCTACAGGATGCCCAAGTTTTCATTTTGCTCCCCAATCTTTTCACCTGTTAGCAGAGTGCAAACAGAGCAGAGAAGTTACGCTGTGCTGATTAAAGAGGCAAAACGTTTATTTAAGAAATACATACTTGAGAGTGAAGAAGAGAGATAGGGATAGAGTCCTTGCTATCTGACTACATCTCGTAGAAGAGTGAATAAGGCAGGAGAGAAGCAGGATATTGCCCTGTTTAGCCCAATAGGAGACAAGACAAGGAAATGACCCCCAGGAAACAAGAGAGATGCTGCTCTCACTGTCCTAACTAAGTGACCCTTGCTCCCCCTGCATAGAAGGCTCTCTTTCCCTTCTGGCTTCTGCATTACACCAGACATTGCAATTTCCAACATCAACATCTATGTAAGGATGCTGGGAGTGGCCATCCAGAGATGTGAGGTGAGTTGCCACCAATATGCTGATGACACTCAGCCCTATCTCATGCTACCAGCAGATCCCAGGGAGGCTGTAGAAACCACGAACTGTCTGGAGGCAGTTTTGGAGTGGGTGAGGGCTAAGAAGTTGAAACTTAATCCTGAAAAATGTAGATGCTGCTGGTTGGGGGTTGGTCTGACCCAGTAAACAGGGCATCTCCTGTTCTAGATGGGGTTACAGTCCCCCTAAAGGACCAGGTTCATAAACTGGGGGGGGGGGTGCTGCTGCTGGACCTTGGCCTCTTGTTGGATAAACAGGTGGCAGTGGTTGCCAAGGGTGCTTTTCACCAGCTTCAGCTGGTGAGCCAGCTAAGGCCCTTCCTGGGGGGAAAGGTCTTGCCATGGGAGTACATGTCCTGGTGACATCTAGATTAGATAACAGCAGTGCACTCTTGCGGGGGCTGCCCTTGAGGACGGTCTGGAAGCTACCGTTGGTACAAATGCTGTGGCCAGAATGCTGCCTGGAGTCGGCCATAGGCTCTTCTTGGGGGGGAAGATTACTGCAGTCTTATTCCATCCACACTGGCTCCAAATTTGCTTCTGGGATCAATTCAAGGTGTTAGTATGTATTGACCTTTAAATCCCTAGACGGCTTGGGGCCAGCATACCTTCTCCCATATGAACCTACACATTCACTCCGGTCATCTTTGGGGGCCCTGTTTTGGGGGCCCCCACCATCTGAATTTAGACGGGTGGCAACCTGAGAAAGGGCTTTCCTGTTGTGGCACCAGATTTTTATAATTCCTTCCCCAGGACTCATCTGCCCCCTTCAATTGCTGTCTTCTACCAGCAAGTTAAAACTTTTTTTGTTTTGTTTGGCATAACCTCAATAAGAGTTATTGGACCTGATCCCTGTTCTTGTTGTTGTGTGTTTGTGTATTTTATGTTATTTTTATACTATTTAAATGCTGTTTCAAATTTAAATTGATATTTTAATTTTTTGTATGTATTCATGTTTGGTGACCCTATTTAGGTAGATTGTTGGCATACAAACACTTTAAATAAATGAATAAAATAAATACATTCTTTGTGGTTGTAACAATAGGGGCAGGCTCCAAAATGATAACTTTGTGCCTTTCTTTATTCATTCCCTTTTGGTGGTTCTAGTTCAAATCCATACCATTTACAAATGAAGAGATGGAGGGTTTTTTATCTGCTGGGACTGCAAACTCTCACAGCATTCAGCAAATCAAGTTGTGATGGTTTAATGTGAACAGAGCAAAGTGTTTGCAGACAGACATTAGAAGATAATTCTGTGGCTGATATATGAGGCAGAACAGAAGCCAGCTCAGTCTTCCATAGCAGGAGTTCTACTCCACTGCAAGCTGTGACCAAAGAACTTCCTTCCTAGCTTCGGTATTCTTTTTTGCAAGCTCAACTGAGAATGCTTGAAGTATCCCAAGGAAAGGTAGACACATTTCCCCTAGGACGCCCCTGTACTCATCTCCAGAAGTGTGCCCCTCTGAACACCATGCATCCCACTCTTGCCAGCTGTACAGGGCTGGCTTAGGACCAGCATTGGCCAAGATGTGTTGCACATCTGGATGGCAGCAGCCAACAGAAATGCTGACACACTACACCTAACCCCTGAAACTGGAACCATCTGGGCATCTGCTGTTAGTCATCCCAGCGGGCTGAAATACTCAGCTGGCGAGAGAGGATGTGTCACTTGTCACCTTGCCCAGCCAGTCAACTTTCCTTAACATGAAATGCCTTACAAGGCATTGATGTGTGGCACTTGTGCAGGAACAGCTGTGGGAGGCTTTGGGGGTCCTACGTCGTGCAGCCTGCCCCTCAGACAGTAAGGACCTGAGGGGTTTTCAAGGCACCTTTTTCAAAGCTGTTGTGGCATTCTGTTTTTTGACGCTTTCGTTTTTTCCCCCAGCTCCTCCTCAGTTTATTGTTTTCATGCTGTTCTTCTAAATAAAGATCGCTTGTCACCAGACTTACGGAGTCAGGTGTTCATTTACCAGTACCGGAATGAGACTTCAGGGAATTCTGTCATGAATACAGTGACTGCCAAATGTGTTACGTTAGAGCCAAAATAAACGTTGAGTCTGTTATCAGTCTTCCCTCCAAACTGACCAGGTGATACAAAAATATGCGAGAGATTCAGAATAGAAAGATGTGATTAAGGCTCCACTCACATCTTTGGAAGTTTTCCTTCACACCCCCGTCCCCAAGTGCAGTAGTTCTTTTTGGTGCTTTCCAGGGCTTTTTTTTTCAAGGGGAACGCGAGCGAACGGAGTTCTGGAACCTCTTGAAAATGGTGACATGGCTGGTGGCCCCGCCCCCTGATCTCCAGACAGAGGGAAGTTTAGATTGCCCTCCACGCCGCCAAGCCCCTGATCTCCACGCCTCTGTCTGGAGATCAGGGGGCGGGGCCACCAGCCATGTGACCATTTTCTCTGAGAGCAACCCACTGAGTTCCACCACCTCTTTTCCCAGAAAAAAAGCCCTGGTGCTTTCACACTACATTGGGGTGCGCCTCTCCCACTTCGAGATTTCCCCCCAGCTTTACTGTGGGTAACTGCAAACCTGCTTTGGTACAATCTTTCCTGAAAGATTATACCTAAAGCAGTGTTTAGGGAAAGTGTGGAGGGGTAGGTTTGGATTTCTGCACCTCTCCGCCCAAAGCAACATCACATCTGGTGCTATTTCCCCTTGCATCTGCCACTACTTCCTCTCCCCACCCGTAGACTTTTCACTGGCTGTTTTTTAAAATTTATTTATTATAGGTAGTGTAGGAACAGGGACAATGGTGGGCACAACGAGAAAGCCTCCACATGGAAACTCCTTTGCTGCTATGAATGCTTTTGCAAGAACAAAATAGGGAATAATCCCCATGTGGAAAGCAACCTGCCTCTCAAATGTGTTTCCCGCACCCACCCACCAGCCAAGTGCCACCTACATCTCTCAGGGCACCAGGGGAAGAAAGGGCTGGGAGAAAGTATTTTGGGGGTTCAGAGAGCTCCCAAAGGTCAATTTTGTTCAGTATTCAGCACTCTCCTACATGACAGCTGGAGCAACCTGTCTTTCTTGTATCTAATTAAAATGCTTGTAAAGCATAATGTGAGGAGGATTTGGGCATGCACACCTTTGAGGAGGATGCAACTGCCTCTCTGACTCTTCCCTGGGTTGTAGATGTGTGCTTTTTTGACTCAAGGGAGTGGTTTGCATTGCAGCATCACAGAAAAATGATAGAGGGAGTAGCCCCAAGTTGTCAAGGCAGCAAAGAAAATAATCCCCATTGCTTTTGAAATGCAGCTTCACAACCCTTAACCATTTAAAATATACATCCCTTAAGGCTGCTTCAAACAAAGCATTTCTTTTCTACATAGAAACATGTGTGATAATTGGAGCCCTTAATCCAAGCATATACTTGCCCTTTTAATTGCCAGGGAATCTTCCCTGATGGGCTACAGAAGGACAGCCAGGGAGTGAATCCTCGTAGGGGTTTTTCCTAGCTAGAGGGCTGTGACTGGTTCTTGCTGTTCTGAGATTCCTGTATATGGTTCTCTAAAAGGTCAAGGGGCTGCTTCCTGCTTTCACTCATCTTCTGTCTCTTCAAGCCTTGCCCGAATCACAGCTACCCCTACAGCCAGACTGCTTATCTCTTCATGCAAGCTCCATATTTGTCTCTCTCAAATCCCTCTGGATATATTCCCAGGCTATCAACCCCAAGCTCGCCCACAGGAGGATGAGGATTCTTCAGCCACTCCCTGAAGTCTTCCTGGGCTAAATCAACATTGTTGATCCTAACACTGGTCCTAACACTGCTGAGGCTTCAGAACTGACCCATGGGCTGCATTCACACATCCTGACGGGTTGTGGTTTATAAACCATAGTTCAAACAAACCACGGTTTTAGTTGCAGCACCCTGGGAGTTGTTGATTTGTTAATCACCATTTGTAATAATTGTGAGGTGTTATAAGGCCTGCATTCATTAATAGGTTTGCCGAATAGCACCCTCTCCCTGTGCAGCAACCTGGGAAAGATGGCCTCTCAAGAACAAGGCAAGAACAAACCAACCAGGAGTTAAGCACAAGCCATTTTATTTCCATCTGGTCGTCTAGCCAGAGTTTATTTGCTCAAGCTATGATTTATCATGACATCTAAAATGCAGTCTGGAGATCTTCTGAGAGCCAGTGTGGTTAGTGGTTAGAGTGTCATACTAGGATCTGGGAACCCCATTCTGCCATGGAAGCTTGCGGGGTGACCTTGGGCCAACCACACCCTCTCAGCCTAACCTACCTGTTATGAGCATAAAACATAGGAGAGGAAAATGACGTAAGCCACTTTAAGAGCAATCCTAAGCGAGTCTCCTGAAAATGCTACTCAGGTCTCTTCAATGGGGCTTACTTAGGAGGACTGCAGAATTTGTATCCCCCTTGGTAAGAAAGGTGGGATATAAATGAAGTAAAATTTAAAAATAAAATACGATGATTTGGAGAAGGAAATAGCCTTGCTATAGGAATGCAGCTTTGAGAGATCGCATGGACTGTGCACGAACGTGAGAAAAATGCACATTGATTATGCAAAAACAATTCATTGTGTGGAAAAGTACTTGATGATCCTAGTTGTCTCGTCCTTACAAAGAGTTCCTCGACAATATTTCAAGCCATATGCCAAGATCACTTTATTAAGCCGTTAAACAGCATCTAGAAGAGTTTCTAGCACTGCAAGTGGGGGGAACAGCTTATCTGGTAACTGGAAGGAATTTTAGGAATGCTAGAGACATCTGGCCAGTTCTCTTAGATTTAGACTTCTTTGTTCTTGTGAAAAGCATTTTGGAATCAGTTGTGGTCAGAAGAGGTCAGCAGCACTGTTTTATGTTCTATAGCAATCACAATTCCTAGGGCCTTTCAGTTATTTGATGGCGAAGAATGGTGGCGGGGCAGATCATCTTTTCTCTTTGATGCATATAGACTTTTTAGGTGCAACATCCATTTGTGCCACAATGGCCACCATGTTGTCTGAACAGGCACATGTGTTGTATGCATGTACAGCTTTATTATGCATGAACCAGAATCCTGAAAAATCCAGGGGTCAGTTTGCCCATATCGAAGCGTGTATGCACATGCAAAACATATGCATTGGTCCCATTCAGTCAACTTGGTGACTGCGTGTATTAGGAGGTTGGGATGATGCCAGTACACATGGATTTGACTCTGAAAAGGGTATCTGTATCAAAAGTGTGGAAAACTCACATTTGTCACATGTAAACACAGGGCTTTTTTTCTGGGAAAAGAGGTGGTGGAACTCAGTGGTGGAACTCAGGACCGCGCAATGACATCACTTTGGGTCAGCTGGAACATGGGGAGAGTTTTTAAAAGTTTAAATCACCCTTGGAGAAAATGGTCACATGGCCGGTGGCCTCGCCCCCTGATCTCCAGACAGGGGAGTTTAGATTGCCCTCCGTGCTGCTCCAGCGGCACAGAGGGCAATCTAAACTCCCCTCTGTCTGGAGATCAGGGGGCGGGGCCACTGGCCATGTGACCATTTTCAAGAGGTGCCGGAACTCCGTTCCACCACGTTCCCACTGAAAAAAAGCCCTGTGTAAACATATACTTTTTACATATATAAATTAAAATGCTACAGTGCAAAATGGCCCTTTAGTTTCACATTGCTTTCTGCCTCTGCCTCTTGCAACTGCAGTGGCATTCACAATAGTTCTAGGATCCTAGCTCACTCCTGCACAGCTGATGCTTGGAACAGAACTATTTTGCTTCAACCACAGATTGTAGGAACTTCTGATGAGCATACAGTCAGTTATGGCAAATATGCCACTATATAAAATAATGTACCAAACTAAAGAAGATACATTGGATTTAGAGGAATTTTAAATATAAGTCATTTAGAGACTGGGAATTTGTACATAGGAAAGACTAACAAATAAGTAAAGGCAACGTATACTATAAGCCCATTTTGGATGTTACAGAGTTAAATGGTTGAAATCCCATTTTAAATCATGCTTGCCAAAAGGGCAAATGTCTGTCCTTAAATATTGCACTTGGAGAATGTAGGCTTGCTCTGTCACAGCTTAAAATAGTATAAGCAGCACAGATCGGACAACTGTAAAAATCCAGAGCAATGATTACTGTTGGGCAATGAATATCAGGCTGCTTCAGTTCACATTGAATGTCAATAACACACGGAGATAACTAGTTGTTCTCAGAGTATCCAGCTTTTAGAAAACTGCAAATGCTTCCACTTCCCACAAGACATTTTCTGTTCCTGAAATCACACTAAGATCACAAAATATGTTGGCTTTTCCATGGCTCCTGGTAAACACGCCAATTTTTGAGTGATTCCACACATGTTGGATAATGCACTTCCAATCCTCTTTATAGATCATTTGGAATGGATTTTTTTGTGTGTGGAACAAAAAATCCACCTCAAACGATTGATAAAGTGCATTGAAAGTGCATTATCCAAGGTGTGCGGAATCAGCCTTTGTGATTTTCTGGGAGTTGTGGGTACTCCTCACTTTCTCTACATGTGGTGCCACGTCCTCAGCCTGAAACAAACTTGGAGGACATGATTGGGCTTGTTGGGGAAACCCACATGTATCCCAAGGAATCTTTCAGGTTGCGAAAATGTGCCAGGAAGATAGATGAAGCCCCTTTTCAACATGCACCATGGGGCCAAACTACAAGTGACAAAAGGCACAGATTGGACACTTGTCTGCTTCCCTCAAGTTTTGATGGGAAATGTAGGCAGCTTGGCGGAATGTTGGACAAGTGACAGTTGAAAAGTCCATTGGACAGCAGTCAGAAAGCCAAGCTGCGACACCAGGATGCCTACATTTCCCATCAAAACTTGAGGGAAGCTGACAAGTGTCCAACCTGTGTCATTCGTCACTTGCAGCTTGGCCTCATGGTCCTGATTCTAAACATGCAGGAACCGAGCAACACCCACAACACACATGTGTTTGTGTTGCATCTGACAAAGAGTACAAACCCAGACTCTGTACTCTGTAACTTGTGAATTTTAATTCTCGTAACATAATAAGTGGCTGATAATTGATGAGGTTTGCTGTATTGTTTTGTATTGACTGTACTTCACCAGGTTCGAATCCCCACTCTGCCATGGAAGCTTTCTGGGTGACCTTGAGCCAGTCACACACTCTCAGCCTAGCCTACCCCACAGGATTGTTGTGAGGATCAAATGGAGGAAAGAATGATGTATGCTGCTCTGAGTTCCCATTGGGGAGAAAGGTGGGGTATAAATGAAATAAAAACCTCCCACCATTCTGACTAGTGTGTTGTTTTGAGGATGACCTGGTTGTATTCTTGCCGGGGGCTGTTGGACTCTGCCTTCTCTGGGCAGCGTGGGCTGCAATTCTCTCCGAATATGAAGATGGCTGAGAAGATTTTACTAGACCATTGCCCTCCTAAAAAGATTTACTCCCTTCTAAGTCCATTAAAGCCAATGGCACTGCTAATCCCACTATTCCTGATGATTAGGTGATAGGGAGAAGGCAGGCTTTCTCGGCTCTTGCAAGGAAGGCAAGTCAGATGTTTCCAGGCAGATGAGGGAATGAAGGTTTGGGCTGGTTCATAGCAGGAGGAAGAACAGAGTTGTGAGGAAAATAGTTATCAAGGAAGAGGCCGCAGACCTTTGGCTCCTTCTGCCGCCACACCCAACTGAAGGCAGGCTGGAAAAGTGATTTCAGCTGATGTCTTAGTAGGGAGATGAGTTGCTTAGCTTGAAGGCAGTTTTTCAGGCTTTATAGGACACCGTGAAACACTGATGGTCCCTGATGCACTGCTGAGTCATCCCGGACTTAAACACATGAACCTACCACATCCTGAGTCAGACCACTAGCAGCAGGTCACCACAATCTCAAGCTAAGATCTTTCACATTACTTACTACCTGACCCTTGTAAACTGAAGATGCCAAGGACTGAACCTGGGACCTTCTGTATACAAAGCTTTTAGGTAATGCTAGTAAACAACTGCCCTGATCCTGGATGGCCCGTGCTAGCCTGTTCTTGACATATCTCAAAAGCTAAGCAGGGTTGGCCCTGATTAATACTTGGATGGAAGTCGAGGGTTGCTACCCCATGGTGGTTAATGGCAAACTACACATCTGTTTTTCTTTTGCCTTGAAAACCCCTTGGGGGGGGGGGGTCACCAGAAGTCAGCTGTGACTTGACAGCAGTTTCCACCCTCCCAGTAAATAACTGGCACTATTACTCTCACATGTCACTTTTAGCAGATACAAGCGGAACTGGGTGCAGCTGCAGGAGGAATTCAGCTGTTCTTATCTGCTCACTTCTAAAATCTAAAAGAAATCCATTGATCTGATCACCAGAATCAAGGAGCGTCTGGCAAAGTTGATGAATTTCAATCTGCTTATACTCCGTACTTTCAATTCAATAGGATGTATCATTTAAAATTTCATACTTGGACTGATTCAGGCAAATTGCCAGAGATTAGCATTCAGAAAATCCCAATTTCCTTTGGCATCTCTAGTTCAAAAGGTCTCAGGTGGCCGTGCTAAGAAAGATCCCTTGCCTGAGATGTTGAAGAACCAATGGCGGTACCCAATATAAGGCTGTTTCACATGTTCACCTATTCATGCACCCAGGAGCTTCTCTTATGTCTGCGACATCTTCATAAAGGGATATTGAGAAGAGAGACCTGCCAAAGAATCTTTAGAAGTTTTTTGGAATAGAGACGGGTAGGATTACAAGAAAAGTGGATTAAATGAGTAGGCAACAGAGGGCACCACCATGCTAGATTACTTTAAACATTCACTGATGTAAGAGGGCAGCATATACCCCAAAGAGGCTGCAAATAGAAAAGAAACAGACTCAGAGAGCAGCTATTGGGGGTGGGGGGGTGGGCAGGAAGACACAGTGACCTCATTTCAGCCATAAAATACGCTGCTTCAAATCTTGCCACAGAAACAAAGATGTCCAGCGTTGAGTATCAAAAAGGCACGGTTTGTAATAGCTGGGCAGAAAGCAGGCAGAAAGCCTCAGTTTTATTACATGTCAAAAAGAAATTCAGAAAATGTCCTTTTGCAACAAATGTAATTCATTCCAAAAGACCATATGCTTGCATTCCATCACTCAGAACAGACTTTCTTCTTCACGTCTGGGCAACAAATGCTGGAATTCTCAACAATGGATAAATAGGACCCCCCCCCCCCAAGAGGACGCCTCCTGATACTTCTGTGACCTTGTCACACAAGGCAGAGAGAGAGAGAGAGAGAGAGAGAGAGAGAGAGAGAGAGAGAGAGCAACCACCAAGAGTAGACAGGAAATACAAACAGAACTGAAGACTGACAGTGCAGATGGGTCATTTTTTTGTAGCATAACTTCTGAAACAATGCTGACAACATATTTAAATACAACAATTGCATCAAAGGGGAGGGGGGGGAGTCTTTATATAAAGAAGGCAGAATCCCTAGCTCTTCCAAGTCCACTCTAATGCCAAATGTCTTGTGCACTGTTAGTGCAAGTATGAGGAAGATACACAAAGGCTAATAACAAAGCTATGAATGTAAAAAACAAAACAAAACCCTGAAAGTACAGAAGGTTAAACACTGCAATCCTAAGAAGAGTTGCACCCTTTTAAGTCTATTGAAATCAGTGGGCTCAGAAGAGAGTAACTCTGCTTAGGATTGTGACACCACAGCTCTAAAGCAAAGGTAAACAGTGTCCTCCAAAACCTTATTGTTAGAGATCTTTGGACTTGTTTTCCAGATAAAAATAAAGATTTCTGGGGCGTTCCTTCTATCACATGACACTTGTTTTATGAATGAGTCATTCAAGCATTGCCCTTCTGAAGTCATGGGAGATTTTTAAATCGCCTTATTTTAAGTAACAGGGTTGAAAAGCAGCAGATTTGGTGAATAATGCTTTTCAGTGTTGAGTAATTCCACTGCACACCCCAGCTGGTATAAGTTTGCAGTAAATAAATATTCTTTGCCTTCATATGTAAAATACCAATATTTTATTTTTAAAACTTTGGCAAGAAAGCCAGTATTATTCTTGCCAGAGTTCAATCATGTAAAGTCATCATTATTAAAATTGCTTTCCAAGGAAAATCTAACATGCCCAAGTGATATGATGTCATTTTACCAGTTGCGCTGTCTCCCTTTCCCCCGAACTCTCAGCATAATATATAATGCTGTTATGATTTTCTTAAAAGCATCAACACTTTTGTATGTGGTTGATTTGCCTTATGAGTTTTTCTCTGCCTACGTGGAGACGTTTCTTCATTCTTGATTTCTAAGCTAGGCCCAGACACAAGGGAGTCGAAAGAGCTGTGGCTTGCAGGCGTACTCTCTGGCTGATGTGGGCACCTCCCTGTGATGTGAATGGAAATATTGCAGGCATATCTAGGGCAGTATGTATCGCTAACTCAAGAGGTGAATCACGGCCCTGCAGACACTCCAGAGAACAATATCGAGGCTCTTGCCATTCACCCACACAGAGCTGTTCCCCCACAGGCTTTGAGCCGGAGCTATAGATTATATAGTGTTGAGAAATAAGTTTAATCACCTGGCAAGGCAGAGGTAGTGGCTGGCAGAGCTTCTCTGTGGTTGGTTGGTTGCTGTTGCCTAGGTTTCAAAGAAGAGGGGTTGCTCGAATGCTGTGCTCAGGCTGTGTGTGAGCTTGACATTTGAAGGGCAGCTGGATCTTGCGCATGATGGAAATGAAGCACTTGCCTTCTGGGACGATGGACACCTATGGGAGCTGTCCGGCTGGTGCTCTTCTTCTAGACCGCAGCCTACAGTTGCCATTATCGCAAGCCAAGAGCACAGAAGGAGGCAGGAGAATATCTTGTGCTTTTCAAGCTGAATTCAGAGCTCATGGGAATTACGCCAAATATTGAAGGCTTGGGGGTCCCATAAGTGTCCAAATGTACTCCTTTATCATTGCATATGGAGAGGACACAGAAGTTGTACTGAGGTACATACCACAGTAACTGCAATACTCCAGTATCAGCAGGGTATTGAGAGCAGGAACGATAGATGAGAGAAGATTTTAAAGCACAATGGACTATTAATAATTACTCCTTTATGCAGCACTTTTTTTACAAGCAGAAAGCTTTGCAGGCTTTTTCATGTCTATCCTTACCACAAAAGGGGGGGAGGAGTCCTTGAAGACTAACAACGTTTATTTCCATATGAGCTTTCATGAGTCCAAGCTCACTTCTTAAGATACGTAGAGATCAAAATAAGAATCTTACTTAAGAGTGAGAATACATGCAGGGGGAAAGGAAAATTAAGCCAGACAGTGAAAAAGACTAGATTTACACTTGAAAGGTTCAATATGGAATTATAAACACACACCCCTTTAATTAATCTAGAGGAGTTAGCTGTGTTAGTCTGTAGTTGCAAAATAGTAAAGAGTCCAGTAGCACCTTTAAGACTAACCGACTTTATTGTAGCATAAGCCTTCGAGAACCGCATCTGACGAAGACAGCTGTGGTTCTCGAAAGCTTATGTTACAATAAACTTGGTTAGTCTTAAAGGTGCTACTGCCCCCTTTACTTAAGATTCCCAGTTTGATCTCCACATATCTGAAGCTATGACTTAGAAAAGCTCATATAGAAATAAATATTGTTAGTCTTTAAGATGTTGCTGGACTTTTGTTTTATTTTGTGACAACAGACTAATAGAGCGACCCCTTTGGAATCATCCTTACCACAACCTGGTCAGGCAGAATAACTTTATTCCAATTTTACAGATCAAAAGCAAGGGCTGAGAGAATATGACGGGCCCAAGGTCACTCAGGGAATTCAAGGATGAGGGGGAACTTGAACCCAGGCCTCCTAAGTCCCAGTACAACTCTTTCACCACTGCCCCCCCCAGCTCTTTATACACAAAAAGTTCTATGAACATGCTTAAGTACTATAGAAATTCCATAGTTAGCTAGTTAGCTGTTCTGTGCTCTAAAACGCTCTGCCTACTCACCTTCTTTTCCTGAACTACTTTGCCAGCTTGGACAGGAGAGAAGACATTGAGGAAAATCTAAGGAAGATTAAATTAATGGCCTACTTTGGGTCCACAACTCTAGGCTGCCTTCCCAAATGAGCCTTCCATATAAGATTTGCTTAAGTTTGACACCCATGTCAGCAGGTTTTGCATTAATGTCCTTTTTCTCAAAACTAATTGTGAAGCAGTTGCTGTGAACCAAAAGTTTCCCGAGAGCTGCATAATTGGCCCTAACACCATGCATGCTGCACCCTTAGCCACTGGCATTCAGAGGAGTGGCTGTATGTTGTTATATTTATTCATTATATATTTATTACATTTATAATCTGTCTATCCTGTGGCTCAGTGTAACCTGCTTATCCTGTGTTTCAGAGCTGCTTCCACTAGCACAGCAACAGCACAAAAGGCTTAATAGTATCAAATGTGATTGCTTATCAATACATTAACTGGCCGAGAAGAAAACCTGGGAATAGACAGGAAAGCTACAGAATGACAATATGGGGGCTTGAAACAGCAAGAATCCTTTCTTTAGGGTTTGCACCAATATTAAGAAGGATCAATGACGCAGTGGTTTGAAACCAATGGTTCCTTTCTGCAAATGAAGAATTTTCCATTGAAGAAAAACTCCTTCGATTGGTGGAATGAGTCCCTTCAATAGAAGGAGTTTGCCACTAATGGGAAAACGCTTACTTAGTGGAAAGGAAGCACGATCCAACCCATTAGTCCACATGCAACATTTACATACATATGCCTAACATGAGGAGAGTATTACATTGATACATATTAAATAGTCATGTCCAAGCTGAGTCAACCAGTAATTTTGGATGAGCGTAGACAATAGATTTCCCCGTAACCCTGTCGCAACCAAACACTCATAATACGGGGCTAGATCCAGAGGAGTTAGCCATGTTAGTCTGTAGTAACAAAATAGTAAAGAGTTCAGTAGCATCTTTAAGATCAACCAACTTTACTGTAGCATAAACTTTCGAGAGCAACAGCTCTCTTCGTCAGATGCATCCGACTCTTTACTATATTATGGGGCTGAGTCCAACAGCAGCTTGGATCAACCAGAGCGTTTCTATTGATGGAAAGATTTCCATCTTCAGAGCATGACTTTTTCTCCTCCCTCCTCCCACAGCATGGGAAACTTACTACACCTGTTATAGATAAAGATGGGAAGTATATAATATCTTACATACAATCAGTTTTAGATATAAGTTTATTATTATACCTCTTAATTATAATCTATAGATATGTTATTGGTTTAAAATTATTCAAGAATTAATACATCATTAACTCCAAAAAAAGAGGAAAAAAGATTTCCACCTGCACAGCATGATTTTTCCTCCTCTCTCCTCCTGCTGCATCTCAAAATACACCCCCCCCCTCCCAAATTTCTGTCTCCAAGGAGAAGCATTTCAGAGGGCATTTTGAGATGCAATGGACAGGCGAGAAAGTTTTGCTCCATGGGTGGAAATTGTTCGGTCCACAGAAATGTTCTGATAGATCCAAGCCAATATCTTCAGTTCCATTTTTTTGGGGGGGGGGGGGGACCTAACATAGCAGTAACATATGAAATGACTAATGAGCCAGGTTGGCATTCTTACCAGCAGGGGGCAACAGTAACCCAGAGCAAGTTAGTTTAAAAGGAGTCATATATCCATATAAATGCCTTAAAAAAAAAAGCCCTGACTCCTGACTGCCTGCCTTTTCCTCTCAAAACATTTTACTAGCCTGGACAGCAGAGGTACAACTGAGAGAAATTTGACTTCACTGATGGAACTTTGAATTTGTTCTCCTTTAACTGCACTTGGCAACACATCTATCAAAAAGGAAACCTCACCAGAAAACGGATGCCTTCTTTGGAGTCTGCACTATCTAGTTGGACTTTACTTTTCCCATGCCCACAAATGACAGCCTGAGGCAAAGATTCTGCAATGTAAGGAATAAATAAAGAATCCTAAATGGGATAATTCCTTTCAGATCAACATACATTTACTTAACTGGTAGGCTCTTATTGCACACATTGAATTTTCAATCACTGTTCTCCCTTGTATTGTCAAACACTGGGGAAAGAAGCACTAGAGAGCAATGGCTGCATGAAGCCAGGGGAGGTGGGCAACTGGGGTTAGAGAAAGAGCCAGTCCTCCCTCTTGACTTATGGAATCCTTTCCCAAGCCTCTTCTGGTTTCTGCCTGGTTTCATATTTCCCCCCATCATAACGTCCAGAATACTGAACCAGTCTAGAGAAGTGTGCGTGCTAAAATGTGCTACATAGGAGAACTTTCCTATACTCTGAAGACAGGTAGACCAATCAAAGTAAAACAGCTGTTCACTTCTGAGTGCAGAAGTGGAAGTCACTGAGACCAGACATGGGTCTGCCTTGTCTGATCCAAGACAGAGTGGTGGATCCACCCTGTCTGTGAGAGAAGCCCTGGTTTTCTGTATATGTCAGGGAGGTCGCTTGGACCTACATTTTTTTCTCTGCCTGCAGCGGATAGCATGGGTGGATTTGTACAGGCCAAGCAGCTATTCTGTGTGCACAATGGCAGCAGTACACATGGCAGGAGAACACAGATCACAGTGCTGGATGTGGAATGGGATTCTCTGATACTGTAAGGCTCACCAAGGTGAAAATCACCCACTAGTCATGTACAGCTTCGTTGCTCTCCCTCTCCCTCTCTCCCCCTCCCACAAACTTTTCTCATCTTAGGCAGGTAGCAACACGATTCTCTTAAGCCCCTGGGATCACAAGCTATACAAGCCTATTGGACTGTGTGAAGAAGGCATGTGTCTTGATTTCCAGTACAATCACCACTATATACATTCCTAGACAACACTGCTGGCAGCTCTTTTCAAAACTGTAGTCCAGGTGAGTTTGCTTTCTCAAGGAAATTTCTTACACTGCTCATACCACTTGAGGCTGTGACTTTGGATGCTATATTTTCTTTGGGCAAACCTACATAATGCTACATAGAAAACATGAAGAAACGGAATGTGATGCCGCTGAGTTATATCAGAAACCATGAACTTGACCTTGTCTCTTTCTAGGCACCTGAAGGGTCTCATTAATCAGCGTTACTGCCTGGGTCTGCCACTTCTAATTGCTAAGGTAAATTGGAATAGCTCAGGCAGTCTAAATCTGACAGTGCAGGCTGTATCAGGGCAACAGCTATGGAGAGGGGGGGAACTAATTTAACACCAGAGACCATGCCTATCTAATTCGTTAAGGATCAATTTTCATAAAATTAAGTGCTTCGATAGCATGGAGCAATTGGGAAGCATAACAGTGCTAATTAATGACATAAATTCATGGTGTGTGCTCATTCCGGACTCTCATCTGGAGGGTGCAATTGGGAGATTTTTCTGACTAGCTGTGTTTGCTATACAAGCGGTCAATTTCAAAAGACAAGCAATGGAATGAAATGGAATTGCAAAGGTATTGTTTGCACTTTTATTTATTACATTCTCCCCCAGTTCCTCCAATAGTTTGATACTGAGATTTTGATGATGCTATGCAAAGTTACTGACATTGCAAAGGTAGGGTATTAATCAATTTAAATTTCTGTAATTTAAAATTCTGCAGTTCTGTACACCTTGATTGTATATGATTTCTGGATCCTGGATGAAAACTACAGGTCTTCATTGGGGATGCTGACAATTTTGCCATTAACACTTTCAACAGTTGAATTTACTACATTTGAAGGTGTTCATCAGATGTAAGTTGGTCACCCAATCCATTTGATGCACATCAAACAGCTGCAAATGCCTGCTGAACTGATTTGCATCAGGGCTTTTGCACCCTGCACATGCACGAAGATGCTGCCAATTCAAACCAATCAGCAACAATTAGCGTTACTAAGGACTACTTAGACAAACACCAAAGGGCAGGATTTTATTGAAACACAGCATTTATCTGTGACATTTATATGATTTAAACAATTGCAAGGTTGGAGGTGTAGAACTTGATTGGACTGGTGAGAACACACATGTGCCATAAGTCAATTGCGCTGCACCGCATGCTTTGGAAGGAATATGGTGAAGGAATACAGTGAAACAACCTGTCCAACCATGACGAACAGATTGGCCAACTATTGAACCAATGGATAAAAACTCCAGTTCCTGTTCATGACTGTTGAACAGGGCACGAATCGAACTAGAGAGTGTCCGAATATTCCGAGTCTCCCTGCCGCGCTTGGGAGTAACCCAGGGGCATCTGGCTGGAGAAAGCTGGAAAAGACAACTCTTTGCTCGAATCACACAGGGCACTGTCTGCTGTTTCAAACGAATTCTACAGCCACATTCCAATCTATTCTTAGCCCTTTGCCAACTCTCCCACGGAAAACATACAAGTTGAGTAAGATTATGCTTTTCCAGAAGATTTTCATAACCTCTTGCTAAAAATGAGACTATACCATCCTGCTGTGGGCTTGCTCTCTGATCCCTGTGGCTCAGTCTATCCTACACAAGAGGGGAAATGATAGTGTGTGTCAGAGCAAAACTAGATGTTACAGTAGTAATGAGGCCAATGCCATTTTAGAGGAGAATTTAGCTATTTTAAAAATGCTGAGAATGGCATAGTGGTATCAGTCAATCTTGCCCTCCTCCCCACCACACACACATTTTAAAGTGCCAAAACAGCCTCCACACAACTGTTTCAGCACTTGAAAAAGCACAAGCGGGGGGAGACAAGATTTCCTGCTACAAGATAAGCTTGGAGGAGAAGACCGCCACCACTCCTAACAGAAGGCTGCAAAAAAAGGAAACTGCAGTCTTGCTGCTGGAAAGGAGAGAGATGGAACAGCCAAACTTTGCCGGGAGTTGACTGAAATACCTTGTGGGGGGGGGGTGTCTGCAGGAACTCTCCCCCGGGGGATCTGATGTAGGGTAGTGGATCTGCTGCCCGGAAGGAGATCCCCCTTTCCTCCACCAGTATTCAACCTGTGAATCCATAAAGTAAATGTAACAAAAATGCCCTCAACCTCTAGTGTTCTCTCCTCCAAAGGGAACCAACCTGGTTAAGTGCTAATCCATGGAAGTTCCACCACTCAGAGAAATAGAGCGCACATAACAATACAACTGGCCAACTCCTCAACCTGAAGAGGCTCACAGGCCTCTTTGCCTCACTGGAGAAACTGTTTCCTTCCTTGAGGAAACTGTCGTGTGCGCTCCATGAATACATGAGGAGCCCTCAGTGGGGCAAATAGGGACCCTCCGAGGCCATTTTCAGAATGGGGAAACGGCATGGGGGGAAGACATCAGCCTGTCCTCTCTGCATGCTGGGGGCCTGATCAGGCCTCCCATGGGAAACTCATAAGTGCGCATCTGGTTGCAACTCTCCCACGGAGAAGCTGAGGAAAAACAAGGCATGTAGTTAGGCCCTGAAGTATACTTAATCACTTCCTTGCTACCATATTTCCACTTTAAAATGGAGTAATTAAAAACATCTCTTCCGAAGAATCCTGTATCAACCTTTGAAAATAAAAGCCACGCAATACCTCTGATTAAGACCAACCAAATAATATAAAACACAGCGCAAGCTTTCAAATTCTCCAGAATTCTTCATCAGACTGGATGTCAGAAAGCGAGGAGGGAGGGGGATGTTTCCAGCCCTTGTCTTAAGGCTCCTTTGCTGCATCCTGTGTAGAATTCCTGGCAGATCTGAATAGATGAAATGGAGCTAGGTGGAGCCGGTATCAAGTTGCTGCAACTTTCATTTTCTGGAAGGAAGAAGGGAAAATAGCATTCTCCAGCTGGGAATATGAAAACCAATAGCGTCCCAATGCTAAACAAAACACAGAGGTCCTCTAAAATGCCAAGAGCAGAGGAAAAATGTGGCAGTCTTTCCACCAACCAAACTGGAGATTAATTTGGTCAAACAAGAAGCAGATTAAACAATAATTCGTAGGGTACTTTAACAACACCCATCCTTCTGAAACACCTCTGAATGAAATCACTCTCTTTCTCTCTCTCCACTGTGATGTCTGGTTTTCTGTATCTTTGATTTAATCCTCCTTCTTCTCTTCACTGACCAGCATGCTATTACTCTGCATGGATCCTGAAAACCCAGGATTGCTCCTTCTGGGGCTTGGAAGGGGCTGTCAGAGCAGAGAATAACATGGGGGAATCTCTACAAGCCTTTGGTGCATGAAAGGGGACAAACAAATCCCATCAGTTAATGCAGTGACTATTAACAGAATATTCTTCAAGCTGCATTTGTTCTCCCCCCCCCTCCCTATGCAGGGAAGCAGCCCCATAGCTCTAATGGAGGAAATTCCCTGCTTTTTCTAAAAAAATCATGACAGTGCAAAACAGATGAGAGGTGCAAAATTACAGCTTATGGTGGCCGATTCACACATTAGGGAGAACACAGGTTAGGCCAGAGGTCCCCACACCGTGTCCTGTTGTAACAGTCACACAGGAGTTGTTCAATTCACTCATGGGCAGTGCCCGATTTGGACAGCCACTCTTGCATGGTTGGAGAAGGGGCTTCAGCTCCCTTCAGCCCCCTCCCTTTTGTGATCTGAAGCAGTCCATGGGGGTGCTACTTGGTCTGCTGGGAAACCCAGAAGAATAAGCAGCAGAGGGGGCCTCACTGTGCTACCTGTGCTTACCAAGTTTGCTCTATCGCTTTAGGAACATCTAGAGAAAGACTGGAGGAAAAGGTAAGAGAGATGCTACAGAGCAGTTCCATCTGCATCATTTTTTTAAAAAAAAGCTATAGGCGGGGAGAATCATTTCAAGGTTTCAAAAATAATGAAGGTTGGTACTGTTTCCATAATTCCCTACAACGTGCCTCTTGATTGGGCCAGAAGGTAGCAGGATAGCCCATTTCCCTTCCCCCCAAAACATTGACTGTCTGCTTCGGAAGACAATGAGCAATGCTGGGTATGTGTGTTTGCAACAGCTTCAGTGGGGTTTTTTGGTGGCAGAAGTCATTTGCAATAGGTCCACTTCCCCAATGTCTCTTCTTGTAGCATCTGGAAGCATTCTGTAGGATCTATTATCCCTGCTCCTTCCTATGTCCTATGCTTGGTTTGTCCAAAGACAAATGTAAATCATTTTGGCTTATTATAATCTAGGATAGAACAGTTGTTATCTTCATTAAAAGTGCATGTGCATGTTTACTGGAAGTGCCAATGATCGATGTTTTAGAAAGGTACAGTTCATATTGATTTGTTATAATGATGATACTATTTACCAGTGACATGGCTTTGGCTAGCAGAACAGCCAACTTTATTGCAAGAGCTGAAACTGAAAGCCAGTCCCACTGTCTCCAAGGTCCTTCCATGGAGTTTTATCAATTAACCTGATCAGCTTGTGACCTGCCCCCTTTCCAGCCAGGTCCGCCATTCCTTTTTCATCCAGTTCCACTACCTTTGCACTCCCCCTGTGCACTCTTCAGTAGCATCTCCACTGCCACTCCTGCATGGTGATGACAGCAACCACTCTTTCTCAGCCTAACCTACATCACAGGACTGTTGTTGCAAGTATAAAACAGAGGAGGGGAGAATGACATTGTAAGCCACTTTGGGTCCCCAGTGGGGAGAAAAGTTGGGGGTATAAATATACAAATAAACCTAAGAAAAAAATTAAAAATATAAACAACTCTACTCATACTACAAGAATCCAAATAACAATAAATAAAATGAGTGGAGAACTTTTCAGCACTTGTATCAATTTTTACAGGTATCTCATTTAGAATGGCAGGTATAAATAATAATGGGGGGACGGGAACTGAAACTATTGTCAGCAGAAAACCATGCACTATAGCCAGATAATGATGCAGCTGGAAGGATTTTTCTTCCCCAATCCAAACACTAGCAACGCCATGCACCTTCAGGGAGGCTCCCCATGATAAAAGTAGGGTTTCCGGTGGTTCTGTGATCATGATTGCAGGACGGTTCCCGGTTCAGTTCTTGGCATTTCCAGTTAAGGGATCTCAGGTGCTAGAAATGCTTTTCTCTTCCTGGAGCCGCTGCCACTCAGAGGAGACAGATGGATCAATGACCTGACTCAGTATCAGGTCATTTAATATTTTCAAAGTTAAGAACCCCTGCAGTAGAGAATGAATTCTAGTCCAAAGCCACTCTCCCAAATTCATGTAAACTAGTGGACACTTCTGTCTGCCTCTAGATTAGGGCAGCAATCCTGTATTTACCTGGAAGTACTGAACCTAGTGCTTGTCAATAAATTTGCTTGGGATTCAGCTGCATGGATGCACACTTCCCCTCTCCCCTGAAAACTCTGCAACATCCAAAGTAGGTTAAATCCGACCTCACTACACTTTCCCTATCACTTCACAGAATGTATAACAGATGGATGCTACATTCTGGAAATATAAAATTTAATTTTCTGAAAGCCGCCACTAGTGATGGAATCTGCAGCAAACTAAAAAGTTGGCAGCTTGAATGGTAGGGAACAATCAGTCACAGGCAGAAGCTTTCATTCAATTAAATATTGACGCTGCTAATACAACTGTATATCATGTAGGATGCTGTGATCTCATTTTCTAAGTATTCCAGCATCTCAGCCTGCAGTTTACCAAATATAGAATTTGGCACCAGAGAAACTGGAAAGCGTTTAAAGTTCAGAAAGCACCTATCCAAGATCTCGAATACTAGATCTCATTGGTAGAAAGTTTTCTATCAGTTTTTTCTAACCTGCAATTTGCCATCTTTTCCAAACCAATTTTAGAGAAATCACCTTTAGAAATCACTACATTTTCAGAAATCATCTTTGCCAAATCAATGTCTCCTCTTACTATTACTACAGGAGAGAATGAAAAAAATGGGTTTGAAACGATAGGATTTCCCCATGCCAGTCACTGTTGTCCTTGTCCCTGCCCACCATCCTTTTGTTGCATCAGAACTTTTGTGAGAATCTTGCCCTACAGCCCCCACACCCCTCTTCACAAATAAGCTGTGACTTACAAGAAGTCCATTAAAGAGCAGAAGGGTGTTGGGAAGCAGAGCGCAGCTCTGCCCATGTGACAGTAGAGCTTAGTTCTGAGCCCATCTCTGGATGGGCTACAGGAAAGCTTCTACATGGAAGATCTGCCCGCAGCTCCCCTAACTGCTTCCTCTTTAATTCAGAGCAAAGGAGGGTTTCCCCCTCTTGTTTTAAAGGGGAAAGTTCCAAGAAAAATCCCCATGTGGAAGCCACCATAGTGTGCAGGATTCAGGTTATGGCAAGCTGTGTATCAGGAAACAGAGGAAATAATGGGAGCATACAAGGGGAGGGGGAGGGGTCAGGAGGGCATGCAAGCCCACAGCACATTCCTGGTAGCCAAACTTTGAACAGGACGTCATGCACGGGGTAAGCCCAGCAGAGTGATTGGTTATGAAGGCACCAGAAACAAAGCTGGGAAGAAATGCAATACCTATGACTTATTTTGCTGGATCAGCACAGAAGTCCATCAAGTCTTTTAATGACGGCCAAATGCCCTGGGGAAACTGAGAAGCAGGTCATGATGTCTGCAGTTGTCTGCAGTTTGTCCCCAGGACCTGGCAACTTTCAGCAAGCTGGGCCTGAATATGGTAGTTCTTATTATCATGAGTAATAGTAATTGACAGACCTATTCTCCAGGAAAATTGTCCAGTCCTTGATGCCATCTAAGCTACTAGCAAGCATTACACTGAATGACAACTGCTTCCACAAGTTATTAGGTATAATGAGAAGAAGCATGTCCTTTTGATTTTCTTAAACCTATTGCCAAACAATTTATTCATGAGCTCCCATGTTCGGATATTTTGGGTACTTCGTCAATTCAGAATTTTTATTTCCTTTCCCTCCGCCATTCATAATCAAACTCTAATATGTCCCCTCTTTGTATTATTATACTTTAGTACAATGAAAATAGGTTAACAGTGCAATTCTATGCAGAGTTCCTCCAGACCATACCCACTGATTTCAAAGGATTTAGGAGAAATTCTGCATAGGACTGCATAGCTAGATTTGGATCCAGTGGAGGGAATTCTGCAAATGGAAGAGGGAGACTTCACCACTATGTTGCCTTACATATTAGCTGTTACTTTAAATATGTACTCCTATGTACTACCTGTGCTCCATATTGTCTAAGTCCTAGAATTGATTATGTTCTGTATTTCTTCTACTCTGTACTGGATTCTTGCTAATGCTATGTCTTTTTAAACTAGTATCTATTTACCCTATGGCATTGTTTATGGAAATGTCCTTGATTCTGTATGGAAACATAATTGATACTGATTGTACTAATCTCATACTGTGTAATCTGCCTTGAGTCTCAGTGAGAAAGGCGGACTACAAATGACATAAATAAATTTTAAAAAATAAGAGGTCTTCTCTACCAGAGCAGACATACGAGCATCAGAGGAGCTGTGCTGGATTAGAACGCTGGTCCATCTAGTCTAGCATCCCATCTCACACAGTGGCCAACTAGATACTACAGAGACCTCTGACTTTACCCCATGCTATTTCCTGTAGGCCCCCTTTCTCCAACAAGCAACACTGGGGGCGGGGGGGCATTTGTGGCTGCAATGGGAGGTGGAGAAGTTCTACTCTGCAGATGGAAATCTGGCTGTGGAAATCTGTGCTGGATACAAGACTTAGAATTCAACTGCAATTGTTAGCCTGGGACCACTGGTCCATCAAAATGAAGTTATGCAGATGGGGGGGTTGTTCAGTTATCTTCATTTGTGGCACTGCTGAGATAAGGCAAACCTCTCACTTCAGCTAGTGGCATTTCAATGGGACAGATTGAACAGAAACACACAGTAACCGCCGCCGCCACCACCACCACCACTCTCATGGTCCTTGCAATAAGTCCACGATTCCCCATGATCGTATCGGAAAATGCTATTCAAGAGTTCAAAATGTTTCACATAAACCTGCTATGATCTTTGCAACCACCCTGTAAAACAGGTCATTGTCCTCTTAGTGTGTGTGTGCGTGTGCGTGCGTGCGCGCATGCGCGCGGGTGTGTGTGTGTGTGAGGTTGACAGACAGTGGTTTGCCTCAAGCGTCCTAGCAAATTCATAGAAGAGGCAAGTTTAAGCCAGAGACTTTCTGATTTGTGGCTCATTCTTTTAGCCACTGCACAGCATACCAGCCAGCTATTACAGCAACAGGCATTTTGCTAGTATCAATTCATTTTCATTTCTGGCAGGTAGGCAAAGACACACTGTGATGGCACATTGGACAAATGCTTGGTCCTGCCGTGCATTTATTAAATGTTCATAAAGAACGTCAAACAGCGCTTTCACCAGCGTCGTAAAACAAATGAAAAACTTGGTATGCTTCCAAATTAGAGTGGGTCATTTCTTGGCCTGTCAAGCCTTCTTAATGCCCTTGCCTTCATCCTGTCTCTATGAAGCAAGCAGTGATGTAAACCATGCATACTGGGCAGATTGTTTAGATGTAGGATTTCTATTTTGGTCATCTTCTCAGCTCGATTGCAGCTTCTTTTAGAGGCCCTTCCTCTGGGCATAAGCTCTCATGGAACACCAGCGACCAAACAGCAAGTTCCTTTTTCAATACCTTTTCCCCCTTTATTGGCAAGGTATGCTAGAGGGACCCTTGATTAGAACCTGCACTGAGGATTTCAAGTATCTTAATTATTTGTATATATTTATTTATTTAAGATGGGGCCTGATATAATTCAAATATTAAATATTTACCCTGGCTTTCTTGTCTTCATCATAAATGGGCACAAAAGTTCTCATGACATCACAGTGCAATTCTAAACAGAGTTCACTGGTTTCAATGGACTTTGAAGGGTGTAATCCTGTTTAGGATTGCACTGTAATTCTGGGATTGTTAAACGTTTAGTCATTTCAGTGGCTTGCCTAAGGAGTTATTAATCCAACAACAGAATAAGAATTTCATGTCCTTTCCTATATATTGTATCCCTGTGTCTGGATAGGAAGTATGTAACTGTTTTGCAGAAAACAACATATCTTGGCTAAAAGCTCTGAGGGAGAAGAATTTCTCATTATTGAGGAGTTAAAAAGATGAAATGCTGAACCTTGCAAGTAGACTGGAATTCTTGGGAGTGTTTTAAACAAGAATAGACCACGTCATTTTAATTTGAGCCACTTCTGATTTTAGACACAAGTTGTCTGTATTCTAACTGGGGTTCAATGTGCAAATAAAACATTCAACTTTTGAATTAGTTATAATTAGAAGATGCATGGAATTCTTACAACTTCACCCCATGTGGAATTAATGGCCTTCCTCTGGAAGCAAGAACATTTTTCCAGATGACTTAAAAAAAATACATACTTTCCTTATTTGGATTATATGTCGAGTGGCCCTGGTCCCACCAATGGAACAAATGTGTGTCCTAGTTTAATAGAAAGAAGACAATAGCTTTGCTATTGAGTAGGGGGAGAGCCATACTTAAATTTAAAACTTTTCTTTGAAACCTACAATACAGACCTACAGTCCAGCACCAGAGAGAAAAAGTGAACAACTATATAAAGATGAAATACAAATAAAACGCAAAAAGGTCTTACAAAATGGACTGTTGTTTTTTATTATTAAGGCTACAATTCCTGCACATGAGTAGAGGAATCTCACAGGCACTAAATTTATGAATACGACTTTCAAGTAATATTGTAGTGCTGCTTCTTTGCTTTTAACAGCTGCACGAATGGACAGGCTGTACCTACTGAGTATCGGGTTTAAAAAGATACCCTTTCCTGTAAAGTTGTGCCTCAGATGGAAAAGCTACAGGATCCTAAGGTGGCAAATCTATCCAGAGGTTCATTTATAACTAGGTCTCCTTGGGCCTCAGGCCATTTCTTCTCCCATGGCACATGCAGCACCAGAGCTCACAAAAGGCTGGGCAAAGGTCCTTAGGGGTGTGCCCTCCCTTCATACACACAAGGCTCAGCGTCGTGTGTTTACTTACCATTCATGCTCAGGTGATATAGTCCTCCTTCACCAGACAGCTTCCTCAGGAGGAGGTTAGCACTGGCCACTTGCCCTTCTCCCTGTGGTCTTTTATGGCCAGACACTTCCCTCATTCCGGTCCTAGAGTCTCAGCCCCTTGACTGAACCTGCTTGGTGCTCCAGCCCCTGGATCCGACCTCTCCCAAACTGGGCAATGTTCTAGGCCCATCTTTTGGCTACAATCCAGTGTGGAGTTCTGCTGAAAGCCTTCAAGCATTTGCTGCTCGGTAAGGGAAATGGAATATGGTTTCTGATGGTGTTCAGCTCCAAACTGGCAGCCACACATCCTCTCCCCCAGTACCCAGCCTTGAGAGTTCCCCTGCTGTGTCCGAACATGAAAATATAGCAAGGGAGAAAGAAAAGGTAACTTAATATTCCCTTTGAACAAGGCCGTGATGTCAGTTTTTAAAAAGATGACCCTGACTGCCACCCCATCCTCTCATGATTCAAGTCTTCTTTGGAAGACTTTAAAGCAAGAATAGAATGGGGGAGGGGGGAAACATACCTACTTGGAAAAATTGATTTTGTGGTTCTCCTAGTATTCCAGTGGGTGGAACAATTACGGTGACTTAGCCACATTCCTTAAAGAGCACAACCCCTAAGAGGGAGACAGCTGATAAAACTAAAGTTATGTGAGTCATTGTTGATGCAGCAGCCATGTAATTTGCCTTGAGCTAAAAGTACTCAAATAAAAGGCATAATATCTGACAAAAAAGAATCTCATTTGTTTAATTTAACAGGTTATCATCCCAGGCTCATTGATATTGTGCCAGAGGGGAAGAATTTAAATAATCTCACTATGATTAACAGGTCTGTTTAAGTTTTAAAAACAAAGATGGGTTCATGCTTTATTCTGGGAACAGCAGAATGTGCCATGCCTTCTCCTCCCTGCTGGCTGCAGAGAAGGCGACGCTGTTTTAGGCAAAGCTACAGCACACGTTTATGACTCGATGCACATCAGTGAATTATTATACACGCCAGGATGTGGTTTAATGGTTTGCTATGATGGGACGGCACAATTGCCGAACATGAATGATGATAACAGGTAACCTAGATGTTGCGGTCTGTAAAAAAACCCAAACCCAGCAACTCCACACTTCTATCCAAAATAGTTAAGCTGATAATCCTCATTGGGGTGGTAAGGCTTTCTGCTACTCGGAATTCCCCATCAGTTCAGCCAAAAAGAAAATGCTTATTATCAACGGTCGGGGCCAGTGTCAGCAGCACACAGTGAGGTGGGGGCAGTTGCCAGGGCCTGTGGCTTCTGGGGGGACCCACTGCTGCTGCTGACTCCCTACTCACAAATCTCCTCGGATGCCTGCACTCACCCCTTTCCACTGCCTGCTTGAGAGTGCTTTGTCATCTCTGCTCTGCAAAGTTTCCTCACCATGCAGCAGGGCTTTTTTTCTGGGAAAAGAGGTGGTGGAACTCAGTGGGTTGCCCTCAGAGAAAATGGTCACATGGCTGGTGGCCCCGCCCCCTGGTCTCCAGACAGAGGGGAGTTTAGATTGCCCTCTGCGCATCAATCTAAACTCCCCTCTGTCTGGAGATCAGGGGGAGGGGCCACCAGCCACGTGACCATTTTCAAGAGGTTCCAGAACTCCGTTCCCCCGTGTTCCCCCTGAAAAAAAGCCTCGCCATTCAGAAAAAACAGCTAGTCCATCCACCTTGAATTAGGGACAAGCCTCCATGTTCGATATCCAAGGTCCCACAAGCTGGCCTTCCTGCCTCTTCCATGATTTGAGGAGGGGCAGCATCACAACCTTGACATTTCACTGACCTTTTTGCAGCACTAGGAAGGCAGGAAAACTTCCCAGCCCTTTCTAAGTACTTTTGAGGATCGGCATGAGGATAGGGTGCCTTTCTTCGTACTCAGGGTGAAGTCTGTTTTTGACTCTGTGCCAGGTTTCAGCAGCATGAGGAAACTAGCAAGGGGCGGGGACTCTCCATGGCCTCTTGCTGGGCTTCTCTCATCAGATTAACAGATGCGTGAGCCAGTAGCAAGAACAGTTGAAGATCCCACCCCCCGTAGGTATCAAAGCTCCTGAAGAGGGGTTGGACACAGACCTTTCTCTTTTCAGAAATTAATGAGTACCCCATTGTAATGGTGTTCAGGTGCAAAAGCAGTTCTGTCCTCTATGTTAAGAAGACCATCTGTACTACGCTGACCAGAACAGAGACGTGTGGTTTGCACTCTGATTCTGTTCTGCTATTACGAACGTGAAAGGTGGAAACAGGAACACTTTTGAAAGAGAATTGTAGGCAGTAATTTTTCATGGGCTATATACCGGCTTCTTTTGTCCCTGGTCAGACTGGTTTTTAAGCTTTTTGAAGTCCATCAAATCTCTGCAGAGTTAGGAGCAGTTGTGATAACTAGCACACCCCAGGGCTCTCTTTCAACCCTTTGGAAAACAACTGACCAAACTAAAGTTTGTTGTGGACTTTTGTCTGTGGTTATTAACCACAGTCATCCTAAACAGAATTACGCCCTTCAAAGCCCACTGACTTCAGTGGACTTAGAAGAGTGTAACTATTTAGGACTGCTGTATTAGAGGCACAGGGATACATTCAGGTTGAACTTTCAGTCCACGACCACTGCACAGGCTGCCCTCTCAAAATTCCAGCTCTGCCCAGAGAAAATGCCCTTTCCAAGGCCAGGAATAGAATCTACAAGTTCTCAATCCCGGTTTTCTCCTGTAATGCATAGCCTATAATTTGTGTGTCACAATTTAACAAGTAACAGTGAAGGGTTGTTCCTTCTTAGCTCATGCAAAGCTCCCAGTAATTCTTTCACTCCAGGTTTAGATCAGTTTAGCTCTATTAACTTCATTGGGGTTCCCCTTGACTTATACTGGGGTGGGAGGAAAAATTAGGCCCAGCATGAGGTTTGCCAGAGAAAGAAGTAAGTACTGTTCAAGCAGGGCCTAAAGCAGAATGATTCCAAAAAGAAAACGTTCCACTCAAACAGAAACAGCTTCTCTTTCCTGCAATGAGCTGCTTTGAAGAACAAGCTGCTTAAGAATTATTTAATTGAATGTTCTTTGGACCAAGAGAAGCTTCTACCTATTAAATAAACAGCTGAGTGCTACTCTCTGTAGCTTGTTCTTTTGCTAAGAAACAAAAGCTTTGGACAGAGTCCATTTTAGACTGAACTCTACAAGAGACTTTGCATAGATTAGTACATTCAGTAGGAAGAAAAGGTCAGTAGAACCAAAGGAAATGGGAATAAATCAAGAAGGACTGGGAAGAGTATGGAATAAAGACCATGAAATATTCTCCTTTTGTTCCTAAGGACAAGAAGGCAGTTTAGACTTTGTTACAGTGGGCCTGTGTTCAACAGGTGCAAGTTTATTTGCCTAGAGATACGATGGAAGCTGCTTCACTTGCTGAACTTCGGCCTGTTACGAAGCTGTTAACTGGCAAGAAAGAGCATGGTGTTAGGGAATGCCTCTGCTTCTTTAGTGAAACCTGCCTCCCTCTTAGAGAATTCGGGGGATTATGAGCAGGAGGAAAAGAAAACAAGTTATATAAGGCATTCTGAACATTAATGAACAGTTCTGAGCTCCCACCACAACCAACAGAAAGCTATTACCCTTTACACTGTTTGAGGCCATCAACATGCAATGATACAGTTCATAAAAGAATCTACCAGCACAGTCACAAAGCCCAGTTTCAAAAAGGGGCAATTGGATTTCTAAGAGTTACACAGAAAAGAGAATTTGGCAGGGTGTCTAATCCCCATAACAATACTGCACTAAGGAGTTCTATATAACTGTGGGGCATAATTACACTACACTAAAGATGTTAACTATTTTTATAGTCATTATAGCCATTCCCTCTCCCTTTTCTCAGGGAATTTTGGGAACTGTAGTACGAGAGCAGGAACAGGGAACTATAACAGGGGATTCTGTAAACTAAAATATCCAAGATGGGGTGTAGGAGGGGCAGAAAACAATAGTTTTTAAACAGGTACAAAATCTATTTACAGTACAGATATTCCATTAAAGGTCCAAGAACTTCTTCAGGTGACAAAGTGAACAGGGAAGAATGTGTCCTTAACAGGGTTATTAAATTATAATTTTAATCTAAGTAATAAAACAATTATTTCCCGGGGGTAAAGTGTAGATGACTGGGGAAGGCAATGGCAAACCACCCCGTAACAAAAAGTCTGCCAAGAAAACGTCCTGATGCGACGTCCCCCCATGGGTCAGTAATGACTCGGTGTTTGCACAGGGGACTACCTTTACCTTTAATAAAATAGTGATGCTCACATAATGATTACTTTTCAGCCTACAAAGTTTAAAATACATAAACCAACACATGAAGCTTTCTATTGTATGGAGTTTAGGTAAATGATATTATGTTCTAATTGTTGAAACAACTATGGGAACCAAGGCAGCACCAAGGATTTTTGGTACCCTAGGCATACTATGATTTTGGTGCCCCTTTCACAGCCAATGTAAAGTACATTTATCGAACTTTTCTGTTCACTTCTGCCTAATTTGGTGTCCCTTAAAGCCTAGCACCCTAGATGACTACCTAGTTCACTTATATGGTTGGGCCAGCCCTGATGGGCACCAGTTTAGAATACAATCCTAATCTCAAAACATTACCATTTTTATAGGACAAAATACTATGAATAGGGGGAAATGTGATAATATATTTAGTCATGGTCACAAAGGAAAAATGCACCTCAAATGGTGCATATTTAACAGATCACAGTGTGATTTCATGCTGATTCTAAGCTGATGCAGTAACCACAAGTTGCAGAAAATGGCTGTCCTATCTCTGTAAGATTTCAGTAATTGCCACAATGACCAAGCAGACGAGAATCTTCAAAGAACTCGGAAGTATTTTAAAGATTATTTTCAAAACGGATTCTAGCTAGCTAACCATCGTCTATTTTTACTATTGTGTTGTTAGCTATATGTTATATTTAATGTGTGATTTGCCACATGAGGTATGTTTTTTCATAGTGCCCATTGATTGTATATATTGTCACCTTTTTGCTCATTCATAGTATTTTGTCCTTATCTTTGTAACTTGATTGTTGATATTATCGACCCATTGCATTCTGTGTATGTCTACAGTGCCATCAAGTCACAGCTGACATGGTGACTCCATGGGGTTTTTCAAGGCAAGAGACAAACAGGTTTGCCTTTTTGATTCTTAACTCATTTGGTGTTTTTTGCTTTTTACCTCCAGTACGTTTGTACTTCTGTGTTTTTATCATGGGGATGATTTCCATCTGCTGAAATTCGCCTAGCCATGCATCCAATTAAATCTTAAGTTCCCTGCTAGAAAAAAGTGTGTGTGTTGTAAAATTGCTTACAGTTTATTATTTCTGTGGATATACTTGAAATAAAAAGCATTTATATTTCATTTAAGAGCTTATCTCTCACCATAGCGGACATTCAAAATGGTTTACAGAAAATCAGATTAAAAGAAATGACGTCCTTTATAATTAGGCTGTTCTTGAGTTCCTACAGATTGTTCCCTGGGAACGGAAGGGCCTTATCCTTTCCTGATGACCCAGTGGAGGCACCTGGAAGCTATAGCTATACACCTATTTGGGCGCTGCAAATTGCCAGATCCTGCTGGAAACCCAGAATGTATTTTTGCAGAATACATACTCTATTGTCTAGTAATAACAGGAGCTTAAATATTCCCTGAGTAGTGCCCTTTTGAATAGTGCGTGATAACAAATGTAAGAGCATGAGGCAGCCAACGTCAAATATTATCCAGTATTATTTAAAGCTTTTTTCAAAGACAGCAAGCCCTGCCTCTGCCCCACAGATGATCTAATAACAATCAGGTAGGTCAACTAGTAAAACCAGTTTGAGCTGTTAAGAAAAAGGGATGGAGGGATGTCCCTTTTCTAGGGACAAAATTCTTCCATCCAGAGCCATGTCATAAACTCCATACTGCCCATCCAATGCAATTGTTTCAAGTCATTCCAGCCAGGTTAGTTAACACACCCATAAAATCACAGGGAGAGCGTATGGAAAGAAAGAGGCTGGTTGATAATTAATACAATTATTCAAATTCCAAAGTTATGCAAAGGGCCCACAGACAATTACTCCAGTCTCCAGGGATATTTACATAGCTTTCCATCAGGATGCCTATTGTTAGGTAAGCTAATAAGTAGTCAGGAATGCTTCAATAGCAAAGGGCAGCTTAATATAGAAACTCAGGACTTTTTGACCTGAGCAAGTATGGCAGCCCAAGAGGGATGTCTTTATATGCAAGATGCCCGCAACACAGCCACAGAATGCAGGGAATTTTTAAAATTCCTGTCTCAAGGGCCCAACTCAAGTTGCGTGTCTGTGAAAATCACACTTTGGCTGATCCTCTGCTGATTTGAGATGATGTCTGTGAAAGACTAAGGGAAGTCTAAAGGGCTGTATAAAGTGCAGACTCCTTGCAGAAGGAACATCTCTTGCTCAAACTGTGGAGTCAAGGGAAGAGTTGGGAGAATTCTGAGAGCTGGGAATAAAAGAATAAGATTTTGGAAGCAGTAACCACTAGCACTGGATTTGGATTAGGGAAGACTGGGGCTCAAAATCTCCTCCATGCCGTAAAGCATGGGCTAGTCGCTTGGGCTAATCCTCGCTGGACCTAGCTTACCTCAGGAAGGTTGCTGTGGGGATAAAATGGGAGGGGAACCCTTTGAGGAAAGAAAAATAGAGCAAGATGAAAAACAGGTGGAAGAAAAAGCTAATGAAATGCCCTTCAGGTTTCTGTTCTTGTTTTTACTTTATCTTGATATGGTCTCTGTCCTGAGCAGGCTAGATGTTTAACAAATTTAACCACAGAGCCAAAGTTTTCTTACCTCCCGCATTGCCATCTATGAGTAAACAATAACAAGTGAAAGGAACACTAAAAGAAATAGCACATAAAAAGGTAAACTAAACTTTCAGTCAAGTTTCTTCCCTTGGACTTGTGTTGCTATAGTTGTGTTACTACCTCGATTATATTCTAAGGGTGTGTCTGGGCAAAGGACAGGTTTTCCACAGTCACTTGCATCTCTGGCTATCCATCGTGCTTCATTTTTTATGCTCCTGACATTATCAACTCAGTTCTAAAAACCCCCCTGATTAGAAGAGAACCAGCCAGGCCTGTTCTTGCACGAACAGCCCGGTGAAGCTTTTCATGGCCTGCATGTAAACACTGCTGCAGATCAAATTGCTTTTAAAGGGACCTTTACAAAGGCCAGTTTAAAAGCTGACAAAACTAAATGCTGTATTTTGCATAAATGTGGCCATTATCCTTCCAATACATGTAATGAGGAGAGGGAGAGTTTGGGTTGCCAACAGCAGCTCAATCTGCAGAAATTAGTGGACAAATACATTTAGTTGTGGGCCATGCAAAGTCATGTACACTGATATCTACACATCAAACCTCTGTAAAAAGAAGAGAAGCAGGCCAAGCTATTTTTTTTTTGCCAGTTGGCAGCCCCAGTATGATGGAAAAACTTGAAACATGCCAATAAGTTATGAGATTTTTGCTAAAATAAATTAATGAATGTGTGTGTTGGTACAAATTCACAATTTTTTAAAATATGCAATCATGATAAACTGTGAAACAATGACCAGAAAGAGAAATGGTGAGAAACTTCTGTCTGCACCAATTCAGCACAGATTGCATTTCTTTAATAAGTACAATTACTTGGAAGCAAGTTCTACTGAAATCAGTGGAACTTGCTTTGATTATTATGTGTTGAACACATAAAGCTGCCTTATACCAAGTTAGACTATTCATCTATCTAGACCAATATTGCCTAGTATGACATGCAGTGGTGCTCTAAAATCAGCACAGCAGAAAAGGTTTTTTTTTCAACACCTCCTGAGATACCTGCCTAAAGAGGTCAGGAAAACTCCCACTCTCTGGGGTTTCTACAAACTATGCAAAACTGAATTATTCAGGAGGGCTTTTAACTCTGGAAATAGGTCTGTCCTGTAAGAAATTGATCAGACAGCTGTCTTAGTAAAGGGACAGGACCTATAGACCACACTATTGGGTACTATCTGTTGGTATAGATATGCTCCTACTTAGAGTTTGTACATCGTTTAATATGTTTGTGTCAAATTGCTTACGTTTTGTTTCTCCTATGTTTCTGTATTCAGTTCTATGTTTGTTTTCAATTTTTTGCAATCCATAGCTCATTGTATTGTTTGTTGGGTTGACCAGCTGTTGATCGATTACACTGTGTAATCGATCAACAGGTGGACTATAAATAACAAACAAACCTGAGAACTATCACATGCAGGGCAGTATATCTGAAAGCTTCCTTCTTACCCCAGTGGACATAGCTGTAGGAGCATCCAGAGGCATGTATAGTCAGTTAACACAATTCTAATATTTGTTTTAAGAAGGAATGTGAGGCTATGTATCACCCCCACCCCCAAACACAATAATTTGCATCCCATTCTGTTTGTGCTATAACTACCCATAGTGATGAAACACAGTATTACATCAGTCCAGTAAGTTGCTGAAACAACAGTGACTCATTTTGTGATACTGGGCCTTTTTTTAAATTCACCTGTATCTCAGGTCATAATCTCAGATTGTAAAATTGTAGGCAGAGCAGGTGTGTGAATAATGCCTAGCAATTTCAAACCCTAAATAATAACCTTCAAATAATTCATTGCAAAAGTAATTACACTGGCTGCAAGGAGAAAGTTTTGCGTTTGGGGATTGGGTCTTATCCCTCAACAGGGAAAGCTGAGGTCGACACTATTAAATGCTCTACGAGCAAAGGAGAACAAAGTGCTGGCTCAGCCTCTTCTACAAACACATTCCGCATTGTATTTCTACTGGTACATCTTAATCTGCAAATCTCTGTAAACTTGAGCAGAGTCCAGGCTGCCTTTAGATTTGATTGGAGGGAATCTGACACAAGCAAAGAAAAATAATATTAATACATTCCTGGCATTGAAAACCAAGGCCTCACTTAGTGGCCAACTGATTGGCACTCAGATACCTCACAACTGTGAGTGTACCTCCACACCAGATAACTGAAATTTGGCACACACCTAGTCCAATACATCCCAATGACTCCAATGCTAAAATACAACATGGGATACTTCTTATCTGCAATGTGCAGCACAATGTCTATCCCCTAAAAACAGACCATAAACTGGAATACTCCTTCCCCACATACATTTCAACAATACTTGGATCAGAGAAGACAGGATTTGCAGTGCAAAATGTAAACTGTACTAGAAACAAAGCCCATTGTGGGGAAAAATACAACGGGCTCTAGAAAGGGGTTGGGCGGGCAGGCGGGCATTCCCTCCTCCTCCATCACTGATCCTGGCCGGATGAAGGCAGGGGGGCGGGCATGACTACCTCCTCTGCACCTGATCCTGGCCAAGTGAAGTGGGGCGGGCATTGCCTCCTGCTCTGCACCTGATCCCGGATGGATGAAGGGGGGCAAGCATTACCTCCTGCTCTGCACCTGATCTAGGCCAGGTGAAGGGGGGGCAGGCTTTGCCTCATGCTCCACTCTTGATCCTGGCCGGGTGAAGGGGGGAGGCATTGCCACCTGCTCTGCTGCTCCTGATCCTGGCTGAGTGAAGGGGGGAAGGCATTTCCTCCTGTTATGCACCTGATCCCAGCTGAGTGAAGGCAGGGGGTGGGCATTGCCACCTCCTCTGCTCCTGCTCCTGGCCAGGTGAAGGGGGTGGGCATTGCCACCTGCTCAACTCCTGATCCCAGCCGGCTGAAGGTAGGGGGTGGGCATTGCCACCTGCTCCGCGCTTGATTCCGGTCACATGAAGGGGGACAGGCATTGCTGCCTGCTCTGCACCTGATCCTGGCCACATGAAGATGTGGCGGGCATTGCCAGCTTGCTTTTCTCCTGATCCCAGACGGGTGAAGGGGGGAAGGCATTGCCTCCTGCTCTGTGCCTGATTCCAGCCAGCCGCCTGCTTCATGCTTGATCCCGAATGGGTGAAGGGGGGTGGACATTGCCACCTGCTCCGCTCCTGATCTCAGCTGGGTGAAGGCAGGGTGCGGGCATTGCCATCTGCTTTGCTGCTGATCTTGGCCAGGTGAAGGGGGGAGCAGGCATTGTCACCTGCTCTGCTCCTGATCCCAGCTGGGTGATGGCAGGGGGGGGGCATTTCCAGCTACTCCACTCTTGATCCCAGCTGGGTGAAGGCAGCGGGTGGGCATTGCCACCTGCTCTGCTCCTGATCCCAGCTGGGTGAAGGTGGGGAGCGGCTTCCTGCCAAGGCGTGCTCTCTGGAGATCTGGCTGCCTCATCTGGGCTTCCCTCCACAGCAGCGCCCTCTGGAGGCACACCTGGGTAGGAAGTGAGTTGTCTTGAATGCTCTTAGTGCTTTATATAGTAGGATTTACTAATTCTTAAACTGGTCCATATTTATGGCGGATTATGGTGGTCAAGTTTTAGAAATTTGCTTGTTCTAAGGTTGCAATGAGAACTCCTGGAGCTGAGGAACACTCATTTCAGACCCTGTTTTCTCCAGAGTTGGGGAAGGGATAGGTATTTTGCCCTCTCCTGTTTACTCTTTGACCTACAGGCTTGCAAAATGGAAAGTGTCAAAACTGCGTCCACAGGTTCAAAGACTAGTTTGAGGATAATGGCAAATCTCCCTAACATGCTAGTTTTATGTGTAGGGAGTTATTTAATATGAGAGATCAATCAAATATCTGATTCCCTTGACTGTGGCAACATGAAGCATTAACCTAGTAACAGATACTTTGGTGAGGCTCCTGGCTGTGGCTCTATTATGTTCAACCGTATTCTGACATTCTTAAATAATCCTCAGTTTCTTGGGCACCCTCCTTCCCCTTATAATCCCTCCCTAGCTGCCAACAAACCATTGTTTGCTCTTGCATTGGAACTGGCAAGTGGCAGCTTGTGGTTCCTCACCAAATAAGAACTACAGAACACAATCAAAGCTTCTGTTTTCCAGTTTGTTAGTTTGGTGACAACCAGGAAGTGTGAGGACGTGAGAGAGTGTTTGTGTGTGTGTGTGTGTGCGCGCGCGCGCATGCGCACACACGCATGCCTGAGGATTAATCATGTAATATCAAACCACAATTTAATATCTGTTTGACATTTGAACCATCAGTATCTAGCTCAACAGTGAACATTCAGTCTATAGCTTGATAAAAGGGAACCCTTTCCCTAGAACCATTCATTCATCCTTGCAAAAGCCCTTTTTGTGCAATAATAGAAATGTAGTCCTAACATTCATCATCTTTTTCCACAATACCCATACTTCATTACATAATACAATGTGGCCAAAGCTATCTGGCAATTATACATTAAATTGATTTATTTACTTCATTTATAGCCCTCCTTTCTCCCCAGTGAGATACTGAAGTGGCTTAGAGCATTCTCCCCTCCTCCATTTTACCCTCACAACAACCCTGTGAGGTAGGTCAGGTTGAATGTGTGACTGGCCCAAAGTTACCCAGCACATTTTCATGGTAGAATGGTAATTCAAACCTGGATCTCCCAGATCCAGGTCTTACACCCTCAACATTACACCACACAAATCCTAACTTCTGAGTCTTTTGAGTTAGATTATAGTCATAAGAACACTTTTCTGGGAGTATGACCCATTGAATAAAATGGAGTTTACTTATGAATAGACCTGTTTAGGATTGCTCTCTTAGTTATCTAAACAGTAACCTATGTTACTGTATGTATCATGACACTACGCAACTTCCTAATTTTGTTCTTCCAATGAATATATATGCTAGTGTATATGCTGCTGCTGACCGCAACCACTAATGCATAATTACAGCTATAACTGCATAATTGTTTAGAGTAAAACTACATATTATCTTGGCAAATGAGTTTTCCCAGATACATAGGATTACAACAATGTGGGAATGCCATGGGGCAACTGCATGTCAATCAGTGGACATCAAATGTTTGCCTCTTCCCATGTCCACCAATTTTTCCCTGCAGATGATTAGCAAATGTTCACCAGCTGAGGACCAAAATTGACATTACAATGACCATGGGTTTCCCCTGTGGTCACCAAAGCCATTTTACAAAAGAATTTGATCTTTTAAAACTGCAATGAGGGCCCAGTCTTAATCAGGCCTATGTGCAGAGGGAACAGCAATCTTGATCCTCTCCCTCTATACCTTTTCCAGTACTGAAGCAGCCAATGGGGGGGGGGGCTGTTTCAGCTCTTGAAAAGGTGTGTGGGAGGGGGAACAAGATCACCCGGCTCCCCCATGCCATCAGGCCCTCACGGCATTTTTCAAATGGTCATATTCTTCTGTGAAACGGTGTCAGCCGCCACAGGTAAAACCTAGTTTGGACCTGACTTTCCAGTTTTAGAGCCCAGTAGGGGGATAAATAGAAAATTCTTCTTTGTGTACATATAAAGAAGAATTTGTGGAGAAGGTAAAGATGAAGCAATATGTCTTGAGTCCATTGAATCTGCCCTGGAACTTCCTTCTACTGCCTGTTAATATTATAAGGAAAATAAGACATGTTCCTCCTAACACCTAGATCCACTTCAAGACTATGCTTGCTATTACTTCTCTCGTACTTTTGTAGTGCAAACCTTGCTGAATTAGCATTCTTGCATAAAATGGGACATACTTAAGACTTCACTCATGAAATTCTATAAACTGAGCATAATGCTAGTGTTGCAGGGATTTTACAACAGCATCATGAGTAGTGCAAATCAGTACCCAACTATGCACATATTTTAGTTAACCTTTACCTTAGAATATAAAGCATCAATGGAGATTTTATTTAATGCAAAAGATGAGCAAATCAAAACAAGACTGAAATAGAATTAACACTCATTTGTGAACAAGCAAATTTCTTACAAAACAATTTCCCAAAACAGTTCCACAATAGGACAGAAAGACACACATAAACATGCACAAACAAACAAACATTTTAAATAGGATATGGAGATCATCAAACAACTTGCACTGCCAAGTCTTGTATCCTCCTTGAAATTGTAGATCTTTTCTTCCTCTTATGTTTCCAGTGAAAAGGAGTAGAAAATGAACTAAAAAGAAAAAAAAAAGGAAGTCAAATAAAGCTGACTGTTTTTACTTAATCGTGCATGGTGAACAATCACTAAACTTGTCAAAAGGACATTTTTGAGGTACACAAACAGAAGAGCAGGCTCGACACGTTACAGATTCTCTAACATGAATATTTAACTCATTTTAGAAGTACATCACCTTTCCTTATGTTTTATATATTTTATGTGGTGAATATTTTGTTCCTATTGCTTTCAACAAGCTAAGTGGACTATATTCCAAAATCCTGAACCTACTCACAGATTCTGTATAGATTTTTTTTAAAATGCGGCAAAGCTGAGTCTTAAACTACCGCAACAAAAGTTCTCCGAGAATCATAAACAAATTATTATAATCTGCATTTGAAGCGATGTCTGTTTATAGGGTTAGCATCACAAAGAGGTATAATTGGCAAACTAAAATAGTGGGCTGGATCCTGTCAATCATTTCTGTGTGTGCAAAGGGGGCGCAATTCCCCCCTCCCATGACAGATGCCCCCAGCTCCCCCCTTGTGCTGTCCCTAAGGTCACCTATCCTCAGGAACAGCACTTTGAAGGGTATTTGGGGCTGTAGCAGGAAGAGGAGTCAGAGAAGTCACACTTCGCTGGCGGAAATCTTTCCAGCAGTAGTGATTTCCAGCCAGATCCAAGCCATTACATACAATGTACTCCAACCCATACATAATGAAGAGTCCAAAAGGATTCAATACACTCCTACCCTAACTTAGCTATTTCTACCACACACCTTTGTAATCATGAGTATATATATGAACTACTAACTTGTAAAAGGAGGATCACTTTACAATAATGAATATCAAAGGGGAACCATTTAATAGTATTTTAACAACATCCACAATGGGAGATAAACTGTAAAAAGTACCATAGCAGGTCACATCATCAAATAAGCCAATAAAGATCAAATACGTTTTATGTAGAGTATTCTGCAATTTTCTTGAATTGTCAAATGTGGGCATGTTCTTTGATATTAACCACAGTATTGGAGGTTTTCATTATTTTGGTTTAATTATTCTTTTAAAAGTAGAGACTGGAAACCACTATAGTCGCTACTGTAGGAAGAGCGTGGGACATAAATACTTTTAAATAAATAAATATGCGTACAGGAGCCTTAACAAGAAGCATCAGCGTTTTCATGCTCCCCGTTTCCCGTAATTCTCTTTAACATATGAAGTGAGACTTTCACATCACTTCAGGCAGTGAATTACAGAGTCTTCCCCATCACTGAACACTTGCACATTTCACTGAGGAGCTGATGGAAGATGTCAAAGGGCCACTTTAGATGTTTAAACAAAGCACAGGGAGAACAGGAAGCGAGAACACTTCATGTTTTCCCTTCACCACCATATCTTTGAATGGCTGGTCATTTTATAGTTGTGTTCCTTCTTGATTTTCACTACAAAATGGCTCATCACTGCATTTCAGTACAATAAAACATGACACGTTGCCTTTCAGGCCCAAGAAAATGCTGCAGCCAACCTATGGATAATGACTGGCCCTTGGTTTCCCTGCTCAAAGATGCTTTATGATACATGGGACAAAAAAATTATGTATTATCATGATAATCTGTACATGGTATTCACACCAATTCTTACATGGTTATCATGTGCACCATAGAGAGGCGATAAAGTGCAGAAGGAAACGAAGTACAGTTTCTCTTACAGAAGACTGCAACTCCCACACTGTTTGTTCATGTGAATGTTAGAAAAGTAGGACTTCTTGTTCCCTGTTATCCAGACAGTATGGTTACTGTGCTGCAAAAAGCAAAGCTGATGAGTCCTACATACGAGCCTCTTCCATTAAAGAAAAAATAAGTGTATATTCCCCCATACTTGAAGTGTGAAAACAGTAAGGGTGCAAGGGAATAAATACTATGGAAGCCTATGGAACATACTTGTTCCCATGTGCAGGATTGTGCTGCAAGACATGTATTCACAATAAAACCTGTACACATCACCATTTGTTTATGCCCAGGCAAATGCAACCCAGATCTTCAAGAGGGGAGATGATCAATCAAAGAAGAAATTTCCTGGTTGACTTGTTATAGACTGGGCGGTGGGGGGAGGGGGGCTGCACTACCTTAAAAAAAGAAAGGCTATAGGTGTGAGAAGGCCTTTTAATGGCCCCTCCCATATCTTCAACAGCACCAAAACCTAGAGACATAAAATGTCTGGAAATCAGGGTGGGGGTGGATTTGGGGGGAAATTGAAATATATGCAATTCTTATTTTACAATCAAACCTAAGCTTATTTTACTGCTTTAAACAACAATCCATCATTTATAACATAGTTGGCATATACAATTGCACTACTTAGCATATTTATGAAATTTAGAAGTAAAAATGTCTGTTTTCTACAAGCAAAACTGCAAATATACCTGATGCTTCAGAGAGAGGGGGAAGGGAAGTGGGGGAAAGAGAACACTGCAAACTGCTGTACACTACTCGGTATGGCACATGTATCACAATTTTTTGTCACTTGATAGGGGAGAAAATAAAAGTTTAAATTAGAAAATAAATTTTTGGTAATCAAAAAAGAATGTATTATTTGGACAGGAACAGTCTTCTACAGTCAGTATAGGTCTACTAGCATATTTGGATATCAAAGAGAACTTTATAACACTGAAAATACTGAACTCTTCAGTAATGTATTATCAAATACATTATAGCATACTGTTGCCCAAATTATTCCCATTTAAACAATGAACGCATCCTTTAAGATATATTCTATATACCTATGGCACATATAGAAATTCTCATTATCTAATGCTTTAGGTTGTCTTACACATACTTTCTTATGTTACACATTTTGAATGAGTAACACATTGTCATAAAAATATTTTACTTATTCCAAAAGAAAACATTTTTTAAAAATATTCCATGGGCTTTTTTTAGTGCTTTCCAGAAATATTTAATTTTTATACTAGAAACACTGAAAAAAATCTTGAATTTTTTTCCCTCAGAATTTTTCCTGTCCCCCCCCCCTTCCGTGCTTTCATATCATATGTCTACCAAATCCTACTAATGTTGGGGCCCATTGTTAGAGTATTTCCCAGGTCACTTACAAGAGACTTACCTGTCCAAAGCAACTATCTTTGAACGCATCAAACTGTAAGAGTCTTGTTCATGAAATTGGATCTATCCAAGCCATTCCGCAAGTAATATATGGCAAGTGGGCAGGAATAAAATGGCCGGACTCCTTTAACAAATGGTAGGAAGCATTTTCTGCATATGCTGTACGTGTATGTGTTAAAGGGCCCAGGAGCTAAAAGAGGGACCACATGACTCTTTGTGCCTTCCCAACTGGTGCTGTGAAGGTGCTCACCCATCCGTGTTTAATTGTACAATGGGAGTAATGTTTGTCTAATATTTATGCTTTCCTAGATTTTTTCCCCCTCTTTGGAAGAATGCTTTGCCTCATATTGCTCCCTACTCTGAGATACAACTGCTGCCTCGCAGGTTTGAATATTCTAACGAAGAGACACCCACAATCCTGTGTACATTTCCTTGGGAATAAGTCTTGTTGAACTCATTGGAAACTATTTCCAGCTAAATATGCAGAAGACTGGTCTGAAAGTCTTAGCATCAGCAGAGAGAAGTGAATTTTGCTCTGAACGCCAATTAATTCAAATGGAAATTTAGAGCACTCAATACACTCAGAGTCTCACTGTAGAGAAGACCATGGAGATGTAACATGTGGTCTTTATTATTAAGCTCCATTTTATTCCAGCCACAGGAGAATACGCCTTGTGGTTTAGCCCAAGCAGAGATCTCCTTGCAGGCTAGATGTAACCATTTAATAAAATGGAACGGAAACAAGGAAGAAACAGACCAGAGCAGCAGACTAAGCGTTCAACACCCCTATGACTGGACTGTGATTCCAGCTAGGCTAGCTTTTCATTGCTTGACATCATTCAGCCAAATACCACAGCTTGCAACACTGCTATGTGGAAGTCAGTCCGAGGGGGTACTGATTGACAAGTACCAAAAATCTGTGTAGCCATAAAAAGTTACGTATTATTGTTGTTCTTTAAGCTAATGTGCTTTGGGGCTGTTGAATGACTGATTAGAGATGAATTGGTGGTTTCAGCAAGTGTGAGCAGAACTGCATTAGCCATGGTAGATAAGCATAATGATGCTTCATAAAAAATAAACAACCCCTTCCTCTGAACTGCAAGCAGAAATTCTGATTGGAATCTGACATGACCCTTGTTCGATTAGGCTTAATTACACATCCAAGGAAGAGTGGACCGCATTTGCTGTTCATGTAATATACAGCAAGCGTTTCTCATGAGCAGACAGGACACAGTGAAAAGAACACAAGTTTGTGTGATGGAAAAAAATTAAGCTGAAGACCAGCCTGAGAAAATCTTAATTTCACAAGCATTATTGGCAATAGTCAACCTGTTGTTCATATAAAAGTAAGATTCATGCATCTATTTATTCACCCTAAACAGTGGGAAGACGTAATGCACAGCAGGCATCTCTGAGCTGCAGCTGGCACCAAGAACATCCGGTTCATTATGGACCTACAGTAGCAAACTTTTGGAGAGGGGGGGGGGAGTGTCATTTGAGATGTACCTTTTTCCTGCACTTCCTCACTCCTTGAGTTTTGACAGTTTCCCACTATTATTTATTATGCCTGAAACTCACTCTTCTTTCAAGGAACTCAGGGTAGCATATATGAAACTATATTTTATTGATGGCACGTCTAGGACTTGGGAGGCTCTTACCAAGTCAACCGCAATGGTTGTCTTAACATGAAAGGGGGGGGGGTGCAAGCTGACAATTCTCTCGTTCTCTCATCTCACACTCTGGGATGTTTCATATAAAGTGAGAATAATTCCGCTGCTAGGCCAGTGAGATCTCTGCACTGAGAAGACTTGGTTCAAATCCCCATTCAGCCATGTAACTTACTGGGTAGCCATGGACCAGTCTCTCTCAGAACCTACCTCAGGGTCATTGTGAGGATGAAGCGGAGGACAGGATGACCATGTATGCTGTCCCAAGCTTCTTGGATAATTGGCTGGATAAAGCTCAGGGAGAATGACAGGCCTTTACTGGACTCGAAGGCCTGGGAAACACCTAACCCTCACCACTTTCTGGAACCCACCTTGCATTTTTCCCCACACAAGACCCTGTGAGATAGGTTAGGTTGAGAAACGACTGGCCCCACTGTCACCCTCATGTCATTATTCGCATCCATCCAGCCCAGCCTTGTCCCACACCGCCTGTCATAGGTGCTGCCTTTTAGAGCCAATCTGTGAATCAGCTGTCTACTAATAAGTCTCTTGTTCATAAGTGTCTTGGTATTATTATTATTACAAATCAGCCTGTCAACATTTGAAAAGATTAACTTGGAGATCAGGGAGCTGGATCAAGCATAGCATTTCTGCTTGCGCTAGAGCTCTTGCGTAAGCAAAAATGAAGAGACCGCAGTAGCCACCTGAGCTAATTCACTTTCATTTTGTCCCTGTTATGCTTCTGCTTGCACAAGATCTTGTGGAACTAATTCCTGGGCACTGCTAGGAAACTGCTCGTGTTGCACAAGCTCTTGTGCACAGAGAACTGTGCTGAGTCTGTTTATTTTATGACTCATGCACTGTCCTGCATTCAACATACAGTTATAAAGACTTAAGGACATTTCCACCTTTGATAGAAAGGATGTAATTTTCCGACTGTTCTCCCTTGGTACTGCAGATTTCCACTTTGGCTCCTGTGCTGTTCCTCAATGCCCGCAGACCTCAAGGAACAACATTTCAGCATGCCCAGCAGGCTGCAGAAAGAGGGGGAAGTTCCACTCTGCGAGGTTTGCTCCACAAGCAGGTCTCACTGGATAGCGTTTCAAACCTATTGCTAATACCCTCATCGATAACATGATCTAGAAACCTACTGCAATTAAAAAAGAAAAAGAAAGCTAAGGAGAGGTTTAACGTACCACACTGGTGTCTGAGGATGAAAAGGGTGCGTGAGAGGGCACATGACCTGCCCCATGTCATTGTAACAGGGTGTTCCAAAATTATCATAGTTCCTACAAAAAAAGACTGCACAGCTCTATTGTGCAAGGAAGCGGCAAGAGTTCCTCTAGCAATGACCCTGTCCAATGGCAGCTGTAGTCACTGTGCCTGGGAAGTGAATATTGACAGAGCCCCTGCTTTGTTCTCAGCACTTTTGCAGCTCTGTTGACTTCAGTGAGGTTGCTGGGAGAGAAATGACAACAGAATTTGATCTTAAGAAAAGAACCCTACTCAGTATGCACAAAATACCTTTCAAACACTTCCCATTTAAAAGAACAAGCTACCAATGATAGTGGGGGGACTTGCATGATTCCTCCCCCTGCCTCATAAAATGTATTTACCACTACCATTGGCTATGAACTATTCCATAATGACAAGGGCTATTTTAGTAGTAAAAAAACATCTTGCCCCATGACATATTTTATGCTCTATGAATCCAGCCAAACTCTAGAGAATCTATTAGCTAATGTACTCTGCTCAGTATCTCAATGGCAGTCATAATCAATTATTAGAACTTTAATACACTGTAATTGTACTAAACAAGCTTACTATGGCAAATTGTTTATACCAGAGGGTGGACTGTGTAGCAGAACCCAGATCTCTGGTATATGAAGTGGGTAACTTTATTCAGCATTTGATCAAGTGTTATCAGTAACCATATCAATGCTGTCATTAACTTGCCTCACAACAGAATCAGTCATTTATACAGATGTTTTAATAGGTAAAGCGCTTTTCAATCTTTTATCTTTTTTTCACAACACTATGAATTGGCTATGAGAACAACAGGCAGCAAATGGTGCCCTATATCATTCCTGGCTAATAATACAGCTGAGGTTCCTCATTACATAGTCACCGAGTTCTTGAGCTGGATGATGAAAACAGGGTTGTATGTACCTGTAACTATTGTTCATGGGGTTCTTCTGTGCAGGCACACATCGGTCTTCGGTTTTGACACAACTTGGTGCTTAGTGGTCACATTTTTGTCTGTCGCAGAATATGCGCCTGAGAAGACTCTCCCACAGGGCAGCCTCAAGCCTTTTGAGCTCTCTCATTTTGAAGCTTTGGGATGAATTGCTGACAAATGGAGCAGGCGCCAACCTTATGCCCTTCACCCAGACACAGATCATGCTGGTTAGAGTGTGTCATTCATTTTCATCTCACATTGGGAGCTCTTTTTAAATAGGGCCTTCTACACCATAGCGATGGAGCCCACAAACAGAACCACAAACTCAACTGGAACAGCTTGATAAAGTCCAGTGTGGGACTGCACAGAAGAACGACGAACAAGCCTTCTTTTAGGAGACAGCCCTGTAAGCAGTTTAAGAGCACAGTCATGTCTCCCCACAGTCTTCTCTTCTCCGGATGAAACAGATTCAGTTCCTACCTTTCCTTGCAGGATTTGTTTTTCAGACTCCAGAGCATCTTGGTAGCTTTCCTCTGAACTCATTCCAATTTATCTGCATTTTTCTTAAAGCTGAGTACCCAAAACTGAACACAGTAATCCATGCTAGTCAGATCTTATTTGGAGTGCAACCATTATTTCTTGTGACCTGGATACTCTTTTTCTAAAATAGCATTAGCTTTTCTTTTCTTTTCTTTTCCAATTATATGACACTGTTGACTCACTACAATCCTGAGATCTTTTTGTGTGTACTACCTCCAAGCCAGGTATCCCCTATCTTATACATATGCATTTGATTAGTTTTGCCTAAATGCATTTGTTTTTGTTGATTTCATTTTGTTAATTTCAATCCAAGTTTTCCATCCTTTCAACATCATTTTGAATTTTATCCTCTAAGGTGTTTGTTATCCCTCCCAGCTTTGTGCCATCTGCAATTTAATAAGGATTCTCTCCATCCCTTCGTTCAATACACTGATAAAAAGATTGAAGAATACCAGGCTCAGGATAGAACCCTGCAACACAACACACAAGACCTCCATCCAGCCTAATGAAGTGCAATTGCTAAGCACTCTTTGAATATGGTTCTCCAGCTATGATCGTGTTATTGTCTGACTCGTGTTTATCAGATAACTCTGTGAAATAGATTATCACTTGGTCATTCCTCTACCTCCCTGGTAGAGGTTCTTTCTCTAGGCATCTCATCTAGTCTGCTTGACTCCCTCTCACTGCTGCCAGCTCCCCTTGCTTCCCTAAAAGCACTCCACAGCCAGAGGGAGCGGAGTGCACTGGCAGCGGCAAAAGGGAGCCAATTGTGCCGGTGGTGGTCAGAAAGAGCTGGCAGCGGTGATTGGCTCCTTGTCCTTCCCATTGCCACCAGCATGCTCAGTTCTTTCTGGTTGCGGAGTGCTTTTAGGGAGCAAGGGGAGCACACTAGCAGCAGAGGGAGCTGGCAGCAGCAAACGGCTCCTTGTCCTGCTTGCCGCTGCCAGTGTGCTCGGCTCCCTCTGGCTGTGGAGTGCTTTTAGGGGAGCTGGCAGCGGAGAGAGGGAACTGAGCAGACTAAACGAGAAGCCCAGAGAAAGAGCCTCTGTCACTACACTTCCCGTGGAACCTTGTGGAAAACCAATGCGTATCCTCCACGCGTCAGGCATCTTGTCTGTTTTGGCTCTAAGCTGCTAACACTAATTCCTAAAATGGCCATCAAGCACCAGCCAGCAGGAGAGCCCCAGCTGGGCACTAGCATTAAAAAAATAAAGTGCTGCCTGCATTCATTTCATTTCCCTAGTCTTACAGTGACTGAATTTTTTTAACCCTTTGACTGAAAATTCTGCACTTGCCACCCTCCTTGTTGCAGTTTGTGTCCTTTTAGAAAGTGAGAATGGCTTCTGTTGCAGACCTCCCACCCCATCGGCCTGTCATTATTCCCTATGGAGAACTTTCTCAAGGGGGGGGCGGAGTTACCATTTTTCAACCAAATGACACCAAAATTGCAATGGAGCTTCTTCTGCCTGTCTACAAAAGTTTCAAGCAAATGAGACAAAGGGGGTTAATTTTACAGACCCCAAATTAGGTCACTCTCTGCACAGTTACACTAAGTTTTCTTCTGCTGGTTCCTAAAAGGCCCATTAAGCAGCAGCCATCAGAGAGCTCCAGCCGGCCACTAACATTTAAAAAAACCCTAACCTGTTGCATTCATTTCGATTTCCTACTTTTACAGTGACTGACTGAAATAGTTTTTATCTTTCTGCTGAAGACTGCATTTGTCATCCTTCCTTGTTGTGGTCTTCTTGGTTTTTCCCTGCACAGTGAGAGAGGCTTTCTTTGCAGGCCCTTCCCTGTTAGTTATTCCCTGTGGGAATTATTCCCTGTGGGAAGCTTGGGTGGGGGACCTGGACTCATCGTTTTCCAAATGTTATCAAAATTACAGCAGAGCCTCTTCTGCCTGTCCAACAAAGAATCCCTGAGTTTCAAACTAGTTGGACAAAGGGTTTGAATTTTATGGGCCCCTGAACAAGTTCAGGCTTCCTATTTTCACAGGGGGAAAAGAAACTGCTATTTTCAGGGGAGGGGAGCTGCTCATGCTGCAGGGTGATAAGCATCAGAACTTGAAAAAAGGGGGGTATTTTCAGGGAGGGTGTTTCATTTCCCCAAACATCTTAAGATTTGTGTTACCATTCCATAAAAACCAAGGTAATGATTTGAAACAGTAATTTCTATGTACATGTCCAGGAATTCTGTTACGCACACTCCTAGTTCTAACATCAGCTGCACTCACAGTTGGGTTTTTAGAGAGTAAAGTTCAAAATACATGGGTTGCATCTAACAAATCAAGTTCTCAGGATTAATTTTGTCCATAGGATCCATCCCAATGTAATGTGATAGGCAAAGTCAAACCTCTTGAACACTGTGATTTACTTTTATTTTCCTTTATAAATTTCCAAAATTGAATTTTACAAATGTTGGGAAGTCAGAAAATGTCTTTTCCAAAGCTTTGCTTCTACTTGTAAAATAATAGACCTCAATTATGAATTCAGAACTGCAGAATCATCATAGTTTTATTATGAGTGCCAATGCACCATTATTCTTAGTTCTTGCTCAAGATCTTATTCACCCAGACTGAAAGCACAAACTTGTAGTCACTTAAATCAGTTTCACTCTCCACTTTTCTAAACCACAAGTGGTAAAAAGAACAGCGGAACAGGAAACACAATGTGGTTGACAAAAAAGTTTCTAAAGCAATTTCACAAACGAATGCAGGAAATAATGAAGCAAAACTGAATGTATGTTGGTTTTCTGGTAAGACTGGGAAACTTCGGGACCAGGGGTCAGATAGATTCGCAATGCAGTCCTAATTAGAGTTACTCCTGTCTAAGCCCACTGACTTCAATGAACTTAGAAGGGTGTAACTGCTTAGGATTGCACTGTAGGTGTTTGTTACCAGTAAATGTAATGATTCATATTCCTATGACCTTACTATGCCTCCTGGTTGCTTCCTGGCCTATCTCCATGAGCCAAACCACTCAAAATTGGTCTTTCAAAGTGATATGGGAGGCCTGATTCTACAGGGAAAGAATAATAGGGCTTTTCAATACACTCCTGGTTTTCTTAGCAGTCAATCTGCAAGAACTGGAATTGGTTTGGGTACAGTTCTTTTGCGCATCTGTCCTCCCATTGCATTTTTACAGTTGTAGAGTTGGTTAAGTAATCAGGGTTTTCAAATGAGAGTGCTGTCATCACTGGTGGCATCACACACCCCTTTTAGGGCTAGTTTAAAAAAGAAAAAATGAACACATGGAGAAGTCTTTGCATGGGGAAGCCTAAAAGAGAACCAGTCCCACCATCCGTACTTAAGGTCCATTCACTCCCCCCACCCCCCAGCCCCCAGCCAAAACTGAAAAGCTCTCTTCAGGCTGATCCAGGGCTAGGAGGTAGAGGCTGGCACCGGTGTGGCAAACCAACCTCTGTTGGGATGGAGCCTGGAGCAGCAGCTATATGCTTTTCAAACAGTGCTGCTTTTTCTGGTGCCAGAAGTGGTCACGCCCCTGTCCCCTCGGCCCTAGTGCTTTTGAATTATTTTAAATTCATCATTTCATAGTGTTATATCAAACTATGGTTGTAATGATACATGCAACAGATTCTTTGAATTCCAATCCTTCATTAAAAAAAATATTAAGTCTCTAACCCATTCCATTGCAAATATAATGCCTTTTTCCTTATATTTTTGCAAAAAAAAGGGGGCTAGATATTTACTTTTCTAAATGAAAGCTGGGAATTAAGAGAATCTGTTGCATGTATTGATGCAATGGTAGGTCATATGTTGTTATGAAAATGACAATTAAAAATGATAGAAAACAAAAATGGGAGGGGGGAAAGGAGGGTGGGAGATTGTTTCAATGATCAAAAAGTAGGTTGGAGATAGTGGGGGGGAACAGGCTGGACAAATAAAACTGGAAGAAACATTATGCATGAGGAAAAAGGCTCAAAAATCAGTTTCCAGAAAACAATTAAGGTAAAAGTATTCTCAAAAGAACTGGAAAAAGAGAGGGGGGGAATAAAAAAAATTGAAGCAAAAACTGAAGCAAAAAAAGTGCACACGGAAATCAGGGGATAAATTGAAGCAGTATGAGGTCAGAACTGATAGGGGGAAAGAGTATGGAAAACTCCATACTAGTGAAAGCAGGGGATGAAACCATTATAAATTTGGATTCACTTGTAGTTCGGGTCCATCAGTATTTTGTAACTCTGTGGTTTGGTTCCAGTTGAGCCAGGCTGAACTGGTTCAGATGCACTTCATGTATATGTTATAAAGCCTTTTAACTGCAGTGAACTCGCATAAAATAAATACAATGATAAAATATTTAACTTGAGAAAACGTATATAGCTTTCCACCCACAGGCTATATCCATGCAACAATGCCACTTCCAAAATGACGGTGTGTGCGTGTGCGTGTGCGTGCGTGTCTCTCTCTCTCTCTCTCTCTCTCTCTCTCACACACACACACAGGGAAGAGCAGCCATGATGTAAACCAGTGATACAGCCATATTTTTAAAACTTGTACAGTACCAGGCAGCTCATCATATATACAAAAAAACCCAAAAAACAGAGCTGGAATGGGTTTAGAAAGGTGGCTAACACTGGTATGTCTTCCTATGAAGAAAGGCTAAATATATGAAGCGTTTTTATTTTAGAGGAACAGAAAAAAATGGGGGATGTGACAAAAGTTCATAAAATGGAGGAGGTGGAGACAGCAGACTGAGAACAGCTGTTTTCTTCTTTCTTAATACTTAGAAACAGCCAATGAAGTTGATTGGCTGTAATCTCCAGAGAAGTAATTCATACTATGCATAATTAACTTATGGACCACCAGATGTGGTAGCCAGCCACTAGCATAGGGCTGAACTAGACATCCAATTCAGTTGGGCCATTACAGTGCTGTGGAAGAGTTCCCAGAAGAAGCTTGGAGAAGTACTTTGACTGCTAGTCCCCCACTGTGATAATTTCAGGTAGGCAGCCATGTTGGTCTGCAGTAGAAAAGCAGATTGAGGATATGAGCTTTTGTTGACTCCTGGAAGCTCATGCCATGGACATCAAAGGTGCTACCGGACCTGAATCTTAATCCCATTACAGTCACTTTGTAGATGTCACATCTAGGTTGGTACTCAGTTGGCTTTTATAAATTTAGGGATTATGGTGATCTTTGTCTGGAACTGTACTGCAAATGAGAGCTCATGTGATAGTATGCTAAACCCCTCCACTTGGCTTAAAATCTTAGCCGATCCCAGCTAGTGCCAAGTTATTTTTGTGCCAGCTTCCGAACTTTTTTTTTACCCAGGATTTTTGTTAGTTTTGGAATTGAGCTTTTAAAATATTCTGCTCCAATTACTTTGCCCTTCCAAAATTTATATTGGCACTGCTTAGAGATTGCTCAGTATTTTTATTGCTCTTAAACTATCTATCATTAGTTATGTATAGCTCACCTTTATATTACTGCTGGTGCTATTCTTAAGATCCAGTTATTTATACTGATTGCTGATTGTAAGTTTAGTTTTTAATTGTTCTTTAATTGCAGAAAGTTGGCCTTCAGTACCACTGGCAGTGAGAAGTAGACCAAATGTATGGTGGACAGGTCTCCCCTTATCTCTCTTCTTAGCTGCTCCCCCCCCCCGACCCCATGAGATGGCGGAGGGAGAAGTAAGGAAACTAGCCACTAGAAACCTATAAGAGGACATAAACAGCCAATGGAGAAAGGTCACATACAGATTTCTATCCCCCTTCAGCTTACCTTGTTCTGTTGGGGGAAGGGGGGTAACCTTCAAAATTTTCAACAGGTGCAAGATTCACAGGGTTAAGGTCCAGTAGCACCTTAGAGACCAACTAGATTTCCAGGGTATGAGCTTTCAAGATATGATGAAAGGAGCTTTTACTCTTGAAAGCTTATACCCTGGAAATTTAGTTGGTCTCTCAGGCTGGCTGTGAATCAGCACTCTGCTAGTTCAACTCCTACTGGTGCCATGAATTCTGCAGGTGGCCTTAAGTTACTCCTCACAGCCTCAGCTCCTCCAGCTGTATTGTGGGAATAGCAACAACACTGACTTGGTTCACCATTCTGAGTGTGGTACTCATTTGTCCAGAAGGGCTATATATAATCACACTCTAGTTATTAAGGTGCTAGTGGACCCGAATCTTGCTCTTCTACTACAGACCAACATGGCTACCCACCTGAAACAACATTCACAGGGGCCAACTGGGGGTAGAACGGACTGTGTCAGGGGAGAGCAATTTTCAAATGGTTTCCAGGCGCAGACTTTCTGCAAGGGGAAGGGGGGTAGCTGAGCATGGGAAAAGATCTAGCCCAACTGCATCTCTTTTGTAAATTCCTACTGGCACAAGTTTTTCAACATAGGGAAACATTTGTTAAAATAAATGATTTCCCTACCTGCACTCTAAAGCGGCACTATCTATTAGCCAAGGAGCCTACCATTTCATTCTGTTGCATGTGGAGACCAGGCCAGAAAGGGGCTGCTCTTACATGGCAATCATGTAACTCTGAGAAGGAGCTCAAGGACATAATTTGGACTAGCTGAACACTTTCCTCCCCTGAACAAACAGCTGATACAGGGGGAAAGAAACAGAAGGATGGGTATGTCAATGGCTCCCTTTCCTCTGTGCTGCCTACTATCCCCTTGACCATTACCTTGCTTAATGCTAGGGGAATTTTAGAATTTTCCAGTCACATCATGGCTTACATATGGCTACTTTCGATCTAACAGTGTAACACAGCATTAAATCTTTTGAAATTCCAAATTTGCTCAACATTTCCTTTACTTTTTTCTTGATTTTCATTTGAGTGAACCAGTCTGAATACAGGGCCAAGAAAATGCAGGAAATAGAACTATCAACTCGCCCTTCTCTCTTTTTCCTCCAGTGGGGAAACAAAATGTCTCTTCCTGTGCCTGTACTTAGATGGACACTCTTTTTACCATCTTAAAAGGATGAGCCTGAAGCCTGATACTGATTGAAACATTTTTACCTGACCTTTCTTTGTGGTTCATGGTAGCTTACAATAGTAGATTAAAAACACAAACCAAAAAATCCTCCCAAATTCCTCCTTCCCCACCTTAAAAGATGCCTACTGTTCAACAACCCCCCCCCCCCCGGCCAACAAGCCTTGCAGCACCTCTTGAATATCTTCAAGGTGGGGGCTCCCCTGACCTCCTCAGGAAGCCCATTCCATAGAGCAGGGGCCACAATGGAAAAGGCCCAGGCTCTGGTCGATGACAAACAGGCTACCCTAAGAGGTGGGATCACCAACAGATGACTGCCTGAAGACCGTAAGTGGTATGCACAGGGACTTAATGGAAGGAGGTGGTCCTTCAAATATAGTGTTGGATTAGGATACTTTGGTTCAATCCCCATTCACTCATTCAGCTCACTCCAGGTGAGCTGGCAACAAATGGCCACTTCATTCATTCAAGGGCTTGTAGAAACACAGGTTACTCGTGCTATACCAGCTTCTAATGTATAATTTCTGCAAGTTCTGCAACTAAAGACTCCGGAAATTGGCTTTAGGTTTCAATATTTTTGTCCAGAGGGAGTGGAGCTTCCCACCTGGACTTGCCACCCCAGGGCCCCCTGGACGCCACTCCAAGCTGGTGGGGGGGGGGGAGGCATGACAACCGCCAACCAGGCCAGCGCCAGGCTGGGAGGGCCAGCAGGAGGTGCTGGTTCCAGTGGCGCCGCAACTCAACTCCCAGCTGGAGTGGGGGGAAGGCCCATCAGCCTACCGCTCAACTGGGTTGGGGAAGGCCTGGTCGCCACTGCGTCCTGACTGCCAGTGGGGGTGGGAGGAGACCCTGGCAGCAGCTTCAGGATTGTGGGCCCCGCAGAGCGGGGGGGGGGGAGGCTGTAAGATGCCCTCAATGAAGAGAGAGCAAGAACTGCTCAAGGTCAAAAAGATTACAACAGGAACAAACACCTTCCATTTTCAGTTTCCCACCCTGGGTTCAAATAACAGAAACACTCCCAACAGCATCAGCTTCAGCTGCAAGGGGGTATTGAATATGACAGTAGTTCACCTGGCTGGCTTCATCAGGGAAGGTGTGGCCCCATTCTCTCATGAATTCTGCTGCTTGCACTAGGAAGTACCCCAACTCATCTGGGTCCCCTTCAAAGCAGGCTTCTAGTTTCTGTAGGCCCCACAGCAGCTGCAGTGGAGGTCCAGGGATCAGCCCAGCTGGGTGTACAGGTTGGGCCAGTAGGCCAGCTGATACTGGTGCTTCTTGCCCATCTGGGGAAAGGATGGGCAGCTGGTCTTGTGGCACTTGTGCGGCTTGACCCAGGTTGCCGCCTTGGCTTCCCGGCGGTGGACCAGGTTGGAAGGCCATCTGCATCATCTGTTGAATATTCTCCATGAAAGCATTCAAGTCACACCTCATCTCCCCCAACTCGGCTCAGATCTCTTGCACTTCTTCAGCAGAGGGTGCTTCCAGTGTTCCTCTCCCTCCTGATTCCTCATCACTTTCTCCTCCTTCCTCAGGGAGGAAGAGAGGGAGAGAGAGAGAGAGAGAGAGACACCAGCGTATCCATCCCAATGGAGTGGGGGGGAGGGAACCCAGGGTGTTGTCAACCTCCTTTCTGAGGCCAACCTGGGAACCATCCTAGAGGTAGCCAACCTGGAGAGCCAGACCTCCCAGGCTCTGATGTCCCCCAGGGAGAAGCCTGGCAATTTTCAAGCAAGGCTCTTGAAAAAATGGCTTCTGAAGATAACCATGGCTTAAGTAACACCAACTTTTGCCTAATATTGGGAAGGGGAACAGATGCTTCTATAATTACCTTAAAGTTGAGTAGGGCAGAGTGCATGCATATGTATGGGTTCCAGGGGAATGAATGCAGGGAAGCATTCAGATTTGCATGTTCATATTCTTGCATTCATATGGATATGTATAAAAAGGAAAATGTTTAAGTTGGAAATTGAGCTCAAAGTTGTGTTTTCCCGCTGCCCTTAGAAATCAATATAGAATTGGCAATGCGACCCCAGCTCAAAAATAGTTCCTTTACGCTCTTAAAAGCATTTTGTTATAAAACGGAAAGCAGTAACAGAAACAATGTTGTAAGTGTGGAATTTCCTGCATTCCTTTCTGTTAAGAGTCTGAATCTGTAGTTCTCTTTTAAATTAGAGTTTTTTTAAAAAATAAAAGTTAAAACAATTGAGATTGCATAGTTGGGGGGGGGGGGGACAGGAGCCCCATGGCACAGAGTGGTAGGCTGCAGTATTGCAGTCTCAGCCAGGGACTGGCGAAGGCAATGGCAAACCACCCTGTAAAAAGTCTGCCAAGAAAACGTCGTGATGCAATGTCCCCCCATGGGTCAGTAATGACTCGGTGCTTGCACCTTTACCTTTTAGTTGGGGGGGGGGAGCACAATGCTATTCCAGAATGGCTTAAATAAACACATATATGTGTCCAATGCAAGTTAGTAAAAAAGTGTATTACTCTGGTTTTGGTTTACTTTTGAATGTCAGCGGCATTTTGTACATAACCTACTGCAGTGTACTGTAGATTTGCAACACTTCTCTCCTCTCTCTTGAACTGGATCTTGGCATCACTCTCAAAAACTGCTTTCAGGCAAGTATTCCTTTATGCATTTCTGCACTCCTTTAGGCAAACCACTTATGCACTCTCTCTCCCAGGGCAGGTTTGCTTTCTCTTTGAAGTAGGTTACTTGAATAGCACACTTGCAGAAGCATGCTTTTGAAAATGACTTTTAAGAAAGACTTTTCTTTGTACTATAATGATACATAGTGCCATCCAGAACTAAAATGACTCAAACCCAAAATAAACAAAAACACACCCAATATGATTACACACAATTATTCTAATAGTGGCACACGTGTGGGTCTGGCATAGGCACAGATTTAAAACTCTGAAAAGTACCTTTCCAATGATACTGTTGAAATAACTGTACCAGTAAGAAGAATTAGAAAGAACTATTGTAATACAGACACAGCCTCTCCCTCCTTTCCCATGCCACTTTTCCAAAGTATGGGTTGATGCATTATTTTTTCAGGGACATCCTCTAAAAGATTTTGGTATTTTCCCCTTCATTGGCTTTCACTGCTTCCTTTTCTTTATAGATCCAGAGGAGTTAGCCGTGTTAGTCTGTAGTAGCAAAATCAAAAAGAGTCCAGTAGCACCTTTAAGACTAACCAATTTTATTTTATTGTAGCATAAGCTTTCGAGAATCAAGTTCTCTTCATCAGATGCCTGATCCGAACTGGTCAAATACAGAAGAGGAGGGGAGGGGAAAGAACAGGACATATATCACAAGAAGACAGAATGCAATTAGTGTGAAGGCAATCAAAACATTCCTTTGCTTGTAAATGTAAACATCTCCTTTTGGTGTGGAGTCAGTTTGCCGCAGTGAAGGTATACAATTCCTATGTAGTATAAGCCCTCGATAACCACAGCTCTCCCTGCCAGCTGCATCTGACAAAGAGAACTGTGGTCCCCGAAAGCCTTCAGCCCCGAAAGGCTGCTGAATTGGAATTCATATGCAAATTTGACTCTGTCAAGCTGGGACTGAATAGAGACTATGAATGGTTATCACATTATCACAGGTAACAGATTTCCTTTACAGAGGCGTGGTCTGGGGGAGCCCAGAGACGCCTGGTGTGGGCTTTGTTTGTCAATTATCTCAGCCTGAGTGCCTGTGGGCTTTCGGGGACCACAGTTCTCTTTGTCAGATGCAGCTGGCAGGGAGAGCTGTGGTTATCGAGGGCTTATACTACATAGGAATTGTATACCTTCACTGCGGCAAACTGACTCCACACCAAAAGGAGATGTTTACATTTACAAGCAAAGGAATGTTTTGATTGCCTTCACACTAATTGCATTCTGTCTTCTTGTGATATATGTCCTGTTCTTTCCCCTCCCCTCCTCTTCTGTATTTGACCAGTTCGGATCAGGCATCTGATGAAGAGAACTTGATTCTCGAAAGCTTATGCTACAATAAAATAAAATTGGTTAGTCTTAAAGGTGCTACTGGACTCTTTTCCTTTTCTTTAGAATCTCAATAAACGGAAGACTCAGGTGCCCCCCTTGGTTGAGATCTGAGACACCACTCCTAGATTTTACAGTTCTGTACATGAAATTGTGGGTCTCCTCCAGTTTTTCTTCTAGGAACATCTCTTCCCAGTTCTGTTGCAGGACACAGAACTGTTGCTGCGACTTCTGTCTGCCACCTTCTTTCAAGGCAAGCAGAGGATGGAGATAGAGGACGCTTGCATTATGCCACCTACTCTGCAAGAGAGGGAGGGAGAGCAAGGAACCTTCCCCTGGCCCACTTGTGTTTTATTTTATGCTTTTGTTAATCATCTTGAGTTTCTTTTTCAACAAATAAACTCAAGGCAGTTAACAAAATGATGAAGTATAAATGGCTCAAGGGAAGGGTCCTCCCTTTCCTGCAGAGCAGCTGGTATGATAGAAATACAAGAAGCAAGGCTTACAGTGCAATCCTAAGAACACTTTCCTAGTAGTAAGCCTCAATGAACAGATCTGAATAGGTTCCTAAGTAGATCTGCTTAGGAATAGCAATGTTAGCTTAACTGAGCATAGATTTAATGCCCACAAGGCTCAACTGAGCCATGTTCTCCCATTCCTCACACAAGAAGCATGCGTGCAAACAGTGCAAGGAGAATAGAGCCACATATGCCCCTTATCTACATCCAGCTCCTCCTCCATGTGCTCTGCAATTTATTCATGGCTCTGGAGCACAAGTAACTTGATTGATACATGGAGGGAAAGGCTGGATGGGGTTATAGAAGACGTACATAGGCTTTCCATTCCTTGCAATACTTACTTGTCCTGCTTACCTGCCGTCTGGCTGGCCTACCTCTCTGCACGCACGCACGCACGCACACACACACACACACAAGTGGGGAAGGGGTAGGAAACCAGGGTCCACTGCGCTTTGTGGAACTCTGTACGGAGAATGCTGACTGGATCAAGTCCATAGTAATTAGCTGCTATAACAGAAGCAAGCAAGAGAAGGAAGGAGAGATAATATTGTATTTATTTGGGGGCCAATGAAGAGGCAAACTTCAGAAAATGCTAAACAAAGCTGTATTTATTCCTTTACTGAAATATTCCAGATTATTACCTGCCTGATGTATTTTGAATATTTTATCAATGGGAAGAAGTCACTTTCTTGTCTCCTAGATAAGGCTACTTCTTTTTTCTTGTGAAAGAACACTTATCTTTTCCTTCCTGTTTATTTCATGGCAAAACAATAGATATCTATCAGCATGATTATTCTCAAAGACTGATACATGCAGTCATCCATTGACACACATCTCATTTCTGACAGAGTCATCCCACAAGGTAACTCAGTTTCTGTGGTCGCCGCTGCAATAAGTGGGCTACTTCATCATTAGGAATAATTTCAGCTCTAAACAACGGGCAGAGCTAGAGTTGATCATGATTCCACAACAGCAATACAAATATTTGGGGTGTTTTTTCACTGTGCTATCATGAGCAGTTCTAAGAGTTCAGGCAGCTTAGGTATTAAAGGGCTAAGTATTGTGTGTGATCATGTGAGAGATGCCCCAGTGGCTTTTTTTCAAAAAAGAAAAATTATTTGGGAACAGGGAAACCTACGGAAGCAACAGGGGAGGAAAAGGGGTGTTTAACTGTAGCTGTTTCTTTACTCCAAATTGCCTCTAAAATGTACGTTTCCTTTCACACAGTTCAAAATGCGCATATGTGAAGAAAACACAAATTTAAAAAACTAGAAGGGGAAGGAGAGCCACTTTAATTAAAACTGGAAGCATCTTCCCCTATCCAAAATTTGCCCTTCTAGAAACAACTTTTCTGGGGGGAAAAGGGTTGTGTACTGCTACATACCTTTGGGTGGAATGTGTAATTTGCTCTTCAGAGAGAGTGAACTGGAAAGTTTCTAATTTCACCCCAGCCATGAATTTATTAAGTGGCCTTAGGCAAGCCACTGTTCTCGAACTTCAGCCCCTTCCCTCCTCTGCAACACAGGGATAATACTGGTCTCTCTCATAGAGCTGTTATAAAGATTACTGAAAGTAATGCTCTGAACCCTTGATATATACTCTATTCAATGCTACTGGTTTCAATGAAATAGCAAGGTTTGATTCTATCAAAGTCAGCCATCAATGGCAAATAAAACCTAGTTCTTTTTCAGGAGATCTTTCCTATGAAAACAAAACCATTCTTTATAAGACTTTAATCACAACCCAAGGTTAATGTTGCAATGATGAACAGTCAACAGTATCTTGTAAGGGGTGGGGGGGGGGGAAGAATTGTTATCGTGAAGATTGCTGCTGGTGCTCTAGATATGCAATGTGGTTCTTTTTTGCATATTCATGTTTTCCTTGGATCAGGGCCTTAATCCACAAACTATAAAGATCAACATATTTGTTTCAATTGGTTTAATCTCTTTGGCTTTAATTGTACTTTCCTAGTTTGAGAAAATCTGTATTTGTTTTATTACGTGTCAGTTTGGATTTCATTTGAGACATCTGCAACACTTACCTATCTTTCTTTGGCTACACTCAGACATCACGACACTACGCTCTAAGGGAAATGAACACAGCTTCTTGCTCTGCTCTTGTCCTGCTCTCTCCTCTCTGTGCACAGAGTTTAATGCAAAAGTTCCCAGTCTGATCAAGCTTCACTCACCATGCAGTCTTGAATGCAGGTACCTCAGGGAATTAGAGTCTGTTTATTCCACACATCCTGGCATTCTAAGCTAGGATCATGTAGGAAACCACGATCCACAGAAATGCTTGAATTCAGACATTTTATTTGATTCATTTATTTATTCGATTCATTCATTCATTTATTTATTTAAAACATTTATTATCTACCTTTCTACCATGCAGGACTCAAGGTATTTAAAACATTTATTAGCCCCCGTTCTACCATATACACTAAAAAACAATTTAAAACACAGTTTATGACTGCCAGTAACTAGAGAAAGTTAATTAGATGCAGTCCTAAATAACACCATCTTCAGCTGCCTCCTAAGACCGACAGTGTGGGGGCCAGGTGCATGTCCCTGCTGAATTTGTTCCATAATTGTGGAACTGCCACAGAAAAGGCTCTCAAGTAACCACCAACCAACATTCTTTGGTTGACAGGACAGTTAGGAGGGCCTCTCACTGTGATCTTAACTCCTGGGCAGAAACACATGGGAGATGGTGAACCATAGCTTGATCAAACTGGAAAATTTTATATCAAGATCAGTGAACAACATGAAAAACAATGAGTACACATAAGTGCGGCCACAAGCTGTGTTTGTGCCTAAGTGGAGTTTAATTGCAACTTGTCTGATATTTAAACACAAAACTGGTATCATCTGCACATCTGTGAAGATGCATCATGCTATAAACTGAAAAGATGCCCTATTTTAATGCAGACCAATGAAAATTTGGACAAAAATAGGGCACTTGTGACTATTATTGTTGCTAATGCAACAGATTAATTTATTTCCTTGCTTTCAGAACCTGAAGACAAAAAGTCTGGGGAAAGTCAATGGATGGTCTTCTTTAAACAGGTCCCTGTAAAATATTACAAGCATTCAGAATTCTGGATTGGTTCTTGCTTATGTTGAATTACTTTTCTGAACAAAACTTGTAACACTTCATATCCTGGAGCATCTCATCCCAATGATCCCATTCAAGGTTTACAAAAAGATCTCTCAAGAAAGCACCCACCAAACTTATTCAGGATGGTGCCGTCTCCTGCACTGTTCTGAAGTTCTAGGGCTCTCCGGTGAATTCAGCTAAGAAGCTGAGATTCTAAGTCACAAAGCTACTTGTTTTTTGGAACAAATATCTGTGAAGCTTGACAGAAAAGACTCCAGGATGCAGGACCGAGCTCAGGGATGCACCCCTAAATTATAGTTGGAAACAACTGAAATAATTCAACTTACCTTTCAGTAAACATGCATAAGGTTTCCAGTGATGCCTGCAATCTGCCGTTAAATCAATTGCTCCCAAATAAACGCGCTTATGAGATCAGACTAGAGAACAAACAACTAACAAATGTACATCTCTATTCCACTCCAACTCGCAGCCAAGCGAGTTCAGGTCGGATCCTCCTGAACAGCCCAACCCCGGGTTCCAAAGGGCTTGCTCCCAAGCACACGTGTACAAGATTACACGCTAAAGCAACGCGAAACGCCCTATCCCCTTGTGCTTCGAAGGATGCAGGCGGGCCACTCAACAGGTGAAGCTTCCTCCATCCTCACTGCATTTCGACCTACCCCACGGCTGCGAGGGGGAGAAAGACCAAAAGAAAGGAGGGAGGAGGCAACCCTGAGCAGAATACGAAGCGTGAGGACAGGCCTGAACCCAGGCACGGTAATCAGTCAAAGACACGACCTCTCCACCCCTCCCCACGCACGTACCCTTCGCTTTCCGCAGCTGCCGCGACGCCTCAGCCGCCGGAGCCCACCGCGCAGAAGGCGCCAGCTGGCGTCCGGCTCCCCTCACAGCGGCGGCCCATTCCCCTCCTCCGCGCCTCCCGGCCTGTCACTAGCGCAAGGCGGAGCGCACACGTATCCCTCCGCCCCAGCAACAACGCCACTAGCCTCAGCAGCCGGCGGCAGCGGCGGAAGGATACTCGAGAGCTTCCAGCCAAGAGCCAAGGATTTTTTCCCCTCCGCCGCCCTCCCCCTCTCTAGTTCTCCTCACGCCGCTCTCTGCTGCGGTCGGGCGCTGCCCAGAGGCCTGGCTTTCCAGTGAACGAGCAGGCGGGCGGCCATCACGGTAGTTGCCAGCGCCTCAGGTGGACCCACCCCCTTGGCCCCTTCCCCCGCCCGCCCGCCTGCCGCCGCCGCCCTTCCTTCCTTCCCCGCCCGCGGGTGCTGCTCCTCGCCCCTTCTTTTTCTCTTTCCCCTCCTTCCTCTCGTCCTCCCTTCCCTCCTTCCTTCCCGCCCGTCCTCCTCCTCCTCCCGCCGCCTGTCGTAGTCCCGGCTCCCCTCCGCCAGGCGCAAGCCGAAGATGGCAGGCTGGCAAAGCTACGTGGATAACCTGATGTGCGATGGCTGCTGCCAAGAGGCCGCCATTGTCGGCTACTGCGACGCCAAGTACGTCTGGGCAGCCACGGCTGGGGGCATCTTCCAGAGCATTACGGTAAGGGGACCAGCCCGGGGGTGGGGAGAAGCGGTTGGGTTGGAGGGGGAGCGGGGATCCCCGGGTGGGCGCCCAGGGCGGCACCGCGAGGGAGCGGGCGACGAGCCCGCAGCTGCAGGCGGCGGGAGTGAAAGAGGCGCTTAAATCCCACACGCGGGGTTGCGAGTGTGACCCGTTCTCGCCGCTATGCGCCCACATGGGTACGAGGACAGGGTCTCTCTCTCGCCTCCTTTGTAAAACCTTCTCCCCACCTCAGCAGGAGTGGGTCGCGCTGCCTCGCTGCGGCCTGCCCTTTCCTAAACGAAAAAGCGGCTGGAGGGTCCTGCCTCCGCCTAGGAGCCGAGGTGGGCGGGGAGCGGAGGAAAAGCAAAGAAATCTCGGAGCTGGAGGGAAAGGAGAAGTGTGCGGGGGGGGGGGGCGGTGAAAGAGCCGGTGCTTTCCCGCCCCCCGCTCACGCTGTGAGCCCTGGGCTCCTTATCCCCTCTAAAGGTGGTAGGGGGTGGGGGAGAGGAAACCGAGTGGCGCAGGCGAAACCCCGCTGGGCACGGGCGGGTGTCCATGGCTGCTCTCTCCTTGCTGCCCCCGGTGAAGATTATGACGGCCGTAAAAGCGCTTTTCATAGGAAGGCTGCTGGGAGAAGAGGGCAGCCTGCATTGGCTAGGCCTGGGAGCTGCTGGGGCGCTCCCCCCCAGGAGAGAGGGGGGGGAGGCTCTTTATCTTTCTAGGCAGGACCTGGGAAAAGCCGGGCGCGGAGCGGCTTGCGTTCAGCTCTCGAAGGCGGGAGGGGGGAGTTAACTCGGGGCTCCCTCCCCAGCTTCACATGTAAGCAGGGCTGGTCTGGGACCGGGATGTCCACAGGCCCAGGCTCCTGGGGGACCATTTTGCATGCCAGGCTTGGGGTGCTTAATTGTGTGCGGGGAGCGCGGGGGGCTGGGTGGGAGTGAAGCACGAGCCGGCAGTTCGGCCGGAGGAGGAGAGAAAAGGCCGGGCACAGCGAAAGGGGGGAGGGGTGATTCTTGGAGAGCCTTTGCGTAGGGTTCCTTCCACTCAGGTCCTCGCTGCTGGGTAGGGATTTACGAATCTAGCGTAGGAGGCTTTTGTGAATCCGTTCCTCGCCACTGGCTCCATGTTTTTCACCTCCAAGATGGCGCACTGCCGCTGATTTTTTTTAACCCCTCCTTTTCTCCCTTATTTCCCGCGATATTAATCACCTCTCTTTCTGCACTGCAGTCTTTTCTTTTCTCTTTCTCTCTCCATCTCCGCCCCCCCTCCCCGAGCTTGGGTTTGCCACAAAGTATATGATCCTGTGAGGAAGACGTTAAAAAATAAAGGTGGGGGGAGCTTTAGACGGTTCCTTGTTGAGTGTTCCCTTGGCTATATGGCACTTTAAGCCTGTAGTGTTGAAATGCATATCGGGATTATATAACTTTCTATAGGACTCGCCCTTTCCTTGCCAGTCCATCAGATATCTAATATGAACTTTGCATTACAATTGGGGTAGTTACTGGCAGGCTCTTCCTTCACCCAATGCCATTTTGGCTAGCTGCCTACTTGTCTGTTTATGCAGGCAATTTTCATTTGGAAAAGCAAGCTCTGTCTCAGTAAAAGGCAGGCAGTTCTTTTCTTGCCAGTAAGTACCCCTTTGTGGGAGTAATGTGAGCACTGCCATGAGTATGAGTTGAGTTGAAGCATGGCTTACCCTGTCTTACCTGCAGCAAGCATAGGACTAGGTTTAAAAAAGCGGTGTCCTTGGTAGCTGCTGAGCTAGTCTGTCTCACTACAGCTGGGATGTTAATAGGCAAGTGAGCTCCTGGCTTATGGTTGGGAATGGCTGAGGCCTGCTATGACTCTGCAGTTCTGCTGGAAGGAGACGCCTCTTCCATCACACAGTGTTGGAACTCACTTTCTTTGGGCTGCCTTGCTGCTTTCCCTCTGTTTCTAAGACCTCTGTTGTATCAACAATTGTTCGTCCCAAAGAAAAGAGGATTAATACTCCTGCCATTACTCAGCTGCTGCTACATAGGGAGTTTCTGAATTTTTCCTTGACTTGGGAAGCAGTGCTGTCTGTCCCCCCTCCCCCAACCCAATGTTTTCTGTCTAAATGGCCATGATAGCCTTGGAGTAACTGAAATCTGAACTCATGCTGTGCTATCTGCTTGAGAAAGCAAAAACAGACAGGACAATCTTAGCTACACGTTGCTTCAGAAGCATGGCTTTAATAGCATCCTAAATGCCTCCAGGCAGCCCTGTAACTATAAATGATAGAGATATTTGGCATTTTATGCCAATATTTCATTTGAACCAGCGTAGATCCTTTACAGTTCTGTTTTCTTGGCCTTATCAAGGAGGGTCCTGCACAATTCTCTCCTTTGTATATTAACCCAACTCCAAGGTCTGTACCCCCTTCATCTGTTGTATATTTGGTCAAAATGGCATAGTTGGATGCTGTTTTAACTAAATAAGGACAGTTTGGGTGTCTGTTAAGCATTAGTTTGAGTTGCTCATCACTTTTCTTAAAAACTAGCGTCTGAAGTTTCTTGTGCTCTTTCTGCTAGCCAAAAAGGAACAGTAATCTATGCTTGTTCAGTGTATATGCATGTAGAGTCTTGAGAATCTGTGTAGGAGACTTGGTCTAAAACTCTTTGGACTTCTCTTTTGACAGCCTGTAGAAATAGATATGATTGTAGGAAAAGATCGCGAAGGTTTCTTCACCAACGGTCTAACTCTTGGTGCAAAGAAGTGTTCTGTGATCAGAGATAGCCTCTATGTGGACGGTGACTGCACAATGGACATCAGGACAAAGAGTCAAGGTGGCGAGCCAACATATAATGTTGCTGTAGGCAGAGCTGGCCGAGGTAAGCTTAAATTCTTCTAATGGAAAAACATGTTGGCTTTAAATAATTTCAGTTGCTATTGACTTCATTAACCCAAAAGATCTTTCTACAAAATGATCTTGGCTGTCAAAGATCTTTGTGAGAAGCAAGACTGCATTCTTAAAGGGTGAAATAAATATACAACAAGATGCAATTTGGCAATCAAAATAACAGCCAGTATGTCCTTGGACATGCGTAGTGTAGTTGCTGTATGTCCAGGGAGGGTGTGTACTTGCTCTGAAAGTTTGTTTGGTTGTTTTGAATAAATAGTTCATAGACTACTGCTTAGTTAAAGGGATTAGATCAAGATGGGTAGCCACATTAGTCTGTAGTAGTAGAAAAGAGTACGAGTCCAGTAGTGCCTATAGGACTAACAAAATTTGTGGTAGGACATGAGCTTTTGATCGTCACAGCACATTTCTTCAGTTGTGGCTCATGAAAGCTCATACCCTTGCACAAATTTTGTTGTCTTATAGGTGCTTCTGGACTCTTGGGCTTTTCTGCTAGTTAGAGTTATTTTTAAAATATAATTAATTTATAAATTCAATGTTTGTCTTTTCCTAACCTTGCACATCAAATTAACAATTTGAACAGATGTTCTAAAGTCTGTCTGACATAACTCTTGTGCATTTCTGCTATCAAACATACATGCAAACTGGATAATGCTTGAAAGGAAGGTTCTCTAACAGCCTGATTCTGCACTACTTTTATTGTTCACTATTGTTTTCAACATAATCATTCCAAGAAGTGCAGTCAAGATTGTGCTCTGAACTTGGACACTTGACTGTCCTTCAGCATTCTAACTTACTATGGGGAGAAAATGGTATTTCTTATTAAATGAACCCATTACTCAGATAGTTTTGAAGATTGAGTGTGAAGTCAATTACGTTGTATAATGCAAACTATCAGATTTTAGTTCTTGCAGTTCTAACTCTAGTAGATAAAATTTTTGCAGTTTGGAGTTGGATTAACTTCAGCTACAACTGGTGTTTTAAGGCACATATATTTTGTGTGTTTAACCCATGTGGAAAATAGATATATCTACCAATATATAGTGAGAACATAGGATTGTCTTCAGCACAGAACCAATGTATATCTTAGTGACACCTGCTGGCATGTTATAGTAGGTGCAGGTGGATGTTTTAGTAAAGGTCTTCAGGACACTGCTTATCCTGGCATAAAAATACATTTGGGTTATTTTTGTACTATGAATAATCGTTGATTGACGTAAAAATATTGGACCATGTAAAGTTGATGTAATGGGTACATTCCAGCTCTAAATGCTGTACTAGAATATGAGCTGCCATCTCTCACCATCTTTGCTTTATTTACCTTGATAGATACAGAGGTTTTTTTTCCTGGCCTGTGAAATGCTCTGTGATGCTTATTAAAAAGCTTAATGGCTGTTTTGTTTGCCAAACACTTGTTTGTATAAAAGCCTCCCCTTAAATTAAGACTATACGGAACACTGTCTTAATAATTGTTCTAATATACAGTATTGGAATATGCTTGTTGCACTGCTTTATTAAATGGTGAAATACTTCCTTGTCTAACACACTCCTTTTTAAAACTTCTTTTTCTTTTCTCTTTCAGTCTTGGTCTTTGTAATGGGCAAGGAAGGGGTCCATGGAGGCGGATTGAATAAGAAGGCATACTCAATGGCAAAATACTTGAGAGACTCTGGGTTCTAGTTGCTAGGCAGACTGTTAAGTATTAGGGAAAATTGCTATTAAACTTTCCTGGCAGCAAGCTACATTGTGGAAACTTTATTAGCAATGCAGGGTGATGGGGTATGAACCTGTGTCTCCTTTGTATCCCTCTGTTGGTGGGGAAAGGTGTTACTCTTTCTTTAATTATGTTCATCCTTGTTTCCTTGTGTACTCCAGCATTGGTTATGGTCATGGGAAAGGAAGGTGTCCATGGAGGGACACTCAACAAGAAAGCATATGAACTGGCTTTATACCTGAGGAGGTCTGATGTCTAAGCAGCCTCTCCCCATCCACATAGCAACTGTCTTCATCATCACCCTGTTGTGTTCACAGTACTACCAGAATATAGATGGTGGTTTATTTACACATCTTTTCCCTAATGTCATGGCTCCAGTTACCCTTTTTTGTTTGTATGTTAATCACTGTTGTACCCATGTTCTGTATCTGGCACCATTATTGCAACACCAAGATGATATGCATGATATGTTGAAGCCTTGGAAGGGGAATCATGTCAAGTCCAGGCTTTGCTTTGTCTTAGCAATTAAAGTGACATTGAAAACTAAACCAATTAAAAAAACTAAATAAGGTGCAGATTGTACAATCCAGATTGATCAATGCCTCTTCAGCACTTTGAGCATTTACACAGCTCATTAGTCTTCCTTCTGTAGAGCATGGTTGGGAGGGAAAAAGTGCATGCATATCTCTACTTTCTTCCCCCCTTGTCCTCATCTTTCATCTACTTTTTTGTTTGCTTCATCTATAAATATATATATATACATATTTTTTTTAATACAGTGCCTGGTTTGTTTAACCAATTTGCCGCTTGAAAGCTTTTAAAAGTGTTGCTCTAGTTTTGTTGTTGCTCTTCTGTGTAGACTTGCAAAACTCTTCATGTGTCTGAAGCACATCCTGCTTTTTACAAGGGTAACTGCAAAACTATGAAAGGTGCCGATGCATTTCTCCCCTCACCTTATCACCACCATCACCATCTTGAATGAATCCCCAGGGACATTCCATCACTGCAATAGCTCAGGCACGTAACTTTTTTTTTTTGCCAGCTCCTGTTCTGTAGTTGAACTGTATAAAAAAGGCTGCCATCATGGACTTTAGATATCCCAGTGTAACCATCTGGAGTGTGTCCGGTTTCAGTTTTTCATAGGACCAATTTTGATTTGCAGCATGGGGGGTTTTATATGAAACTGCAGTGTCATTGTAGAAAAACTGCCACCTTCAGCTATATACTGGTAGCCTAGACTGACTTCAGTCTGGCAGATCATTAACTGATAAATAAGACTTGCTGCTCAGATACCAATGTGTTTTGAGGGTTGGTAGCTGTAAAATAAAATGGTCCAAACGGATACCATTTCAGATCTAATTGTCATTTGGCCTGTCATGCCCTTGCTGCAGAAATTGTGGAGTAACCTGCCTTGTGCACTAGTTATTTAAAACATGTGTAACCAAATTGTCAGTTTGAGCACGGTACTAACTTGTATGTCCATTTAAAAGAGAACTGCAGAACTCTGTATACAAATGAGAAAACGGGAGATGGTCTTGGTTGGAATAACTGAGTTGGCTGTCTTGTGATGAATTTTTAATATGTATTCTGTGCCATACTAATGTTTAAAAAAAATGGAACTGTTGCTATTGTGAGATGGATTTTAACTGACAAGAATGGTTTCTTCTGAATGGCACTACTTTAGGGACACTCTAGTATTTGCTTCTATTGTTTGGGCCTTGTGGATAATGTACAGACTTAAAACAAATTCTTGTTGCTGATTTGTCCATTTCTTTCCCTGCACTTTGTTACATCTGGGATACAGTCTAACTCATCTGATTTAATATGCATTTCAAAAAATGCCATAACTATTAAACACCTTGTTTACAGACAGATGAAATAAATTTATTCCAACCAAATGAACTAAGTGTGTTTTTGTGATTTGTTCATTCTCCCACCCCCTCCAATTTTGGAAGACTTTTATAGTCGCCTCTTTTCTATGTTTGTAGTGCTATCTTGTTCGATGGCATGGTGTACATAACCTTGGAGCAGCTCATTGAGTGTAACAAAGCTACTCTGAACTAAGTCTTTACAGTGTAACCTTTAATGTAATAAAAAGCTATTACCAGGACTGTGAAATAGTTTTTCTAGATTTTGATAACAACATATGAATCCCTCCAGTTTTGAGAATTCTGTGTATCTGGATTGTATATTCATGCAAAATAATATGTCTGCTATTATACAAAAAGTATTTCTGAAGTATTCCCTTTTTTGTCTACAGTGTCTTGTGGAGCTACTATTCTTGTTCTTATGGGAATCAAGTTGAGTTTTCTGCTAGTGAGTTTTCTTTGACCTGTACATTGGAACACAAAGCTAATGAATGCATGAATTATTGAATTGAAGGCTATCTTCTAGTTTAAATGGGAGATAGTAAAACTCAGCTTGGGTGGATATGAGATTTGTAGACTGCTAGCTGCAGTGGTGACTGTCTTCAGACTGATCAGTTGCCTCTAAAGATCTCGTTATCTCCCAAGGACCGTCTCTGTAAATCTGTAAAACCCTTGATGTATTCTTTTCCAAGACTGCAGCTTTATCTTTGTTTCTCACATTGATAAGTGTGTTAGTCTCCTGTATGTATGTAAAGCCTGTTAGTTTTTTCAAGTAAAATTTTCTTCCACTCTCCAAAAACTGCTTAGAGGCAGACTGCCTACTTTAAATAAACAGGCATTTATTTAAATACTTTCCTCATTACCACCAAAGTGGTTCTAAATTTGCCAGTGGAGCTCCATTATCCTTCTAGCCTAAGAGATGCAGAGAAATCAAGTGTTGTTTGTGAGTTCTTGCAAGTACAACTATAGTTAATAACAGGGCAATGCTTAAGATGGCTGCAGGTGCTGGTAGCTTTCTCTAATAACAGACAAATTGCAGTGCTGTTTGATCTTAGAGATTCTCTTCCTTCTATAATTCCTGTAGCCTATATTCCAGTCCAGACCAAGAAATCACAGTGTACGCATGTATTATGACATCCACTACATACTGTAATCCCAGTTCTTTAGTTATGTCAAGACCTGCTTCATAAGATGTTAAAGTTGGATTGTCAAAGTTGCCTCTTGAACATTTTTGAGTGGCCTTATAAAACAAGACATGCTTTTAAAAAACCTTTCAGCCCTCTCTTAAAAGCTATACTTGTAGTTTATTGAAGTTTGTAAATCTCACCTAATTGAGATTTGGAATCAGATTAAAATGGAAAGAAGGAATCTAGCTAGACATGAGCAACAACACATGAAATACTATTTTCCCCACGTCCTACTCCAAAATGTAAATGAGCTTGTGCCATTCTCATTTGAATCTACCTGACTTCTCAAGATACCTTTTCTCCATTTCCTTGTTAACAAATCATCTGTACTTTGTGAAACTTGCTGTTGAGATTTAAATGATACACTTTTCTGGCATGTTTTGCAGATAGAGATGCATTGATGGGAGATCATCTTTGTCGATTACTAGCTGATCAAAATGAGGTTGTTTGAGTTGAATGAAGGCTGTTCCTCATCTGTAACATTGTATCATGCTAAGTCTTTGCTCTTTCACTGTGTTCTCTCTGGTGTGCAGTCTTGCTAACTCTACCCTTTGGCTCATAGATTGTGCCATATCTATTATGGTAACCATTCCTGTCTCTGGGATGGTTCACTCAATAGCTATTCATGTTAATTGAATCTCCCTTTTTAGTATGAAAAGGTGAATAAAGCATCCTGGTGCCTGACATCTCATTATACTCTGATTGCCCTCAGTTTTTTTTCAATGGTGATTTTTTTTTTTTGTAAATACTTAAGGGCTGGATTGTGGATAGCTGGATTGTGGTTACAACTGATTTCACCATTGCTCTTGCACATAGTTTTTAACTACTACTACTGTCTTGGTCTGACCTAGCTGTGTCTGATGTGAAGGTTTAATAAGCTTAAAGGCAGCTTGGAGTACTCGAGAGTCTACGTTACTGTAGTTTGATCAATATTATGTTTTAGCTGATTCTGTGATGTTTCTTTTTATGGCATAGTTATTAATGGATTGTTTTCAGTAAGCCTCTGCTCCTGTCACTCAGTTGGGCTTTGAACTTTAACAGTGGCTTCAGCTGGATTTCATTGTGATGGATCAAATAAAGTATGTAATCTGTTCCCTTCCAACAAAGGGAGTAAGACTTCATATGTTTTGCTGGTGATCTGTAGGGGCTTGAAAGTCTGGAGAAGGAGCAAAAATGGAAACCTATACTAACAGGCAACCTTTTTGAACCAGCAGCCCAAAAAACTATTATTTGTGAGAAGATGTTGGCTGTCAGTGAAGGGTGGAAGCAAAGGCAAAGGTTGTGCTTGGCTAGATGTAGTAGGCATAAACATACTTTCAGTTCTGTTGCCAGAGCCTTGAGGACTCCCCTCCAATACTTGGGCAGAAAACTCGCCCTGTGAGATGAACAAAATGGTCTGGCCTGCTTCTATTTAGTACTTGTTGCTTGGGTTGTCTACCCCTATTTTGTACAGTTCTGGTCAGTGCTCATTGTTTAAGCTACTACAATGTGTATTCCATGAGGCTTGTAAGGTTTCCCTTTGGAACAAATGATAAATTGCATAGCACTCCTTAAACAGTGGTATTATTTTGACCAGCTATTGTATAGGATTAAGGAGACTTCCTGTTCTAAATGGTTATTTGTTTTTTGTAGTCTGCCTTTCTCACAGAGACTCAAGGCAGATTACTCAGTTTAAGTACAATCAAGCAGAAATCTGATACAGAGCAGAAAAAATGCTAAAACAAAACAAGTAAATTGACACGACATATTAAACAATGTGGAACTATCCAGTAGGAGCCTACTTACAGTAATGGAGAGTTATGCAGTAGAATAATGACTTTGCCAACATATTTCTGTGGAGCATTTCCCTACAGCTCAGACCTGTTACTTGTGTAAAAAAGCTCTCCTGAATAATTCAATTTTACATAGGTAGTGGAAAGCAAGGAGAGACGTTTTTCTGACCTTTTCAGGCAGGCCATTCCTTAAGGTGGGGGCGGCCACAGAGAAATAAGCATGAACTGACAGCTGTTGATATTACCCAATTGCAGAATGGCACCTTCAGGAAGCCCTGGTCAGATGAGCAAAGCTGCTGTGGTGGGCCATAGGGGGAGAGGTGGTTCTGTAGATATGAGGGACTAAAGCCATGAAGGGCTTCGTCTGTTTAAGCTTGCTTGAGTATCTGTGCAGATGAGAACATAATGGTTTGGAGATGGTGAGATGCAGCTCAGAAGAGGCCATCCTGATCTTCCAAAAAATCATTTGGAACAGAGAAAGAGGAAGATGGTAGCAGGTCTAGAAACAGTGCCGCAAAATATGCATGTACTGGGTGTTTGATTCTTTCCACCTACCTGACAAAACATTTGTGGTTTATGAATGCTGGGAGGAGAATGGGGAATGCCAGCCATTAATACCCCATCTATAACTAGTCAGGGCAAGATCTATGCACAGGCCACCGCAGGTGCATTTTCTAATGCCTTAATAAATAATAAATTAAAACATTAAATTTTATGCCGCCATTCAGGATGACAACACCCACTCAGAGCGGTTTACAAAGTATGTCATTATCCCCACAACAAAACACCCTGTGAGGTGGGTGGGGCTGAGAGCTCTTAGAAGCTGTAACTCACCCAAGGTCACCCAGCTGACTTCAAGTGGAGGAGCAAGGAATCAAACCCAGTTCTGCAGATTAGAGTCCTGTGCTGTTAACTACTACACCAAACTGGCTCTATCTAGAGACTTCTCCCCACGTGTTGGTAAGGTTATAGCAGACATAACCTAATTTACCATCTGGGAAGAAAACATGCAAAAAGGACAGTTGCTGATCCTTTTTTATGCTGATGGGGACTAGTTACACTTGACCAAGTTGTGGGAGGAAAACGTCTTAATAGCTTTGTAAGACATGCTAGCAATTTGGATCTGCTTGTAGCATAGCAAAAAAGTGCTGGGAGGACTTTAAGGTGCATGGAGGGGAGGGTGTGTGTGTGTTGTAAATAAGTGCATAACATTTAAGCCCCAATGTAGCATATTCATCAATCATCATGCCTATGAACTCAAGAGTCAAGAATCATGAGCAGGTTTTCTACTTACTGAACAATTGTTTAGAATGCTACCTGCTGCACCTTTTCTTGTATTCCTTTATTTTTAAAACTAGAAACCTTTTTCTAGAAAAAAGGAAACCTAAAGATTCAGGGAAGATGTCTAAAATTCTCCTAATGGGCTATCTGTATTCCACCCACCCAACACATGATTTACAATCCTAATATACAAGCATAAAGAACGTGCATGCCTGACAGGCTGTGAATGTGGATGTTCATTATTATGGCAAAGGAATGAGAGTCTGGTGTAAGAGCATGAGCAGGAAATGCAGAAAACAGGTGAGGATGGACACTTCATCCAAGATGTCTGAGCCTTGACTTCTATGTTCACAAAGGCTAGTCAGATGTAGGGGGATTCCGCATGATCAATTTTGATCGGACTTTCTGAGCAGTCATGCCGCAGTGGAGTCCTACGAATCCACTTCTCCCCGATTCCACGTTAGGCTTTTGTTTCGCACATTTCATTGGCTCAAAGTCCATCAGGCGGAATTTTTGACAGGATAAAAATCGATTCCTCTTCACTTTTTCCGGGGGAAGTGTCGAATGATGCACATCTTCATTCTCCCCTCCCCCAAAAAACGTTGCTACACATAAATGTTGCATCAAACCAACACATTAGAAAAAAATTTCTCACAAAAAACCACTACCCATAAACGTTGCATCAAAAAAACATATTGGATAGGCCAGAGCACTTCCCGCCGATATTGTGGAAGAGTATTGGCTATTGACATTTGAGGGAAAATTGTTACCAACGACCCCGCGTCTCTCCCACTTTCTTCGTGAGCAGTGTGATTTAGTGATAGGTGTTGTGTTAAGGACTCTCCCTCCATGAAATGCCTAGACCACTAGTTGAACGCTGAAGTCCCTCCATCACACTTTCACTCTACCTCAGAAGCTGCCAGCTGTCAGCGAGCAACAAGTAACAAATTTGGCGTGTTGTAAAATGGACCTGTTATTGGTCAGCTGTTGTCATGTGACACAGGATATGTTTCTGCATAATTTGTAGAAACGTTGCAACGTTTTACGTTTTTTTCTAAAAAAAAAAAGGGAAAGGGTAGTGGGTGTAGCTTAGAAAACATGATTGGCCAATCTAAGTTGATTTGAAGGGCGAGAGAAAAGGGCAAGGGTGGGGAGAACATTGGATAATGAATTCCGCATGATTAAAATCCCTAATCTGCTGCGCATGGACAAATAAGTCGGGGGAAAGCAGGATGGAAAAAAAACGGACAAAACGTGCAGTGACTTCAAATCTGCTGCTAGGATTGCCTTCCCACGTGTGGAAACAAGAAAAAATCGAGGTCATTTAGAAGCTGAAGCAGGGAAAACCATTCGTGCAGAATCACCCATAAACTTGTTTTTGCAGTTAAAATGTCTATTCTAAATCTCTAAGGAGCTGAACTTGTAGCCACAATGTAGAATTGTTCTATATGGACATTGTTCTATGTGAACATTGTTTTAATGTTCTTTATGGAAAACGTGTTCTCTCAACTTTATTTCACCGTACTTGTGGGCCTGTGCTGCCTATTAGCACTGTTCATTTCTTTGGACTTTATCTTGGCAGGCCCGCAACTGCAGGGCTTCCTGGTCCGGAGTGGTGCTTTATTTGAACACTGCGGTCAGGCAAGTTGTTTAGCCCTTCTTGTCTTGGGTTTGATGAACTAAGCTTAATTTGCAGTTCCTGTGTGACTTCAGTGTTTACTTCAGTTGATTCATGTATGGGATTCTTGTGCTCACTGTGCATTCTTTCGCCTTGCAAAATAGCCCCTTTCTGCCTGCCATTAGACTTTAGGTTAGGTCCCAGCTCTTGAGCTTCGTGCCCCCCAAACATATTCAAATACTTATTTCCATCTGTCACACCTAGCTTTCCTCCTGTAGTCTTGCTGTTGTATGTCTCACTTTAAAATGGTTTTATGCAGGCCATTGTTAGTTTGTACAAGTATTTAAAATATTTTTTAACACCTGATGTTAACTGCATTGACAGTTGTATACAGGTGGTTCTTCAGGGTTGTTGCTCTTCTATGCTTGAGTATGCACCAAACCCTTGCTGTTTTGTAACTGACCGTGGTGTGCCTAATCACAGATGTCCATCCAGTTTAAAAAGAGAGCCTGTCTGTCCCAATTCTTCTCCATCTGCATATAGTAGACAAACCTGGTAAAATGTATTTCTGGTTCCTTCTGGGATGTCAGCTGCTGTGCTATATGGAATCACCCACAAATTCCCTTGGTTCCAACATTAGGTAATGTCCCCTGTGGCAAGCAATAGTTTTATCACCATTTAATATAACTGATACATAAATGATTACTTAAAACGTAATGGGTTGTTATCTGATGGCTTTTAAAGGCATTTGTATCTTATGCTGCATACCTTTAGTGTGTTAAAGTTGATTGAGAATGTTTCCAACATTGATATTCTTAGATGTGCTGACTCTGCTTTAACTGATTATCTACTGATCAAGGATCTGAAGTTAGCTTCCCCTCTCAGTTGGAGGGCCAGCTAGAATATCTGGTAATCCTAACACTCTTGGTTAGCTAAGCAGCTGGTGAGGGCTCTCTAGCTCTCCAGTGAACTTAGCCAGTGACAGTTCAACCCCGAAGTTTTCATCCTCAAATCAATAGTGGCCGTGCTCTTCAGATAAGTCTGGTTTGCAAAGGACATGCAAACGTCTGGATGCATTCCACAGGCTTATTTAAGCAGTACTCCAGTAACTTCCGTAAAGGTACCGTAGAGTAAAAGGGTTTTATGCCTTACAGAGAGATAATGCATGTTCTGTCTTTTGTGAGAATATTAGTTGTGTGTGCAGATGATAATGAAAGAGGATTTGGTGAAATTAGTATTGACTCATTTCACACAGAGTCAGTTTGATTCTCCCTCTAGATGTAACCTTTCCTTGGATACTACAGCAGTGCTTCCTGCAGGAATGATTTATCCCAGCTTGTAGGTTGAAGACTACTAGTAGCATTTTCATTTCTGTAATTCTGATGATGCTGGTAGGGCTTTCCCCTGGAACAGTATAATAAGGGGCGGGGGGATGAGCACTTATGCTGATGGAATAGATGTTTAAGGCTTATTTTTGTTCTGTGCAAAACCGAATGTGGAAAATAGTGCATAACTTAGAACTGGGCAGTTTCTAAGTGACAATATGTCTTTACTAGTCATGGTCTGACACTGGGTATTGCTCATGAAAGGCAAAAAGTGTTAGGTATCAGTGTACAACCAAGAAAACATGGTTTCTATTTCAGATGGAGTTTCACAGGTGATTCTTCATAAGAACATACAAACAGCCCTGACAGATCAGATCAAAAGTGCATCTAGTTAAGCATCTTATTTGTTACAGTGGCCAACTAGCTGCCTCCAGGAAGCTCATAAGCGAGGCATAAAAGATGTCTGTCCTTGCTCTTGGCTTCCAGCTGTTCAGAGAGACTGCTTCTGAGGATGGTTTCATTTAGACATGGGTGGGTGGGGGGGGGAACGGTTGAGCTAGCCTCTGTGAGTTTGCTCTGTCAGATCTAATTATGCCTTGCACATTTTTACTGTATTATGTCAAAAGCTTATTTTATGTCCAAATTGCTGCTAGAGCACAGCACAACAAAATATTTGGCAAACTTTGGTCCAAAGGGGGTTTTGGGTAATCAAAATGTTCCCTCAAAGACCTCCCCCCAATTAATACTTTCATGCTGGTTTGCTGTGACTTGTATGGTCCTTTTTTAGTAGCAGGAGTTATTTTAAGTGACTCTAGAGCTGATCTGTTCTAATGAAGTAACATCATTATTAGAATGAATTGGCTTAATTTCTAAGAAAAAAGGTGCTGCATCAATAGCCAACTGAAGCTGGAAAGTGCTCAGCTGAAATACTGCCACTGAATGCAAGGGGTATTAGGATGTGTTGAATGTGTGCTCTCCTATATGAAGCCAGCACCAAAAGCACACTCCCTTGACCCTAGCTTTGTACTGAAAAAGTTCTCTACATGTCAGTGGTGTGATGCATTCACATAGAATAGAGTGACTGCTAAAGTGGAAAACATGTTTATTAACATTCTTTCAAACTTTCCTATACAAGGCCATATAAAAATTTCTGCAGTTTGATTATACAGTAGTGTGGTTACTTTCTACATAGTTACAACTGTATATAATTTAATTTTTTCATGATACACTGTAAGTGGAATCCTGTTAAATATTTATAAGCACTCATTTTCAAACCCAATACTTGAAGTATGATTTCTCTGTGTGCATAGTTTTAGCAGACGAATGCAACTTCACATGCTCCTTATTAAGAGGTATATTATTTGTGAAAAGAGCACACACAATACAACTCAGTTTTCTATATGTGGTGTGACTTGGGTGTTTTCGTTTTGGTCATCCGTCCCCCCCCCACTCCTATTATGAAAAAATTTAGTTGAGTTGATAATAGTGGTATGTGCTAAAGAATACACTGTTCTGATTAAGGCCAAAACCTTTTCTCAAGAAAATAAAGTGAGGATTGAACTGCGCAATGGGATTACTGGAAAGGCTCTTTCTCTAGAGAACAAAGCTCTTCTGCTGAAAATGATCTTGATAGAATACTAGAGAGGCTCCATTTTTGTGTGTAATATGTGTAATAACAGCTTTTCTGTGAAAAGTTCTCAGACATACCTATATGCTTTTTTTGTTGGGTTTGTGGGGTAGCACTCAATATACATTTGATAAATCTGTCAATATAACCTCTGCTTACCTACATATTGTATGTAGAGAAAAATATTTAAGATCTTGGCTTGACTCCATTTAAAAAAGATGCTGACAAGTGAAGTGGCATCTGTATTTGTGTGCAGTGACTGGAGCGCCTGTTGTTACTCATGACTACTTTGAAGTCCAGTTAAAATGCTTGTCTTCAAAAGACAAATACGAACAAAACAAAAAAGGAGAAAACGTAATGAGATTAAACTATACACTATAGGATAAGCTGCTTACACTGAAGCAACTGGAGGGTCACAATGTGCTTCCCCTATGTACGCATACATAAAGTAGAGTTCTCTGGCCAGAGGAGTTCATGTAACACTATTTTGTTTGCAGTCCTGAAGTTCAAACAGTATTTGCAACTCTGTAATCTTGTTCAACATTGGGCTGAAGCTGGACTACTACACTCTCTTCTGTTGCTCCATTTTCGGCGTCGCTACTGTCGATATCTTCCTCCTCCTCCTCCTCATAGTCTGAAGACTCTGTCATGTTTGGATGGGAGTAAGACTCAGACATTGCCCCAAAAGACTGAGTACTGACCGAAGCAAGTGGCCTAAGCAAAGGAGTATTCTCAGAGACTTCATTTTCTTCCTGACTGCTGTCTGTTTCAGAGTCTGAATCACCTTGGGAAGGAACTACTTTTTGTTTACACACAGGGCACGTTTTCTTGGTTTTAGTCAGCCAGGGATCCACACACTTGCAGTGGTATGCTATTGGGGAAAGAAAACAGGAGGGAGGGGCTGTGAGTTTTAATTGTAACATTTTATGGGAAATATGCATGTTAAATAAGAGCACTCTTGGTTCTGGAAGGGAGGAGCTGTGTTCATATATAGTAACTTGTACAAGGAGGTCCACTTTGAAACTTTTAGATGTTGAGTGTTAAACCCTTGCTTTTTAATTCATAATACCTGAAAATCGGGCTTCATTTAAGAGGTACAAAATTTAAAATGGTGTCCTTGACTGTTCCTGTTTCCGGGTGCTGGTGGAGATTAGAAATAGCTTCATTACACAATGATGCTTAAAAGTAAGTACTGTACAAAAAAACCCCTTCCTGCAGGCTTACAATTTTATCCTATATAGATTTGTATCTCTACATGCTATGGTGACAAGCTGAACCAGAGAAGCTGCTTAGGATTCACAGGTGCTAGACAACGTAACTGCCAGTCAAAGATAGCAGAATTGGGCACAGGGAGCAATTTCCTATATGTAACAGCCATATCTAAATGCAGTTCAGCACCAAAATGTGCAACATGTTTGTGGCTTAAGCTATAGCTCTGCTGGGAATAATATTTCCAAGTGCAGGTTTTTAAGTGTACAGATTTTATAAAAGTAGGTTTCTATTGTCCATTATTTTTCATGAAATAGCTACCTTCCTGATAAACCAGTTTTTTATTGATAGGGTGGCTTTTTTAAACAGCTCAACTCAGACAAAGATATTTCACTTCTGCCTTTAGCAATGATGTCATTCAGTCCATGGAAGCAGTCACAAAGCATGCCCCATTTGAGAACCATATGAGAATTGCCTAAAGCTGTATAAAATGTAGCCTCATAGGTTGGGATAAGGAGGTAGGCAAATCCATTGAGGCAAATTAACCCATTGAGTTGAAGTTTACAGCTGTTGCTGAGCTTGAGAAACAATTCTGAATATTTTGGCTTAAAAGTGTCATTAGTAGGGGCTGTGCACGGGTGGGGATATTCAGTAAACCCGAAGCGGGAAACCGATTCGGAATACCCCCAAATCCAAAGTGGCAAGCCACTTCCGATTCGGGGTTCAGGAATCACTTCGGAATGCTCCATAAAGATTTGGAGCATACTGAAGCGAGGGGGGGGGAACTCCCCACCACCACCTACCACCCTCCCTGGGGCAACCCCTCTACCCCCACCCCCCTGGGGAGACCCCTCCAACCCCCACCGACTTACCTGGTGGTGGGAGGGTCATCAGCTGGGTAGCGGGCCACTGCCATGGCAGCAGCACAAGGCAGTGCAGCCTGGAGCCAGCCAGCTCCTCTGCCACCGCGGCCGGAGCCGCCTCCTCCAGCCCTTCCTGCCCCTCAAATGGCTGCAGTGTGCTGGTGGCTGGCGGCCATTTGAGGGGCAGGAAGGGCTTTCTCCGCCTCCTCCGGCCCTTCCTGCCCCTCAAATGGCCGCCAGCATGCCATGGCCATTTGAGGCTAGCAAAAATGTGGGCAACCTCCCACAGGAAGCATTCAATATAGTTAAGTAATTATTCAACCAGATTTTTATATATAGGTTTCCAATATTTAAAGTGCAAGTGCTATAATAAATTTTAGTGCAAGCTTACAAGTGTAAACAACTTATCAGGAAGACAATGAATAAATCACACTATAGCAGTAACAGAATACACAGCAGTAGCTAGAATACACAGCTGCCCAGACCGGGTTTCCAAACCGATGAGCTCTCCATGCTGCTGCTGCAACGGTTACTCTTGAGAAAGCTAGTGCGAAATCTGTGCTTTAGCCGGCCCCAGATCAGGTGCTGAGAGGACTGCTTGCTCAGTTTTTACCCCGCGGCTTTTGTCAGCATCGGGAGGAGACATTGAAACACATGGTTAAAGGAGAAAATAAAGAACGGTGACAGGTTTTGGAGAACAACTTCACCTCACCCGGTTGTTCCAACTTTATGGACCAAGACTATTCATGGACTGTTACTGCTATAGTGTGATTTATTCATTGTCTTCCTGATAAGTTGTTTACACTTGTAAGCTTGCACTAAAATTTATTATAGCACTTGCACCTTAAATATTGGAAACCTATATATAAAAATCTGGTTGAATAATTACTTAACTATATTGAATGCTTCCTGTGGGAGGTTGCCCACATTTTTGCTAGTTTCACTAGGAAGCAGCCATTCTCTTTATTTGATGGCCATTTGAGGGGCAGGAAGAGCCGGAGAAGGTGGCTCCGGTCTTCCCCACCACCCCACAGGCTTGGACAGTGGTGCGGCGGTGGCAGAGGAACTGGCCCAGAGCCACCACAAGCATTTACGAATGCTTCAGGAAGCCTTGCTTCAGTATTCCGAAGCGCCCCCGCTTCGGGAATACTGAAGCTTTCCGAATCAGGTCCGCTTCGGGTATCTTTACCCTAAGCGAAACCCGAATAGCACAGCCCTAGTCATTACTGAAGTCAGTTTCAAACAACTTGGCTCTTTCTACCACTCAGCTCATCAGTAAAACACACAGATTTGAGTCCAGTAGGACCTTAAAGAGCAGCAAGATTTTCAGGCTATAAGCTTTTGAGAGTCAAGGTATCTGACAAAGTTTATACCCTAAAAATCTTGTTCTTAAGATGCTACTGGAAACTAATCTTGCTATTCTACTGCAGACTAACCCACCTGAAGCAAGACACAGAATTTATCATCAGTCATCTGTTTATTTAATAGCAGCAGCGTGCTAGGTGGCTATACAGAATATTATGTAAATCTACATCCTGTCTTTATTTCATCATAGAAATCATGGCAGTGTACATCAAATTCCTAGGTCTGAACATACCTGCTTTGGGTAGCATCATGGGCCTTCTGACCATATCTTGGGATCTACATTAGCACACAAGGTAACAAATATTGACCACCTTGAGACTGAATGCTAACATGAAAAAGACAAGTCTGTGCTCAGTTTCATTATCTTTTGTGATTCAGAAGCCTAGCAGTGTGCCAGAGATTACTCAAAAAGGTAGTATTTGCTACCAGTAACATAGTTTTGACCAGTTTTTTGTTGCTATTAACACCCAACTCAACTTGCAGTTACTTTACCATGAGAGCATGGAAGGATTCTGAGCTTATCCCCGTCTTCATATTCATCCAGACAAATGGCACAAACATCGTACTCATCTCCTGCAGCAGAAAATATTGAATAAAATTCAGCATTAAGTGTGAGGCACCAAAAGGAAAAAACCCCTCCCCACAGGGAGCTTCTTTTTGAATGGCCTGGGGCTGTTGTTGTAGCAGCCAAGACAATTAATTTGACACAGTGTTGAATACTTTGTTTTTCTTGAACTGTGGCTTACCTGCTCTTTAAGTTTAAACTCTTAACAATTACATTTTTTCATATTTTCTTATACAGGGTCCTTTCTCATAACATTTTAAAGTGTTTAAAAAGCCACCTTTTCTATAGTAATACCAAGAACTACAAGCCTTGCTTTCAGATTGTTATCCAGCTTGCCTGTGTATCCTGCCTTTCCTTGAAAAAGTTCAGGATGAGGCAACCATGTCCTGCTTCTCTATTTGATCATCACAACAACGCTGTGAGATAGGTTAGGCTGAAAGAGTGGCTCATGCATTTGAATTTAAGTCTCCGCAGTCCTTTCCAACACTAATTGCTAAATAACACAGATTCTCAAAAGAAATTGGTAGACCTTAACTCAGAACAGTAAAGAACACAAATCGCAAAATATAAAAGGGTTTGTAACTGGAATAAAACCTGCCATGCTGTTCCAGTCATGATTCCACCTAGCCTGCAAGAAAACCAGAACTCTTGCTTTAATAGCAGAGATCACCACTGAAGATTCTACAGTTGGCTACCTACAGCATAAGAAACTCTTTTTCTGTCAGCAAAAGGATATAACTTGTACAATATCGCTGGTAGCCCAAGCTGGCTGTTTAATTTTGTGATTTTATTTTTCATTGTATTTTTAAAAATATTTACCTGTCTTAGATAACCTGCTGTGTCGAAGAAAGAGAGGCTTATAAATGCTTTAAATAAATAATGAATAGAGGGAAGCAATAATAATGGCACATGTAACAATCTTATAGCTGTTGATTTGGAATTTTGCAGCTGATATTTTGTAGGAATGCAACCAACTGGGGGCTTTCCAATCAAAGCATCAGTGAACTCCCGGAAGCAAAAATCATCTTCACTAACAATGGAGGCTGGCCATGAAAACCATTATTCAGTTTTACTTTAGGAAAAAAGGATATATTAATGAAACTGAGGAGGGATTTCTGGCTAGCATGGATAACCTTTAATATGTAAGTAGAGTAAATATAGGAAAATAAAGAATGGTGAAAAAGTAAAGAGATTGGCTAAAATCCTATTTCCTCCTAACTGTTGTCTCTTTTCAAACTCTACATTCTTTGGATTTTCTGATTTTTATAGATCAACAGAAGTTGGTCGTGAACATATTGGCATTTTTTCCCTTTACTTTTTAAGCATGAATAATTCTATGTATCAATTATGTGCTCCTTTAAGTTTGCAACTTGCCTTTTCCCAAAGGTTCAAGCAGAAGACCTCCCTACCGCCACGAACAAAAGAGATTAAGGTATAAGCATAATACAAATGCCTTTTGGACAATTACTTAATCCTAAATAGTAATAATGTCAGGAACTATGAGAGCAATCTTAAACAGTTCAGCTCAGAAGTAAGTCCCATTTTATTCAATGGAGATAATTCCCAGGAAAGTATTCTTAGAACTGCAGCCTTAGTCTGGTATGTTGGGAAAAGCCTGTAACACAAAGAATAAGAATGCCTAAAGATATTTTAACTTAAACCAGAAGTAAAAGAATAGCAGTACTTGCATGAACTCCTCCCTGTGTTCACTCCTAGAAAAAACATAGGTCAAGCCCTTCTACTTAAACAGGACAGACCCTTCTAAACTGGTTGTAGTCATACTTTTTGGAAGTGAGGATTGTTTCCCGGTCACATTACTCATTGAGAAACCTGTTTTCCACTGTATGTGTGGCAGCTAGTCATTGCCAATCTGAATATAATACACCCCAATAATACCCCATTTTAGGTGAACACCTTACCAGTCTGTAAAGCTGCTATACATTCCAGTTATCTTAATGACATTTACATCAAATTAACAGATCATTATACTTCTCTCATTTGTCCCGATGATTTATGATATTAATTTCTTTTTCTAAAAAGTGAACTCTGTAACTAAAAACAGAAAAGGAAAATGCTGTCAGTTTCTATTGTTTCATTTCTTACAGTTGTACTCCTGAGCTCCAGCTCACTGTGCCAGCAGCACAGGTATCCCATAATTTTATTTGCAGCTTTCTTCATTCCTGCCACCATAACAGCAATAGTGTTAGAACATAAAGGGACAACTATGTATAAATAAAATGTTCTAATGTTACTCATTTGTTCTGTTGCTGCTCAGTTAGCAAAATACCTTATTCTGACTGAACAGCTAGCACAAATAGTACATTAGAATAATTTATTGTTTTTAATTGTCTGAACAATTGACATGTTAATGATAGTATCAATGAAACTTGATGAATTAGAATAAACAAGATGTTAGTGAATCCAATGAGTAGTTTAATACACCTTGCAGCCAGGCAGATGGCCTAAGAATAAACAATAATTAGATAACAGCCAATCTCATTTGAAGGAATAAATCAATTTATAAACACCTAACAAATAGCAGAAGTGTACTAACATTAATGTATAATAATGCAAATACTATGTGCTTCACTGCTCTTTTCCAATACCCTTAATATAATTGCTATAATGCAGAGTAAAATTCAACATTTCTTCACATTCAACTAACACTAACCAGATTGCTTCAGCCTTCATTTTAATATATGAACATATGGTATCCATCCTCATCTTGTAACCCGAGTTACAAATTTGTTGCCTATCATTAACCAGTTATTAGTCTGATGCAGATTATGTAGGACAATAAACATGCCTTTTTCTGTACTGTGTGTAGGGATTTAAACCATCAGCCCAACCCAGAGTGGCCTCCCTGTTGATTTCCATGAAGGGAGATTATCTGAACACACACTCCTTTTCAGGTGAAAAACCACACTGGAAATATGGAGGAGGAATGGCACATATATGAAAGGCCTGCATGTTTATGTGGGTTTGCACACTCCAGTGAATATCGCACATAGGCAATTACAGTATTCCTACAGAAACAGGACACAGGTATACTGATACCAAACTAAATTACTTTTGAAGTACATATTAAATACCCCAAAACTCAATGGGAAAACTTCTTCACATTACACATTTTAACAACACCTTGAAATCCTGCTCATTTTAAATTTTAAGAAATGTATCCCATTTCAGACAAAAGAGAGGCCTGATTCTCCTCTGTCATTATTGATATACAGGTATAAGGCCTTTTTCAGCACTCCTTAATGTCAAATACTCGAGTGCGGCAAATATGTTGGCTCAGATTTAAAGGGAAAAAGTTGTTAGGGAATAGCGAGATTCCCTGCCTGTTCTAAAAAGTTTGACTAATTAGTCTCAACTGAATGCAAAGAATCACAAAGCTTTTAGGCAATCAGAGTGGGCTGCACTTGAAAGAAAACTAGCAGTGCCTAATACCAAGATTACAATCCTCTGGAGCTGCTGGTATGTTTCCCATCCAAATAACTGTGTGCAAGCCCTAAAAGGTTAATCCTTCAGTTTCAACAGAGCTGAAGCTGTTGTTATTGGTGCTAATGGATTTTGCATTAGTGCCCTGGGAAATCTTATCTTCCAAAAAAGGGCCATCAATCAAGCCATTTTGATTCCTCTCTTGCCAAATCTGACAAAGAGCTAATTCAGTCCTAGGTTCATCCATGATGCAGTTTTACCAAGGAAGCAACATTATGGACAAATCAAGCTTGGCTTGTCTAGACATCTGCACACACTAGGCAGGCACTTAATTCAAAGTTGCTTTGAAAAATAAAAATCCAACTGTTCTCTTATTTTTTCCTGTTTCAAGGGGTTTTTTTTTCATGACCTTCCTCTACAAAGTTACATAGTTTTACGGAGAACTTAGCTGGTTTCTTAGCATTCAGAACTGAAATTACCAGTGAACTATTTTCTTCCTTGATGTTTTTATCTAAAGCTATTTGAAGAAACTGAAAATGATTGTTCTCTAAAATAAGAACTGCTTCCTTACCTGTTGAAACTCAGAAAAAAACGGCTCACAAATCAGTACAGGCATTAACTCCATAAGTATCCTATGAAAAAAGTATTATTTAAGAAAGAATGTAAAATACTAAACTGATCTTCCTAGGCCCCTAGTAGAGTTAGGGATGTTAAAGTGGGTGTGCGGTGCATCTAATTTAATGCAAAAGAGAATCTTTTCTTTATTTCACAGATTTAGCCATCTGAGGAAATAGTTCCATGTACAGAAGTGGGCTTTAGATTTGTATTGGTTGAATAGCAGTAGCTTGTGTCAGATGGCAAGATACTTTTGAAACTGATCAGTTCTCATATGATGTTTATGATACTGGCATGGAGGTCTGCTATTGGAATAAAAACAGGAGGCAAGACCACTGGACATACTAAAGTGATCCTTTGACAGCTGCATCGAATGTTTTATGTTATTAACAGAGAAGTCCAGAAATCTAAACCCACTAATTTCAAAAGTTTTACACTGGAATAATTCTGTATAGGGCTACGCTCTAAGTGCATGAAGCAATAACATCTATTCCTTAACTCAGCACAATCCTAAATAGAGTTACTCCAGTTTAATCCTACTGGAATCAATAGGCTTAGACTGGAGTAACTGCTTAGGATTGCACTGTAAATCAAGCAGATTGAAGAAATATAGAATACTCATTATTTGACAAGATACCACGTGCTTATATTATAGTATATTTGTAGGACAGCGAAAATAATTAGGCATCACTTTTGAAACATCAACTTTTGAAGTGAACTGTTTGGTTTCTGTCAGTCACTTTAATTTTGATGTGACAATTATTTTGTTTCTGCCTATAATGATTTTTCTTTTTGTTTGTATTTGTTTTTAAACCTTTTTAGCCCTTTGGACCTTTAATCCAGGTCCTCCTTACTTTATCTTATAATCAGGAGGGCTCTGGTCACAACCAAAGCTTCAGATGTTCTCTACTTTACTCAAGATTTTACTTCACGAACACCTTCCCTTCTGTCTTTGTGTGATCTTTATATTACTGCCTCCCTGACTCCCTCAAAAAGTTTTCACTGCCACCAAAGGCCTTTGCTTTAGTCCTCAGTTTAACTGGTAATACAGGAAGCCTTGCTATAGGTGGTAGTTTGACAGAACAGTCAGCACTTCAGGGTAGTTGTGAGGGGAAAAAAGGGATCTTTCTTGCTTAAACATAAGTATAATCTATTTATAAGAATGTAAGCATGATGGTTGCAAAGTTTATTGGTTTCAGAATAGCTCTTAAGCTTGGTGGTGTCAAAAACAATTACATATTTTTAAAGATATGTTCACAGAGTAATTTCCCACACAGGTCTTCACTAACATAATAAAGTCCTCTCATCCTCACAAACACAGATTCACTCAGGCCTTTTCACACTGCTTGCCTGACCTGGGTAGATTAATCTCTCTCTCAAATATACACAAATTGACCCAGGTGCACAGACACAGTCTGCCTGACCTAGACAGAATTAGGCTCTCAGGCTTCCACACAAGCTTGCCTGATTTAGCCAGAATCCTCTCTCTGAAATATACAAAGGATGACTTAACCAGAATCTCATGGCTGGTTAATTCTCTCTCAGAAACACAGACAGGTGTGTAAGAAGATCTGTCTTGTTTATTCATTACTCCAGTCTCTGGATTTAAGTATGCTCAATCAGAGCTACTTGGTTATTAGTATATATGATGATGATCCATAACCTGTGACTTACGACTGATCTTACTTTACCTCATTTTCATCTGGCAGATACAGTTTCCTTAAGACCATCAACAAAATTTAATTTAATTTATTATATTTATATTCCGCCCTCCCCGCTTTCGCAGGCTCAGGGCAGATAACAAATACAAATACCATTAAAAACACCATAAAAACATTAAAAACGTTTTCTCTTGCTTTTTTCTGGACTGCTCCACAAAAATACTTCAGGAAGTGTCTTTTCTCCATGCTTCCTGGGTCTCTTCTTTCCTAACACAGGGACTTTATCGGCCCTCCGATTCACATAGTTCAGACTTCAAGTTAAGCTTTTAACCATCACAGTTAACCAATCACCAGAAAAAGTACTACCAATCATATCAAAGTTCTCCCTATTTTCCAAACAACAAGAACTACATTGTGAATACTGCTTTTACATTCAAGTTTCACTTATCAAATGTAAAAAAAGTCCTACCTGACCAAAGCACCTAACATCTAAATGAAAATACATCCATCCCCATATTTCTATTCCTCAATAATTGACATTTCCCTAAAAAAATACCAATCCCCATTTATTTACAATTACAATTGACCAAACAACCAGTATACTGAGCAAAGTTGTCCATTACAAACTGCCACAGAAAATAACAGAATGGGATTTAATTCTGTCTTTTTCTTCTGGCTTGCGTCCAGTATGCGCTATTACAGTATTTACTTAGCACTTTTAATGTGGAAAGTGCCTTATGATCTTTGTAATTTTTTTGTCCTTTGAAGCAGATAATTATCTCACACTGTACATATGGCAAATTGTGGCTGAGAGTATAAAATTGGTATGATGATGCAAATGGTTCCATTATTCAGAATTTCACAGGATACCTTCAGGCAAGTCACCTTCAGCCTAACCTGTCACGAGATTTTTCACAAGGATTCAAATCTGTCAATAAATAACTCAGGAAAAAATGTAAGAAGACACATTTTGGCTGATTTAAGGTGGCTTGAGGAAGAACAGAAGCATCGGATGGAGTCAAAAAGGAGCCTGGATCATACTTTTCCAGCTAATGGGGAGCAGCAGATTAATATTCTTCTTCAGCCCTTGGTCTGACAGGGAAAATTCTGATTCTGCCTCTACTGCATTTAGATCTCTGTTCTACAGACCCATCAATAATGAATTTAACACAACACCTATTCTGTTGTTACAATGGACCCTCAATCAAATATTAATCGCGTTTCCAAAGGTCTGTACATTTAAACAATATTTTGGTAGTGTTATTGAATTCAAATGGATTAGAGCTTAAATGTCACACAGCAGAGATCTCCAATGTAATTAACTAATAATATTAGAAACAGTCTTTACAATAAATACAAAATAAAATAAAATTGTATACAAGGAACAAGATGAAGACAGGCAAGCAACTGTGAAGTATGGAAACTTTTCTTTGAGTTGGGAAGGACTTAGTTCCACCCACTGAACAAAGGCAGAAAAGACTACAAAATATCTGAGCCTAGCACAATCTAGCTGGAGAGCTGTTTTAATCTACTGTTAAACTGGATTATGAGTTCATAAGAGGTTGTGGTTGTAGAAAACCCCCAACAATTTTAAATAAAATAAAAATTAATCTACCCTATGCTGTTTGTGGCTGTGTTCATGGCAATAGCAGTTTATATACTGCTACATTTATTATTATTTATAGTCCCCCTTTCTCACTGAGATCCAAGGCAGATTACACAATGCAAGTGAAATACAATATAATCAACAGCTAGGACATTTGGTGAGCAAAGTACAATAATGAACCACAGTTCCTTATTTCTCAGTGTAACTCATAGATAAAGACAACCTAGAATCCAACTGTTTTGGATTATGGCAGATCTATTACCATGAAGGGAAGAATTTCATCCTCCCAATAAGAATGGGCTGGGGGGAGGAGAGAAATCTGAATGGCAATCCTGCCATGTGTTCCCTCCTAGACAGCAGAAGAAGAGGATGCAATGCAACCCATGTCTCCACTTGCTAATTCAAGGTAAAGGGACTAAACAGACAGCTTGGTCAATTTACACCAGGTGTCAGGAACCACACACACACACACACACACACACACACATCTGCAGAAGTGGCTGACAGGATTTGTTTTTTTTCATGGAAAGGAGTGCATTTGGTTGCTCTGATCTTAAGATACAAATACACTCATATGGCTCCCAAAAAATCTGAATGAAGTATTTTGAGCCTGGATATCATTCTATCTTGTGCTTTCTTCCTCTGTCAGTTCTTAGGCAATTAAAAATATCTGCCATTCTATTGTAAGAACTCAGCAGGAGATTTAAAGCTTTTTATAGACTTGTCTGCCTAGTCAAATCTGTATATACTCTAAAATACTACTCTTTGTAGGATACCCACTGCATGTAAAATGACCCACTGGATTACTTCTGACAATATGTGATTCTATGAAAGCAGCAGCAGCAGCAATTTGTGTAGGCTCCACAGCTATTTGTACAACATCTCATCCACACTCTATAAAGAGAGGATCACCACAAACACAATGAAACAGCTTGCTTAAAGAAACACAAAAGTATATTTCATTAAGTATCAAAATAATACTTGTTATATTTCTCTTCTTAATTAGTTTCCATTAGAAATCCATAACTGGGAGAGAAATTAACCTTGGCTTCCTTTATGCAGAATCAAGCTTTTACAGTCAACGCCAAGTCCCCGAGAAAGAAAAACATTCAGTAAAGTTTATTCAATGTTATGGAGGTTAAATCTCATTAATTTATGAGCAACTGATTTGCATATGATACTATGTACAATTTCAGCTGAACATCTGCTTTGCAAGCAGTACTAGTAGTGACACTATCAATAATGCAGGTCTGTTTATTAGGACACAGAACATGTTGGGTGCAGCTCTGCCCCAGAATCCAAGCACACTTGTAAGCCTTGTATATTCAACATGTTACTAGCAACTCTTGTAGTTACATCAGTGTCAGTGAAATTCTCCCCTCAACTGTTTGTATATTACAAGATAGAATGAATTCTGAATTCTGCAGAAGTTGTTAAGCGAAATGATTGACAAAGAGAAGCATTTTTGTATGAGAGCTGAAATGCTCCGAATGGTTACAAAAGACACTGGAACTAGGAAAGGGTTACTATTAATATAATGCAAAAGATAGATGGGGAACATGAACAAATCAAGCACAAACCAAATGGAAGGCCTTGACTCAGTTTTGCAGCTGATTTCTAATACAGGGCACAATGAACAGCAACACAGCCCTTCCTTTTTGAAGCAACAGTCTAGTGGCCTGAAATGTCCCTTTCATTAAGCTTCATGTTATTATTTAAATAACAAATGATCCACTTCATATATATTCTTTATGTGTTACTGCAGTTGGTTTGCAAATTAACTGCTTGTGCAAGATCTATTCACACAAACTGTGTAACAGGGGACAAAGGGACTCAAAGAAGATCACAGCTCTTTTGCCATCATAATTCACGGAACCCAGATTTCACAGAAGTGTACTCTTTTGACAATGCGCTGCTTTTATAAGTAGATAATAATAATAACATTAATAATAACATTCGATTTATATACCGCCCTTCAGGACAACTTAATGCCCACTCAGAGCGGTTTACAAAGTGTTATTATTACCCCACAACAACCACCCTGTGAGGTGGGTGGGGCTGAGAGAGCTCCAGAGAACTGTGACTCGCCCAAGGGCACCCAGCTGGCTTTGAGGAGGAGTGGGGAATCAAACCCGGCTCTCCAGATTAGAGTCCCGTGCTCTTAACCACTACACCAAACTGGTGCTCAGTTACATAAGTAGCTATTTAAAAGAGTGATCCACCTCCAATAATATATGAACTAGTCCTCTAGCTAACAGTGCCAAAGAGTTTAGTTCAATTAACAGGAGATCTCCAACTCAGGTACTCAGATATTTTCCACTCCTGTTACTTGATATGCCTTAATTGGAGAAGCTGGAGACAGAACACAGGATGTCATACATGCAAGCTCTGTACTCTACATCAAAGCTGTCCAGGTTTGGAATCTCAGTGTTTTGGAAACCGTATGTCCTTTCTGGATTTTAGACAGCATTTAAGATCAGTGGACATGGACTGTTTAACCAAGTCTAAAAAGTCACACTTACCTTTCTTGAATTTATGTACTGGCAGCTTCTTAAGCTGATCTTTTTGAAGCCGATTCCTTCTTGCTCTATGTCGGTCCTGGACAAACTTTGTAATCTTGAAAGACAGACATAGAATAAGGAAACGTAAGATTAATGGCAGAACAATCTGCATTACTTTCTGAGAACCACTGTTCTATAGATTAAAGCATGTTAAGAAGAGATACTGAAGAACTTTGCTAATTTGTGGCTCTGCCATGCTTTGTAAACCTGGACATTTTACAAGAAATGCTGACACACAAGATCTCTTGGGCTCATAACTTTAAAGGGATCATTTCGCAATCTGCTTTTTCCTCTGACTTCTATACACTGGAAATCAAGGTTTCTTTTTACTCTTAAGTAAACATGTGCAGCATCAGGCTGAACTAAGGAGGAGGATGGTGATACTGCTTATCTTTCTGGCAGCAAACTTGATTTCCCTAGCCAGAGTGATTCTCAGAGAAAATGCAAAGAGGTGGATGAACACTTAACTGACAGTAAGCCACATTCAGCATGATGGGACTTACTTCAAAGCTCAACATGCACTAATATTAAAATTAAAGGGACAGTGAGAAAAGTGGGAATTCTGAGTCATCTGAGTAATCTATTTGAGATTTATAAGCACTTGGATTGTTTAAACATCAATCAGTGGAGAACTGAAGGAAACTTGCCATGTCTCTAATAATAAACCACACAAAAACTGTGACAATCATAGAATCATAGAGTTGGAAGGTGCCATACAGACCATCTAGTCCAACCCCCTGCCCAGTGCAGGATCAGCCTAAAGCATCTCTGACAAGTATTCATCCAGCCTCTTCTTGAAAACTGCCAGTGAGGGGGAGCTCACCACCTCCCTAGGCATCTGATTCCACTTTTGAACTACTCTGACCATGAAAAAGTTTTTCCTAATATCCAGCCGGTACCTTTTTGCATGTAATTTAAGCCCATTGCTTCGCATCCTACCCTCTGCTGCCAACTGGAACAGCTCCTTGCCCTCCTCCAAATGACAGCCTTTCAAATATTTAAAGAGAGCAATCATGTCCCCCCTCAACCGCCTCTTCTCCAAACTAAACATTCCCAAGGCCCTCAGCCTTTCCTCATAGGGCTCAGTCTCCAGACCCCTGATCATCCTTGTCGCTCTCCTCTGCACCCTCTCGATTTTGTCCACATCCTTTTTGAAGTGAGGCCTCCAGAACTGCCCACAATACTCCAGGTGTGGCCTGACCAAGGCAGTATAGAGAGGGGCTATGACCTCCTGCGATTTCGACGCTATGGCCCCTTTGATACAACCCAAGATTGAATTAGCCTTTTTTGCCACCGCATCACACTGACTGCTCATATTTAGTTTACAGTCCACTCTTACCCCAAGCCCCCTTTCACATATACTACTGCCCAGAAGTATATCCCCCATCCAGTATTTGTGCTTCCCATTTTTGTGGCCCAGATGTAATACTGTGCACTTGTCTTTGTTGAATTGCATCCTATTCACAGCTGCCCACTTCTCCGTAGTATTCAGGTCTTGTTGAATTTTAATTCTATCTTCTTGGGTGTTTGTTACTCCTCCCAATTTGGTATCATCAGCAAACTTAATGAGCAGCCCTTCCACTCCTTCATCCAGATCACTGATAAAAATATTGAAAAGTACCAGGCCCAAAACCGAGCCCTGCGGCACCCTGCTGGACACCTCCCTCCAATCTGATGAAACGCCGTTGACCACCACTCTTTGAGTGCGGTCCTCTAACCAGTTCCCTATCCACCGAACTGTCCTATAGTCCACTCCACAGTCTTCCAGTTTGCCCATCAGAATGTCATGGGGGACCTTATCAAAAGTTTTACTGAAATCCAGATAAATCACGTCAACAGAGTTCCCCCGATCCAGTAAGCTGGTCACTCGATCAAAGAAGGAAACCAGGTTGGTCTGGCAAGATCTGTTAGGAACAAAACCATGCTGACTTCCCTGGATCACTGCGCGGTCCTTCAGATGCTTACAGATTGATCCCTTTCAAATCTGTTCTAATATCTTCCCAGCAACAGAAGTCAAACTGACCGGCCTGTCGTTTCCTGGGTCATCCTTCTTCCCTTTCTTAAAGATTAGGATAACACTTGCTCTTCTCCAATCTTGTGGCACACCCCCAGTCCTCCAGGAGGCCTTGAAGATGATAGACAGGGGTTCTGCAAGTTCTCTAGAAAGTTCTTTCAGCACTCTTGGGTGCACCCCATCCGGCCCAGGGGATTTGTATTCATCCAATGCAGCCAGATGCCTCTCCACAACCTCTCTGTCAATGTCAATTAGCCACTCAGGTGTCCTGCCACATTTTCTACTATCTCTAGATGTGCCTGAGTTCTTCAGGGAGAAAACAGAGGCAAAAAGTCATTAAGCCTGTCTGCTTTTTCTCTGTCCTGCATCAGAGTTTCTCCATCTACTCCCAACAGCGGTCCAATTGCCTCTTTTACCTTGCGTTTGCTTCTCACAATCTAACAAAGGGAATGTTAATTTTATATACATCCAATAATCAACAGCCTAAAACATTTCATCATCTTTAGATGGTTTAATAGAGGTGAGCTACAGACAGAAATGCATGCAGTTGCTGTGGGTTTTATACGCAGAGGATCCTGTCTTATGTGAGCAATTCAAACAGTTAAACTTCAGATCCACTCAAGTTTTAGGATACATCCAAGCTAACATCTCTGGCTTGGCTTCTGTTAGACAGACTGGGAACCACAATCCAACTATCCACTACAGCATAATTAGCATACTTCTTGCTCATATTTTGAATCTTCAAGGTTGTTACACAGTAATCCAAAATAATATCCTTGATTCAAATAATCAAACTAGAAGTGACATTGATTCAGGATAACTAATTTCAACAAACAAATAGTACCCTGGGACTGCTTGTATTGTAACTAAACCTGAGAAAACTCTTACTACAGTTAAAATCATTCTTGATGTATTGTCGAAGGCTTTCACGGCCAGAGAACGATGGTTGTTGGGGGTTTTCCGGGCTGTATTGCCGTGGTCTTGGCATTGTAGTTCCTGACGTTTCGTCAGCAGCTGTGGCTGGCATCTTCAGAGGTGTAGCACCAAAAGACAGAGATCTCTCAGTGTCACAGTGTGGAAAAGATGTAGGTCATTTGTATCTACTCAGGAGGGGTGGGGTTGAGCTGAGTCATTCTGTAAGAGTTTCCCAGGGTGTGGAATGCTAATGGCGGGAGGCTTCACTGAATCCTGAGGAGGTTCTTTTGCATATGGATTGGTGCTTGATGTGCTAATCTTCTCTGCAGGGCTATTGTCGGGTGTGGAGTGTTTTGTTGGCCTGGTGTTTTTCAGAACTGGAGCCCATGCTCTGTTCATTCTTAATGTTTCTTCTTTCCTGTTGAAATTTTGCTTATGCTTGTGAATTTCAATGGCTTCCCTGTGCAGTCTGACAAAGTAGTTGGAAGTGTTGTCCAGTATTTTGGTGTCCTGGAATAAGATACTGTGCCCTGTTTGAGTTAGGCTATGTTCAGCCACTGCTGATTTTTCAGGCTGTCCAAGTCTGCAGTGTCTTTCATGTTCTTTTATTCTTGTCTGGATGCTACGCTTTGTGGTCCCGATGTAAACTTGTCCACAGCTGCAGGGTATACGGTATACTCCTGCAGAGGTGAGGGGGTCTCTGCTGTCTTTTGCTGATCGTAGCATCTGTTGTATTTTTCGGGTGGGTCTGAATACTGCTTGAAGGTTATGCTTTTCCATAAGCTTTCCCATCTGATCAGTAATTCCTTTGATATATGGCAAAAACACTTTTCCTGTAGGTGACTGTTTTTCCTTGGTTGTTTGATTCATCCTGGGTTTGATTGCTCTTCGGATTTCATTTCTGGAGTAGCCATTTGCCTGAAGTGCGTGGTTTAGATGATTAATTTCCTCATTGAGAAAGCGCGGCTCACATATCCGTCTTGCACGATCCACTAATGTTTTCATTATGCCTCTTTTCTGTCGGGGGTGGTGATTGGAGTTTTTGTGTAAGTACCGATCAGTGTGAGTTGGTTTCCTGTAGACCTTGTGACCTAACTGAAAGTTTGCTTTGCGGATGACCAAGGTATCCAGGAATGAGAGTTTTCCCTCACTTTCTTTCTCCATTGTGAATTGTATGTTCAGGTGGATGTTGTTGAGATGATTCAAAAACTCCCTCAATTCTTCCTCCCCATGGCTCCAAATGATGAATGTATCATCCACAAACCGGAACCATACACTGGGTTTGTGGGGTGCTGATTCTAGAGCTGTTTTTTCAAAATGTTCCATGTAGAAGTTTGCTATAACTGGGCTGAGTGGGCTCCCCATGGCCACCCCATCCATCTGTTCATAGAATTCGTTGTCCCATTGGAAGTAACTGGTTGTCAGACAATGATGGAATAAGGCTGTTACATCCTCTGGGAAAATCTGATTAATCAGTGCAATAGTGTCTTTTACTGGAACCTTGGTAAACAGGGATACAACATCAAAACTGACAAGTATGTCTTGTGGATTGAGTTTCAGAGAACTGATTTTGTTGATGAAATCTGCTGAATCTTTGATGTAAGACGAGGTTTTCCCGATGTGGTCCTGCAGGAGATCTGCCAGATGTCTAGCGTAGCATCCAGACAAGAATAAAAGAACATGAAAGACACTGCAGACTTGGACAGCCTGAAAAATCAGCAGTGGCTGAACATAGCCTAACTCAAACAGGGCACAGTATCTTATTCCAGGACACCAAAATACTGGACAACACTTCCAACTACTTTGTCAGACTGCACAGGGAAGCCATTGAAATTCACAAGCATAAGCAAAATTTCAACAGGAAAGAAGAAACATTAAGAATGAACAGAGCATGGGCTCCAGTTCTGAAAAACACCAGGCCAACAAAACACTCCACACCCGACAATAGCCCTGCAGAGAAGATTAGCACATCAAGCACCAATCCATATGCAAAAGAACCTCCTCAGGATTCAGTGAAGCCTCCCGCCATTAGCATTCCACACCCTGGGAAACTCTTACAGAATGACTCAGCTCAACCCCACCCCTCCTGAGTAGATACAAATGACCTACATCTTTTCCACACTGTGACACTGAGAGATCTCTGTCTTTTGGTGCTACACCTCTGAAGATGCCAGCCACAGCTGCTGGCGAAACGTCAGGAACTACAATGCCAAGACCACGGCAATACAGCCCGGAAAACCCCCAACAACCAAAATCATTCTTCTTCTAGAAAACTTTTACATAAACCCTTTAGGTACGTCCCATCTGGACACTGCTCAGATCCATACCCAAGTATCTTCAATAATGCCTCCAATATGATGAACAATAATACTTAGTATTTCTATAATGCTTTTTTAAGTGTCCAAAATGTTTCCCAAATTTATTCCCCTCATTATCTACCTTTCACCCTTTTGCACAAAGGCAAAGACTAAAGGAGAGTAGCTTCCATCAGAACAGTGAGTGAGTTCATGGTAGAGGTAAGATTCTAACTGGGGACTTCCCAGTTCATAGCTCAGTCTCTTACCCACTATACTATACCAGCTCCCCTTGAGCAGCTCCATTAATGATGGCTTATATTTTTCTTCTAAGAGCTGTTTTAAACATTATGGATTTTCTACACAGAAATCACTCCTATTGTGAAACTGTGGTCAACTCCTATATTGGTCAATACATCTGATGAGACCCAGAAATAAATGCAGCTTCTCAGCGTGTGTACCTGGGGCAGCCTCCCCCACCCCCAACCATTATTCCAAGAGGATCTCACCACCTCAGTTTCACAGACCCTGGTCTGAAATAGTTATTGGTTGAACAAAAGAAAGCAGGCCAGACAATAGTTTTATTTTCTTATTTGCTCGCAAGGCATGATTTCCCCCCCTTAAGTTCTTGGTGTACATCCTAAAAAAAAAGACAGGGTACAAAGGATGCCCAGCTTTATCTCAACAGCTTGTTCTGAACAAGAACAAAGTTTATTGTATCTATTCAAAGAGAAAGTTTTCAGCTCAGAAAAGAACACATGACAATACCAATGGAATGTGACAAATAAAGAGGATTTTGGTATGGTTGTGCAGGTTTTCACTTTATACCTGGGATAAGAATAAAATTTCTGATTCCGCTTCAGTCAGAAGGCTGTTTGGCAGTAAAAAGTGGCTGAAGTTTAGAGGCTCCATGGTTTACAGGCTACAGAGCAGCTTTATCACAGGGAGACCCTTCTGTTTCCACATGTCTGTTTTAAAAGTAATGATCCTCCCACCCTCACCCCCAGGAGAGATAAAGCTCCTCAACACCAGAAACCAACTTTCTCAAGGGTTGAAAAAGATTGCCAGAGAAAGGAAAAAGCAAGGAAGATTGTGACTGCTAGCAGCTTCCTGCTGACTGATCATTGGATCCAGAAGATTAGGGAAATTACCAAGTAAACATTTAGTTCAATCCTTGACATACTGAACATTTTTAGTTCTTCAAATTACCCTTTATGAAAAGATCTCATAACTTCTCTTCTTAGTTCTGTTAGATCAACACTCATACAACACAGAGAGTTGGATCCTATGACTCCTTCCTGCCAGCACACACAAAAACCCTTTCATTGGCTGTAACTGCTTTGTTGACTCAAGCAACAGAAAGAGTGATTTTGGCTGTTTTCTCTACCTCCCCACTGCAGCTGTCCATTTGGCATAGCTTTTAGCCCATGCAGGTCCCCTAAACTTTGCCATCGTGAAGCACTATGCCTTGGACATCTTAGACAGGAGAGAGGCTGCGGTGGGGACAGCAGTGCTACAGTCAATTTTCACTTGAAAGACATTGTCCTCCACCCAGGTAAATAGCTTGTTAATCTCCCATGTGGGACTGCACAGGAAGACTGACGATGAAAAATAGTGTTGCACTTGTTGTTCATCGAGATCTTCCGTGCAGGCACACATACCCTCCTCCTTCACCACTGGGCCTCTGTTTGGGGGTAGTACGGCAGCAGAAGAGGAACTGAGGGTATCTAGAGGCTCTCCGCCCTCCTAGAGGCCATTTCAGCGGGAAAGTGGCTGTGCATATGCAATGGAGGGCGGGAGCTCCGAATCAGCAGCCCTGCACGTGTGCAGTCCCATGTGTGCCTGCACAGAAGACCTTTTTGCCATATAAACTCATTCTTTTATGTGTGTGTGCAGCTTTTAATTTTATGTGTTCTGTTTTTACTTTGTAAGTTATATAGGCAAAATAAATGTAAACCTCAAGTCTATTTGTGGGAGAAAGTGTGGGACATAGTTTTAATAAAAATTTTGTGCAAACTTCATTTAAGGGTAAATGTAAACTGTACGTATCAGTAAGCTTGTATTAAATACATAGTTTAAAATAATATATTGCAAGCTACTCAGAAATAATTGTAACATGGCCAGCAGGTACTAAATCTAAATCTGGCTAGAAGTAGCTACTAAGGAAGACTTTATGAGCACAAGCCAGTGGACTTTATTGGTCCCTCTTTGGTTTTCCACAGACAGAATGAAGCTGTTCTTACACAGTTGTGGTTGAAAACCTAACAAGGCAATACATTTCTGGATGAAAGTCATCCTTGCTTTCGCTGATTTCAGAATGGCTGCAAGAAGTGGAGCCACTTCATATGTGACGCAAGACTAAAAATGATTTTAGGGATAGACATGTTTTGAAATAATGTGATGTTTCACCAATGTAGTTGCTTTGTTGGCTGCTCTGGGCAGCCATACCTGCATCTTCTTTGCCAGCTGCCGGGCTTCTTTTGCTGAATGCCTCAGACAGCCCCACCTGGGGCTGCTTTGCTCCCAGCCTTCATCTGGCTCTTGTTAGCTCCTTCTAGCCTGCCTGCAGGTTGAGGTGTGGCCCTGTGCTGCCTTTCCTCCACTACAGGTAAGGTTGCCGGCCGGCTGGCTTGCTGCTGGCTGGCCGTTCCTGCATCTTGTGCCCTCTCCCACCAGTGGGGTCCCCTCCTGGCTGTCCTCATTCCCCCTGTCTGGGCTCCTAGGCTCCCACCAGAGGGTGGGGCTAGCTGGCTTCCACCTGCTTCGTCTGACCCTCTGAGGCTTTGGCGCTTCTCTCCCTCCCTCTATTGCTGTCGGGTTTTGGACCAGGGTGTCAGCTGAGGCAGCTGGATAGCTGTCTCCCAGCTATTTCCTGTCCCTTCCTCCTGATAAGTCCAAGGGCTGGGCCTCAGACAGTGACCACTAGAGAACTACCTTCTTAGCAGGGGGAAATAAATTGTTCTGACCCTTCAAAAACAACTTCGAAGTATGGTAGGAGAAAACAGTCTTATTGTCTACTGGTGCATGGAAGGCAGAAATCACTGCCAAATAAACTTTAACAGAGGAGTTAGACAACCCTGTGTGTTTTAGTTCCAACAAAACCTAAAACTGTAGCTAGAGGACAGTCAATAGGATTCAGTCCGTTGTGTTCCACCCAGACTCCGAATCTGTCCCATTTCAGGCTATACGACTGTCTGGTTGACAAACATCTGGCATTAAGAATAATATGTCACTGCATCAGAAAGTGACCCTCTTATATTATCAGCCAGGCTGTCAACTTGAGTTTCTGGATGTCGTGATGAAGAACCCCATTCCATGACAGGAGATCTGGATTTGCAGGTAAGTGACGAATCTGGGTCTTCAGTTTTAACAGCCTCTGGAACCATGGTTGTCTTGGCCAGAATGGGGCTATGAGTATTGCTCGAGTCTTGTCCGTCTGCAGTTTGCTGACCACCCTGGTCAGCAAAAGTATAGGTGGGAAAGTGTAAAAGAACTTTCCAGATTACCGGATTTGGAAAGCGTCTCCCAGAGACCTGAACCCTTGACCCCCCTCTTGAGCAATACAATTCCGGTTTTCGATTCTCCTCGGATGCGAACAAATCCACATCCGGTGAACCCCAACTGTGGAATATAGCATCCAAATAAATATCCTTTATTGCTAATTCATGTGAGTCTTTTCCTACTCTGCTGAAGTGGTCTGCGATCAGTTGTCTACCCCCGGGATACGGACTGCCTGCAACCAGGCAGAGTGTTTTATGGCCCAACTCCAAATAGTCATGGTCTCTAAACACAGGCTCCTCGACACTGTGCCTCCGTTTGTTGATATAACACATCACCAAGGAGTTGTCTGTGAGGACCAGCACAGACTTCCCTGCTACTACATCTGCAAACAAAATTAAGGAATAACGTATAACTTTCAGTTCTAACAAATTAATGTGGTTATTCATCTCGTTGGGACCCCAGGTACCATGAGCACAACCGTCACTGCAGTGTGCTCCCCAACCAAGATTGAATGCATCCATAGTAACAAGTCTGTGGATCTATGGTCAAACTGGACCCCTTCTAACAGGTGAGCATCAACCGTCTACCAATGTAAGGACCTTACAACATCCCTAGGTATGCTCAGTTTCCTTTCCTGAGAATCCCTTTCACTGCAGAATGCAGAGATTAACCATAACTGCAAGCATCTCATTTTCATCCTAGCAAGAGGTACCACTGCTGTGGTAGAGGCCATAAACTCTAGCAATGTGGGTATCTTTCCGGCAGACTGAAATCTGCATCTCTGAAACATTCTTACCATCCTTTTGATCTTTTGAAGCCTGTCAGGTGGAAGAAAGGCCTTATCCAATACACTATTAAATATCGCCCCAATGAATTGGACTTCTCTGGAGGGCACCAATTTAGATTTCTTTTGATTTACAAACAATCCCAAGCTCAAACAAAGCCAGAGTGTTAGAGAGACCTGCCCTGAACATCTTGTTCAGACTGGCCCACTAATAACCAGTCATCCAAGTACGGATACACGCAGCATCCCAATGATCTTAAATGAGCTATGACCACCGCCATGCATTTCCTAAATACCCTTGGGGCTGCAGAAAGCCTGAAGGGTAAGACTTGGTACTGATATACTTTTTTATCATATGTGAACTGCAGATATTTTCTGCGTGTCTCACAGATGGAGATGTGAAAGTATGTGTCCTTGAGATCAAGAACGGTGAACCAGCGCCCTGGAGCGAGTAAATGCCATGACCATGTGCAGTGTCATCATACTGAACTTACAGACAGAAATAAATTTGGTCAGGTCCCTCAAATTCAAAATTGGTCTCTTTCCGCCATCTTTTTTGTCAACCATAAAGAATCTGGAGTAGAAACCCTCCTTAGATTCACCTTCCCTGACCTGCTGTACTGCCCCCTTGCTCAGGAGACCCTCAAGTTCTGTCCCCAGTTCGGAGCATGTGTGTGTATCTGAAAATTTAGGAAGACCTAGATGAGGGAAACATTCAAACTCAACTTTATAACCTTGATAAACAATTTTTAGAACCCATGCATGAAAAGTAATAATGCTCCAAACAGAGTAATAACTATGTAATCTATTTCCAAACACTGGCTCCGGCTCCTGTTCTAGTCAGAATTGCTTCTGGCCATTGTTATGCTCCTTAGGGTGCTGCAGCTGCACTCCCTGGCTCTGTTTCCTTCTCTGGAAAGATCCCTGTGGTGTCGAGTAAGGCCGTTTGACTAGGATATGCGTATCCCTGGAAAGGCTGGTACCTATATGCCCTACTCTTATACTGTTGCTGTCTGAACTGTCCTCTTCCTTGTCCTTGTTGGGAATGAGGAATCACTCCATAGGACTTCGCAGTTAGGCGGTCCTTGAGTTTCTGGGACAAATATTTGTCCGTTTTTTCCGAGATCAAAGTCTTTCCCTCAAATGGCAAGTCCTCTACTTTGTTCCTGGTCTTGACTGGGAGTGCTGTAGCCCTCAGCCAAGCATGCCATCGCAATACCATCACGGAGGCCATTGTTCTCACTGCTGTGTCAAACGGATTTCTGCTTGTGTTAATCTGGTGTCATGCCAGTTTAGTTGCTTCCTCTTCAATGACTCTTGCGAAAGACTTTTGCTCATCCTGCAATTTTGCATGAAAGGCTGCGGCCTTGCTCCATAGGAAGAGCTAGTATGCTCCAATCATGGTCGTATAATTGGCCACCTTTATGCTCAAGGCTGCCGAGGGGTAGATTTTCCTGCCCACTGTATCCAGTTTCTGGCCCTCCTTGTCATACGGTGCGGAGTGGGGTATCTGAAGGTGGGCTAGGGCTCCCTCTCCTCTGGAAACATTCCTCAATGGTCTCTGGTTCCAACAACTGGTATGCCATCCTAGAACTGGAGGAGTGGCATCTGCTGACCGGTTCCGGTGAAAAGTCTCTGTGCAGAACGTCAGTCAGGAAAGTACACCTGGTGTCCACTGGATAGTCAAAGGATCTTCTGTGGGACCATGACCTCTCATCGCTAGAATGGTAGCCCTCTACCAGGGACTGGTGGGACCTCTGCCATCTGCGGGGAAGCTCACTTTCCTCTTGCGAAGACTGGTCTGCCCACGATTTGGATTGAGTAGACTGCAACTTCAATCTGATCAATGGCGTAGGCGGAGAGTCAATTATGAGTATCTCCTGCTGTATCCATTGCTCCCTTGGAATTGAAGAGGAGAGTCCACAGGAATGCAAGTGCTTCATCTTCTTAGACCTTTTCTGAGGCAGTTCCTCTCCAGCTTTGACCCTTCCTTTTGGAACCGCCCGAGACTCCTTCGGCCTTTTCTCTCTCGACTTTTTTTGTCGAGTTTTGGTTACCGGATCCGATCTGATTGGTGCCCTCAGTTCCGGATTTGGTTCCAGGGTCAGTTCCGTTGGACCCGTATCAATGGTAGGAGTTGAAGGCTCTTGAGACTTAGGTGCCCTTGAACCTGAGGTCAGATCCAATTGCTTCACAGCCTCCGAGGAGCCCAAAGGAGCTTGCTCCGTGAGGTCTTCGAACCTGATGTGCTCAGTCTCGGAGTCGAGGCCGGTGACAGAGTTGGCGTCAGACCCGAGGCCTCGGACCCACCAGCCTGGGCAACTTTCTTAGCCTCCGTCAGGGTTTTTGCCGTATCTAATTCTTTCTTCCACAGGGAGGCTGTCAGGTGACCATCTCTCTCAGTCCTTGCCTTCGGGCTGAAATTAAGACAGTGCCTACATGATTGGGTGTTATGGGTTTCCCCTAGGCACATCAAACACAACAAATGACTGTCTGTTCTGGTCATTTTTCCATTGCACTGAGTACAGTGTCTAAAGAGAGATTTCTCAGACATAACGATCAAGTTGACAAGATAGAAGTAAAGATCCAACTTATGCGTAATGATCAGCAAGAACTTCTTCGACCGGCAGCAAAAGAGGAACTGAGGGCATCTAGGGGCACTCCGCATTCCTAGAGGCTGTTTTGGTGGGAAAGCAGCCGCGCGTGCACAATGGAGGGCAGGAGCACCCCCTAGTGGATTTTCAGCAAAGGTAACCTCTGAATCAGCAGGTCTGAGCGTGCACAGTCCTTTGTGGGACTGCACACGAAGACCGACGATGAACTCTGTGGTCAACAGAAATGAAAAGCCTCATTTCTAGATGCATAATGTAAACGTTCTAATTGCCAAGGGCTATAAAGATTTCAACATTACAACATTTTTGAGGTACCAAGCTATCAACTCAACACACCAAATGGATGGGCAACTCTTATAAACAAAAATGTCATGTAAAAATAGAAATCCCTCTATGATAACTGCATCATCTAGACTAGATTTTATGCAGACAGAGCCGAATACATTAAGTCTCCCTCTTCTACTGAAGCTTCTTATTTTTTTCAGTGCAGTCTTTTACACAAGGAGATGACTTCTTCATTAAACTAAATACGAACATTCAGCAAAAACTTTATTTGAAACAGCACTTATGTAGGGCCCTGGATTGGAGTGAGAGAATAATGAAATTTTGATTTGGCAATTTCTGAGAGGGTGATTTAAAGATCTTAAAGTACAATTTTCCCAATACCATGAAAATTCTACTTCTATCATTTCTTTTGAAACAAACAAACAAACAAACAAACAAAACCTGGTAAGAGCATGATGGAGAGTTATACCTACCATAAAAATAACTATAAGTATGAGACAGATCCCCACAATGATTAGGAATGGGATTAGGTAGTACTCCAAAGGGAGGTTGAACTCTGGGATTAACACAATATGGCCTCTATAAAGAAAAAAAAGGAATTGATTTTCAAATGGTTTAAACCCTACCAAATATATTTTCCTTACAAAAGAAACCTCAGAGATACATAAATAATTAAATCAATACCTTTGCACACTCAAAACATACAGGGTTTGATCCAATGACTGTTTTACTAAGTGATGAGTCTTCTTCTGACTGAGCAAGGCTCCCTCCTACAGAACCTCATGCTCATCAGATAGAGCAAGGCTCTGTATTATATTTTTTAAATAGTCAATCTTTTAAAAATTAGTTTAATCTGACAATGATTAGCAGTATGCTAACCATACTAAGAGATCATCCTCTTTATGTACACACAACAGGAAAATAATTTTTGGCATTGGTCAAGCAGCACTTTTGATGTATCTATTTCTGATTGCCATGGTAACCAGATTTTATATCCATAGAACAAATCATTCTATTGTTGAAGTGAGATATACTTAAATACTTCAATAAAACGGATTATAATAATCTTTTCAATCTGTTTGCTGATGATTAATAAAAAGAATTGCTTTCAATTGTTTTAAACACAGCTATAAATGGTTTGGAGAAAGCAGATAACAATTAAGCCTGCAGATTCCCAAATGTGAGAGATATAAAGTGAAATAAATGTGCAGTTTATACACAGAAATATACCTTTTTACTGTAAATATGTCAATGTGTCTGGCATAAATCAACAGTTATGATTATTTAATTATAAAATTAACATGCAAAGCACACCTCTTTGGATGACAGTTCAGAGCGTACATTCTACATATTAAATGTAGATGACATTTCTTTTAAGTGGACTTCTAATATACAACAAAAAGGACTGAAGGCTCAATAAAATACATAGTATATTCATTTTGAATGGAGAAAAAGATAAATAAGCAAATCAATATATTACAAAGTTCTGCATCAGTCCTAATAAGCATGGGGCAAATTCCAATGCAGATTCAGTGCTGCTGGGCTAGGAGTGGGCAGATGAAGCAGTAAAGGGAGGAAGCTCAGGCAAGAAGTAGCCAACCAGCCTCTGAAAAATATTTGGTTCTCTTATTCCTTCTCACTGCTTTCTGCCATTTTCCTTTCTCCTCCCATTTAGTACCAGTAAACTTTCTTTATATTTGGCTTCTAGAGGGACATTCTCGTATAAAATTCAACTGCTCATGTGCAATGTAAATATATCTGTCAAAAATGGACCATAAAGTGTCTCCCCCCACTTACAACGCCAATATAAAAATATTACAAATTTAGGGTTGGATCCAAGCTAGCTTTTTAATTCAATCTCATCCTATTCCCCTCTTTACTTCAGCCCCCATCCCACATGGTTTTTGTTTATATGCAGGCCCAAGGACCCCCAGCATAGTCTTTACTGGTGATCGGGGGGAGGGGGGGGGCTCATTCCTTTTTCACCAGCTCAAAAGCTGGATGAATCAAACCCATTGAGTTCTCAAAAATATAATGAAATACTCTGACTGGCCTTGACTAGTTAGTAGCTTACAGCACTGATCAATACAAATTAGATAAGATTTGTGTGTTAGTGCTGTCAAATTAAGTTCAAGGTAGGGCTGTGCTATTCAGATTTCGCTTTGGGTAAAGATACCCGGAAGTGGACCTGATTCGGCAAGCTTCAGTATTCCTGAAGCGGGGCCAGCATGCTGGCCCCTCTTCGGAACACCGAAGCAAAGCTTTCCGAAGCATTCAAAAATGCTTCGGAAAGCTTCGGGGCTTGTTTAAAGGGCCCCGCCGCTGCTTGCAAGCAGTGGCGGGGCCCTTTAAACATCACCCCCGCCTCCCTTGCGGTGGCTCCGGGCTGGCTCCTCTGCTGCCGCTGCGCCGCCACCCGAGCCTGCGGTGTGGTAGGGAAGGCCAGAGCTGCCTCCTCCGGCTCTTCCTGTCCCTCAAATGGTTGCAGCGTGCTGGCGGCGCGGTGGCCATTTGAGGGGCAGGAAAGACTGGAGGAGGTGGAGAAAGCCCTTCCTGCCCGTCAAATGGCCGGCGCGCCGCTGCCGCGCCATGGCCATTTGAGGGGCAGGAAGGGCCGGAGGAGGCGGCTCCGGCCTTCCTCACCACCCCACAGGCTCGGGTGGTGGTGTGGCGGCGGCAGAGGAGCCGGCTGGCTCCAGGCTGCGCTGCCTTGTGCTGCTGCCGCTGCCATTGCAGCGGCAGCAGTGGCATCCCGCCACCCAGCTGATAACCCTCCCGCTGCCAGGTAAGTGGGTGGGGGGTGGAGGGGTCTCCCCAAGGGGGTGGGGGGTAGAGGGGTTGTCCCAGGGAGGGTGGTGGGTGGTGGTGGGGAGTTCCCCCCCTCGCTTCAGTATGCTCTGAATCTTCAGGGAGCATACCGAAGCGATTCCCGAACCCTGAATCCAAAGCGGCTTGCCGATTCGGATTTGGGGGTATTCCGAATCGGTTTCTAATACCAAATCTCCCCACCCATGCACAGCCCTAGTTCAAGGACTTGAGATACTCATGTTAAAGTTTCTGAATAGAAAATATTCTCACTTATGTGCTTGCCACAGCCACATTTTCCCTAAATAACATCTAAATACAAATTTTTATTACTGATAAATCTCTCATCTACCAAAGGTAGTAATGTTTGAAAACTCAGAACAGGAATAAAGACTTCCCCAAACAACAAAAAGAAAACTTTGCATACCCATTCTCGTAAGTGTATTCTTCTTTAAGGGAATTAGCAGATGATTCACCAATAAAGACAGATGGAATGTCAATCTTCTTTAAAACCTCAACTATTTAAAAAGAATAGAGAGGAAGGAAAAGACTATCAACAGCATATCAAACTAATTTATTCGTATGCCACTAGTTACTGTTGTTAAATATAAGCAATTCATTGTGCACAGACACCTTCTAATACAGAGAATCTATACGGTAAAGTACAGTCCAAAACTTCATTTTTCTGTATGACAGGGTTTTAATAAACTGTCCATCTTTTTAAAAACCCTCTTTCCTACTAATACAGCAGTTTCTAAAGGCTTCTATGTGCCAACAGAGAATCAGACTCTTCTAAATATTTCAGAAACAAAACATTATTTGTTTTTATCGTATAAAATAAATGTCTCAGCTGGTGCACAATGGGCACCTTAAGGAAATATAAATAGCATGCTAAGTTCCTTCTCTGCTTTCTTCCTCATGAAACAGCTCTATTCCTCCTCCTCCTATGACTCTCTAGTTCAGAACACCACTGCCCTGTGTCCACTTTAGACACCTCTCTTTCAAACAGCAGATGTACACATCAGTGGCTTGTGAAGTGAGAGCTTCAGGTGTGATGAAAAACTGGGGGGGGGGGGGTGTATGATCACATTATTCTTGTTCTTCCTGAATCTGTATTATGTTCAAAGGCACTGAATAGTTTCCAAAATTACTGTTTTTGTGCAGTCATATATCCTGTCCTGTCTTGGGTCTTGGTGTTAAGCATGGAAAACATTTAAATGTTTGCCAATACTTCAGTTACTAGGGATGTGTTGATATTAGCCTGCATACCTTGCTTACAATTGGGCACTGAAGAGAGAAAGTAAGAAGCACTGAAGTGTAACTGCTATTGCGCAGACAGCCACTGTAGGAAAGGGGAGTTTCAGCAGTCTGCATATATAGGAACAGCAGTTTCTGAAACTGTTTCAAAGCAGATGGGAAGGAGATGCAGAAGGGCAAGTAACAGGATGTACAAAAGTCTCCTACACTTTTCTGCCCAATCCTCTAAAGCGCCAATTTGCAAATACAAGTCCATCTCCGATGTGGATTTTTGTCTGAGTAGCCATTTAAGATCTAAAAATCCATTTTTAAAACACCAGTAAGAAAACAAGTTGTGAAACATGGCCCTGAGAGGACAGCACATACATGATGTTTGTAATAAAACAGTAAAAAGTCCAGTAGCACCTTTAAGACTAACCAACTTTATTGAGGCATAAGCACAGTTCTCGAAAGCTTATGCCTCAATTAAGTTGGTTAGTCTTAAAGGTGCTACTGGACTTTTTACTATTTTGCAACTACAGACTAACACGGCTAACTCCTCTGTAATAAAACAGTTATCTATAGCTATGCCTCAATTGCCTTTCACTGATTTCAATTTTTTTAAAGATTAAAGCTATACTTTTAGCAGGTTTACAAACCCTTACTCAGCTAACAGAGCAAGAGTTGAGTGAATGAAAGCAATGGGTTGAAATCAGACCCTTCACTTATGGAAGCGGTGGCACGATCCAAGTTTTTTTAGAGATGGAGACTAGCAATAATTTACTGACCCAGATCGGCAAAAATATATATACTGTATACCTAGTTTAAAAATTCACAAGCATCTCAAAAGGTTGAACAATGGTTTGGACGTATGGCTTTCATAGATTCCTCCCTGATTGGTGCCACAGAACAAATATCTAATAGTTATTTCAAAAAACAATTATAGCACGTTCATACTGATCTTGGTAATCCCCAGTGCCTCTTGGACCAGAAGCAATCTACACATAAATTGATTGATATAGTTCCAGTGCACCTTGTGGATATCAGACCTCCTGAATTGGAATATCTGGGTGAAAGGAGAAAAAGACCCTTATACTGTAATGCAGCAATGCCCAAAATGGCATCCAATCTGGTCTTCAATAGAACAGGAAAAGGAATCAGGGACCTTCAGATTATTCCCTAACAGCTGGCTATCAAAGCACCAAGCCCATTCCAGGAAGGGGCATCACAGACATCATGGAAACCTTACCCTGTGGCTGTTCAGGAAGCCAACCCTCCCCTCTGGAAACTAAAACTGCAGTGCCTCTTCCCCAAAGCAAAGAATCAATCCCAGCTTTCTTCTACCTTCTTGGTACACAAAATGCTTCAGAAGAATCGGTTGTGATTAATTTTGCAATTTTGCAAATTAATCTCGATTAATTTGGCCATTTGATTTCAATTACAAATTGATGATACACACATCCAGAAATATTGGAAACTTAATACCAGAATACAGAACCAATGAAGAGGTTTGTGTGAGTGCACTTACCATGTGAAGGGATCCATGTAATAATTTACATCATACCACACAATATAGGAAATGATAACATCAGAGTAGAATTGATAGATATTGGTTTCTGAATGTGTGGGTCTGTTTATTGCTGCAGTGTGTATTATTGACCACTGAGAAAGGCCCTTGGGCCAAAACACGTATGGTCTTGTGTTGGTCATTTGACATGTTTATCAACTGTATTTGAAGAATGTTACAGCTTATCTAAAGTTTTCCTATGTAGCCTGACAGTCAGGCCCTTTAATTTTTTTTTAATTACTGTGTACACTGTATAATAAGTATTTATTTTGAATATATTTTATGGTTTTAGCATGACCCTTGTAGCATATATACTATAAAATCACTTTATCACCTATAATTTATTGTTTTTAATTTAGCAAAATCAAATTAAGCAAAACTAATGTAGGCTGAGATTTCACCAAGTGCTAACAGTGTACAGTATCACTCCATTTTTTGTAGAGCAAATGATTAAACAACTGCTTTAAAATGAGATCAATTTCTTGATCAAGTGAAGAGACTGCAATGGAAAGTAGTGTTCATTCATTCAAACTGAACAGGGGCAACAGCTGAAATGAATATTTAAGCTTTTCTGCCTATTATATAAATGTATCTTCTTTTTCAAAAACAGTACTGAAGACAGATCAAAATTTTATTTAGTATCTAAATAACATATTAAATAAGACAAATAATGGAGTTCCACAAGAACTGTGGTAGTATTTTTCTTATTTTTTAAATAAAAGAAAAAACGTCACAAAAAACAAGGCAACCACTCTGATTCAAAATATTTTTGAATTATTATTTAAAATCCAAAAAAAGGATCCAATGTTCTTTGAATCTAAATCAGAAGAGAAAAGGAAAAAAGGCCAAAAGAAAAGGAAGATGTTATAGTTGGCTTGTTCATTTAAACACAGCTCTCCACAGATGTGAAAAGATCATTTTAGTTTCTTAAACATAAACCCAATAGCCTCGATCCTGTCTAGAAGTTCTATGGGCACCAGCAGGAATGGCAATTTCCATAAATTCCACCCTCCTGCAGCAGCCTATAATCTATAATTTTGGGGGGGATTTCCAAAAATACCTTGGCAGGGAATAAGTAAAAAGCATTCTCCCCTTGTGCCTGTGGAAATTCTAGGAAGGATTCAAAACTTTCACGGTTTACTCACAGGGCAGTGTATGCAACATCTGCCCCACATGCCAAAAAACCAACTGTTGGATACGTGGGCTGGATGAAGCTGGAGCCACTTCCAAAGTATTCTAATGCTGGGCACTATTCAAAATATTTTGGAACCTCGAGCAATACAGACGTAGGGACACATGGAAGAGTATACTTGTATACATTTAAAGTTGCTGCCTAATAATCTAGAAAGGATTATCACAAGAGACATCAATACACAAACATTACACAAACTATCTACCCCATTAAGAGGGAGAACTAAAAGGACTGCTTTGTACAAGAACATAAATCCATATAGGTACAAATATATACAATATATAACAGACAAAATAGATGCTGTTGGCCAAGATGAGAACAGGAAAAAAACAATTGCTATTGGACAGGAGAACATAATGGTTTTCAAGCACAAATGAACTGATACCTGTACTTACTGTCTTTGGATCCCATGCTAATGAGTTCATCAGAATCAACATTATGAACTATGGCTGCTTTATAGCCAGCTCTTTGTGCATTCAACACCTGAAAGCCAGAAAAAAAATCTGTTAATAACATAACTGCTTTTAACTTCAACACCCCCACTTTGTGCATACTGTCCCTGCACTCCGATTATTATAAAAAATGCCCATCATTATGATTGTTGGTGTTTGGGTAGGGAGGTAGGGCATTTTTACTGTTAAAAGCATCTTGGCGATGTACCAAGGGCAGAATTTTATTCTTTTTTTAATTTTTAAAACATTTAAAAAATTCTTAAATATGACAACCAGTGCACTTCTATGGGTTCCTGGCTCGACTTGAACTCAAATTACAGTCTGTGTGCAGCAAAGAACGGTAACATGAGAAGTAATAGCATGCTAATCTACAGTATGTGTGTAGGATATATGTAAAGACTGAAAAGAATTTTGTATCCTATGAAATCTTTCTGTCCATCTGTAAAAGCCAGTTCCCAAGGTTTTATCATACTCCAGCACCATCCAGAAACAAGCCTAGCTGCCTAATCCTCTCCTGGGTTCTGTTTCTTGATGGTGCTGTAGTATGATAAAACCTTGGGAACTGGCTTGTCATATTTAAGAATTTTTAAAATTATAATAATTTTGCACCCAAGAATTGTTTTCCACCAGTAGAAGGATATTTTTGTCAGAAGGGGGCGGGGACAAGCAATTTTAAGCAATCCTTCTCTCCCGCTGTAGATCCTCTACTTTGGTGTTTGTGAGGATCCTCTGACTCTCTGGCACAGAATTTTGGAGCACTCAGTAGACTGCAGCAGAAGAAAGGAGGCAGGAAAAGCTCAACCCAAGAACTTTGCTCCACTTGCAGTTTACTGAATACAACCCCAAGGCTTCAATAATTCTGTATACCTACCCAGTAGAGTTTATCCCTAGCCTCTCTCACAGCACAGCACAATGTTTTTGTCAAAACAAGTCTGTGATGTAACATGGTGGCTGTTACTCATAGAAAAAAAAGCCTGAATCTCATTTGAAGCTACAACCAGCCCTTCAATATGACTAGAGTTCTCTGAATTATGGCTTAAATCTCAGGTATCTTGCACTGGCTTTCTTTTCTTCTAAAAATCACATGAAAAATTTAAAAGAATTTAAGCAGAGTCAAGCATATAAAGACAGCCATGTGATTAAGCAGAATATTGTTAGTAATAAAATGTTTATTAATAATTTCATGAACACATTGAATTAATTAATTTGAATACAGTAGACGTGAGACCACAATACTAAATGCCATCAATTATAAATGTTTCCTATTAGTCAGTGGAATTCTATCATACCTGTAGAGCCCTTCTACACAACAGCTCTGCTTTTTTTGAAGCTGCTAAATCTGTATAGTCATTGATTCAGCCCAGTTTGTGTTTTATCCTGCCCTGTGATTTTCTTCACATCAGTCGTATCACCCGCTTTTTAAAAAACAACTCTTTATTTTATATTTTTTTCAACATTAACAAAATGTAAACTTTTAGCACCAAACGAGTGATTTATATAACAACATTTAAGACACTGAGCTAAACAACCTGAATACAGATTTTTATACCATATACAATTAATATAAAAGAAAATGCTTATTTTTTTTGGTATAGAGTTGTCATTTGTAGCATAGCTGGTTACATATTCAAGAAATGGGGACCATTTTTCTATGTATGAAGATTCACAATTGGGATTATTCATAGATGTTATCTGATCAGTTATTTTCTCCATTATCAACCTTCAGCAACCACTGTTTGTCAGTGGGAATCTTGTCTGTCTTCCAATTTTGAGCTAATGCAGTCTTAGCTGCTGACAACAATAAAGAAACAAGATCTTTTCTCAGTTTTGAAACACCATTATTGTTCCATAAATTGAGCAAGATAGCGCCTGGAGATTTTTCTATTTTGGATCCTGTGATCTTTTCTGTAACTTCTAGAATTTATTCCAGTATTTTTGTACATGCAGACAGGACCACCGGCAATGATCCAATGTTACCACAGGCTTTCCATCAACTAGGACTTGTTTTTGCTTTACAATAAAGTTTTTGTGGTGTGAAATACCATCTTGTAAAGATTTTTGTCTATTGCCTACTTTAATAGTCATTTTATTCCTCATTTTTATAGATCAACAAAAACTACGCAGGAAGCCACCGTGTCAGGATGATATGCAGTTTTGTAACATGGATGTAATGAAGTGCTGGACACCAACCATCCCAAAGAAAATGGTTTGGGTCCCACCAACTTTGTTGCTCAAGTTTGCCCAATCTCCCTTCTTATTACAGCCCACATTCCAAATGACTCTGTCCACATGGGTCCAATGATTCCCAGCATAGTTTTTTGGTGGGCTAAAGGGACTCCTTCCCTTTTTCAACCATCAGAAAAGTTGGCTGGAATGCAACCCAACACATGTTTCACACTAGTAACTCTTAAGCTTTCAGTTATGAAAGAAAATCCTCTTTGTTTCAACCATCACCAGGTAACCTCTCGAATATGGAGCAGATTCCATCCTCACAGGCTACAGTGACCTCAGACAATTTAGGGCACATTTAAACTACAAAATGTACATTGTTTTATACTACTTTGTGGCTTCTTCCATGTAATCTTGAGGACTGCATTTTGGTTAAAATGCTGAGAATTTTCCTTAGGGAGTCTTAATTTCTTTCATTCATTCGAAGATATTTATAACCCCCTCTAGATTAAATGATTTCAAAACAGTTATTCCACAGGGACTGCATCACAATCAAGAATTCTGTGGAAATTTTGCAGTGTCATTATACTAGTTGAAGCGTATCTGTAACCAACATTTTAAAAGTTCTATCACTAGAAGCAGGGCCACACCCCTCAGAAAATTCGTTCAAGGTCAGATTTCCTGTAATTAATTAGCTCATTCTTTTTGCATAGAACAAACTGGACTTTACCTACAACAGGCAGCAAAGCCTCAATTGTAATCTCAAAATCTCTTTAAAAATGTAGAACACAGTGTGCCAAAATCAGCAGATCTGCAGGAGTAACTGATCACCATTTACAGAGAATTTCCCTAATTTCAGAGATTTTTGTGTCATTTTCTCCTATACACAAGAAGATTGTGTTTGGGTTGTGTTGATTCACCTACTATCAGTTCACCACGCACGTCAGACTGCAATATTTTCACATATGCATATACTCAGAGTCCCCAAATATCTAAGTGTAAGAATTCCCCACTCTGTCCCCCATCCTCCAAATCTGCATGTGTGCCAGGTACTACAATGTTGAAAAAGTAGTTATTTTGGTGTTTAGAATGTATTTAGGAACTATAAGAAAATAGCTGACATTCCAACCCATATTGTGAAACTATCTAATGTATGTTGACATTAGGGTGTGCTCTACCACCTGACCAACCACAGTATTGCTAATTACTGGGAATACACAGTTCAAAGAAGTTTGAATATATAATACACTGTAGATTATATAATGCGAATCAAATATTTTTTAATTAACATGATATGGCAACAAGAATGAGCTCCTGTTTTATAGGAAACCTGATCTTGAAGAAATCTTTAGAAGGGTATGGTCCTGCCCTCAGTAATTAGCAGCACTATCCTACCTGACTTCAATGGGCTTAGGAGGTATAACTCTGGTTGGCATTGTCAATTTTAAAAAAATGTTGGATGTAGATATATTTCAATATGTGTAATGACTCTGGCAAAATCTATGGAAAGTTGCTGTCTCACTTCGCGCATTAGCCTTCAGAACAGGATTCAGAATACCAAAACAGCAATTAAAAGCCAACTTGAATTTGGCACATGGAATGGAATTGTAGAAATTCCCCCTACAGCAGATAGTATGACACCAGACAACATTTTATCTGAAGCCCTCCCACATATCAGTTCATTCTGAAGCTAAACTAAGAGGGTTTAAACCTCTAGGGTGAGTGGATATTACACATCCAAAATAGCTGCTGCCACCACCACATAAAAGATGCCGAGGAGTGGTTAGAAGAGCCTCCTCCCTTCCGTTTGGCTTAATCATTCCTTTCGACACTGCCCTAAATCCAACCCTTTCATTGTAATGTTATATGTTCAAGAGAATGTTCCATTGTCACCCACAACCTCTAGAATGGGCTCTCAGGAGTAGTGAGGAAGGCTCCATCCATCCCAGTCTTTAGGAGGGCACGCAAGTCTGTATTATTTGAGACAGCATTTTGTGGAAGCAGGTGGTTTTTCCTAGGTTTCGTTGTTTATTGTCAATTTGGATTGGATCATTGTCAGTTTCTCGCACAAACCTGCAGGATTTTAATCTAGTGGCACCTAAGAGACCAGTAAGATATTCAGGGTGTTCGCTTTAGAGTCAGAGCTCCCTTCTTCAGACACAAGTAAGAACGGAGATCCCTTTACATCCCAGCCAAAAGTAGGGATGTAATCAAATTGCACTGTATCTTTACATCCTGATGTACTCCTTTGTAATACCCCACGTACCTTACAGGCAGACTTCTCTTTGAGGGTGCAAAGTACAAAGAATGAATTTACTTGGTTAATTACTGTGCTGTTATGTAACTTTTACTTATTTAAAGAGGATCCATGTAGGACAACTTTCAGTAAACTGTTTCCTAATTTCTCTATTCCCTAAGTCCTTCCTTTTAGACTGTCAACTGCAAAAGTTATACCATGCTTTTTGTCCAATGCTATATCCATAACTGGAAGACAGAGACTTGGTCATCACCATTCACATCTGGGTGCTTTCCAGACTAAACTGTAAAATGTATGGACTCCCTTGAGTTAAAGAAAATTTGGTAGCGCAGAATGCCACAGCTTAGCTATCAGAAACAATCAGCATACCCATTTATCACCTCTCTCTACTAGCTGCCAATTTATTTTTGAGCCCAATTCAAGGTCCTTGGTTCTAATGTTTAGGACTTTAAATGGCCTGGGTCCAGATTATCTCTTCCTGGATGAACTCCCCTTAGTAAAAAGATCTATTAATGAAATCCTGCCATGGGTTCTATGTCATGACAAGATTAACATTTATGATGTATGCCCTTTTTCCAGAGCAGTGGAAGGTTCTTCCATGGAAGGTTAATAGACTCTCCTCCTTGTTCTACTTCTAGAGGCAGAATCAAGACTTCTTTTTCCTTGTGCCTTTGATGAGAGATCTGATGTTTTCCGATCTGTTGACCAGCTGCTTTACCTGATAATTCTATACTGATTATATTATTGCTTTAAAGCTTTTGTATACTGCTTTTGAAATTGTATACTGAGAAAGCAGTATAAATTTTTTTTACAGCTACGTCAATTTGAGCTTCTACTGGGGCAGAGAAAATATGCAAACTTGCTAATTCAGCCACAGAAATAACCAGGGACAGTCAGTCTTCACTTAACTGCAGAATTCCCCCCATGCACATCGATTAATACAAGTAAAAATGTTTTCATACCACATAATTACTTAAAAATCCACATGTAGTTGTTATAGATTTTCTGGGCTGTACGGCTGTGGTCTTGGCATTGTAGTTCCTGACGTATTGCCAGCAGCTGTGACTGGCATCTTCAAAGATGTATCACCGAAAGACAGAGATCAGCTACGATGCTACGATCAGCAAAAGACAGTAGAGACCCCCTCACCTCTGCGGGAGTATACCGTATACCCTGCAGCTGTGGACAAGTTTACATCGGGACCACGCAGGGTAGCATCCAGACAAGAATAAAAGAACATGAAAGACACTGCAGACTTGGCCAACCTGAAAAATCAGCAGTGGCTGAACATAGCCTAACTCAAACAGGGCACAGTATCTTATTCCAGGACACCAAAATACTGGACAACACTTCCAACTACTTTGTCAGACTGCACAGGGAAGCCATTGAAATTCACAAGCATAAGCACAACTTCAACAGGAAAGAAGAGAGTTTAAGAATGAATAAGGTGTGGTTACCAGCCCTGAAAAACATTAGACTAACAAAATACTCTACATCTTACAACAGCCCTGCAGATAAGATTAGCATATCAACCCCCAATCCATATGCAAAAGAACCTCCTCAGGATACAGTGAAGCTTCCCCTCATTAGCATTCCACACCCTGGGAAACTCTTACAGGATGACTCAGCCCAAACCCACCTTCCTGAGTAGATATAAATTACCTGCTAACATCTTCTCCACACATTGACACTGAGAGACCTCTGTCTTTTGGTGCTATACCTCTGAAGATGCCAGTCACAGCTGCTGGTGAAACGTCAGGAACTACAATGCCAAGACCACAGCCATACAGCCCGGAAAATCTACAACAACTAACGTTCTCCGGCCATGAAAGCCTTTGACAATAAATCCACATTTAATTACCAATTCCTAATTTATTCTTTGAACAGTACTTAGTGTTTCATGTCAAGGAATTCATGGTGATCTAAAAGGGTACTATAGAGAACTGTGCATTTTCAAGCATCAATTCATTTAAACTGCCCAGTCAGGAGCCCGAATTGACTGCAGTTGTACCCGTCTTTTCATTTAATTATCAGATGCAATTTCAGTAACAATTGACCTTGCCTAGCTGCTGTGTCATCACCAACTGACTGTTACTTCTTCTATTACTGGATAATTTTCAACATGCCTGGGGCTTAATAGGCATTCCTTGAGCACAAGTAATCCAACTCCCCCTACAACAGCGCCCTGTGAAGTTAAATCACATTTCTTTAGGCATGTGCTGTCCAACTGGATCTGTCAGTAGAATCAGTCCTATACTGAAGCTTCTTCTGTTACAGCAGGTTAAGTGTCCTGCTCTCTTTTCTACTACAGTCTAGAGATCACAACAAATATCTTTCTTAAGAAAAGGGCATACATCTAAATCATTTGGAAGATGCACAGGTTATACTTCTGCACAAAGCATAGGGGGAAACCTATCATTTCTGTTGCTATTAGTTATTTCTTAATGCAATAAAGATAGCAGGAGATTAAATTAATGGGCTATTGCTAGTTTCATTACTGCATTCCACTTTGAAATTCTATAGCAATATCTGTCCTATGCAGCTGCAATATTATTGACAAGTGAATGATTATGTTTATATTGTTGTCTTTGTACAACAAATCTAATTATCAAGATACTCTGAAATTAGAATATAATCAGAAGTCATTTAAAACACCAGTGATAGAAGAGCTAGAAACGGCAATTTTATCCTCTACCCCTTCTCGCTGCAGCCTCCTGAGCCGTGTGTGGGTCCTGAATAAACTTTTCTGGGGACAGAAAGGATGTTGGGATGGGGGGGAGGACCATGGGACTTCCATTTTATCCAATCCTATGATTTAATTTTTTCTAGTAAACTAATTCATTATCTTGGTTTTAAATTAATTCAAAATTTGTCTAGTTTAGCAAAGAAATTGTGCAGGGGGTTTTCAGAAGGTAAAAAACAGGGATAGATTGAATAGACTGTGTTAACTTGGAATGCTTTTGTTCTACTATAAATATATAAGTTATCTCAGATTCCCCCCGCCCCATTTCATCCTCTGCTGGTTGATTATAGGGAATTAGAACCAGGGTGGTACAGGGGTTAGAGTGTCAGTCTAGGATCTGAGAGACTACCACAGAAGCTCACAAAGTGACCTTGAGCCAGACGCATACCCTCAACCTAGCCTCCCTTACAGGGTTTTTTGGGACTATAAAATGGAGGAAAGGAGAACAATGTAACATGCTTTGGGGGCCCACTGTGGAGACAGACAGGGTATTAATTATGTAAACAAATAAATTAAAGAACTAGCAGACCCTTACCCACATTTGCCAGAGTAAACAGGTTAGAGTTACAGCTCAAACTCTGTAGAAAGCTGTACCTTGATGTGGGGCCAGTTTGCTCTTCCTAATTTACGCTATTATAATGATGCTGCCCCTATTCTGAACTGGTCAATGATTTCCACAAGTCAAGAATAAAGTTTAGTTAAGGCTATAACCATTATGCATTTTGGTACCATTGGAAAGTTCCTTTGGATAAAAAAAAGGACAGAGACAGTATCGCTGTATAGAAGAATACACCTCATCAGTTATTAAAAATATGGGACAAATATCATAAGCTTTCTCAAGTAATGATGTCTTCCACCTGGTTTATCTGCCTCGAGTTCAATGCTCTGTGGAAGCTGTTCCCCCCCCCCCGCTTCTCCATAGCATCATGGTACATTTGTGCATCTCTGGTGGCTTCCCTGGCTTTCCTCTCATCTTTCTCAAACCTGTTTTGTTGTGAAGGTTTGTAAAAGATTGCAGCAAAGCCTGGATGGTTGCCATGTGACTGTGAAAGTTTAGATTTTCGCAGTCCTGCCTACATGACAGCCATTTTCATGTCTAGTCTTCATGATGGCCATCCCCCCACCCCCACAAGGCTATTTTGTATTTTTTAATCAGCAACAGAATATATATATATATATATATATATATATATATATATATATATATATATATATATATATATATCAATCTTTGTATCAGATTCTCAGAATTCCCAGCTTTCATTTTTTAAAAAAGGATTCTAGCAACTTTTGTTAAAGAGATATAGGGGAAAGGCATATTGTAGAAGAGGCTAGAAATGTGTGTGTTTTTTTAATGAAAGTTGGAGATTCAGAGAACCTGATATACAGATTGATATGACATTATAAGCCCTGGTGGGGAAGATGTCTGCTGCCAGGGATCAGGGCAGAGAAATCTGTCAAGTAGAACTACTGTTGCCACTACACTGTATCAGCAAACATAGCAGCAATAGGAAACTAGACAAACCTGTCCATATGCGGAAAATACGCAAGATACGAGGGGGTACGAGGTGGCAGGGTGGAAAATCCACCAAGATGACATTTAGCCATCAAAACCAAAAAAAGAAGCGTGTATGTATAAATCAAATGTGCATGATACTTTTAAAGACAAATTTAAACCTTATTCTTAAACCACAGCAATGCCAAATTTTTAGAGCTTTTAAAAATGTTACTTACCTTTATGTCAAAGTTGCAATCAAGTCTTCTGATTAATACAATGAATGTACGTGAAGAATTGTCTTTCAGGGGTGGAGGAGTTATGGGTTCACATGCATTCTCAGGTTTTGAATTTATTAGAAACCCCTGGAAAAAGTTTCAAAGCACAATATCAGTTATTAGGTACAGTGCATAGTATATGCACTGTATATGCACTATATATATGCACTATATGACCATATTTTCAAATTCCAGTGCAACTTATGAAATTCTCACACAGGCTTCTGTTAGCAAAAACAATTTGCATAAATTGGCTTTGGCCACCTTGCTTAGTTCTTTTTAACTGGTTATTTCATAGTTGTGATCACTTTTCTCCTTCATGTTTTGCTAATCAAAATTCATATCATGATAAATCAGCTAATCTCTAAAGTTCCATAGCATTTTAGGATTCCTACTGCCATAAGCATGGCTGCTTTTCAAAGTTTTATACTGGTTTCTTCAGATAGCTCTTGTCATACAAGTCTGTGTTTCTTCACAACGCTAAGAAAGCTACCATATTAACATAACTTTCCTCCTCTGCAGAGTGGCGTTAGAATTAATTCAGTTGTGTTTGTTGACACAGATCAGGTGATATAGAACTATATCAGCTTTTAAATAGTCCACATTTTTTTCCTCATTAGGAGAGAGAAGATTGTTATCTCAGCTAGAGAGAGGTGCATGTTAGTTTCAAATGACAATGTTCAGATTCCTTTTTGGTGCAGAGACAGGAATAGGGATAACTGACAGTGGGAGCCAGGTAACAGGAAGAGAGATTCAAAATTTTAAGAGTATTCCCTCTTACAGCTAAAGTTATCCAATTTACATCTTCCAGTGCAATCCTAATGAGCTGCTCCACTCTAAACCTACTGAAGTCAATGGGCTTAGATTGGAGTAAGTCTGCATAGGATTGCGCTGTTGGTTTCAGTGGCAATAAGAAGCGCCCTGCTGAATCAGACCAGGGGTCCATCTAGTGCAGCATCCTGTTTTACACAGCAGTCAACCAGTTACCCTAGAAGGCTAACGAACAGGGCACAGAAGCCAAGGCATCCCTCTTATGTTGCCTGCTATGGCTAACCAACCAGTATTCATAGGTTTGCTCCTTCCGACTATGGAAGTTCTCCATCTATGAAGACTATGGAAGTCCTGCAAATGCAGTTGCTGAATACCAGGCTGGTCAGCAGAGAAACAGCAGATATGCATGCTCACTTCACACCCTACCATAAATTTTGTTAGTCTTATAGGTGCTACTGGACTCTCTCTCTTTTCTACAGCAATTAAGAATCTAATCCTGGATTAGAAGGCCAACAGGATCCGCATCACATATTGATGAGAAGAGTACTCTAGGTTCTTGGTGTGGCACCACAGATGGTGCAAAGATCAGTGTGGCAGCCATTCCCTATCATAGTTCTAGTCAGGGCTTTTTTTCTGGGAAAAGAGGTGGTGGAACTCAGGACCGCACAATGACATCACTTTGGGTCAGATGGAACAAGGGGGAGTTTTTTAAAGTTTAAATCGCCCTCAACGAAAATGGTCACATGGCCGGTGGCCCCGCCCCCTGATCTCCAGACAGAGGAGTTTAGATTGCAATCTAAACTCCCCTCTGTCTGGAGATCAGGGGACGGGGCCACCGGCCATGTGACCATTTTCAAGAGGTGCCAGAACTCCGTTCCACCACGTTCCCGCTGAAAAAAAGCCCTGGTTCTGGTTCAACAGTCATCCCTGATCAATGATTATACTTGGTCTTAAATGCTAGGGAAAAGTGGAGGATTCTGTTAATTTACTGTATACCTTATTGCCTAGCAGTCTTCCTATCCAAGCTGATTGGGGTGGTATTGCCTATAATGCTGCAGACCTCCAAGACAGACTCTTTTCATTCTGGATCCTGACCCACTCTAACATAGAAACTGTCTTGATCACTCCACCCCTCCCCGCCCCCCGCCATGCACAGGCATGGATGCACTGGTTCCACCCATCGATATACAATTGCTGGTTCATGAACACAGTGATTATATATGGAGGAAGAGTACACACATTTCTTGGGAAGGAGGTTTTGTACCAACACTGTAGCTTTCAAACATTCCAAACTGATTGCTCTGCACAGGTGCAAAATCCACCAATGTGATACAGAGACTACAAAGTAGTAACAATCATGACCACTCTCCCTCTTTACACATTGACAGAATGCATAGAGGGGTCGTGTACAGAAGACTACCATGTACTGGAGGGAAGCAAGGGGTGTGCTACCCATTGGTTATCCTAGATCTGTTAGCAGCATCTGATACTATTAACCATGGGATCTTTCTGAACTGTGGGAGGCACTGTTTTCTGGTGGTTACACTCCTTCCTTGAATATAGGTTCCATAAGGTGGCTCAAGGAATTTTTAGCTCTGTTCCCTGGCAGTTGCCTGTAGGGCTCCAATTTTTGCTCTCATGGTTTTCAGTATCTCCAGGAAACCATTGGCTGAGGATGTCAGGGAACAAAGCAAGGTGTATCAGTATTCTGGTGACATCCAACTCTTGTTTATCAGGGTTAGATAGGACAGAATGTATGTTGAAAAATGCCTTGAAAATGTAATGGGCTGGATAGATAAATCAAATCTCAGATGAGACAAGATGGAGATACTGTCAGTTGGAGGGGTGTCTCTGGATCATGATAGTGGCATATCTGTTCTTGCTGGATAGCAATCCTTCTAAGGGAACAGGTCTGCAGCTTGGACACACATTTTGATCTGGTCTTATCTTTGTCTCAAGTGTCTTAAGTGACTGCAAGTACCTTTTGTCAACTTTGGTTGGTGTGCCAGTTGTACCCTTTCTAGGAAAGGAATGGCCTGGTTACAGCTATCCATACTATTCTCATGCCAAAAGGAATGTATTGATTGCTAGTTTCTAGGCATAATTCAAAGAGCTGGATTTTGGGCCCAGCAAACCCAAAGGGCCATCCACTGAAATTTTCTAGAGTGTCTCTTTTCCAGATACTCCTACCTTCTGAGATAAGTAGTGTGCTACTTGAGGTTACAGCCTTCTCAGTGTTGATGCTATGTTTGTGGAACTCCCCTCTCTTAACATTATGTCTCACCTAGGACCTTCATTGTTTGGTGTATGTTTAGGAACCACATAAATCTTATTATTTCATTCAGCTATTGTTTGCAAATATTAGATTTGGTTAACTGTTGCTGTGTGAGGGTTATTATTGCAGCTCAAGTTTAACAAGGAGTTGGTATGGTGATATCTAGCTACCTTAAATAAACTCAAGTCTTCAGGGCCAGATTAATTGTACCCTGGCATAATTAAGGAACTTGCTTGTGGGCACTCAGAACCTCTTTCCATCATCTTTGAAAAATCATGTAAAATTAACGAGGTGCCACAAGACTGGAGACAGGCAAAAGTTTGCCCCAGTCTTCAAAAAGGAAGATATGGGAAAATACAGTTTGGTTTATCTAACGAGGATAACAAGGAAGGTACTTCAGACAGACTGTAAAGTGCTTAATTTGTAAGCATCTTGAAAATATTGCACACTTATTGGATGCCAGTATAGATTTGAGCCGTGTAACATACTAATCTTTTGATTAGGTTACAAGCTTGGTAGATAATGGGAATTCTATGGATGTACTATATCTTGATCTCATAAAAGCACACAAAAAAGTCCTCTATGATTTTTAGGATAGGTTACTGTGGACTTCAAAGCTGACTAGAAGAGAACCATACTATCAATGGGACTCCAACAACCTGAAAAGAAGTCTTGTTCTACGAAAAGAAATTTGTTCTATGCTAACTAGACCTTATATTGGATACTGTGTTGAGTTCTGGCACTGCACTTTAATGAAATATAGATAAAGTAGAACAAGTTTAGAGGAGGACAACAAAGATGGTCAGGGTCTGGAAAACAAGCTTACTGCAGAAAGATTGAAGATATTTGGTATATTTGGCCGGACAAAAAGAGAAGACTGAGGGGGAACACAACAGTGCTGTTCAAACACATAAAAGTGTATTCATAGAGAAGAGGGACAAATATTTGTTCTCCAGAAAGGAAAACTATTTCTTATGGGCTTAAGTTACAGGACAGTAGATTTCAGCAGGACAGTAGGAGAAACTTCTTCATGGTGAGAGCAATCTAACAATGGGAACAAATTACCTGAGGGTGGGCTCTACCTTGGTCTTCAAGCAGGATGCGCAGCCAATCTACTTGGACTGCTCAAGCTCAGGATTTCTTTCACTAAGCAGGGGTTGGACTAGATGGTAATCTGTCCTCTCACCCTCAGGCTGATTTAGGCCAAATACTGCTGTCTTCTTCGTTTTAAATATCTTTATACTGCTATATTTGATTACCGCCATTTCATTTTTAATGCAGTTTATGATAATGTTAATGCATTTTTGGGATTGTCTTTTTAACATGCTTACTATAAGCCATTCTAAACATTCTAGTAGTAGTAGTAGTAGTAGTAGTAGTAGTAGTAGTAGTAGTAGTAGTAGTAGTAATGTGCTATTTAGTTGCAACTGACTCATCGCGACCCCATTCTCAGGAGAGAACAGTAGAGATGGTTTAACAGGGATAAGTAGTACTGTTTTTCTGAATATCTGAACTCTACTGCTGTAGTTTCTCTCTTAATTTCTATCATGACTCCTATCTGTGCTGGAGATGTTTTAGGAAATGGTCAGCATCTTGAATTACAAATCTATCAGATTTGTATGCCTTTCTAGACATACACATAAGGCTAAAATAAGTTACCTCAAACAATAGCCGCTTTATGGCTCAGGGGCTGCTAAAGAGACATACCGAAGAGTCTTCGGTATGGCAGTCCTATCTGTAACAACAGTCCTTTGCACATCACCAATAATTCAGAATTTACATGCCTTTACTAAATTATCACCTCTGAATTTGAAAAATGATTTTAATTGCATTTCAAGCATTGCATTTTGCATTTATTCTTTGATACAAACAAAAATATCATAACAATATTTCTTCAAATGATAACCTCTGCTAGCTTAACACTCATGAAAGGCTAAAAATTGTTATCCATTATCCTGCTGTGTTTGGAATCCCCAGAATCTAAGCTTCACTTTTAAAAAAAAGCTACATTCTGCACCTATAGCTAAGCAAATATATCGATTGGCTCATAATTTCTGTATCTGGCTATACATCATCATAGAAAGCTATTATAATGCCCTCTGGTGGACAATACCTGGAAACTAGTACCATGTTGGAAAAAATATAGTATTTTGCAGTCCTGGCCCTGATTCAGAAGAGGGCAGGAGGAATAGAAAATAAGTTCATTGCTGTGAATGGTGGTATGTGGAGGGGAAAAGACCAACCCTTTTGATGGAAGAGGACCCTAATAATTCTCCTGTTTCAGTTGTATACATGGAACTATTATATGATATTATCTGTTGCCCAAGTTAGTATCTAATTAGGAAGATGTCCCCCAGCACCAATCAATCATGGATCCTCTCATGAAGTATCTTCACTGGAGTGCAACATTCTTTCTTAAGACTCCTACTGCCCTCCCGTGGAGGGAGGAAGAAAAGACTAAAATAAACATGTTATCTGTTTCCCTGAGGCTATCTTAAATATTATAAATACAACACAACCAATGTACAATATACAATAAGAAAAATTTAAGCATGTTTTTATTCTCAAGGGTAAACAAAACATCAGGTTTTTTTTGTTAAAAGCCACCAAAATTTGTCAATGACAAGCAAGCAGAAAATTGTGGTAAATATAATTTATCAGCTTCAGACATCAGGTAAGGAAGAACTTGAAATTTATACAAGTGCCACAAGTTCAAAAGCGATTAAAATCTTCAGACATCAAGATATGGTGTAACTTGTAATGACAACTTCTGGAGTATAACTGTGTTATTTTTCCAGCTCTACTTCACCTGGGCTTTAATCCAGAAAAGCACTCAAGTGTGTTCTTAAACATATGTACAGCCTCCCAAAAGTAATGCTTAAAGTTAAGCATATGGTAAAGTGTTTGCTGGACTGAAGCTTGCCAATTTTACAAAGTCTCAAAAGACAGTATTTCACTGAAGCTTTCAGCTACTTTCATAAGTAGCAATATTGTAGTTTTACCTTTCAATCACTGTGTTTTGTAATCCAAACAAACATCTTGTTCAAGCAAATTTTTAAGAGTGCATTAAATTCTTCTCAGTTCTTATGATTTCTTCTCTTCAAGCTTTCTTTGCTCAATTAAGGTATATATGGGGGATGTGGAAAATGTATAATAAAAGCCCATGCACTAAGTCAATTAGCTTATCTCCCAATGGATGTGTTTCCACCACTCAAATTTTTGTGTAGGAATTTAACTTGTATTAGTGAATGGGAGGAAAAAGTTAAAACTACTGGGGATTGGTGTGTTTGGAAAACAGCAAAAATGATCTTAAGAGTATCATTAGGCTTCTTAGCTAATCTTCACCTAAGGGTCTAATTCACACATGCAGGAGAATGAGGTAGAAAGATGGTAGAATTGCCTGCTGCCCTCTGTTTATGATTGCAGGTGAGGAGATGATGAAGGTCAGTATTTTAGAATGCTCTTTAATGTAAAGTTCCTTGCAATCAGAAAACTAGCACAGCAAGCAAAAGGAAGGAAGGTACAAGATTTTCACCCTGCTGTGTTAGCTTTCTGCCTACATGGGATTTAATGTGCAAGAACATTGAAAGCTGGAAACCATCACTTGCAGTTCATTCTTTCACCTCCACATTATACCATTTAATTCTCCAGCACGTATAAAGTGTCATTGGTCAGCTCAGCAGTTTTAAAGCATTTGGCTCTAAACCAGGGCAAATTATTTCTTTTAAAAAAACCTGCTACTGTCTACAAACGTGTATTTCATTGTGGCCATGGAACTTTTGGACATAAAACTATGCTTCAAAACAGAGAAAATGACTTCTAGATGCATTTTCCTATAGGTCAGGACCTTCCTATAAAGTTGCAAACTAATGTCCAGTCCTCTACATATGCAGACTCTCAGCTAGCTAATGCATAAACGCTCCAAAGGAGCTGTAAGTCTTCCCATTCATTATTCAATTTTTTCCCTCCATTTACAGAGGGTCAGCATATGCAGGAGAACTTCCCATCTCTTGCTTTTGCCTACAGTGCTTAATAATGCTAACAGCAAGGGAATAGCATTTCATTGTCTGGATCTACATTGTCATAATCAAAATGGATTTTTTTAGAGGTTGAGTTCTTTTGCTGTTCCCACCCTTAATATCCCCCCCCCCATTTGTTCCTATCAATTTTGATTTGTTGTTTTAAATTTTTAAAATCCTGAGGAAACAAAAACCACATGACTGCAACTGTATTTCCACCACTTTCTCAGCAGCTCATCACAGGACAAGTCCTATCAGATGATATAGCTCAAATTGCCTGTACTTCAGATTTCTTCAGCCCTGTCCCTACTGTGGTTCAATAATAATTTTAAATTAAGTAAACATAGTACCTCGGAAGCCAAGGTTAGCAAAATTTTGCTGAGACCCAATCATTTATTATTTATATTGTGGCATTAATACAACCCAAACTCAGTGTTCCTAAGAAGCATTATTAAACTTAACCTTGAGTTTGCTGCAGTTATATTAAATCTAAGCCAATATCTAGAGAAGCAAGAACTCTCTGAATGTGTTACATTACAAATACAGGTACAGCATACCACATCTTACTCCTGCCCTTAAATATTGTGTGCTGGGACTTGACGGACACACAGTTATTACAACACAGACATAGTCGTATCAAGTAAAAAAAAAAAAAAGAACAAGTTATGCATGCATTTAAAGCAACAGCACTTCAGCTGTAGGTTATGCACAAAACGGAGGAGGATTAAACTTAAGGAAAATCTTGCCAGAATATCCACACCACTCACTGAAAGAACAGCCAGAATGCTGCCTTTGAAGGTGCTTCCAAGCAGTTTCAGAACTGGCAGCCTTTGTAATCTCTCCCTGTTCTCTGCCTGAGGGAGGAAATCACAAGTGCAGCAGATGACTGTGCATATGCTGCTCTGCTCATGGCTACCAAGAACAAGCTGGTTAATGGGGATCTGAACAGAACATGCACCACTCTGTTGCGGGACATGGCCTTGCATCTCCAGCACAAATCTAACAACTCTGGCTATGGAATTTTCAGATTAAAGCAGAAGATAAGTTGTGAAGACAAAGCAAATTGATCTAGGGATAACAGGAAATCTAGGAGTAACTGATTATATAAAAATACCTATAATTTATGTAGGAATGGTTAACTTAATGGAGATGGACAGAGCTATCCATAAAACAGACCTCAGACTACAAATAGACCACAGCTGGAAAATTAAATCCCCTAATTAAAAGCCTACATTTTTACTAAAAAAAAAAACCCTTTCAGAATTGTCATGCAGAGAGCACAAGCTCTGAGCTACAACTTAGAATAATTTGTTTTACTCATCCAAAGATGGAATCCTAAAACTGTGAATCTCTTTTGCAGATTTAGAGCCAATGTCCTGGCGATCAAATACATATAAATGATAGTTGCAGGGGGTTAACTTCTTCCCAGAGGCTGTGCCTTTAACTGCAGCATGACAGAAGAGAAGTTCAGCATGTATTGCTCTTCCCAAGCAACTGAATTTCAGACTGTTACGTGATAAGCTGCAGAGCCTCTGATCAGAAACAGTGAGAAGACTAACACTTCCAGACTAAGATATATGTTAATACTCATAAAGCTGCAAGTTAAAATAACACGCATTTATTCCTATTCTTCTACTTGCTGTCACTTACCTTTAAGCCTTCTGACGGCAACCTGTAACCAAACCTTGCTGGCCGGTCATCAAATGTCTGTGATGTATTTTCAAAATTATACTGTATACAAAAGAAACACAAGTCAGATTTGAAACTAGATACTATGTACCAAATAAGAAGATAGTACAAAATTAACATATAGTGAACATAAACAGCATATGCTTTATTTCCAACATCTGATTCCTCCAATATACAACAGCACCTCACCTAACCTTGGGAAGAAGAACTGATTATCTCTTGCCCAAGAGGCTAACAAACAAGGGTAATGGTGTTCCTTTACTCACCTACTGACCTATTTCAGTTTCAGTTCCTTGCACAGCTCAATCACATTAAAATCCCCAAGATTCTCCACACCCACAGATGCTTGGCATGACCTAAAATCTAAAAAGTATTAGGAAACACTCTAATACCTTATCAAAATTGTTTTCTTTACAGCAAGATCAGAATTTGAATTCTTTGATAATATTGTGCCAAGCTTCCCCCCCCCGGGGGGGGGGAGGCGTGTCTAGATATGCCTTAACAATGAAATAGAATAGACTAAAGTGGAATAGACTAAAGTGATATTTTGTTTTTAATCTCACTTCTCTATCAATGCCTCATGAAAATAAGAGTTAACAAAATCCTAGAATTGTGCAGTACACGATTCTTTTCTTATATCCTTCCCCTGTTTCTGATCAAAGAAAGAACACAGTAAAATCCATTTGGCAGGAAAGAAGCTTGGCTGTTTAGGAAACTTATACCAGAGCTAGCTGAAAGCATATTCTAGCACAGTCATGGCAGCGGACTCTTGCTATTAACAGAGAATGTCATCAGACAGGAGGATCAGCACTCCCAACAGACCTGGAGAAAAAAATTCTGTCCCTTTCAAAGAGACTTATAGAAAGGGGCAACTGAAGCTTTTTGTAGTATGGAGATAAAGGACATCACCAGATAAATAACATCTCATTAAACCTCAAGTAAAGGGTAAGGATGTTTTTTCCAGGCCAGTTGACTTGGCAACCCTACAGGGGAATGAGAAAGGAGAACCTGGAAGTCAACTTTTTTGAAGAGGGGAGGGTGTAGTCGCTGGGCCTGTCTATATTTTTAAAAAATTCCTTGGACTGAACCTAGGCAGAATGGGAAAGGCCAAAACCAGGAAGCTTGCAGGGAGGGGCAAAGAACTGTGGGAGAAAAGTCCCTTTGGGGAGAATTATTAGTAAAGGGATAGGGGGGAAACTAGGAGTAGATTTTTAGGGATAAGAACTAGGTTCTCTATCTGTGTATTATTTTAACAAGAGAAACAACAGCTTTACATTATTTCTAAAGAGAGAGATGCTGGGGCTTAGGCTGTATGACAGTCATGTACACCTGAAGAGCTAGGCCCACGGCAGAGCACATGATAAAGATTTATTAAGATTACTCATGGCGGAAAAGGAGAAAAAAGCTAGTCTTCCATGACACCAGAACTTAGACTGACTTTAAAAAGTTGATTGGCAGACAAAAAGAAATGATTCTTCACACAATAAATAATTAGAAAATTCAATCATTGTCAATGTGGCATAGCAGTTAGCTAATTTCTGGGAAACTCAAAGCTCCACTCTGCCATGGAAGCTTGCTGGGTGACCTTGAGCCAGTCTCATACTCTCAGCCTATTCTACCTCACAGAGTTGTTTGGAGGATAAAATGTAAAAGAGAATGATGTAAGAGAATAAGGACCCTTTGAGGTGGGGCGTAAATTAAATAAATACATTAATATGTGGTGATGGCACTAGAGCAGGTGGTTTTAAAAGGGCACTTCCATATTTGGAGACAGTATGTCATTAATAGCAGGTGCTGGTGGAACAGCAGAGGGAAGTACTATTGCTTCCTTGAGCAGCTTGTTCATTGCCGAGGAGTTGGTGGTGGCGGGGGGGGGGGGGGAACGGACTAGATGGAGCTCTGCTATGATCCAGTAGGATCCTTGAGATGTCTTTACAGTCTCTAATTGTCTCTCTCTCTCTCTCTATAACATGAAATTATTTAGTAGTGACGCAAATGTACACTTTTCCACAGCTGCACTTTCATTTATGATTTCCAGGGCTCAGCCTGGAAAACAAAACCTAGTGTGCTTCTTCACACTGAGTCAACAAATGAAGCCTAAGGCGGGATATCTTTTTCCTGAAGGGTCTGAGCTTGCTTTTGTTTTGTGTATTTTGAGTATGACTGCGAATCTTCGGCTTCCTAAGAAGCAATAACATAAAGGAGAGCATGCATATTGAAGGAAAGAGGGACATAAATAGTAAATTGATGACTAGTGAGATGATAGGGCTTAAAAAAGTACCACACACACCACTGTGGACAAGAAGAGTTCTGTGATGTCAGCATCAAAAGAGCGAGCTGGATATGTAAGGGGAACTTTGAAACAGTAACTTCCATATCAATTTATGTACTTGATAATTAAAAGCAATATTTCAAACATTATGTAGGCCTTTACTTATTTCTAAAGCTAATTTTCAAGTTCTATGCAGGGCTTAATTAATGTAATCTACCTTCTATGTAATCAGCTCTTCTATGATTTGATGGCAAAGACTCATACCTTAAAATAAATGCACACTGGCCTCCTGAGCAAGTAGGTGAAAAAGAAAAAACAAATGCAGAATACGAGCCTACTGAAAACTGACAACATATATCTTGCCATCCTCCAAACCCAAAAATCACTTTTTATTCTTAGTTTACCATTTCAAAGCCAGCTGAAATGTTCCAAAGAAACCACAGGGAAATTATGTTCTCATGCTAGCTCATTTTAAAAGCCTAATTCCCTAAGATAACTCTGGAAATACTATTTCATTATTCATTTAAAAAAATTATATACAGGATTTTACAATACTTACTGCTAAAATGTCTGCCTCCACAGGCAACAGGTTTAAGAAAGCAAACAGCTGGACTGTGAGAATGGTGTAAATCTGAGTGGCAGACAGCATTAGCATTCCTATCGACAGCAGCATTTTAATTAAGTTCCTGAAAAAAATAGAAGAGAGTCAGGACACAACAAATATTTACACCCTGATCAAAAAGACATATATAGTTGCTCTGGTGCCTAAAATGTCTTGAGGCTGCTTAATTACAGCATCATCTTGTGTAAAGCACACAAAGCAAAAGGATCCCAGTGAGGTATTTCACATTAGCAATCCTGTTATAAAAACTGATTTACTAGAGTTAGCCAGGTGTTAGCTTTGGGATCTCGTAATATGCTCAACAGAAGACGAACGGTCCTCAGTCCCGCCCATCCTGCATCCTCCTTATCCCCACTCCACTCACTTTCTTATCTATAGCTTCACATAGTCTGCTGCTGCCACTGCCAATGCTCATTATCATTGCCCCAACTTTCTCAGTTAAAGAAGATCATGAGCTGACCACTACCACTGCAAAAATGAATGCTGCGATGAAGCACTCACACACCAGTCACTGTGCTTCATCCTGAGGGCTGCTCTGCCAGTGGTGCAAAGAAACAAGGCCATAAGAAACATTTCTTTACAAGCTAAAAGAAGCGCACAAGAAATGAGGTGTTTTGATTAGTATGCAAGAACTATTAATTTTTAAATTTAACTCCTCTGTATGTTCTGCTTAAACTACTGAAAGGTAACATCTGACCTTGACTGATGAAATGTATGCCCTCACCCTATCTGCTGATACAGATAGGACCCAAGGGTGTCCTTGGGTGGAGACAATAAAACACAAAAATATTAATGTAATTAACACACACAGCTTAAAAAGTAATTGAAATCCAACTATTTTAACTATCAGTTTGTTACAATAGTTAAACCAGAGTTCATTTCAGTGGCTACATAAATTCTTTAAATAATCCTATCTCACAGCCTCTCTGGAAGGCTCTGGGAGTTGGTTGTAGGGGTGTGCGCTTCGGGTTTCTAACCCGAATTGGGCCCAATTTGGAAAGATTTGGGATTTCCAAATCGGGGCCAGCAAGTGATTCGGGTTGCTTTGGAAGCTTCAGGGGCCCAGGTTAAGTTTAAAGGGCCCTTTTGCAAGCAGCAGGGCCCTTTAAACTTCAGCTGGCAGGCGGGGGGAAACAGCTGAAGTTTAAAGGGCCCTGCCGCTTGCAAGCCCATCTTACCCTCCACCCCCCACTTACCTGGCGCTATGGAGGAGGTGGCCCTTCCACCTCTCCGCTGGCCTCCGGTAGCGGTGGCAACCCTCTCTGTGGCTGTGTGGCGGCAGCTGTGGGGAAGGCCTTCTGCCCACATGGCTACTGGCTGTGCTGGCAAGCCGTGGCAGTGGGGAAGGCCTTCTCTGAGTTCCGCCCATCAGGTAAGTGGGGTGGGGGGATGGGGTTTAAGTGAGGGGGTGGGTCTCCCCTCCCCCCTCATTTCAGAATGCTCCAAATCTTTCTGGAGCATTCCAAAGCAACTCAGAAACCCAAATCCGAAGTGGCATGCCGCGTCAGATTTCAGGGTTTTCTGGATCTTTCCCCCCAAATCTTTTTCAGGTGCACACCCCTAGTTGGTTGCCCTCCTCACCCCCTCGAACAGGTGGTTCCATAGCAGTGAGGCAGCAGAGAAGGCCTAGGCCCAGCCATCACAAGCTGTATGAACACTTAGGGAAACCTGTTGAGAAGAATGTAATCATAATAACTGTGCTTATACACCGCTCTTCTAGATAGTGTCCCACTCAGTAGTGAACAAGTTAGTGTTATTATTATCCCCATAATACAGCTTTGTAGCTTGGGCTGAAAGGAGTAGCTTACCCAAGGCCACCAACTGAGTCCATGGCAGCAGCAGGTTTCAAACCAGCAGTGTTGATGTGCAGCTGGACCACTTAACCACTGTGCTACACAAGCTTTGCTGCAGCTCTGCTGTAACTGTTGCACGCAACACTGGAAGACACAATTAGGAGTGTGCAGTGCCAGTAATATTCAGGTTTCCCGCTTCGCTATTTCCAAAGCAAGACAAAGATTCAGAATAAAGCGATTTCCAAAGCGGCAAGCTGCTTTGGAAATCACTATTCAAGCCACTTCAGGTATGATTAGGAAAGATTTGGCTGTTATTTTCAATGGGGACTATGCTTCTCGCTTTCCAGGGGCCTGGGGAGGAATTTTCTTTCCGAATGGGGGAAAAACAAGGGGTCTTTCTAGGTGGCTTGGGGTGGCATTTTGCAAGCAAAATGCACCAAATTTTCAGGGGATCTGTTCCTACCTGTCTTCCCATCCCCCCAAGTTTCATGGAGACTGGACTTTGGGGGGCCTTTTTATGGCCTCCCAAAGGAGGTGCCCCTATCCTCCTCCACTCTCCATTATTCCCTATGGGGAAAGAGAAAACGCAGTGAGTCAGTAACTGACTCTCCTACTAGTGTCCTGAAGTCCAGTGGTGAGTCAGTCAGTCACCAGGGAATCCAATTCTTGCAGTCCAGAATCTAGACGAGTCCACCAGAAGGCCAGCCAAGTCCCAGGTCACCACAGAGACAGAGAATTCACGTAGTCTCTCATGTCTCTCTCTAAGCCAGGAAAAACAGAAGCTCACTTAAGGCAAGCCTCCAATTTAAAACCCTGCAGCATTTCAAAAAAGGCACTCTCCTTCTAGAGAATCCCATTGGCTGGAAGGAAATGCTGCTGCAGGATTGGCCACTCCTAACTCCCCCCTCCCTTCTCTGATCTCCCTCCCTCCTCCCACTTGTTCTCCTAGTCACCTTCCTGTTCAGGAAAATAGGCAGGAATCTCATGAAAGCATTTTTCTTGCTGTTTGCAAGCCACTTTGCAAAAAAGCAAGAAAATTTCTGCTTTCAAGCTTCCCGCCTTTTTTTACAAGAGGGGAGGGGGCAGGAGGAGTGAGTCACTCCTTCTACCCCTCCCCTCTTGTAAAAAAAAGGCGGGAAGCTTGAAAGCAGCAGAACTTTGCTGATTGTCTGCAAATGCAAACAGCCAGCAAAGTACTGCTGGCTGCCCCCGAAGCTCTCCGAAGCAACCTGAATCGCTTCAGAAAGCTTTGCTTTGTTATTTCCGAATCTTTACGAATCGGGCCACATTCATGTATTTTTACTGAATCTGATTTCCGAATTGCACACCCCTAGACACAATACTTCAAAAATGCAGGCCCAAGGTCATGACAGTGTGTAAATACAAGCACTAGGACCTTCTATTGGACCCAGAAACAAATGGACAACCAGGAATGAACTTTATGATTGGTGTAGCATTGTCCTGATGGGCACAACCTGAAAGAGAATGGGCCACTACATACTGCACCAGTTAAAGTTTCCAGTTAAAGTTTCCCACATAACATTTTACAGTATTCTAACCTTGAAGTTACCACAGCATGGATCAGCATGCTATCAGATGTCTGTAGAAATGACAATGATTTCCAAACTAAATACAGCTAAAGAAAGAAATTTTTACTAATGTATAAAACCTTTTTTTCTAGCAGGAGGCCTGGATCAAAAAGAATTCCCAAGCTTTTAACTGAGTCCTTCAATGAAAACTGCAGCTAATCAACATTGGGGAGAACTACCACATTCCGTGCAAACATCTTATTTATCAGCATCACCTCCATCTTATCTGTTTTCAGTTTCTAGTCTCCCTCAGCCAACTGACTACCACATGCAGACTCTGGTTCAGTACACAAATGGCAGCTCCTGGCAATTTAATTTTATTTACTTCCTTCCTTAATGCCCCACTTTTCTCCCCAATGGGAATTCAAAGTGGCTTACATTGTTCTCCTCTCCTCCATTTTAGCCTCATTACAACCCTGTGAAGTAGGTTAGGCTGAAAGTGTGTGACTGGCCCAAGGTCACCCAGTGAACTTCCATGGCGGAGTGGGGATTCAAACCTAGTTCTCCCTGATCCTAATACAATTCTCTAACCACGGTATCAAAAGGACTTAAACCATTTAAATACTCTCCCATTCTATGTGTTTCAGTAGTATGGTATGGCCCACTGATTCAAAAGTGGCTAAATGATTTAATGTGTGTGGCAGGAGTACATTGTCATCCATTAGAATATACAGGTCATTCACCAATGCCACAAGCAGTCACTGTCCCCAAGCCAGGTCTCAAGCCTGAATGATATAGATCAAACATTTTATCAGCACACAGAGCAAGTTGGCTTCTAAGACACATTTAATTATGTCATTTAAGTTCAAATAGGCAAGAGATATATAATTCTTCCATCTACTATTCTCATTTAAACTAAAGGCTTCTAAACACTGATTTATCAACTGAATCTAGTTTAATAAAATTAAAACACACCACTGTGACAACCTGTATTTGCAGTGCTCACTCACAGTGTATATTACAAACTAGAATTAGTGTATTATGCCACAAGATGCTGCTGAACTGAAATGATGCTGGCAGACAGATTCACATTAAGCCACAATGAAAATATCTGAGAGCTGATACAGTATGCAACCAAGAATTACAGTATGTTGACTCAAACTGAAAATGGTCCTTGCTGAGATGTAGTATCACAAGATTTAGAAGGTGAAAACCTGATTGTGACAGAGTCTAAGGGCACGGACACATTAAACCTGTTCTCCATAGCTGAGACAAAGAAAAACCTAGTGTATTGTCGAAGGCTTTCACGGCCGGAGAACGATGGTTGTTGTGGGTTTTCCGGGCTGTATTGCCGTGGTCTTGGCATTGTAGTTCCTGACGTTTCGCCAGCAGCTGTGGCTGGCATCTTCAGAGGTGTAGCACCTCTTCAGATGCCAGCACCTCTGAAGATGCCAGCCACAGCTGCTGGCGAAACGTCAGGAACTACAATGCCAAGACCACGGCAATACAGCCCGGAAAACCCACAACAACCAAAAACCTAGTGGTTTACTAAGACTTCTTCAGGCATACTCAGCCAAGGTTTAAAGTACCCAAGTTATGTTCAGACATCACAATAAACTATTTGGTTAAACTACCATTTGTTGCACAACCTCTGGTTAGCATAACACATATACACAACATACCATAGTTTGTTCATAAATTTCAGTTAGCTTGTGGTGTGCTTAATTTCCCATCTCCAGACATAACGCTATCCCAAAAGCCCTTGCACTACACTGCTAAGCTGCTGGCAAAACCTCTTTCTATATAAACGTGGATTACAATAAATAGAAAAGGGGCAAGGAGGAGACACCTGGGGTCCATGACAAACCTCCTTCCCCTCATTCTTAGCTAAGGATTGTCCGTTTCACTAACTCAGTCCCTTCTGTCTAGCTGATAACTGAACTGCTGAATGTTTAACTCTGAAATAAATGTTTTACCATCCCCCCCTTCTTTCACTGCTATGCTCCTTTTATATCCCCACCCCTCAGAGGTTGAAGACAGTGAAGCACATTCCTTCTTATTAAGTCATCACTAGGACGGAGAAGGTGTGAAGGCAAATGGAAGAAGGGAGGGAAGAAAGCACCATCAATAGATGGTGTGATACAGTTTTCTGCTGCTTTGTGCATCCCTTTCTGTGTGAAGAAGCTAAGGGAGTAGATTCTGAACAAACTGGACTTTCTGCATTCAGACATCATGACAGGGCACAGCAAGCGCAAACCCCAGTTAGCTGGGTGGCCTACATTCAGTCATCATTACATTAAACCAAAGTTTAATCAAACCATGGTTTGCGGTATCTGAATACAGCCCTAGCAGTCCTTCCCTCAGTCCTAATTCTCTAAACCTGCTCTTATTCTCTAAATCTGTTCCTAGAGCAACTAGAGTAACCTTGGGCCAACAGATTACAGACGGATCTTTCAAAAATAGCTTTCTTGAATGAATCAACTTTAGTTCTTATTGTTTACTAGTGAATCTCTCTTTTTCATTTTATTTTTTATTTTTATAAAAACATGTAAATAAGTGAGTATTTCTAATGTTCTGTGATAACCATGAAAATATTTAAGGTATAATCCCATCTTTAACTTTATAATTCCACTTCATTACAGATATTGATCATTTCCTGATAAATTTATTCAGTTGTGCATTAACATCTTCAAGACATTTATGTATAAATTAACATACTTAAATGCAAGTTTCCAAATTTTCAAACTAGTTATATGTAGGAAGTGCTTCTTATGATTTCCACAGGGAAGTGATACACCATTGTGCAGCTGTTTATTATTATTTCCCTATCTGTGGTTAAGACACTTGCTTTTAAATAACAGAGCAACATACTTATGGTGTTCAGCAGTAAATTGTATCCAGCAAAATCACAAATAATATTCAGAATCTGTTGACACAAAGGATGGATATTAGGACAGGTCCAAAATATAAGTATGAGATCTGCTTGACTTCAGGAACATCTCCAACATGCACTAGTAGACCCTGAACATATGTGTGGCAACCTATTAGGTATTAAATATCATCTGTACCTATTTTTCATAAAATGTACCTTCAGATCAGAAGATACTAAATTTGAGCCCACATGCGACCACATTCAATTCCACATTTCCATCGATACTTTTATTGACATCATTTTCCAGCTTTTGATAATCATCAAAGCTGATGTTTTCCGTTTAATATCAAACTGTAGAAACCCAGATGTTTTCTTTGATATTATTTTAAAGTCACATGTCCATTATCTTCCTCAAGTTCATCTATTTATTTTTACTTTATTTAGACCCCATCTTTCACCCCAATGGAGATCCAAAGTAGCTTACACATTTTCTCCTCCATTTTCTCCTTACAGCAACCCTGCAGGGTAAGTTAGGAGGACCATGATGGCTCAAGTTGAAAGCTGGGAATTCAGAGAACCTGCTTGTCAGGTTCTGCCACGGGCACCACTATACCAGGCGTTGGCACAGCTGTCCTTGATTCTGGGAGGCCATCAGGGCTGTTCAGGTTCTCGCTCTGTGGAAGGAGGGGGAATATACATCACCCTCACTCCCTCTCAGTCCACTCGCAAGCCTGCTCAACCTGACAGAGTCCCGGCTGCCTCCCCTTAATTCTCGCTCCCCAAAGCCTCCACCCTCCTCATCTCCTCCAGGCTCGCTCTTCCTCCTCTCCTTCATCTCTCTCACTCTTCCACTTTCCAGCTTCTCTCCCACTCTCCTAAACTCCACCACGCTCCTACACAATCCACCCCATCCTCTGGGTGGACTTCCCTTATATCCCTTCACTCATTCCCGGCTCTACCTGCCAGCCACGCCCCCCTCCCAGCACTGTCCTACAGCACATCCCCCCCCAGCACTGTCCTACAGCACATCCCAAAGCAGCTGTATTTGGAAACTGCTGCATCATACACATAGCAGCAATACATACTGTCTTTCTAGATTTGCAGCTTTGGTGAAAAATAATTTAACGTTTGATGTCTGGGTCTTCTTCCTCTCACTCACTAATAAGAAAGTTGTAGATTTCATGATTATCTTTTCAAGAGTCTTGGGTTCAGCAAACCAGAATCTAGTCTCTTGTCTATCAAGCCATCATATTCTGGTCACACCAATGAGGAGCTGTAGAAAAAGCTCCTCATTAGAGTTTGCCTTTGTGGTTTCTATTTTCATAAGCAGACTAACTGCACTGAAAGCATGTTGTCTGAACAAACTATACAAAGTTCATCTATGAATTGCTGGATTAAGGGACAGCCTAACCACTGCATTTTATGTGCTGAAGCACATTGGTTGCTCTTTACAATCTCACATTGTTGGGTCCATTGGTTGCTATGGCCCCTAAGTCCAGTTACCACCACAAGCAGCCAGAGAGCTTGAACTAGTCTTAAGTTTGATTGACCCATCTGATTATCTCCATCCTTGTCATATGCCCTCAAACTCACTATCTTGTGGATCTTTTCAGCCAGGAGGATTTGTTCTTCCCTCTGTATGGAGATCCCTCCAAGTTTTACGATTCCAATGTATTTGTTTGGCTTAACAGTTCCAAAATAAAGACGAGAAATTATGCTTGCAAGACTAAATGAACTACCTTCTGCAGTCTCTGAAGGCTGCATTTTGGGTATACCTTTCTCAAATAGATATTGTGGCTGTGGTCTAGGTGCTGTCAAATTTGTAACCCATGTCTTATTTGAATGTCCTTGGTACAACAAGGTGAGACAGAAACGGATCAAACCCCTGACATTACACTGGACAGAGTCTAGACTAGATATTTTAGTTCCTAAATTGCTAACAGACTTAAGAGTGGGAAATTTACTCATTTTAGCTAAATTTTTAGTTCAAGTCATGAGAATTTGTGCAACTTTTTGTAGTCTGCGTACTCTGGCCTGAACTCTTCCTTTCTTCCTCATATTTTCAGTTATGTTTGAAGAACACTACTTAAGACTTATAAGTCAGAAGAGTAAAGAAAGACAGAAAGACAGACAGATCTTTTCAGCCTGATGCAACATCTACAGAATAAATGTTGGGACAATCTCACAATCTTCTTATGCTAGAGACTTGTCCTTTAAAGTAGGAAAAGATACCACAAACAACTATCAAACACAGCTTATCTCCAAACCCCACAAAGCTGTCTCTGGAACAGAGATAAAACCTAAAGCAAAGTATATTCTTTTCATGCATTTCTCCAAGTTTTCTAAACCTTTAAGAGTCTGTAGTCCCATGGTACTAAAATTAGTAAAGCTGTCGCTTGGTAGTTGCCCTTACCAACTACACTGGCCAAACACACATAAAACCAGTCATTTAATGACTCTGCTTCATAGATGAAGCCCCATAGTACAGCTGCAGGGTACCAAAAGAGTCTGTAGCCAAACTCGCAGGTTAGATTTTAGTAGGGCAAACTTTAATAAATGTAAGAGATATGATGAGAGCTATTCCATGGACAAGAATGCTGGAAGGGAAAGGAGTGATTGAAGGGTGGGCTCTCCTAAAAGAAGAGCTGCTGCAGGCTTAAGCTATCATCATTCCAGCAGGACAGAAATGCGGTAGAGGATATAAGATGTCAATGTGAATGAACAGAGAGCTCTGTGGTGAGCTAAGGAGGAAAAAGGAGATTTCAAGGAATGGAGGTAAGGAAATGCATCCAAAGAAGAGTACCTAGGAATAGCCAGGCACTGTAGGGCAGCCGTCAGAGAGGCTAAAGCTCAGAATGAGCTGAGACTGGCCGGGGGGGGGGGGGGTGCCACAACAAAAAGACCCTCTTCAGGTAGAGGAGCAAATGGAAGGTGAAGGGAGCGATATTCCAATTGCTGGGTGAAAATGGAGAAACTCTGACAGAGGACCGAGAGATAACAGAAAGTCTCAATCTCTACTTTGCCTCAGTTTTCTCCCTGAAGGAGAGAACAGGACCAACTAGAGCTGATAACAGGCAAAGTATGGCTTCAGGGCTGCTGGTTCACATGAGCAGAGAAGTTATGGAGAAGCACCTTGCTGCTCTGGATGTGTACAAGTCCCCTAGGCTAGATGTACAAGCACCCAAGAGTGCTTAAAGAACTTTAGAAATAGCTTGCAGACTTTTTGCTGATCATCTTCCAGGTCTCTTAAGAGGTCAGGTGATGTGCTGGAAGATCGGAGGAAAGCGATTATCATCCCAATCTTCAAGAAAGGGAAAAAGGATGATCCTGGGAATTACGGGCCAGTCAGCCTGACTTCTGTCCCACGGAAGATACTGGAACAGATATTAAAGGTGTCAATCTGCAATCATTTGATGGACAACATGGTGATATGGGGAAGTTAGCATGGATTTGTCCCTAACAGGTCCTGCCAGACCAACCTCATCTCATTCTATGATCAAATGACAGGATGAGGGATACACTTCTGGGTAGCAGTGTGTGTGAACAAGATCTTGGGATACAGATGGATTGGAAGCTAAATATGACCAGTCAGTTTGATACAGCAGCAAAAAAGGGGAATGCAATCTTGGGATGTATTAACAAAGACATAACATCCAAATCACAGGATGTCATTATCCCACTATATACTGTGTTGGTCAGGCCACACCTGGAGTATTGTGTACAGTTCTGGAGGCCTCACTTCAAAAAGGAAGTGGGACAAATTGGAATGGGTGCAGAAGAGAGCAACCAGCATGATCAGGGGCCTGGAGCCCAAGCCCTACAAGGAAAGACTGTGACCTGGGAATGTTCAGTTTGAAGAAGAGGAAGTTGAGGGAAGATATGATTGCTCTCTTTATATTTGTAAACAAATATTTCACACACACACCTTTTTTCCCAATGGAATATTTGGGAATTTGAGGGAGCACTAACAAAACCTCCAATGAAATACTTCTATTTTGGAATGAGTAAGATACTTTTTAATATGAGGTTCTATTCTGAAAATGTATAGCATGAAGAGATTTATGTAATACAAACTGCAGCTTTAAGTAATTTCTGTTTATACTATAGTCAAAACCATTTTTTTTTTCATTCCAAGAATATACACATTTTTGAAATGTGAATTACTGTGGCAACAATTAATATGCTAAATAAAAAAGTGTTTGATGATCAGGTGTTTAATGAACACATTAAAGAGTTCAATGTTACAAAATTTTAACTAGATATCCAAATTGCATGAGACTGTCTAAATAATACGTTTTTACTACAGGATTTGTTTTCTAATTTCTACTTCTTTTTTCTCATCTCTCTCAGATGGTAAAAATTAAGATATTTGTACTAAGGGAGTACTGGGTGCCACTCCTAGAAGCTCTCTCTCAAGTACTGGGTAAATTTGCAATTTATTTGTGAAAAACTACTAGTACTATCTTAAGCAGAGTTACACCCCTGCAAGTCCATTGAAGTCAAAGGGCGTAACTGTTCAGGACAGCACTGTACTATTTTACATTCCAAGTTATAAATTAAGAATTTCATGTTGTCAAAGCAGCAAAATAAATTTCGGTTTGATAGGAACATAAGTACTGCACATATTTTTCTGGGAAAACATCCCATGGCTGCAAAATTTCAAGAAATTTTACTTCTCTAAAAGCCACTGGTATTGTAGAAGATATAACCATATAACTTTCAGATATATTTTAACTAAGCACTACCAGCTTCAATTGCTTTGGGTTTTGCTGGTGGATGAAAGCTATAAATGTTTTACCATGGAATAAAAACATTTGTTAGCTTATACAAACTAAAAGGAAATGCTGTTCTGAAGCCCCCTCCCACCAAAGTTGGCATAATTTGGAGTATGCATATATTTAACCTTCAGTTCCAGTCCTACCAAATAATCTGGGATGTGCCTGTGTAACTTAATCTATAATTAACATTTTAGAAAACCAGCCTACCAATTAACTTGATTAGAACTTGCAACCTCAGTAGCAGTGACTATAGCTTCATTTGCCTCTATTTTTCAAACTTGTTAAAAGATTTATATTTGCCTTTTAAAACAATATAGTAAGCTGGCAAACAGATGCAACCATTACTAAAAAATTAGCAGAAAAAAGAAAACCTCAGCAGCAGTTAAAAATGCACAAACCTATAAACCATAAAAGTTCCAAAAAGGGAAGTCCTCATCTTAGCCCATTAGTAAGATAGACATTGTGATCAACAAGGGCAGAAAACACCAGTAGTTCAGCAGGCAAGGCACCAGGATTCTCGGCAGCATGCCCACACCATCTAAATTCCCTCCCCCTCAAGCCCAGCACTGCCTTCTCCTCTGTCCTGAATGTAACCCCTAGCGTTTTTGCAGGGATAGGAAAAAACATCCAAAACACTTTGTCTCTCTGCTCCCTCCCATATTATGTAAATGGCAACTGGACGACTCAGAGTTAAAGGTGGTAGACAGATTACATCCTCATGAAATGTTGTTCTCAAGGATAGGGCTTCACTTTTCACTACAGGAGTAAAATCACAGCCATTTACTTATGAGAGAAAATAAAGGCATTGACTCAAGAATACCACTGAGATGGACTTAAACTGTTCTCTACCCTGGTGATTTTAACACTTACCATTGGAAGAATGTTTTTCCCCTTTCAGTTGTGTTTCACTGAGCAACAACAAGAGCAGTGTGAACTGAGCCAGACTGTCTCTACTTAGTTCCTTTCCAACTGCATAAGCCTTCCCTGGGCTATAGTTAGTCCTATTTGAATGTGACCAAAGGCATTTTTGAGCCCATAGTTAAGATGGTCTTTAAATCCAGTATACTAGGATGCTTCTCTATCCACTTGTTTTTGTCACGCTCATTTCTCACTGCGTTTTTCTCTAAGGTATAATAAAGTCCACAGTGCTGCAAGACCTGCACACCATACTGGAGGTCAGATCGCTCTATGATGTCCACTCAGAAGGTAGACAGGACTTTTCTGATACTACAGCAGGCAGGACATGGAGCTTGCAAGTTCGGTTACCAAATTCTCAAGGCAACTGAAGGTCATGCTCTCTAACCAGCTAGGCAGCTTAGTTTTAGTTTCAAGATTCTCCCAAGTGACATAGCACTTTGTATCACAACAGAATCTACCACAATTGTCACAGGAAAATACCTCCACACACCTGCCATTCCTTTAAGAAACTTACAGTGCAATCCTATACAGATTTACTTCTAAGACCATTCTGTAATATCTATACACATTTCCCTGGGCAGGGGGGGGGTACTCGCTTTAAACAGCAAAATGGTATGGGGGAAACAATTAAAAATCCCCCAGCCGCCACTGCCTGCAGCTCTGATCCAATCTGGAGCATCCTGCATCTGCTTTAACACAAGAGCTTGTTACATATTATGCAATGGCACACACTAGTCATAATATTGTAATGTGGACATCTTTACTGAGATTTGTTTCTTTTGCAGTAACTGGGATTCTGAAACCATGGTTTGTTCCTTATTAAGAACAAATTACTGAGAAAGAAACAAATCTGTCAGCGATGACTTTAGTATTCAATCACTGTGCATCGCACAAGGGAAGGAGCGAGACAGCATGAAAACTTGCAGATTGTTTATAACCTCTGATCTGAGTCTGATCATCATTCTGCAAAAGTGTGCGCTGTTTGAATCATGAACCAATTAGGGGGGAACTTAGCAACATGACAAAACTTCTTCTGCTACTGGCCACCTGGTATCCCTGCAGGAGTTTCCAAAACATAGATAGTTGCCATTCCATTGCTTTATTCAGTTTTAGTGTCATTTTTGAAAAATACTGCACCTTTAGGCCGCCTGTGGTATTCTTAGATAAAGGCCAGAAACCGAACAGTTCAGTGAATTGTTCAAATTGATAGAAACTTTAACCAGCATGCTTAAAATTTAATTTCATTGTTTCATAATAAGTTAGCTAACTTATTTTTGTAGTAAGTATATTGCCAGTGTGATATAATGGTTAGTCTGTCAGACTAGGATCTGGGAAACCCAGATTCAAATCCTCACTGAACCTGGGCAGATGACCTGGGCCTATCACACATCTTCAACCTCTAGAGGATAAAAAGGAGAGAAGACAATGAGGTAAGCCACTCTGGTGAGAAAAGTGGGATATAAAGGAAGTAATTAAATAAAGATATCGACCTTTTGAGGATTCAGGTTTCTTTTTTTGCACTAAAAAAGTCAAAGCTTCGCCCCAACCCCAACCCCTATATTTGACAGTCTTTTTGGACTGGTCCACTACTCAGCTTCAGATAGGTAGTTGATAATAGTAACAGTATGGAGGGTAAGTCGCTGGAGACTCTCAGATGGAGGCTCATAAACTCTTCCTCAGGCCTACACAATCCTGAAATCCTCCCACTTTTCTTAGCTTACTTTAGTATCATTGTGCTACTATATCACTCCATCCAGTTTCAGGGTAGGCAAATTCAAGACTCCCTAGTGAATGGAGAACACAGGAAAGATATGGATTTTTTAAAAAACAGAAATGGGGGGCTTCATCCAGGGTTTTGAACCTTGGATCTCAGGAAGCAGTGGTTAAAAACCAAAACTTTTTAAAAATTAAAAATCTGATTTTTTAAATTTAAATCAGATTTTGTTTGATAAAATGCTTTTTGAGGAAAATGCTAAACTATACTTAGAAAGATTTTAAGATACATTATAGCCCTAAGGATTTTCATCATGAAATAAGTATTAATTTTTAATTATGTTGTATGAGACTATATATTCATGCAACATTTTATAAACTCTATAAATGAATTCCATTAATCCATTCATTAGAATCCCAAAGTCATGCTCTCTTTTACAAACTATTTTGGGTAATTTTTCTCTGTAAGATTATTGTGGGTAATTTTTCTGTCTACAAGATACCATTACAGATGCTTGCCTTTGTAGTTCTCCAAACTGTGAATTTGAGTCTGCAGAGGTAAAATGCCTCTTCTTAACAGCAGAAATGTTTTTAAATAAGCATATAGTTTAAAAAGAGCTCTCAATCCTATTGTTCCTCTGCAAATCTATGTACACAGAATCAACCCCTTACCTCATAAGCGCTAAGTTTTAAGAAGTTAAACAGACAGAAGATAGTTTGGGATAGAATTACGGTTGCCCAATCTCCTTACCCTCCTGGGGGGAGGGGACCTAACACTTATTGTTAGTTATCCTGCCAGGGCAATGAAGTCCGTTGAGGAAGTGATGTAGTTGTGCCCATGGGGAGCGCACTCACTGCACACTGGTCCAGGAAGTTTTTTGCCTCCCAGGTCTGTTCCCTGGGCCTTTCCCCCATCCCACTAGCCACGTGAGTGGCGGCAGGGGGCAGAGGCTGGGAGCAGGAGATCCCCTGCCCCCACTGAGGGACTGACAGACCTATATAGAATCAATCTGGATAATGTTAAGAGCTAAGTGTGCTGAGGGACAGGCAAGCAGTAAAAATTAAAGTAAAACTTTTTGAGCAGAATATTCTTGAAGTCTTGAGATCTTCTTGAGGGTAGCCTGAGATTTATCATATTATTGTTTCCTTTGAAGAGAAAACCTATGATGGCAGCAGGCCATATAAAAGACCCAGGTTGGAAATATTTTTCTTTAACCATATTAGGTAATAAACATTGATCTGTGCCTACCACAGATTTGGAATCCGGCTCCTGACGTTTGATGGGGTGCCGTTAGCACCTGTCTCATCAGTCCAGAGTCTCAGAGTGACACTGGATTCCTCCCTAGTAATGGAGGGCCAGGTCACGGCAGTTGCTCAGTCTGCATTCTTCCATCTTCCGATTGGCCAGGAAGCTTGCGCCCTATCTGTCGACCCACAACCTAACTATAGTGATCCATGCAATGGTCACCTTCAGAATAGACTACTGAAACTCGCTCTACGCAGGGCTTCCCTTGGGCCTAACCCAGAAATTACAGTGGGTCCAGAACACTGCTGCACATGTCCTGATGGGCACACCATACAGGACACATATTACTCCCATCCTGCAGCAGCTGCACTGGCTCCCCCGTGGAATTCCAGATCAGGTTCAAGGTTTTGGTTTTAACCTTCAAAGCCCTAAACCGGCTGGGACCAGCATACCTGCGGGACTACCTCTCCCCGTATGTACCCCAGAGAGCATTAAGATCATCAGATAAGAACCTACTGGTGGTCCCCAGGGAGGCCCAGCTGGCTTCGACCAGGGCCAGGGCATTTTCAGTTCTGGCCGCAACCTGGTGGAACTCTCTTTCGGAAGACATTCGGGCCCGCCAAGATCTCATATCCTTTCAGTGGGCCTCTAAGCACAGAGATTTTCCACCAGGCGTACGGCTGAGGCCAGTCTTTAATCGTTTTAGGAGCCTCCCTACCAGTCTCCCACCAGGGAGGCAATGTAATCATCTGCCTCCCTATAAGTGCAGTCACTGGAATATTATAAACTGTGCCCCCCCTTTTGTTTTCCTTTGTTTTATATCATGACTGGGAAAACTGGAGGGGCCCCGCCATCTGAGATGTTGTTTTATATGTATTTGTTGGCTGGTCTTGTGACCGTAATAAACCTTTAAATATCTATTTGTGCTTTTTTTCTTTTTGGACTTTTAAATGTATTTATATGTTTTAATGCTTACTGAGCATTTTATTGTAACCCACCCTGAGCCCGTTCACAGAGAGGCAGGCTAGAATAAATAAATAATGTTTAAAGAAATACAAGGATGCATATGCTATATGTTATTGTTTTAGTTAAATAAAACAATTTAAAAATGGTTATTATTAATGATTATTTTTCTCCTTCCAATAGAGCAGAAAAGTTGTCCAAATGTGAATGATTAACCTATTAACTGGAGATAGTTCACCTCACAATGGTTTCATATCTACCTATTTCAAATGGTAAATAACCAAGCAATCATTAGTTTTCTGATATAACTGTAAAACTTACCTGATAAGTTATTGTTCTAAAAATGAAACCTTCATTTGGGTTGTAAATATTAAGGTTATAACAATCAGCAAGAATGAGCCTTGATGTAGAAATCACTGACTAGTGATTTAAATCAAATCCACTCTGTCAGGAGACATCCCTCAGTTCCTTGAAGTACCATGATAGCAGGTCCAACAAAGGAAATACATGACCTAAAGTTTAAACCTAAAGTCCTAAACCATCCAGAAGCTTACAGCTGGTAACAGCCTGGGGGAAACTGTCCAGATCTTTAACAGAAGTGAACAGTGGAAGTGAACAGCTGAAGGTTTTCATGGCATGGAGGTAAATAATGTCCCATCAGGCCTTTAGTAAGGGGACAGGACTTTTTTTTTCTCCAGGTTGTTAGAAATCTACAGAAGCTGCATCTAGAGAATTAGTAGCTACATTTGCAAAAGCAGAAAATTAAGTGATCCACAAGTACCAAAATCAAGCCTTTTTTCTTTATATATTTTCCTGCATCTTGACATGAAGGAAGAAGTTTTCTGTTGCATCTGAGATCTATTCTTAATCTTATGACTGACCTGAAGCCCTTCCTTTGTATCTATGTGTCTTGTAGGTAACCAGTAAATTTGACCTTTAATCTGTTTATATCTTTGCTGCCTACCACAGAAAGCTTTTACCGATGGACCCCCTCTACGGCTGATGATAATCCTCCTATGCTTGCAAATCCAATGATCAGACCTCATAAGAACTAAGCATCACTGAAGGTCAGATGACAGTTGGGCAGGGATCTCAACTTTGTTGCTCCAGTAATGCATAAGGAGCAGCAATCCTTTACATGGGACATATTAAACAGCAGAAAGACAAGCTTAGTTCAGAAAAAGTTGAACTATATTGTACCAAAACTTTGGAAAGCATGCCCAGAGGCAGTAACCTAATCTGAAAACTGTAAAATCTGTTACATTTGGCAAATCAATATTGGGCCTTAAACAGGGATAGAATATTGAACTTTTCAAGTGAACTGTTCTACAGCTTTGTTCCAAAAGGATTTAGTTAGAAAACAAAGATAATGAAAGCACATACTTCCACTGCAAGACGGACCTGTGGACTCTTAACCAATTATTTACACAAGTTTTGTGTAAGCCTGTTGATTGCTTCTTATCAGGAAATGCACCCAGATAAGGACACCCAGCAGTATCTGAGCAAATGGCAGTCTACCAAGCACTTAACTGCTAACTGTAGAAATAAGAGCTCAGTGCTCTTCAGGTTCTAAAGAGCAGTGCATACAAATAGTATAGAAAACAAAATACATCAAAACATCTTCTCGCTATCACTTCTCCATCTAAGGCTGCAATCCTAAGGGTACTTTCCTGGGAGTAAGCACCAGTGAATAAAACGGAACTTAATTCTGAGTAAACCTACTTAGGATTGCTCTCTAAGTGTCTGCTGTTGTAACCATACAGAAGGAAAGTAATTAGGAAAGGCTGCTATTCAGTAGGGGGAGGATGCTAAACAATTAGCATTAGCCCACTACATTATAAATGGAGATTAAGTTTTCAGTTTATTACTATTATTCATAAAGCACCAAGCATACTACTGCTGGTGCCATACAAAGGCAATTCCTGCTCTAAAGAGCTAAAATTTCAAACAAATGAGACAAAGAAAGATGAGGGGTGTGTGGCATCTTTAAGGTAAAAGAAGTTTTTACTCTAACATAAGCTTTAATGAATGTATACACAGACAAATGCTTATTTTAAAACCATCAGATGACAAGCGCTTGCATTGTCCTCATGATGTGCAGCCAGAGTGGCATGGTGGTTAGAAATCTAGATTACAATATGGGAGACCCAGGTTCTAATCCCCACTCTGCCGTGGAAGCATGCTGGATGACCTTGGACCAGTCACACACACTTAGCCTAACCCACCTCATAAAATGGTTAAGAAGAGATAATGGAGGAGGGGAGAATGATGCAAGCCACTTCAGGTCCCCATTGGGAAGAAAAGCAAGGCATAAATGAAGTAAATAAGTAAAATAAATTATCTGAGATTGCTAAATGCAGAAGAAGAAATTACTAGATATTAAAATTAAGACAGTATATGAAAATAACCCATACAATTCAGGAAGGAATTTCATTTAGATTCTGACTACATTCTTATTATGAGGACACCATGAGAGAAGCTAAACAAATAATCATACAGCACACTGAATGCTGCACCAATGTAACATCACAGGTAAGTGTAGAAAAAAAGTCTTCTGTGTAGGCAATTATCTGCTAAGGAAAAAAACAAGCAGGGCCCCAAATGAAGCTTTTAGTGGTCAGATTTCTATTAGATTTTTATTCCACACTTTCTCCAAGAAGCTTAGAACAACACACATCTCCCAACAACACACATTTGCAGCCTTACAGCCAGATTTCTGTGTTCCAATGGAATGGCAGCCCATCATCATAAATAAGATCATTAGGGTTGCCCAATCAGTCGATGGATAACACAGTGCTGGATTAACACAGGATGACCTTCAGAGATGACAATCTCCGTAGTCACTGCCAGAATGACTGTATGTTATCACCATGTCTGGTGCTGGGGCCGGACTTATGGAAAGCCCCAGGGACACCCACCCCAGAAACTAGGCTTGCAGCCCCCCAGCCCAGCCCTACTACCCATAACACTCACCCAGCCAGGAGAGGACAGACGTCAGAGACACCAACAAGGGCCAAGAATGCCAAAGAAGCCCCAAGTGCAGAAAGTTCAGGCAAAGCCCCAGGTGCAAAAAGCTCAGGCAAAGCCTCAACAACAGGAGGCAGGCTAGGTGATGCCTCCTGGGTCCTAATGAGTGCAAGTTACCCAGTCAGGGCTCCAGGGCAGCCTTTTCCCTCAGCCCAGGGGAAGAACAACAGCCCACCCAGGAGGAGAAGAGACAGAGGACTGAGGCAGCCAGCCAGCACCAACTCAAACAGCAGGCCAAAGGTGGTAAAGGAGGCACTAGGCTGCACTACCACCCAGAGGCTGGCAGGCGAGGTGCAGCAGCAGAACAAACCAACAGGCAGGCTAGAAGGGGTGGGGAGTAGCCTGGAAGAGCCAGCAGCAGAGCAGCAACAGGTGTGGCTGCCTAAGGCAGTCCAGGCAGCAGCTAGGTTGTTAGGGGCGGGGCTAGGAGGTGGAGGCTGGGATTGGTGAAGGGATAAAAGGGGAGCCCCCCCACACACACACAAGCGTGGTGGAAAGTAAGGAGTCAGATGAGAAGTGTGGAGAGACAAGAGTACCTGGTGAAGGCAAGGACTGCAGTTAAAGGGGCAGTGCTGACCCCAAACCCAGGGGCACTAACAACCCAGAGGGGAGAGCATCACACACCAGTATTGGAAAAAGATCAGAAATGGTATCTTCAGATGCATGGAAAACCCAATTTACACGGCATCCTGAAGGAATATGGGAACCTCCTGTAAGTGAAGTCTTCATTCCATCTCAAAGTTTTAAATGGCAGAATATTAAACTAGGATCTATAAGATCCAAGTTCAAACGCCCACCCTGCCATGGAAGCTTGGTAGGTGACCTTGGGACAGTCATATACTCTCACCCTAACCTACTTCAGAAGCTTGTTGTGGGTATATAATGAAGAAAAATGATGTAAGCCACTGTGACTACCCATTGTGGAGAAAGGGAGGGTATAAAAGAAGTGTGTTGTGTGTCTGTGTGCTTGTGCTGAATTATTTTATAATATTTTAAAGTTTTAAATTTAAGTTACATTTGTTTTAAATTTTTGAAATGTTTTATCTTTGAATGGCAGCATACAAATGCTTTAAATTAATATATAAAACGGAAACACAAACATAGCTCCTTAAAATCCAAATCAAGAACAAATTTATGTGGGTTTTTTAAAAATCAAATGCTAAATCACCAGTTGGTTGGCTTAACTTGAAAGCTAACCATCCCACTCATCCTGAACTCAAGAGGTTTGACGGCACTTTCAAATGATTCACAAGCTCAGGTGTTAAGTTTCTAAGAATGGGAGCTTAGTAGTTGCAAAGCAGTCACCCAAAGCAGCTTCATATATCCTTGCTGTTTAAACACTGTATTTAAAAGTTATTGTCCAGACATAAAATATATGGAACAAGGCAGACCCTTAAATACCTGGAGCCCAAGTCATTTTGAACTGTGTAAATCAAGTCAGGCATTTGATCCATGCCAGAAAGAAATGCTAAAGGATGCTAATGCAAACACTGCAGTTTTGGTATCATTCCACACTCTTCAGGGGTGCAAGTCACTGCATTGCACACCTAATGTCACCAAGGAGCATGTCAGTTATTTTACCCTCAACACACTTTACTGTACAGTCTCAGATACACAAGATGAGCATCTCAGGTACCTGCCCAGGGTGCTGAAAACAAGCGAATGGAGTGACTCCGGATTATGAGTATCAAAGTACAGAGCTGGCCTATAAACATACCAGCACGATGAAGCAGCGCACACGCCTCTGTGAATCTCCTATGCGAACACTTAACACTACAACGCTGTGCTCAGACTACTAGGGGGCTAAGAGGAGGGGTTGAGGGGGGGGGGAGTCCCGTCATCATCACAGGCGTTAACGACATCATAAACATCACCCCATCAACTGAGTGCGGCTTTTATATATCAGATATATCAAAACACGCCCACGCCTGGTTTGCAATCGGGCATCCGCTCTTTGGCAACCGAACCATCCTGGGGGAAGTAAAGGAGGAGAAATCATAGCAGGCTGGTGATCACCCGCGGATGCCAAGGCAAACTTCAAACAGGGAAAAGGCAGAGAGTGGAAGCAAGAAAACACGCGCACGTCCCCAGAAACGACAGCTGCTGCACCGAGGCTTCCCGAACCCTGCCCCTGATCCGCCCTAAGCATACCCGAAACGGAGAGTAGGGTTGCCACCTCTCGGTTGGGAAATTCCTGCGGGAGGGCAAGGTTTGGGACCCCGGTGGGGTATAATACCACAGAGTCCACCCTCCTAAGCAGCCATTTTCTCCAGGGAAATTGATGTCTCTGGCTTGGAGATCAGTTGTGATTCCAGGAGATCACCAGCCACCACCTGGAGGTTAGCAACCCTGGACTCGAGCCGCGATAACAAGGTCACGCCGTTAAAGGCGACTGGTGCGTCTGGTCCAAGCGGCCGGCTGAAGGGAAGCCCGCACCAAGCCTTGAGGGTCACTCCGAGCCGCGCCCTCCCCACGACCGAGAAGGCTGGCCGCTTACCTGAAGGGGAGCCGGGGCTCCAAACAAGGCGCGCGAGGGCCAGACTTTACCTCAGGCGGAGTCCATCATAACACCCTCTCTCCGCCCGTCAGCGAGCCAGCCTGAGGAGCGGCGGAAATCCCGCCCTCTTCTCGGGCGAGCCCTCGCATAGGCGGAGAAAGCTGGATGCCCGACGCGGATTGGCCATTGCGGCCTGTCGCTCAAAGGGTGGGCGCTGGGTGCGCACGTGACGGCAGCTGAGGAGGGAAGGGGCAGGGGGCGGGGCAAGGGGTAGGAGCGGTCCGAAGGATGCGACGGCTGGGCTGAGGCTCTTGCGGTGCACCGCCAGAAGGGACGGCCCAGGAAGGGAGGCGCCGGGGTGAGGCGCTACAGAGCCTCATGTGAGCTGGGCGTCAGCTCCTGAACGTGTTTTTCGACGCAACGAAAATTATCCCTGGAACGTATTGGTTACAAAATACACTAATTTTGTACACTAGTGAAGCGCTAATGGCTTCACTTTGTTGCGTGGCATAGGCTACAACGGGATAGATGAATAGTTTAAAAAATAGTTTAAAAAAACCATTGTGGTGGTGTCATTTGAGAGGCAGAGTAGTACCAAGGAGACCTGGGTTCAAATCCCCGTTTTGCTGTGAATCTTGCTGGGTGACCTTTGGACAGTTGCTTTTTCTCAATCTAACATTCCTTACAGGGTTATTGGGAAGATAAAATGTGGAAGAGGGAACAATATATGCTACCTTGAGCTCCTTGGAGGAAAGGTAAAAGGAAAAGGCACTAGAGATACATAAGAAGAGAATTAAGTGAGAAAGACATGGAAAGGGGTGGGGGGAACTCCTGCACAGAGAATGGCAATATTAGCGGATAATATAGGAGAAGAATGAACTACAGTTTAGTAGTAGGAAAATGGGAGGAGAAACGGTGATGAGAGGAATAAGGTAACAGTGAAGCAGACAGCAACTCTTTGGACAAAGAAAAAGGATGTAATCTAAGATACTGCACAATTAAATCCATTTATATTTATAGTAATTTTGTTGCGGAAAAGAGCCCTACTGAATTTAGAATTAACTAGATTACATTTGATTGATGGTTTCAGCCCTGATTATACATAATTTGTTTTTCCTTTAAAACACATACACAAAAACACTCTGTAGGTCTCATTATTAGTCTGAGCCTGCACTTTTGTCTGCAAAGCTGTTAAGGATGCCAGTAACACAATTAAAATGGTGAGAAAAAGATGGCTGCAGTTGTTAGCCATTAATAAGCCCACAATGTTGATCTGGAACAGCAGAAAGACATTTTTATCCCATCTCAGAGAAATACCAACTTCTCTGCTGGTAGCAAGGTTTTTATGTATTTAAATGTTTGTTGTAAGCCACCTTGAGTGCCATAAAGTAGCAAGGTGGCTAAAAAATGGAAATAAATAAGGAGAGATACTGAGAGAGAGGATGCCTGTTCTCACAGAAGAACCTTATTACCCAAATACGGTCTTTCTTGATCAACTAGATTCAGTGTATTCTTCCCCTACCATCATAGCAATGTGAAATCCAATATAATAAATAAAACCCTCATTCAGATCACTAGTTATTTAGTAATTAGAACATTCTATTAAAATAAAATTTAACCAGTTTGCTTGCTTTCTGGGAAACTTTAATAGTGGTTTTAATATAACCTGTTATACTTGGGAAACATGTTATTGTATTCTTTTTAGCACCTCCTGTCTCAATTGCTTGGTGTCATGGACCAACCTGGCCCAGCGGAGCAGAGAGACTCAGAGGACTCTTCTGAGGAAGAGGCAGCTGGTGAACCTGACCCAGATCCACAGCCAGTGGCAGAGGCACTGCAGGAGGAGGCAGGCTCTGAAGGCTCAGATACTGATCCACAGCCAGGTCCCAGCACATCGGTTCCTCAGCTTCCCAGCCCTGGGCTGGCAACAGAAAGCCAGGTGCAGGCCAGCTCTCCCCCTTCATCACCAGAGCCTCGGGAGCGCTGCCAGAGGAGGGCTAGAAGAGCCCTCCAAGCCAGAAGGCACAGTGCCAGGCTAGCAGCGCAGCACCGGCCCAGCATCATTAGTGATGATGAGTGCTCGCAGGAGCAGGACTGAGACAGCCGGCAGGTGCGTGCTATAGCACAAGCAGCTGAGCACTGTGAGGCTTAAAAGCAGCCGAAGAGGGAGTGGCTGCGTGGAAGCAACGAATCCGCTCACTACTGACCTTGCTGCTGTTTGGAACTGATTCTCTTGTCCCTGACCTTGGCCTGTTCCTGTGGATGTGTTTTTGGAATCCCCCTTTGGACTTGAAGCCGTGAGTGTGCCCAGTTGGTGCCTGAACCTTGGAACTGGGTGCTGCCCTGCTCGGACAACTTGGGAGTTATCCCTTATCTGCTGCTAGCGTGAGTCTGCATCGGGACACTTGGATTGTTTTCAGTTATTGCATCCTGAGGATGCTGACCGTCTTTTGAGAAGTAAAGGTCTTTGGTCAAAATGGCTTTTTAACATCTAACTGAAAGGCAGTAGATGGTTGAGTCCTGGAAGAATAGAACATCTTATCAAGAGAGACAGGTGGCCTTGAAAGAGGAAGTTGTGCGGTGACTTGTATGGAACATCGCACCTGCATTTGTGGATTACCTACAGTGGAGAACCTTTCCCACTACCTACTTTATTGTCCATTATATAGTGTAGCCAGAGCTAAATTCTTGGCCAGAATTCTGTCAGTCACAAACACATACTCTGAAATCGAGAAGATTGTGTTTTTGTTATCTGACACTGATAATCATGTGTCCTATAGAGTCTCTCAGTTTGCACTCATAGCCAAAAAGATAAGATCTAAGGTGGTACTGAATGAGGCTGTTTCGTGATTCCTGGGATAGTTTGGCATACTGTACTGTTTTAATTAATTTTAAGTAACTTTTACAAACTGTGATAATGGAACTAACTGTTTATTAGTCGATGTTGGGTAAATTGTGGTGGCCTATGGCTATAGACAATAAACTCTTTGGACTTGTAAAAAAACAAAAAAAGCCCTTTCCTGAATCCTGTGTTATGGCATAGTCCTCGAGAAGATAGTGGCAGTGTAACTTCAGATTTTCCTGGCTGATGCTGATTATCTACACCCATTTGAATTGGGCTTCTGGCCCCATTTTGGGACTAAACCTTCTTTGGACTTATTTTGGAACTAAAACTTTTTTGGTCTCAAATTGATTTTGAGTTTTTTTTCTTGTGCATAATGTTTCTTTTGGTTTTGTTTGTCCCACCCATTCCAACTCATTTTTCTATGATTTAATGTTCATCTTCTTTGAACTACTCCACCTTCCTTCTCTCCCCAGTTCTTTCTATCTTTTTTATCATCAATTTATCGCTCTACCAACCTTTCATGGTAATAATAGATGCAGCAAATTCTCTATATTCGCAGCTTTCATTTTTATCAAGGCTGCCCAGCCCCACCATCTCTACCCAGCTGAGGGGAAGAGTCCACACAGTGCCTGGCAGTCTTGTTACAAAACTTACAAAACTGGCAATGAGAGAAAAGCCTCACAGTTGCCCTAGTATGCTGCCACCATTCCCTTTGTCTATCCCCAAGCATAGGAGAAAAGGTACAAATCTCCAAGCTTATCAGGGAACTAAAACAGTAGTCTACCTTGCAAAGTTGGTTTGCAAGCAGGGTTCACAAAACAAAATGTTAATTCAGTAGGTGGTCCAGGAGGTACACAGTGTGGGTTCAACAAGAGATTATAACTTTGAAGTCTCAGAGTCAACAATCACAACTGAAGTAAAAATATAATTATTTATTGACTCCGGAATGGCATGGTGCTGTCTTGGCAGCTGAGTTACGAGCTCAGTGCCGTGATCTTCCTGACTCCTTGGGACTCGAGGATTCGAGCTCCCAAGACCCCCCCCCCCACGGAGAGTGGGGGCAGGCCAGAGCAAGGTGGAGGAGCTAAAGGGGACTGACAACCCCCTGTGAAGCCCCCACACTGGCTCAAGGCAAGGACCGAGGAAGAAGCCAATATGGCTCCCAAGCTGCGAAATCCGAAGCTCTGAAACAAGAGAAAATAAAACGAAGATTCCTTGACAAGATAGAAACAAAGACGACTGAAAGACCGAACAAAGTGATCCTATTTGACATCTCTCCAAGTAAGAACATTGTTTATGACTTTACGAGGGCTAACCAGCTTGATAAGGAGGGTTTTATTACCCTCTGGCAAGGCGGCCGCTTTTACGAGCCAGGAGACTGACACAGAATAGTGATTGCAAAGAGGAGTCTCCTGGGAGAGAGCTGGAAAGCAATTAAACTCAAGAACAACAAACAGTAAGAGCGGAAAGCTTTTTACCACTTTGATGAGATCTTTGATAGAACATTTATAAGTAATTGAATAAAATGGCACTTTAGGAAAAGATACTTTCAAAGCTGCAAGAAATTGCTAAACTGATGAGTGAAATACTAAGAAAAGCAGATGAGACATTTGGATTGGAAACAGATAAAGATACTGTGCAAGAAGCCAAGTCAGCAGAAAACTTTGATGGGAAAGACTTATTTGAAAGAAAACCAGAGCGGAATGATGAAAAGTTCTGTCAACAAAATGGAGGAATATACCAGTTCCTTTCTGTGAAAGTACAAGAAGCAGAGAAGAAAGGGGAGGAGCGTGAAGGGAAAGCTGTGAGGAAGAGACTTAGCGTATTGCCTCTGAATGAAGAAAAAAGCATTCAATGCACTACAAAAAAGAAAGATAAACAGAGACGTCACAACATAGTCACCATCAGCTTGCAGAAATGGTTAGAAGACAAAAAGAGTCACTTTTGGCTGATCACTGGAAAGAAAGAGTTGCAATACCATTTCAGAGGGAGAAATAAGATGAAATTCAGATTATGATCCAACAGCACAGGCTTAATGCAATGTTGTATGTTCCTTTTTTTTCTTACCTCTAATTTGTCAGGTACTGTTTATGTGTTGTAAATGGATTGGAGAGAGGGGGTAAATGGGTCTTTAGAATCTTCTGTTCTCACTCTTACCCCTTAAGAGAGAGAGAGAAGAAATAAAATGAAACTCAGATTATGATCCAGGGGCTTGGTGAATAAAAGATATATGAGATATATTGTGATATCTTTGTAAATATTTAGGTTTTGAAAATAAAAAGTCAAAGAATAGGGAAAGAAACTGGGGGGCACAAATAAAGCGAGTGCTTTCGCTTTTTCAGCGACAGCACTCGTAAAAACCCGCAATTTCCCGTCCCGGCTTACCTGCGGTCCACAGCGCTCGGTTGCGCTCTATAAGCGGATGGTGTGAACGTGGTATTGCGGGTTTGCACACTTCTGGACGCTTCGTCGCCGCGGAGAGGCCCTCCCCTTTCCCTTCTTCATTGGCCGGCCGGCCGGCAACAATATTCCCTTAATTTTTTTTTTAAAACCGGGCGCCATTTGCACAGTCGCACGTTTGCGCACATCAAACTGCACAAATGCGCACAAATGCACAAATGCACAAAAGCACACAAACATTGACGCTGCGTATTCGCATACCTGCGCATTTGCGCATTTGCGCAAAACACGTAAAAAAATTTTTTAAAAAACCAAATGCGAACCAATGAAGGCCCCCAGCGTCAACTGTGACGGGGAGGAAACAACCAATCCCGAGTACCTCAGTTGGCCGTGCGAACATCCGGAAGCGGGACGGCACGGCACGCTGCAAGACAAAGCGGATGGAGACGAAAGTGAACGCGTGGCCGGTAAGCGATTATTTCCGCAGAAAAACCGCAATTTCTGGCCATCTGGAATCGGCCTAGGTCTCATATGCCTCTTTATGCTTAATGAAGCTCAACACAGACTTAATGCAATTTTAGATTTTTTTTTAATGTTCTATAACATGTTAGACACTGTGCATGTACTGTTAATGGGCTAGAGAGAATGTGGTAAATGGGTCTTTAGAATCTTCTACTCTCATTCCTACCTTTTAGTCTCTTTCTTTTTTAGATCTCTTGTCTTCTCCTTAATTAAAAGGTAAGATAACTTTGAGTTAAACAGGAGAAATTCCAGAGAGATAGAGGGAGCCTTATAAATCTCTTAATGTATTAATTAGTCCTTAAGCTAAATCTACTTATATACTTATTTCTTTTCTCCTGCCCCATTACAACAAAAATACAAATAAAAATTTTTAGATGGCCTGGATCTAGACAGATGAAAGATTGAGGGTAGGCTGGTACAAAAATTTCTTTTCATATTTCTCTTCCTTAAGAAAATATTTAGTTCATGATATACAGCAATGTCTATCTATATTTCTGCTCCTTTGCTTTGTCCATTTTCTTTGTTCTGTCCCTGGAATAATTAAAGGATTAATACCCTTGGCTTAAAACTCAAAGGATTGGAAATTTGTCTTAAGAGGATGTATATCTAAAATATAAATAATTGTAAGAAATAAGGTAAGAAACGGAATATGTGGGTAAAAAAAATGCAAGGAAATTAAAAATTGCCTGGAGAGATTTAAATAGACAGCTGAAGGTATAAAGGGAAAAAAGAAAAAGAAAAGGGGGGGGGGTATTCAGTTATTCAGTCACTTTCTTATGGATGGATGGCTATATTGTAAAACTCGAAATAATGACTACACAATGACTATCTTGTACATGAAGCTGATACGGAAAAGTGTTTCTCTTTTCTTTTTATAAAAATCTAATAAAAAGAATTATATATATATATATATTTAAGGTGCAAAGTTATTTAAAATAGACAAAACAAGACTGAGGATAAAACAACCAAACCTAGAGCATATAAGCACTATCTAATACATGCCATGGTTTTCCAGAAGGCACATTTAATTTTATTGAAGATGCAGAAGTCAATCTCTTTCCTAGAGGCACACAGGCGTCACAGCAAAACAGAGGGATGGTTGCTTGAGCGTCTATCTGCAGAATCTGAGCCAGAATTGAAGCCATAGGTTACAGCCAGAGGCTGTATGTGGGGGGGGGGGGCAGGGGGCGGCCGCCCTGGGCACAAAATTTTGAGGCGGCACCATGTCCATGCCCTCCCTCAGGAGCGCCCCTTCAGCGCTGCTGCCTGCCTTGGTGCCCAGCGAGATGAGCACCCTGGTGGCGTGGCAGACAGCCTGCCACCCCGCCCCTTTGCTGGTGCTGACACCTGCCTCGGTACCCAGTGAGATGGGCACTCAAGTAGTGCAGCAGGCAGGGATCCTCCCCACTCGCCTCCCCACCCCTTCACCACTGCCACCTGCCTTAGTGCCCAGTGAGCCTCTCAGCTCACCTTCCTACCCCTTACCTCTTTGCTGCAGCCACCCACACTGCTGTTGTCAGCTCGGTACCCAGTGGCGGCGCGGGCAGCTGCAGCAAAGCGGTAAGGGACAGGGAGCATCCTGAACCGTGGGAGTGCTCCCAGGTGATGGGGGGCACTCCTGTGCAATGATGTCACAAAGTGACATCATCACATAGGGCCGGAGCGCACGCGCATGAGGCGAGGGTCGCCACCACCTGCTCAGACACCCATGGACCACGCTACCCCGCCGGTTACAGCTAAGCTGCTGAATACCAACTAACAGCCTAAGAACTACATGATGGTAAACTATTTTCATGCCATTTGGGAACCTAGGTGGCTCAGGCCTGTTAGCCAGTCAAATATACAAATGCTGATGTCACCAAAGGTAGGTGCATATGTGAGGAAAGGAGGAACGAGACCAAATCTGCAGTTTTTGGTACCACCCACCAAATCCTCGCAGGTACAAATTGTTTAATTGGCTCAGAGGAAACTGTACCATGGACGCTCTCCACCAAGCAGAGCATGTTATCTAATCTCCAAGGTCATGATGATGAGCTGAGAACTTCTGAAGCCCAGTTACTTTCTCAAGGGGGTTTCTCAGCAAAGGGGGGGGGGTTGCAACAAAGAGGAATTTTCCTAGCAAGAGGTTTTTAGCACAAGGCCTCTTGACCAAAGTTTCAAAACACATGGCTCCTGATTGAGTTAGAAAAGGAGCATTTTCTTCACAAAGTCTCTAGCCCCTTCCATTGTGAACATAGGCCTTTTTCTTTGTATCTCCACAAGGGAAGGGGTAGGGCGTTACTTCTTTTTTTAACGAAAGCTGTGTGTTCAGAGAACCTGCTGCACCTATTATTACAATGGTAAGTTGGTATAGATATAGTAATATGGAATTGATGATTTTTCTTTTTTTAAAAAAACCTGAATATGCCCTAGTGGCTCAGGGTTGGGAAGGTGGCCACTTCTGGCACCAGAAAAAGCAGTGCAGTCTGAAAAGTACATATCCACTGCTGATTTGGGCTCTATCTAAGCAGTGGTTGGTTTCCCCTGCTGGCCTCTACCTCCGGCTCTGAATCAGACAGAGTGAGGCTCTCCAGTATGGACCATAGGAGCGGGACTTAGCTATGGGTGGTGGAATTGCTCCTCTTTTGGGCTTCCCCATGCAAACACTGGCAGGGTGTTCATTTTCAATCTTTTAATAAAAAATTTAGCCTCTGTATCAAAACAGCAATATAAGCATGCACATTTTTTTAAAAAAAGGATTCTTCTCATATCACTGACGTCACCAATGACAACACGCCCTGGCTTGAAAATCTTTATTATTTAAGGCAAGTGAGAAAGAAAATAAACTGGCTGTACAACTGCAAATTGCAAACAGAGGGCAGACATGCAGAAGAACTGTACCCAAACTGATTTCAATGCTTTGGATCAACTACTAAGAACATCAGGAAGCACGTGGGAAAGCCCTGTTGTCAGGGGCAGGCTACAGAGATCACATCACCCCAGATCTAAAAGATCTACACTGCCTGCCTGTTTTTTTCCAGGCACAGTTCACCATGCCTATTCTAACCCTGAAAACCCTAAATGGCTTGGGGCCAGGATTCTTGAAGGACTGCCTTCTGGCATGTTGTCCGACCTGCACCTCCACTTCAGAGAAGAGACAGGTGGCAAGTTCAACCAGAGACAAGGCTTCTTTAGCTGGGGCACCTTGTTTATGGAATGTCCTTCCGCTTGAGGACTGTCTAGTGCCTACATTGTTCTCGTCTGGGTACCAAGCTTTTAATTAGGGAGTTGATATTTTAACACTATTTTAGCCTGTCGTTGGTCCTTTTTTGTCTCTGTTTTTATGCTGAATTGGGTTTTTAATGCTGGATTTAACATCTTTTAATGTTTTGTTTTTATTATTTTAATTCTGTAATCTACCTCAGGAAAGTTCCTGGAGAGTCAGCAGAAACTTTTTTCTACATAGATAAATAAATAACCTCTAAAGAAACCCCTTCTGCCATCACAGGCCTTTCCCTGGGTGCTCCTGCCTCTTTGAAGGTCAGGCAGGCAGTTAGTGGTTTTATATGATTTTACTTCAAGTAAGGAATGCCTTCCTTAGATGTGTTTCCTGGTACCACCTTGGTTGTTTTTTTGGTGCCAGTTGAAGTCTTGTTCTCCTGATCGTTTGGTTGTTAGCTTGTTTGTTGTGTTACCATTTCTGCCTGTTTTGAACTGTTTTATTTTTAAATAGCTTTTTACAGATTCATATTTGTAATAAATAATTAGAGGTTAACTGTGATTTGCTGCTTCTTTATTTATTTTGTTAATTGTAATTCAGTTGCCTTATCATTTTTTTCTAAGTTATTATTTTAATAACTCATCCCAAATATCCTCTGGTAGAAAAGCAGAGTACACATTTTTAATCAATACAAAAAATAAATATCTGCTATGACCCGTTACTTCCTCGCTTTGTTACTGAGATGATGAGTAGGACAGAGACTGTATATCTCTTAATGCATATGCATAAATCTGTCCTCCTAAATGCAAAGGCTTGGATCTGAGCCAAGTGTTTCCACAGACCGGAGGTATTCCACCTGAGCAGCAGCATGATTTTCTCACCTGTCCCCTCCTACAAACCAAAATGTGCCCTGAAATGTTGTTCCCAGAGGAAACGATCAGCTGGAGCTAAGCTAGCAGTGCAGTATTTACTTATTTTTCATTTATTTATGTCATTTATAGTCTGCCTTTCTCACTGAGACTCAAGGCGGATTATATAGAATGAGATTAATACAATCAGTATCGAGGACATTTCCATAACAATGTCATAGGATTTTACAAAGACGCAGCATTAGCAAAGATCCAATACAGAGTTGAAGAATTGCTGGAACAGAACATAATCAATTCTAGGACTGGCATTAGATAACATGAAGCACAGGTAGTATAGGAGAACATATTCGAGCAACAGCTAATATACAAGGCAATGTAGTGGTGAAATCTATGGTCCCAAACTCATTAGCGAAGCATTTGAGACCCCTTTCCTACAATACTTCCCTCCTATCTGAGTAAAAAGCCTTTTTGAATAATTCAGTTTTACATCGTTTGCGGAAAGCCAGGAGAGTGGGGGCTCTCCTGACCTCCTCAGGCAGACCATTCTATAGGGTAGGGGCCACCACAGAGAAAGCCCATGTATGGGCTGCTGTTGATTTCGCCCATGTACAGGCTGGCACCTGCAAGCGACTCTGTTCAGATGAGCAAAGCTGCCATGAAGGGACATAAGGAGTGAGGCGCTCTCGTAGGTATGCTGGGCCAAGGCTGTGAAGAGCTTTATATGTAATAACCAATACCTTGAATTGAGCACGGTAACTGATAGGTAGACATGGGCATGGACCGGGAAAAAACCCGAACATGGTGTTCGTTGTTCATTGCCATCCAGAAACAACGAACATTGATAAACATGACCTGTTCACGAACATGTTCATTGTTCATGGGGGCCAACAGGCTCTCCTCCAGCCATCGAGATCCCCACCACACCACTCCCAGAAACCCTACCTGAGCAGGCAGCAGGAAATGTACCAATAATAAATAATAGCTTGGCCCCAGAGCCTGGCAGCAGCCCTGGAACCTGAAGAGGTAGATCCCTATCCCACCACCACAAAGAAAATTCAAGCTCCAATGCACTCTCCCTGTCTCTCTCTCAAAACGCCAACAGCAACTGTCTCTCCCTCACTGTCTGCAAAACCAGAGCTGGGAGCCCCCCTCCCCCCTGCTCTTTGGTTCCTTGTAACAAATTTGGAGCTCCACACTTGAAAGGAAGACCTGCCTATCAAGCTAAATTGGGGTTTCCAGGGCAACAGCAGGATTTCAGACAGAGTTCAGGCAGTCCCTGCCTCCGGTTGCCAAGGGAATTGATTGCAGGTGCCAGATTGTCTGGCTTGTCGAACAGCAACAAACAGCAATGAACGAGACTTGCAACGAACAGTCGTTTAGAATGGGGCCTCACTAACAGCTTGTTTGTGAACAGCTGATTGGGCTGTTTGTGGCTTTTTAAAGTTCATATTGCTGTTCGTGCCCATCTCTACTGATAAGTAGCCAATGGAGTGACTGTAGGATGGGAGTGATGTTCATGCTCCTGCTCGCTCCTGCTAACAGTCAAGCCGCAGCATTTTGTACCAATTGGAGCCACCTAGTTAACTTAGATGGGAAACTATGTATAGTGCATTACAATAGTCAAGTTTTGATGTTACCATAGCATAGATCCCAGTGGCCAGGTCGGAGTTGTCGAGGTAAGCCATCTTTCAGGCTAGAGTGAGATTTTATTAAGCATTTTTTGCAGCCACCTTAACTTGTTTTTCTAGTAGTAGCACTGGATCCAGTATAACCCCTAGGCTCTTAACCTAGTCTGCAAGGGTCAGACGAACTCCATCGAAAGTGGGGAGTACAATGGCTTTCAAGATCTCTGACTTCCCAACAACCATCACTTCAGTCTTGTCTGGGTTCAATTTCAATTTATTTTTCAGCCATTTCACCATGGCTATCAGGCAACGATCTAAGATTTCTACTGCATCCTGTGGGGACCTGGATAGCGAGATATAGAGTTGCGAGTCATCTGTATATTAATGACATCCTACTCCATAGCTGCGAATAAGTTCTCCTAAAGGTTTTACATAGAGGTTGAATAACATGGGAGATAAGACTGCGCCCTGCGGAACCCCACAAGTTAGTTCCCATTCTGGAAATAGCTGATCTCTGACGGCAACCCTTTGAGTCTGTTCCATGAGAAACGATTTAAACCAGTCCAGGGCACATCCTTTGACACCCACATCTGTTTCTAAACACCTCAACAGGATGGCATGGTCTAAACATATTGGGCTGCATATGCAATATAAGAAGTGTCAGGCACAAATGTAGTGTTCATCTCGTTTTACTTCTCTGTAACTGTACTTTCGTTCTGTTTTGCATGTTTATTTCCCCCCTTTATTTATTTACTTTATGCCTTTCCTTCAGTGGGGACCCAAAGCAGCATACATTGTTCTCCTCCATATTATCCTCCCAACAACCCTCTGGGGTGGGTTAGGCTGAGAGTGTGTGACTGGCCCAAGGTCACCCAGCAAGTTTCCATAGCAGAGCAGGGATTCAAACCTGGGCCTCTCAGATCCTAGTCCAGCACTCTAACCACTACACCACACTGGTTACCTTTTACATCCTGTCACAGGAACAATAGGATGGATGAATAGACATATCGAAATGGCAAAAAAAATTAATGAATTTTTTTATGAAAATGGCAACAAATGTAAATCAGGGATTTAGCATACTGCTGAAAAAACTACAACAGTTCATTCACTCTACAAGGACATTCATTTTCCAGGCTCCAGCTAGCTTCCTGTTTCAGTAGTGGTGGATAGCAAGCATATTTTAAGACACAACTCAACTCTCTATACCTTAACCGAGAGAAAGTGTATGTTAAATGTCATGGTGATATTAAATGGCTGTGGGAACCCATTATATCCACTTCTCATTATCTTGCTTATTCAAGTTACTGGCCTTCTGTTTTTTGTCCAAAAAAAAAAAGAACAGTTGGCTGCTAATCTAAAGTGACAGGGCCACTGTTAACAGGCTTATACAGTTGTTATGGTAACATGAGCACAGAGACTAGATTTATTCAGAGAAAGTTTGAAGAATGCCATAAGCAATAAAATAAACAATGGCTCTCATTTATGCAGTGATGCTCGATGGTTTGCTAAGTGCTAGTTGAGCAAATAAAACTGGTATGGTTAGCTGGAAACATGTATGTACATGTTGAAAGCTTGTTCCTGCTTGCCTTGATCAATACGTGGTTTACTAGTTTAATTACGCTTGTGGTTTGGGAGAGGGGACATTTCCCTATTCATCTCAACTTGGCGAAGTCAGCTCACTGCTTCTCAGACTCTCTGCTGCTTTGGAAAGTTGGGCCTTTCCTAGCTGTGTTTTGCTTTGAAGAAAAATGAACACATTTATCGTGGATATTTACATCCTCCTAAGAACTGGTTTTCAGTCACAGCCATTGTGGATATAGGATTGGTGTAGCTTGTGGTTTGAGTAGAAAGAGCATCAAGGAGTTTTTAAACAGCATTTTGCAAAATGAGGATTTTTGTAGCTTTTGAGGGACTTTGTGAATCTTTTGACATTTCTTCGGAGGATACAGTAAAAGATGTAAAGCTGATGATAAAGGTAAGAATTTAGACAGCAGCCAAAGTGCTTTTTTCTCTCTATAATGTTGATATGGTTGTCTTAGCATTTGACTGCATGTGAAAATCTGAATTGGATCATATCTTCTGTCCAATGATGAATTGCTACAGAAAAGCTTCACATTTGTTGTAAAATAAGGAGCTCTGTTGTACCTAAGTCTTTGTCACTGTACTTCACTGTAAACATTTTGTTAAAATTCTAACCAGTTCTAACCAAACAAGAGTTGTCAGCAGGATTGTTTTTATCAAGTGTCGTTTCCCCTATCTAGATTATTTTAACAAAATGCCTGAACTGGTGTTTCAAATCTGCATATATTTCAATGTGAGAAGGGCTAGTTGCTGTCTGCATGTGGCAAAATAACTGGAACTTTCACTGTGTTTGAGGTTCAGCTGAACTCTGATTCCAGCATAAAAAAGAGGAATTGGTACAAACTTTGTTCTTTTTTAAACATTGCTACCGAACTCATAACCAGAAACTTTGTGGCATCATAAGCCAATGTTTAAATAGTGAATGCCTAAGCATAAACAGATCAGTATGTTTGAAGTTATTTAAGTTGTTAAATGGCTTGGGGCCAGGATATTTGAAAGACCTTCTTCTTCTACAATGTTCAGCTCGCCCGTTAAGAACTGCCTCTCAAGCCCTGCTTTCTGGACACCCCAGCCTTCAGAGGTGAGACAAGCAGTGACTAGAAGAAGAAGAATATGCCATCAAATCAGCCCATTCATGGCAACCGCAGTCATGGCAACCGCAGTCATGGGGTGTTTGAGGCAAGAGATGAGCAGAGGTGGTTTGCCATTGCCTTCTTCTGCTTAGCAGCTCCAGTCTACCCTGGTGGTCTCCCATCCAAATACTATCAAAGCTCAAACTAAGCTGGGGTATTCAGACTGCTGTGATGACTAGAGACAGGGCGTTTTCTGTGAAGGCATCTCACCTTAGGAACAATCTGCCCCTTCAGTTTGGTGTAGTGGTTAAGAGCGCAGGACTCTAATCTGGAGAACCCGGTATGATTCCCCACTCCTCCACTTGTAGCCAGCTGGGTGACGTTGGGTCAGTCACAGCTTCTAGGAGCTCTCTTAGCTCCACCCACCTCACGGGGTATTTTGTTGTGGGGATAATAATAACATACTTTGTAAACCGCTCTGAGTGGGTGTTAAGTCATCCTGAAGGGCGGTATATAAATCGAATGTTGTTGTTGTTGCTGTACTGTTTTTTAGGCATCAGGCAGAAACTCCTTTTTACCCAGGCATTAAATTAAGGGTTTCATCTTCCCAGAGTTTTAATGGTCTGCTTTTGGTCTGAGGTCTGTTTTATAGATAATCTTATGCTGTTTATGTCCTTGGGCTTGTTTTAATTACTTTTTGTTTTTATACTAATAATTTATTTTAAATGTAAGCTGCCTCAAGCAGGACTCTGAGGAGGCAGTAAAGAAATATCCAAAATATCCAAAAACAAAATATTAGTAAAATTGAAAGGGAAGTGCACAATCGCCAGTCATTCCCCCTCAGTAACCAGAATCCTGACAATCAGAGGCAGGTTTACTTTTTAATGAAGCAATTTCAAAACTCCAATCACCACCCCCGACAGAAAAGAGGCATAATGAAAACATTAGTGGATCGTGCAAGACGGATATGTGAGCCACACTTTCTCAATGAGGAAATTAATCATCTAAACCACGCACTTCAGGCAAATGGCTACTCCAGAAATGAAATCTGAAGAGCGATCAAACCCAGGATGAATCAAACAACCAAGGAAAAACAGTCTTCTGCAGGAAAAGTGTTTTTGCCATATATCAAAGGAATTACTGATCAGATGGGAAAGCTTATGAAAAAGCATAACCTTCAAGCAGTATTCAGACCCACCCGAAAAATACGACAGATGCTACGATCAGCAAAAGACAGTAGAGACCCCCTCACCTCTGCAGGAGTATACCGTATACCCTGCAGCTGTGGACAAGTTTACACCGGGACCACAAAGCGTAGCATCCAGACAAGAATAAAAGAACATGAAAGACACTGCAGACTTGGACAACCTGAAAAATCAGCAGTGGCTGAACATAGCCTAACTCAAACAGGGCACAGTATCTTATTCCAGGACACCAAAATACTGGACAACACTTCCAACTACTTTGTCAGACTGCACAGGGGAGCCATTGAAATTCACAAGCATAAGCAAAACTTCAACAGGAAAAAAGAAATCTTAAGAATGAACAGAGCATGGTTTCCAGTTCTGAAAAACACCAGGCTAACAAAGCACTCTACACCCGACAATAACCCTGCAGAGAAGATTAGCACATCAAGTACCAATCCATATGCAAAAGAACCTCCTCAGGATACAGTGAAGACTCCCGCCATTAGCATTCCACACCCTGGGAAACTCTGACAGGATGACTCAGCTCAACCCCACCCCTCCTGAGTAGATACAAATGACCTGCCAACATCTTTTCCACACTGTGACACTGAGAGATCTCTGTCTTTTGGTGCTACACCTCTGAAGATGCCAGCCACAGCTGCTGGCGAAACGTCAGGAACTACAATGCCAAGACCACGGCAATACAGCGCAGAAAACCCACAACAACCATCAATTTCATAACATCCAAAGTTTCCCCTTATACTGCTGAAATTCAGATTTTTTTCACACAGGGCTATTCTTCTGGTTTTAGTGCCGACCTGCAGCAATTTTTCTCTCTCCTTTTTCAAATCCTCATTTTCCATTTGTTGTCCTTCCATGGTTTCTTTGCTGTTTCTCTGTGCTTTCCCAAATTGCCTTGTGATCTGATTTGGTAAACAACAACGGGCGGCCCCGGTACCAATATGAAACAAAAACAACCAAACCGGGACTCAACAATCTTTGGAGCCGAAATATATTCAAATTTTTGTGTTATAAAGTGCGAACAGTGCAATAAATACAAACATAAATACAAAATACGTTATACAAAATTTTGAAGTGCCAAGATACAAAGTCCAAGCATATATACATATATCACAATGTTTCTGTTGTCCGGAATCGTCAGAAAAATTTTTTGGAAAAATTTTTTATAAAGTGCTAGTTGCCAGTTGCCAGTACATCAAAAGGAGCCGGTAGGTAGGGAGTTGTGCACCGTACTTATATATTCACAGTCCATAGATATAAATGTAATTAGACGAACGCCGACGGGGGTTTGCTTGCAAATATCATTAACCCGTTTCGTGAGTACTGAGACTCACTTCCTCTTGGGCTTAAGGCGATTCGGACTGGTCATACTGTAAGAAAAAATTAATTATAAATGTCTAGCAACAATTACAATAAAATGAAAAATAAAAAGGCAATATCACTTACAGTATGTTACAAGCACAAGGCATACTCTCCTACCACTCCATACATTCCACGGACATGTGATAGATGAAATGCACCATGAGTTAAAATAATCAAAAAGAGGAGGGGCCAATCGTAACAAGAGGAAGGTTTTTACAGAATTCTCAAAAACTTACAGTAACTTACCTATCCGTGAATGGGGAAACTATAGAAAGCAGGAAAAGTTAATTTCTGAGTTCAGACCATGAGGTGACAGGGTGTTTAGTCGGAAGATCCATTTAGATTCTAATTGGAGCAGCAATTTAACCATGTCTGTAGCAAAGGGGCGATCAAGTTGCTCTATTACAGAAACCTTAAAATCATTATGTGAGTGTTTCTCTACATGAAAGTGGTTAACAAGGGGAGCCTCCCAGACCTGATTTCTGATCCTAGATTGATGTTCTTGGATCCTTATCCTTAAAGGGCGAGTTGTGCTCCCTATATATAATAGGGGGCACGGGCACTGAATACCATATATCACATTTATGGACTTGCAGTTAGAAAATCCATGTGAAAAATGATTAGGTAGTATTTGCTGTATTTTAACCATAAGGTTGCACACACTACACGAGCCGCATGTAAAATGGCCATTTGGCAAAGTGCCACCTGGTGGATTGTTAGAAAACTCTGATCTCATGACTATGTCCCCAATGGACCGTGTGCGTCTGTAGCCTACCGCTAGCCCTGCTTCACAGCCACGGACACCACTAATAATGTGCCAGTGTTGCTTAATAATTGATATTATATTTGGGGCTAAAGTAGTGTATTCAAGACCCCATTTTATTTTATCATCCATCCTTGGTGGCTTAGACACTAATAAATCTGCCCTATTAGTAGTGTCAGCACGTTGTATAGCTCGTTCAATCGTGTGCTGGGGATATCCCCTCGCTCTAAAATTTTATTTCAGTTTACGGCCACTAGATTCATAAAAACAAGGGTTGGTAGAATTCCGCTTCAGCCGTAAAAATTGACCCAGGGGGATATTGTCCCTTAAACCCCTTGGATGGAAAGACTGATAATGCAAATAGGAGCACCGGTCCGTCTGCTTCCTGAAGGGGCGCACTGCCAGTTTGTTATCTCTTTCCCGATAAATAGTAACATCTAAATAGTGTAGGCTACTGGTGCTACGAGTCCATGTGAATTCAATATCAGGGTGGAGGGAGTTAAACCACCTCCCTAAATCTTCAGCAACGTCCCTTTTCAGTAGGACTATGATGTCATCTATGTATCGCCTGTACAATATAATTAGATCTTTAAAGGGGTTCTTCTTATCATCAAACACCCATTTACTCTCTAAGGCGGACATAAAGATATTCACGATGCTAGGCGCAGCCGCGCATCCCATAGCCACCCCCTTTAGCTGGAAATAATACTGCTCATTGAATTTAAAGTAATTCTTCTCCAGAATAATATCTAAGATGTTCAGAAGAAAGGGGGTGGAGGGCTGTTGTGTCTCGCGTAGTAGAAGAGCATCCTGGCATGGCGGATTTAGCGGAGTGCTTTGCATTTTCTATTGAGGAGAGGGAGGCAATTCTGTCTAATAATCCATCCCTTTTGGGGAATGATTCCTGTATTCCTTTAGAAGATTGGTCGGCGCTAGAACAGCTACAACTAAAGAGATGCCGCCTCCAACTTAATGCGGCTTCTTTAACTGACTATTCACTTCATAAGTTCATACCGCGTGGTCTGCGTATCCACAAACCACCCGGGATGTTTAAGGAGGATGAAGAGTTTAAAACTAAATGGGCAGCCATATTAAATAAATGTGCTTTTGACCTGATGCTTCTCTTGATTAAAACCTCGAATGCTCAGGCTGAAGTTTTGACCATGGATATCGATAGGGCTGAAACGGAACTAAAATCCAAAGTTTCTCAGGCGGAATTTGACCTGCGTAGTCAGGACATTGAACGCCGTATTAATGAAAGCAAAGAGAAACTAAAAGAACTTAAGGTCAGGAAATTTGAACGTGACAGGAGAGACTATACTTCTGGTAGAATTTACCAGTGGAAGGAGGATGGGTACCAGAAGCCACGCAAAAGAGTTTCTTGGGCTACAAATATTGCTTCGAACCCTGAGCTGGAGACCACAGAGCCCTCAGAAACAGATACGTCTGGAGACGAGGGCTCCAGCACACGTAGTCTTAGATCGCGTAACATCCCTCCCAAGACTTTTTTAGGCAGGGGCTCTTTTCGGCAGAGACGCCCGTACAAGAAAACATAGTATTTAATCTTTCATCACGGACCTTAACTGGCGTTGAATTATCTGCTTTGAATAAAGGTATGGGCTTTGTTCCAACCCCTAGCTATAATGCTTTTCAAACCAGGATTGATCTTTTCAAGTTGGTCCGCTTGATTAAGCTCAGGAACCTTTTCGGACCGGGAAATCCTCCTCCCGCTTCTGGTATTATTTATAAGTCATCCTTCTGTCCTGTAGTGTCTGATCCCATGATTGAGAGTTTTGAAAAAGTTGTATTACGTGATGTGACCAACTTGGAGGCTGCATGCCACCACAAAAGGTATAACCTTTCGAAACAGGAATGGAAGGCTTTGCAGGATCTCAAAAACGATAGAGAGATTGTTATCAAAAGGGCCGATAAAGGTGGGGGCATAGTTGTCCAGGATACTTTAGACTATTTACAGGAATGCAATAGACAGCTGGAGAATGAGATGGAATACAAACGAATATCTTATAATCCAACAGTGCATATCCAACGCATTATTAAAGTTGTTTTGGACGAGGGATTGGGGGATAATGAGATAGATAAGAAGACTAGGGACGCGTTAATTAACCCCTGTCCAAGAATACCTGTCTTCTACACACTCCCGAAAATTCATAAATCGGGACATCCTCCCCCCGGCCGGCCAATTATCTCCGGCTCTAATTCTATTTTGGAACCCCTTTCGCGTTTCCTGGATTTTTTTCTGCAGCCCCTAGTAGCCAACACGCCAGCTTATTTAAAGGACACTACTACCTTAATCTCACTTGTAGAGTCCATAGATATTCCGCCCTCTATATATCTCATGTCTTTAGATGTGAGATCACTGTATACCTCCATTCCTCACGATGAGGCGAGAGTGGTAGTGCAGGATGCTCTTCTACTACGCGAGACACAACAGCCCTCCACCCCCTTTCTTCTGAACATCTTAGATATTATTCTGGAGAAGAATTACTTTAAATTCAATGAGCAGTATTATTTCCAGCTAAAGGGGGTGGCTATGGGATGCGCGGCTGCACCTAGCATCGCGAATATCTTTATGTCCGCCTTAGAGAGTAAATGGGTGTTTGATGATAAGAAGAACCCCTTTAAAGATCTAATTATATTGTACAGGCGATACATAGATGACATCATAGTCCTACTGAAAAGGGACGTTGCTGAAGATTAGGGAGGTGGTTTAACTCCCTCCACCCTGATATTGAATTCACATGGACTCGTAGCACCAGTAGCCTACACTATTTAGATGTTACTATTTATCGGGAAAGAGATAACAAACTGGCAGTGCGCCCCTTCAGGAAGCAGACGGACCGGTGCTCCTATTTGCATTATCAGTCTTTCCATCCAAGGGGTTTAAGGGACAATATCCCCCTGGGTCAATTTTTACGGCTGAAGCGGAATTCTACCAACCCTTGTTTTTATGAATCTAGTGGCCATAAACTGAAATAAAATTTTAGAGCGAGGGGATATCCCCAGCACACGATTGAACGAGCTATACAACGTGCTGACACTACTAATAGGGCAGATTTATTAGTGTCTAAGCCACCAAGGATGGATGATAAAATAAAATGGGGTCTTGAATACACTACTTTAGCCCCAAATATAATATCAATTATTAAGCAACACTGGCACATTATTAGTGGTGTCCGTGGCTGTGAAGCAGGGCTAGCGGTAGGCTACAGACGCACACGGTCCATTGGGGACATAGTCATGAGATCAGAGTTTTCTAACAATCCACCAGGTGGCACTTTGCCAAATGGCCATTTTACATGCGGCTCGTGTAGTGTGTGCAACCTTATGGTTAAAATACAGCAAATACTACCTAATCATTTTTCACATGGATTTTCTAACTGCAAGTCCATAAATGTGATATATGGTATTCAGTGCCCGTGCCCCCTATTATATATAGGGAGCACAACTCGCCCTTTAAGGATAAGGATCCAAGAACATCAATCTAGGATCAGAAATCAGGTCTGGGAGGCTCCCCTTGTTAACCACTTTCATGTAGAGAAACACTCACATAATGATTTTAAGGTTTCTGTAATAGAGCAACTTGATCGCCCCTTTGCTACAGACATGGTTAAATTGCTGCTCCAATTAGAATCTAAATGGATCTTCCGACTAAACACCCTGTCACCTCATGGTCTGAACTCAGAAATTAACTTTTCCTGCTTTCTATAGTTTCCCCATTCACGGATAGGTAAGTTACTGTAAGTTTTTGAGAATTCTGTAAAAACCTTCCTCTTGTTACGATTGGCCCCTCCTCTTTTTGATTATTTTAACTCATGGTGCATTTCATCTATCACATGTCCGTGGAATGTATGGAGTGGTAGGAGAGTATGCCTTGTGCTTGTAACATACTGTAAGTGATATTGCCTTTTTATTTTTCATTTTATTGTAATTGTTGCTAGACATTTATAATTAATTTTTTCTTACAGTATGACCAGTCCGAATCGCCTTAAGCCCAAGAGGAAGTGAGTCTCAGTACTCACGAAACGGGTTAATGATATTTGCAAGCAAACCCCCGTCGGCGTTCGTCTAATTACATTTATATCTATGGACTGTGAATATATAAGTACGGTGCACAACTCCCTACCTACCGGCTCCTTTTGATGTACTGGCAACTGGCAACTAGCACTTTATAAAAAATTTTTCCAAAAAATTTTTCTGACGATTCCGGACAACAGAAACATTGTGATATATGTATATATGCTTGGACTTTGTATCTTGGCACTTCAAAATTTTGTATAACGTATTTTGTATTTATGTTTGTATTTATTGCACTGTTCGCACTTTATAACACAAAAATTTGAATATATTTCGGCTCCAAAGATTGTTGAGTCCCGGTTTGGTTGTTTTTGTTGTGATCTGATTTGACAAACCATGGGGAAGTGACAAAGAAACTGCAAAAGAACAACAAATCAAGAATGAGTACATGAGAGGCTCAGAGAGAAACCTAAACTTCCTGAATTCATTTGGGGTAGTGAAAATCAGAACCATTTTACATAATACAAAAAGAGGCTGAACCACAACCTAACCATCCATGCAGCCGACTTTGCTTGAAATATTTATGGAAAGAGATGGGCTTTAACCACTCTAGGAAAGTGCTACAGTCCCTCACATCTAAATAAATCAAGCCCAATTCTGTGCCGTCTTTTGATCATGCTTTTTAGTGAGGTAATGGTTATGGACTTGAATTCTAATTGGTTATTTCCCCTGAATGCTAGCTTATTATTTCAGAAGAACCATCTATTACATTTTGTTTTCTTAAGGATTACTTTCATGTCCCTCTCTCCGAAGACAAACAAGGCAGGAGATATTTGCAGCTGATGTACGCAGGAGCAGTACTGAAGGACAGCTGGATTCTTGCTGACGTAGGGATATCAGTTTCTTCCACAATTAAATGTGTTATTAAGGTATTGTACAGTTTTTTTAAAATGAAAAAACCTCCATGCTGCCTAATTAGCAGAGAAATTTTCTGTACATGCTGTTTTCTGTCTCTAAATTATAGCCTTTGTGGGAGCAATACTCAGCAGTAATCAAAGGCACCTGACCTTAGTATCAGACAGGGTAACCTTCAGATAATGACTGCAGGAAGGTGTGAAGACAGTATTAATGAATTCTTAATCTCACCTTTGTCAGAAACTTCTAAAGTTTTTTTTTTAAAAAAAATGTCATTTAAAGGATAACATAGTAATTCTCTATCGAAATTCCAGAAGGAAAGATTTCTATAAAAGTGAGACACATCCCATTAGCAAGCTTATTTAAAGGCAAGTCGTGGCCTTTGGGTTGTATCTACGATTGAAGCCAGTTCCTTTCTCACTCTCCTTTGCTGCCTGCCGTGGCCATTGAGCTGTTAATTTGGGGGAGGAGCTGTGACTCGGTGGTCGAGCATCTGATCTGCATCAGATGCTGGATTTAAATCTAGTTGACCTTTAAGGGGACCTGAATCTTGATTTGCCTGTAGAAAGTCCCAGGTACAATTCTTGGCATCCCCAGGTAAAAAGATCAGGATGCAGGTAAAGTAAAAGAACTTTACCTGGGGCCATAGAAAGCCTTTGCCACTCTGAGTAGACATTATAGGGTTGCCAGCCACTGGCAACTGGTAGGAGAGGGAAGGGGGTACCGATGAGGCAAATGATTTCATGCCAAAGCCCTGATGTCACAGTTAAGTTCCCCCAAAGGACCTCCTGGCTAATCCAAGAGTTCTGCTTGCAGTTCCGAGCTGAGGTTGATCAGACCCCAGCCTGGGAGTGGAGGTGGTATTCTGTTCTATGGCAAGACCCAGGGATCACCACACCCATACTCTTGCCAAGGTAAATGAAAGGTTTATTGAACCGCTAAGACAGAGTTCGATAACCTGGATTTTACTCAGGTATCCACACATACATACAAATTACCTAGGGCTAGCCCAAATGCTTTGGAGTCAGGAGAGAAGCTATGAAGTGCCTCAAGCTGGGTGTCTGGGGAAGGGCGACCTTGAACAAAGGGTATACTTACTATTATGCCCCCTTTCCTGTGCTTCTGGCCCTTCTTCCCTTCAATCAGCCTGCCTCACCTGGGGGCTAGGATCTGTCTCTGTTTCTACAGAAGATTCTTGCTAAATGCAGTGCATAGTGATAATTTTGACACTTACTGAAAAGAAAATCAAGGATCCCTTGTTCTTCCCTTTATCTCCAGATGTCTGGAAGACTCGCTGGGGCCTGGGAAGCTATAAACTGCGTTAAGGTCCCTGAGCTATAATTCTGGCACAGTTGTGTCCCAGGTGTAATAGATAAACATCCAATTGATAAACACTTTGTAAGTCCACATTCTAATCCTTCCCTCTTCTAGAGGTGTCTCTTGCTAACACCAGAGAAGCATCTGAGAGGGCCAAGCTAGAAGTGACGAGTTACACTTGAATGGCAAGTGAACAGACTCACATGTATTCCTCCCTGTTCACTTGCGCTCCACTCGATCACTATGCGACTTCTGGCTTGGCCCAGAGAGTGGAAGTGGGTGCTGTTTGTTTCTAGCCTATGGGGCTGAATTCAGGGTGTGAGAGTTCCCTCTAACATCAAGTGCAAACCCAGAAGTGATGTCACAAATTCTATGGTTTCACCATTGGCATGAGGACTCCTTCCCTACTGGCGCCATTGACAGGCCTAGTCTTTGCCTCTCATTCTTCCCTCACCTTGTTGAACGGTAGCATGGACAGTGGGTGGACAGTGGGTGGTAAGCCTAGTACACAATTCTGATCTTGACTAATGCTCTGACTCAGGTTTGGGGTTTCCAACTCTGGGTTGAGAAATTCCTGGATATTTGGAGGTAAAGCCTGGAAGGGGCAGGGTTTGAGAAGAGGAGGGACATCAGCAGGGTGCTTCCCCCACTCTCCCCCTTTCCTACTGGGCTTACATAAAAGCGCAGATGAGAAGGCAATCATGTCAGGCTCATAGCAAGGGTTGTCAGCTTCAGGTTAGGACATTTCTGGGGATTTGGGGCAGGGAATCTCGTGAGGGCAGGATTTATGGGGAGGAGTGACTTTAGAGGATGACTCTATGGCAGTATACCCCACTGAAGCAGTAGGGTTGCCAGGCCCCCTCGATCTCCCAGCGGGAGATTGGGGCCTGGCTCTTACCTGGGGTGTGTGTGGGTGTGTGCGCGTGCACTCCTGCAAGCGGGCACCACGCAGCCCGTTTGGGCACAGATCGGGCCCGTTGTGGGCCCCTGCAGAGCGCAGGCCCAATCCGCGCCCAAACAGGCCCAATCCGTGCCCATTTTGGCACGGATCGGGTCCGTTTTGGTGCGGATTTGGCCCGTTTAAGGCCCCTGTGGAGCATGGGAGCGTTCTTGTGCTCCGCAGGGGCCCACAATGGGCCCAATCCGCGCCCAAACAGGTCCAATCCGCACCCATTTTGGCACGGATCGGGTCCGTTTTGGTGCGGATTGGGCCCGTATAAGGCCCCTGTGGAGCATGGGAGCGTTCTTCTGCTCCGCAGGGGCCCACAATGGGCCCAATCCACGCCAAAATGGGACCAATCCGTTCCCGTTTTGGCGTGGATCGGGCCCGTTTTGACGTGGATCGGGTCTGTTGTGGGCCCCTGCAGAGCGCAGGAACGCTCCCGTCCGCCACAGGGCCCCCCAATCCAGGCCAAAACAGGGCTGATCCTGGCGGCTGCTGTGCGCGGGGGCGCGCAGCTCCGCAGGGTGGCGCGCATTGTACGTACGCACCCCCCCCCCCGCTGGCCAGGTAGGTGGGGGCGGGGGTGGGAGGGTGGGGGCGGGGGATCCCCTGCCCCTACCGGGGGTCTGGCAGCCCTATGAAGCAGCCATTTTCTCCAGGGGAACTGATCTCTGTCAGCTGGAGATGAGTTGTAATTCTGGAAGATCTCCAGGCCCTACTTGGAAGTTGGCAATCATACTGATAGCCCAGACCATACCCTTTCTCCTCAGTTTCTCCTTCCTTGCTGAGAGGGGCTGAAAGTAGGAATTACCACTGATCTCCTGACTACAAAGATCAGATCCCCTGGAGAAAATGGCTGCTCTGGAGGGTGGCCTCTATGGTGTCAGCTCTACTGAGGTCCCTCCCCTCCCCTCCCCAAAAGCTGACCTTCCTAGGCTCCACCTCCAAATTTCCAGGCATTTCCCAATCTGGAGTTGGCAAGCCTAAAACTGAGTCAGGCCATTAGATCAGTATTGTATACTAGGCTTACCTCCCACCTCCCACTGTCTCTGCTGCCACTCAGCATGCCGGCAAGGGTTGCCTGGAGTTGGCAATCCTAGTTGTAACGCAACAGTAAAGTTTAGAGGCTCCTCTGGCATTTACTACCTAAGTTGAGTAGCGCAGTGCTGTTATTTTAGTTGGGAACTAGTCTGACCAACTTTGCTGGGCAGTCTGATCCTCTGCTACCATAAGCAAAGACATGCTCCAAATATCCCAAAATAGCATCCCATGCCTGACACCTGGGACTAAATTTTATTAGCTCCTTCTCACTTACCTTTAAAACATGCTTTTTCTGCTCCATTTGCAGATTGTAAACAAACAGAAAATTTCCCCATTAATTTTGAAACTTTCACCCCGATATATGGGACCCGAGTAACTTTCATTTAAGAACAAAACTGGTGATCTCTATCCCTAGGTTGCAATCTGTATTATTGGACCACGTTTCACAGAAAGGCAATAGATGTCCAAACGCACAGCAGTATTCTGCATAGCTTACAGGAACAATTTTACAAGGTGATATATTTGACTACTGTTATCCATATGCTAATTTCATTCAAGTTAGATTACTGCAATGCAGTGTTCATGGGGCTGTCCTTGAAGACTGCTTTTAGTTGGGTATAGACTCCACCCCCGATTACCCTGTTGTTGTTATTCTTTCTTGATCCTGGTTTTTAATGTTAGATGTTAAAGATTGTTCTGCTCTATCTTATTGGGATAATGCTGTGTTCTTCTTATATGCTGCTGTTTAAAGTGCTTCAAGGTTTTATTTGTTTATAGGCTTTTTAAAAAGGTATTTTTAAAGATTTGTTGTGAGCTGTCTTGTACTTTTTCAGTATGGTGGGAGTGAGATAGTATTTTTTAAAATTAATAAGAAGCATATTATTGCTTGGGTTTCCCTCCAGGAAGAAGACAAGCCGGCTTTCTATGTGTATAATACTGTCACCCACGAAAAAGTGCCAATTATGGGAAAGATTTGTCTTCTTTCAGCAAAGGTTTCCCAGCTGAAAACCCTGGTGACCCTGAAGTGCGGCTTCCCAAACAGTATTTATTGTCTCAGGACTCCAGAGGGCAGGGAAATGTATGACTGCAATACCTTGAGTGATTATCAGTTAGATATAGGTATGACTATTTATGTATTTTGTATATCTGTTCCCAAGATATGCCTGATGTGCTATTTGTTCCCAGAACCATCTGAAATTAAGAAATTGTTACAGGGTTGGATCCAAAGCGCTGTTTCACCAATGTAATGACAGTTCCATTGGCTGAGGAGGGGAGGGCAGACCAACATTTCACCACCCATACTGTTCTTGAAGGTCCATTAACCACCAAAAGTAGAATTGGGGTGGGGGTAGTGAGCCACAGCAGGAAGGGGGCGAAGAGGAGGTCCTACTGGCAGTGCTTGAACTCTAACCCATAATTTTTACTTAGGGAAAATTCCAGCATGGATTTTGGAACCAAAAATCCCAACTTTATGCATATGCTAATGGGGTCTGAACTTGCTGAGATGGACAGTCTGCTGGGGGAGATGGGGGGTCATAGTAGATAGCGCAATGAAAATGTCAACCCAGTGCGCCACAACAATGAAAAAGGCAAACCCTATGCGGGGGCTTATTAGGAAAGGTGTTTAAAATAAAACAGCCATTATTATCATGGCCCTGTATATGGCGCAGCCTCATTTGGAATACTGTGTGCAGTTCTGGCTACCGTATTTCAAAAATGACATTGCAGAGCTGGAAAAAGTACAGAAGAGGGCAATGATTAAGAGATGTAAGCATTTCTCCTAAGAGGAAAGACTGAAGAGTCTGAGACTTTTCAGTTTAGAAAAGAGATAACTAAGGAGGGCCATGACAGAGATTTATAAAATTACAAGCAGGGACTTGAAAAGACTTGAGGGGGCATCTCATTTCCCCCTCTCCCATTATTTCCTCTTTCCCTTCCCTGAAAGCCTCCGTAGCCTAGGGTTTCTATTCCCCCGGTGGGGAGAGGGAATCCCCTGCTCCCCCCTTGCCACCACTCACCTGGCCCTCAGGGAAGAAAGGCAGGGCACACTCCCAAGACAGCATGATGATCTTACTCCTGGGAGTGACGCCCTCATGCTGCACCAGGATCACTCCTGCGCTTTGCATGGGGCCGATTTGGGCCCCAAACGGGCTGATCAGGCTAATTTGAGGCCCAAATAGGCCCAGTGCGAAGTGCACACAAGCTCCCTGGGCCTGCGCAATGATCTCATTTCCTGGAAGTGATATCATTGCACAGGCTTGGGAGTGCGTGTGCACAAAGAGGGACAGAAAGGTAAGTGCTAGGTCCCCCCCTCCCACCAGGGGGCAACCCTACCATAGCCTCTCCTCTTTTCCTGCTTCTTTCTCTCCTTCCCACCCATCAGTCAATCTACCTTTATGCCCCCCACCCCCGTCTTCTGTTTTCCCTTCTTCTCTCCCCCAGCAGCCTCTGTCTGGGAAAACTATGGCTGAGTTATGCAGTGCTGGCCACCCAGCCAGTTGTGCAGTGGCAAACCTGCAAGGGCTTGCAGGGGGTACCTCATGTTCCTGTGTCAGATCTGAACAAGTGAGCTGTGACTCACGAAAGCTCTTATTCTACCACAAATTTTGTTAGTCTTATAGGTCCTACTGGACTCTTGCTCTTTTCTACTGATGGGCCACTGTGCGAGATAGGATGCCCAACTAATGGACTACTGTCTGATCCATCAGGGCTCTTCTTATGTAACATACAAAAAGGTTTTCATCTTGGATAGATGGCACTATATCTTGCTATATCATTGGACTGAGTTGTTCACAATTGTACAGATGTTAGACCTAACAAAGTTAGAAACTGAGCCAAATGACTGTAACTCTGTTGGCAGGTACTTTACTTCATCTGGATGTTTGGGATGGATGGAAAGAATTCCTCACTGGATGTCTCTTAGGAAACAAACACAAGGTCCAGCGCTATCTATCAAAGGAAAAGCCAGTACTCAAGTATGGTGACTCATAGTCTGACACTTGAAAATGTATTTTTCCCCTTTTAGACTCAGCGCTTCTGTTCCAAAATGCCTTATGAAAGCCTGTTCCTGCTTGGCCTATGTATACAAATGGCTTTGACCCCTTGTGTAAAGTGTTGCTCAAGCAAATGAAAATGTCCCCTACAGAGGATTACTAAACCCCCAAACTAAAACCAACCTTATGTACTGAAGAGCACAGTGGTTAAGTGGTTTGGCCGCAAATCAGCATTCTCCTGGTTCGAATCCCACTACTGCCATGAGCTCAGTAGGTGGCCTTGGGTAAGCCACTCCTCTCAGCCCCAGCTGTATTGTGAGGATAATTATAACACTAACTTGTTCACAGCTCTAGGAGAGCTGCTAATCTGTCTAGAAGAGCAGTATATAAGTGCAGTTATTATTATTATTATTATTATTAGTAGTAGTAGTAGTAGTAGTAGTAGTAACAGTGACTGTTAAGTTGTACAGCCAGAAGTAAACTATTGAGTGCTTTCTTACACCATCAAATATCTATCTAATAGTGAAGGGCTGACCTCAGTATGTATAGGTAAATCTCCAGTGGGGTTAGTCCTGGCTGTAATATTGAATTCTGTAATCTTGGGGAACGCCCAGTTTTACAGAAATATCTTAGTTGAAAAAACCCCTAATATGGGGATTATTCCCCCCAATTTAATAGCATGTACACCACCACCCCAATAACCCAAAGTTCAAGCAGCAAATACAGCCAGGAACAGATGAGGAAGGAAAGCTATAGCCTGCTCAGACTTGATCTCCACGGGGAGGGGGGCAGGCAGGGAACATGAGGAAGTGGGCAAATGAGCAGGGATAGAGAAGCCCACAGAAGTAGCAGTGAACCAGAATGGTGAGGAGGCAGGGTAGACAAGCCAGGGCAGGGGAACACATGGTGAGAGGAAAGCAGGAGTCTTTTATGGGGCTGGAGGAGACAGTGAGGAGGGGGAAATGGGATTTCTTCTGCAGTCTGCGCAGGTTTCCCTCTGTGTCCACTAGCTATTAATTATGAAAAACCTCTTTCCTATGCTTGGTTGAAGCGTATGTCCAGCTGTTCTGTGAGATGCTACATTTACAATCATGAATCAACGTAGTGCTTGTACATAGCATTGCCACCACTTTGCCCGATAGTGTCTGGCTCGAAAAATGCACGCAGGCTCTCCCATGTTTCCAGGAGACAGCCATCAATGTGTCCGCAAACCCATTTTTTCACTACTTCCCATTTCCATTACCATGTGCATCTTTTGTGGTGGCAAGTCATCACCACAATGTTATCCACTTCGTTTTTATTTAATGCAGGAAGAGATGCAGCTTTGAGTATTGTTGCACTTTTCATTTTCCTGACTGAATAGATCACTGCCAGTGGAGGGGATTTACCTGGTATATGACTCATGATGACACCTGGCTTCAGTTCTCCACAGAATGTCTTAACAAGTCTTTGGATCTCATCAGCTGTCCAAACCAGTCTCCATCTCCCATGTATCTATGTTGCCTTTGCAAAGAGAGCTTTCCCTGATGTGAACTTCATATTATCCAAATGCCTCAGGGCAGGGCTTTTTTTCTGGGAAAAGAGGTGGTGGAACTCAGTGGGTTGCCCTCGGCTGAGCGGCGCGGAGGGCAATCTAAACTCCCCTCTGTCTGGAGATCGGGGGCGGGGCCACCAGCCTTGTGATCATTTTCAAGAGGTTCTGGAAATCTGTTCCCCCACGTTCCCCCTGAAAAAAAGCCCTGCCTCAGGGGCCATTTGGAAAAGCAGGGACAACACTGTACTTTTTTTTTTTAAAGCTGACTTATTTTTCATGTATCTTCTCTCTTTCAGTTATCAAAAGAAAGTAGCCCTTTATATGTCAGCCTTTTTTGGACACCTTCAGCTTTCAGCATGGCTCCTGAAACAGGGTGCAAGACCTACAGAAGCAGTTGGTGTGCATCCTTACCGTGAATGGTGTCAAGGCAACAACCATCCAGATGTAGCTAAGTGTCCAGTCCATGCAGCTGCAGAAGCCGGCCAGCTCATGATGCTAAAAGCTTTTGTTAATTATAGCATCTTATGTCTTGAGTGCCAAAACTCGGCAGGGCAGACTCCACTGCAATTATGTATCCAGTATAAACATAAGGATTGTGTATTATACTTAGTCACCAAGATGTGGTCAGTGGTTTCTTACCCCAGTTTTTCCCTGCCTATGAAAATCTACATTAAGTTAAAACAGTGGCTTCTTAAGACTCAAAATAACATCCGTAGGATAAAGCGACGCAACCAGACAGCCATCTTCAGGACACGAGTTGGGGATGTTGTCCTTGTGGATGGTTTTACAAAGCCAAAAATGACTTCAAAAGGCTTTTATCAAGCCACACTGAAGGATGCAAGCAGCAAACAGCTAAATTTGAACAATCCATTCCAACAGAGGGGTACCAACAAGTTTTCAGAAGGGTACCAACAAGGGATGAATCTCAAATTACCTCCACTGGGAGATGCAAACAAGAGCACAGAGAGACCTCATCCAAAAAAAAGGAGCAGAAAGAATGTGCTTATTTGCAATGAGGAAAATATGGACCAGAATATGTGCTTAGCAAGAGTTCCTCTGCCCCCCATTTCTATCCTCAAGCCTCCTCCGTATTATTCCATCCCTGATGTAAAGTTTCTGCTAAACCCATCTTTGGAGTCATTTTCAGAACACAGTGGAAGAACTCCCAGGGAGAATGCAATCTACTACTTAGCTCTTGCCAGGTATTTCCTTATCTTTACCAAGGGTTGGTAATTTGTTTTGAAGTACAGCCTGAATTAGAAAGCAGCAACCAATACAGTGGTGCAGCTCATAATGAGCCACATTCTCACTTACCATCAGCCTAAACAAGTCACATTTACTTCCATCACTGGCATGCGGCCTATACCTCAGGGAGGCTCGCGGCTTCCCTGTTCCTCTGGCATGTCAATATAAAATGCAGGTAAGGTATTTACAGAGTAAGAAATAGCTCTGAGAGAAATGTATTGGTAAGAGACAGGGACTGTAAGCTATTCTACTGAGTACTGTCTGCTGATGCAGATATGCTTCTACTGGGTAGTTTTCGTGTTGTTAATTATGTCATATTTAATTACTTATGCTCTGTTTCACAAATGTTTCATCTCTATATTTGGATGTATGCTTGTTTTCTGATTTCTGCAACCCATAGCCTATTGAATTTGTTCACTGAATATCCTAGCTGTTGATCATGTTGTATTTTTGTTCATGAATGTTCTAGATGTTCATTATACTGACTTGCACTGTGTAAAATCCGCCTTGGGTCTCAGTGAGCAAGGGAAATTATAAATAAACAAATACATTTCTCACTGAGACGCAAGGTGGATTACACAATGTAAGGCAATGCAATAAATAGGACGAAACATCTGATAGGCAATTTAATAGGACTAGGATTACAGCAATCGGAAACAAAGCATAGAGTATTAGAGTTGATATGTTAAACAATGCAGGAAATGGTAAAACATAAACATAAAAATAAAGCCGTGAAAGTACAATAATACATACAGCGAACGGATAATACATAGTATACACAGAGGTACAGTTCACATTCCTGTTCCTTTCATAAAAGTGCCTTCCTGAACCATTTTTAAAGAAGAATACAGCCCTATTACCATTATAAAAATGCTCTCCTCCTAGCTTCTAGCCTAGGATCTTTTTGTTCTCCACCCAGGAGGGCTAGAAGCTTTTCTTAACAAAATAAAAACAGGATTTTTTAAGATTCCAACAAGCCTGCACATGAAAGGATGCATATGTCTCATGAGCTGTATAATTTATGCCAGACTTTCTGTCTTTTTAGTGATGCTGCTATTTTATTGAGCCGGGGGGGATGACAACCTGTCTCCCTGTTTATTTCAAATTTTTAAAAAATTGTCTGTGAGCGAGAGAAGTACAAACACAATAACTGAATCTTCTTCAGTAATTATAGGTTTACGAATTCCAATTCACATTTGGAGACAGTCCTATAAATAAGTGGTGGGAATATGAAGACTGTCACTGATGAGGTGATACTGCCACCACATGGTAGTGATGGTTTAAGATTTAAAACAAAAGCTTAATCCAACCCATGGTGTTTCTTCAACTGTAGTTGAAGAAAATGATTGAATAAAGGTACTATGGCGTCCAGCCACCATTTTCACACCCTGCCACTCACCCTAAACCTCCCTTCACAGGTTTAGAGATTTCCCAGTCAGTGAGAGGCAGTCATCATAGGCCACCTGTCTAAACATACAATTATAAAAATTAGATATACCCTTCTAAAGAAAGAAGTCTTAATTGATTAATCCTATGAGTGTTTCAGCCCTCAGATGCATGTATAACTGCGAAGGAGGTCCCAACAGATTCAAGGGGCCGTCCTACCCAGTAAGCATGATAGCACTGCGACCTATAAGACTAACAAAATTTGTGGTAGGGCATGAGCTTTCATGAGTCACACAGCTCACTTCTTCTTTATAAGCTGTTCCACCCATCTGTGCTGTGGCCACTCCTCCAACAGAACAGCTTTTCTGCAGAGAAGGGGAGAGAGATTTTTGTCGACTCCCCTCTCTTTTTGTAGACTCTCAATTTGCATGTCCCCACAATACTGACCTGCAGGAAAGAGGGTGACAGAAATTTTATTTTCCGCTCTAGACTCCGTTCATGCTGCTTTGGATCCAAGCCCAAGAACCTGAGTATTTTTAACCAATACCTGCAGGCTTTTCAACTTTAAACATTTTGCAGCTTGAATTTCTTATTTCGATTCTTCTCACATTTCCAGTGCCTCCATTTTAAGAAGAGAGGTGGCTGGGTCGAAGCCTGCTTAAAAGTCCCAATGCTGGAGTGCCTTCAAATGCTGTGCTTTTTAAAAAAATCCTAAACAAAGCTAAAAAGTAGACCTCCTACATAGATGGTCCTTTGTAAAAAGTAATCTGTATTCTCATGCTTAAGACTTTGTTAGAATCTTGAAATAAAAATAATTTTCAAAAAAAAAAAGACTTTGTCAGAATCTAAGGCATGGGCAGAGCCTGTGCGTCTTGACCACTGTGCTTCCCGAGTTTTCAGGAGGGTAGGCATGTGAGGCTGAGAAGACTGCCATTAAAATGTGGGAAGACTTTTAAAAAAAATACTAAAATACCCCTATTTATTCTATGCCAGAATTCTGTGTTGACTAGGCAATAAATCCCACTGGTTCCAATGGGATGTCCTTTCAAATCACTGTGCCAGCATTAAAGTGTTAGATATTCAGCATTTTTTCAATAGTAAGGGATGCTGGTGAAGGTTATTCAAAAGCTAGCTCTGGTAGATAGATTTCTTTTATACAAGTTGTATACTGTGGTCTTAATCTGTCTGCTGTTGATCAGTACTGGCTTTCCTAAAATCTACTCCCAGCAGTGATGGATTTCCCCCCTAGCAACAAACAGATCCCCAATAATAGGCATAGGGCTGGAATGCATGGTATGGTTTAGATGGGAATGTTATCCAAAACAGCTTTCCCTGCAGTCTGCAATCTCCCCATTCAGCCCAATCAAGGCTAACAGTTCATCACCTGGTAAAACTTTCTGGACCAACGCATTTCAAATAGCAGGTGAAGGGTTATATGTTTAAATGCTTTGCCAGGAAAAAGAAATTCTACATGTAGCTTGACAGGCTAAAGCTGTTTTTCTGGACATCTAGTTTGTTGTTGTTGTTCAGAATGGTCCTTTTATATGAAAGAACATCCAAGAGGCCCAACATGGTGTAGTGGTTAAACTGTTGTATTAGAATCTGGGAGATCCGGGTTCGAATCCTCACTCTGACATGGAAGCTTGCTGGGTGACTTTGGCCAGTCACACACTCTCAGTCTAACCTACCTCACAGGGGGGTTTGGGGAATAAAAAGGAGGAGAGGAGAAATATATAAACCACGCTGGGTCCCCAATGGGGAGAAAGGTAGGGTATAAATAAATGTAAATACATTATATATATATATATATATATATATATATAAAAAAAAACTTGGACCTTCTCCCTGCAGCCTGGCATGGCACTGTTCAGGAACAATGTGATGAACTGTGTTTGCAAGTATATTCCACATTGCGCTTGAAAACTCCATGCCTAGTATACTTAGAATGAGGAATTTTTAATTACTTTTTTAACTTCATTTTATGCTCCACCATACTCCCGAGTGGGGAACCAAAGCAGCTTACGTTGTTCTCCTCACCTCCATATTATCCTTACAACAACCCTGTGAGGTAGAGGTTATGCTGAGAGTGTGTGACTGGCCCAAGGTAACACAACTCTTCCATGGCAGAGGGGATTTGAACCTGGGTCTCCCGGATCCTAGTCCAACGTGCTAACCACTACACCCAACTGGCTCTCCTGTGGGGTATAAACAATGTGGGCGTAAGCAAGCCGCATGGTCTGCGCTGTCTGTCGAAATAAAAGCATTTACAAATGCATTCTAAAAATACTACCATTCCAAGTATATTGTGAATAACAGTTCCCATGCAATCATTCTCAAGGTTTATAAAACCATTTGGAAGAATCATTGGACAACTGCCATACACTTTGATATGCTGTCAAAACTGCAAGTGTTGTTAATTACCCTAACAACAGCTGGAGCTTTGAAGCTGGATCATTCTTCTTTTGGCAGCAGAACTAAAAACTTTTGTAGCCACGTGAGGCAACAGCCAGTGCGTGCTGAGGAACTCATAAAGACTTCGGCAAAAAGAAGTTGCGGGCATTCTTCCCACCCCACCCCCCCTGCTGTTGCACTGCAAGATCATAAGCAAAGCAAGTAGGAATTTGAGGACTTGGGCTTTAAGGACTGCTATTTCTGTCATCTGGGGATTTAGGGTAGTTTAAAATTTGCATCACTGCAATGGATTTCCTTATTGTCACAAACTGACAAAAAGTGTGCACAACCAAACACAGCACTTACACAGAAAAATCAGCTTGCAGGTGACCTTGGGCCAGTCACATTCTTCCAGCCTAACCTACCTCACAGGGATGTTGTGTGGATAAAATAGAGGGGAGGAGAACAATATAAGTCGCTTTGGGTCCTCACTGGCAAGAAAGGCAGGCTATAAACAAAGTAAACAGATAAATGTTAATACGTTTTTCAAAAGAAAAAAATGGTGATTTGGGCCCTGACTGTAACTAAAATAGTTTTGCATTTGTGACTTTGCTTTCTACATAAGCTAAGAATTAGCTACTTATAAACATTATTGCATGATGCTTTCTCAAGAGAAGCTGGTTCAGTAAGAGCCAGTAAAGCAACAACTGTCTACACCTCAGTTTAGTTCCTCACAAGTCAATGACAGCATGATTGCAGTGAATTATCCACTCACTTATTACATCATTCACAGGCCAATCCATTCCTTTCTCAGTTTCAGTTTTTCATTCGTGTTTTTCTTGGTTGCTGCAGAATTGAAATGTCTCTCTGCCCATGTTGATGCAATTGTACTGTTATTATTCCATCATTTCTGTGAGAAAAACAACACAGAAAAAAACACCACACGGAGCCAGATCTACGTGCCATCCATGATTGTTTCCCTTCCAGTTTAGTTCTGTTTCCTTGCCAGTTGGCTTTTGATTCTCCACAGTATGGTTTGTCTCTGAGCTCCCCATTTGTATTTAATATTTTAAAACTTTTATCCTGCCTTTCTCCCAGTAGAGATTCAAAGCATGTGATCTTGGTTTGGGTTCTCCCGAAACCCAACAGTTGTGCAACAACAATGCCTTTGCTGCCTGGTATTTTATGACCTATCTTTACATTTCATTTCTGCTCTTTGGTTCTGTTTAAATTTATGGCCCACAACAACAACTGGACAGGCAACAAAAATGAATGTGGTGTGTCATGGAGACACCAGACTTCCACAAGTGGGCAGAGTCAAGAAACTTTCGACCCAAAATAGGGCCCCCAAGGTGGCAAGATCCATCATCTGGTCTTGTTTAAAAACAGTTATGGGTAGGATGCCAACTGTGGCTTGGGAAATACCTGAAGATTTGGGGGCTGTTCCTGGGGACAGCAGAGTTTGGGGAAGGGAGCGAGTTCAGTGAGGATACGATGCCACAGAATCTGTCCTATGAAGTTCCCATTTCCTCCCGAAAAGCTTATCTCTGTAGTCTGGAGAGCAGCTGTAATTCTGGGATAATTCTGGTCCCCACCTGGAGGTTGGTAACTGCAGCTATGGGTGTAGGGGGAAAACTGTATTGGGAATGTGGAGCTGGGTGAAGAGGGTTAACCATCCTCCTCCTGTGCTGTTTTCCCAGTGTGAATTGCTGCTGCTTTTTATCCTAATAGGGAACATATATCGATTACTTAGATTCTCCTCCTAATTCTACCTGCCTAAAGGCTTCTTACTCTTCCAAGAGCTTTGACCATCTTATGTCTGGATTCTGGAATACTTTCTTACTACATCTACATGATACCACCTCTCTGTTCCTTCATGTTCCCACTCAAAACAACGCCCAGCTCTGCCATGAAAGCTTTGATTTAACCTCTTAGCTTTTCTCCCCAGCTAAAATGAAGCCCAAATGCATGTCATTACCTTGGTTCGTGTTCATGCATTGTCACCTTTGCCTTCCTCCCTCCCCTCTCATTCTCCCCCTTCCCTTAAATTCCAGTTGGAAGATCCCAGGGGCAAGGACCTGACCTTTCTTTGTGTTATTCTGCACTGTTCTATATATGCTGGTGGCACTTTAGAAATACGTTATTGTATTGAAACTGCTGGCGGCTTCTCTGTCTGCCTGTCATTTGCACACATTGCTGCCTATATATTAGTTTTTAAATTGATTGCATCTCAGCCACGGGAAATGTAGTACAATGGGATTCAAACATTTTAATCATAAATAAATAATACTAATTACCATGTTATTTACCGAGAAGGCATCATCTTGCTAAAGCATTATTACATGCTTACATTGCCAGTAGTTTTAAAACTATATTTTATAGGCATAAGGGACCGACAGTGCTGTCCTAACCACGTTACACCCTAAGCCCATTGATTTCAGTGGAATTATACCCTTCTGTAACTCTGCTTAGGAGGATAGCGCTGATAATCTCTGCTCAATGACTGGGAAAAGTAACAAATATTGTATTGTATCTGTGTCTTGTCTTGTAGTGCATTTAAGGAGAAACCTTGGCTTCAGCAACTGAGCATCGCAAGAACCCTAGCTAAAAAAAGCATCTGCAAACCAGTGTGCTGAATAAAACCAGGTTTAAACGAGCACATCCACCAGATGATCTCTCTATAACGAAAATGCGGAGCTGCAATCCTAAGAATACTTTCCTGCGAGTAAACCCCATTGCATAAAATTTGGAGATAATTCTGAGTAGACCTGCTTAAGTGTCTCCCCCCCCTACCCCATCCCCAGGAATCTATTTTCTTTTCCTCCCTGAAACAGTGTTCAGAGAGGGTTAACAAACGTTATTAATAAAGTCACGTTTTCAGCAGCTAATATATAATGCATAGTTGTATATCTGGGGCTTTATTATTCAGATGTTTGTGACCATTATGGCTCTGAAGCAAGCTGATATTAGTTTACAATGCTACTGAAAATAAATTTTGAATACCAGAATTTTATCTGAACACAGGAGAGCTGTTTTTATTACATTAGTACAGAAAGAAAATTGGTTGCACAGCATGAAGAGACTAGTTGTCCTGAAAAACTAGGCTTGAGCAAAGCCTGGAGATAAAAACAAGCCTCTACTGTATTTGTAACCCAAAGGACAGGATAGGAGTAGTTTAGCTAAGCAGGGGAGGAGTCGGCAAACAGAAGTTAGCAGAGTGTATTTTGCTGGAGAACTGGATGAACTTTTCTGAGCTTGTTTAAAGTAATTGGAAAATTAGGTGTCTAAAAAGTTACTTAGTAAAGGGGAGGAATTAAATTTTATATAACTGGTATTACTATTGTAATTATATTATTACTTAAGGACGATCACTGCAATCCTATGCAGAGTTAGCCCAGTCTAATCCCATTGAGATCAATTGCCTTTAGACTGGAGTAACTTTACATAGGATTGCATTGGTACATGTCTTTCAAGCTGCAGACTGCAGCCTGGTTTCTGTGTTGCCCAATTTGTTGGGAACTGAAATTCCTTTTGAAAGAGGAGAGCATCGGAAGGATCCAGCACTTTTGCTGGACTGGAAAAGTTAGACTTGTCTCACCACAATTTTTTTGCAAGCAAGAACCAGTTAATTGAACTTGGAAAGCCCATCCGCTGCAAATTTCTGCTCACTGTTGTATCTAAGTGCTTAACTATATGACTCTTTGTTGTATTGCTCTGTGTAGTGGAGGGTTATGGGTTAAGGAAATTGTTTAATTTGTCTTGCAAGTGCTGTTCTTGATTTATTGCTCCAGAACACATGCAGACATAAGTTATATATGCAAATAAATATTAAATTCCAACATTTTCTAATGCTAATAAAGTATCATTCCCTTTATTGGAACAGCTTTTCTCATGCCTTTTTTGCCTTGCAGATTTTTGTGGTCTTTTACCAGTGTCTTTTTAAACAGTGTTTTGCATTGAATATATTGCTTATTATACATCTAGACCAGACCGGCACAACTTGTTATCCCCTAAGCTTGAACACACGACTCTCTGGCCCTGTAGGTGGCACATCAGGGGATTGATAACATTCCTGTTGCTGGAGCTTACTTGAAACTCCTAAAATTGGGGGAGCTGTCTGTGGGTTCATTGTCCCAGCAAAGGCGCTAATTTGCTGTACCTAAAAATATTTTGAAAAATATGTTTTTTTTTTACATTTCATGACATTACTGCTTCCAGCTTGTAATATTCAGTGATCCACTTCAGGTTTTATATTAATTCCAAGGCACTGGAATCTGGACTAGCTCCAGCTTAGATGTTCCTCATGTCTCTGGGCAAGCTGGCTAGAGAAACTGCTATGCAGGTTTCTGTTAGGCTTGTGTTCCTTTTTTCATTTTTCCTAAATAAAGTTACTCTATGTTTATTTAAAAAGACCCTCAGCATCTTCCTGGATGATCACAGCATCTTGCTTTCGAGAACCACAGCTCTTTTTGTCAGCTGACAAAGAGAACCGTGGTTCTCAAAAGCTTATGCTACAATAAAGTTGGTTAGTCTTAAAGGTACTACTGGACTCTTTACTATTTTGCACAGTTAAAGAATTAGAACTTGGTTTTAGCACAGCAACTTTTAAAATCCCTTTTGAAGTCCTACAGGCAACGTGAGATGCTTTCAAAGTGGCAAGGAAAACAATTTCATTCACTTCAAACTTTCTTGGACAATCATATTTCCCTCCTAGGAGAAATCAGTATTCTTTTGAGAGCTTTAAGGCATCTGTTTTCATCCCACTAGTAAGATAAGGTTTGCTTCAGAATTTGCTTGGAAATCTTATACCCTTTTGGCCTCTGCTAACTAAATAATAAAGGATATGATAAAGCTTCTGCACTTAAAAATAGCAGTTCTTATTCAGTGTTTCTGACAATTCAAATACACACAGACTCTTTGGTCACGACAAAGTAATTTTAAAAGTTCTTGTTGACTAAGAAAGAAATAATTGATTTCCTGCTTATTTCCTTGAAGCACCATATGAAATGGTAATCTCATCTTGCAAGGAATGTTAACTGCAGTCTTGGGGACTGATTTGGCACGGCGTACAAGAAAGATCTAGCATAGTTTTTGATTCCACACAGCACCCATCCACATACTCAATAGTTCTGACTGGCTCTCTTTTCAGTCCCTTCACACAGACTTCCATGAAGGAATCTGAGAGACACTCAAAAGTAAATCAGTGCACACTGTTCATATGAAAAAATGCTGATATTAAGCATGGCTTGGACCCTACTTAGAATTTCTCCAAGACTGTTTGCGGGGGAGGATTTTTGTCAGTTTCCCTATGGCAGCTCCAAATGTTGTCCACAATTCAGCCTCTCCCAGGAAGAGTAGGAGGAGGAATCAGAGAGGGGGAAATTGGCAAAGCTCCCTTCCTTGGACCTGAGGAAATTCTAGGCAGGATCCAAGCCCATATCCAAAGAATTTCCTGTGAGAATATTGCTGAGTCTCAGTAAAGCATGCAGTCACCTGTGAAAGCCATATCAGCACGCAGCATCAAGATATAACTAGATTTTTGTTTTAATTTTTTCATGTTACAAAGACCTCGGCCTAACATCCATTTTAGGAACACAGCAAAAGCATCATGCTCGTTCTCTTTTGCTAAAGAAATGAATGTGCCTCTTAGCCACTAAATACAAGATATAATCAACTTAACTGTCGTGGTTCCTTCCAAGGATTTTAATGAACATCAGTGGGAGTTGTGGGGAGGAGAGCAAAGGAAGCAGTTGTTTAATTCCTGCTTTATGTGGCTATTGAACAGGATTGTAGTCTACTTATATGTGAAATGGTGCAACTCACTGTGTTCACAAGTTACAGTGAATGCATGTACAAACTTTTTCTTTTTACATGTGTTGAGTAATTCTCATGTTACATTCAATGCATGTGCAGTTGAGTGTGTGATTCAAACTCGGTATTTATCAAGATACTGTTCTTCATTAGCTCTTTCTTACAAATAGATGTACACAAGTACCAGTAGAATGTACATGCATTCACTGTAATGCGTGAACAGAGCTTCTCTTTGTTCCCTTTTTGTACATGGTAACTTTCAAGTTATATTCAGTTCTTATACCAGGCCCAAGCTGGATTCAGCTCCTGCATCTACCCCTGGTCCTCTTCTGGGCTCCGCCTCTTGATCCGGGGAGCGCCATCATAATTTTTGAAGAACTGGGGACCCGGCTGTTCACACGGATCCATTTGTCAGTTGAAAGCTCTCTCCCCCTCCCTGTTGTGGGCTGGGCTAGCCCAAACAGAGTAGTCAAAAGTCCAGTCGAGGGTCAGGGCATGAATCCAAAATCCAAAGTCCGAGAGCCAAATCCGGGGGTTCGCAGGTCAGTACCAGTAAAATCAGGTGCAGATGCGGGCAGAGACAGGGCACGGTCCAAAGGCTACAGGAGCAAGGCAAGGATCAAGGGAGTGGCCGCAGCAGTAGCAGGAATTCAACTCACTGCTTCCACACCTGGCAGTTCCTCTAGACTGGCTTTTATAGCCAGGTGTGGTTTGCAGCTAGCTCCTTGGGCTCTATCCTGATGCTACTCATTGTCACTATCCACAAGCAGCTGCCGTTGTCCCAGGAGGCGAGCACTGCGCCTTCTCTCCTGCAGCTCCACTCTCTGCCTTTGTCTGCGGCATTCTTTGGGTGTGGGCGAACCTGGGGGGGGGGGGAGCCTCTGGCTGGGCTTCCCCTGTGGTGCTAGACATCCCTGGCTGGGCTTCACCTGGGGTGTAGGAGCTGGAGGGTGCTGGTGGCTCTACCTCAGCTGCTGGCTGTGGACTGTGATTAGCCAGCAGCTGTTCTTCCTGATCACCGGTGGTAGCTGAGTCAGGGCTGGTTATACGAAGTTTCTCTTCTCCTGAGGAGCCAGGGTTGGCTCCACGAGGCTCCACTCCTCCTGAGGAGTCCTCACTTTCACTGAGCCCAGACTGGAACCATGACACTCCCTCTCTCTCACACACACAAAACAGTGTACATGTTAATCCAATTTGAAGGGCCAACAACTGCTTTTGTCTGAAAATTAACTATATTTTTAGGTCAAATCACAGACAGTGCAATCCAGGCAGAAGGAAAAATCACACCATAATGTTGATCGGCCCTTAACCTGTTCTCAAATGCTGAAAGGATTATAAGGCAAATCAGTATGTCTTATGAGCCTTATGTGAATAGGGGTGTTGGGTTAGGATAGGAATGCTAAGACCTTGGTTTGAATCGCTACTTAGACATGAAGCTCATTAAGTCAGTCATTCGCAGTCTAACCACCTCACAGGGGTGTTGCGAAGGTACAATGATGGAAAAGCAAACCATATATGTTGCCCAGGGAAATGAAGGATAAAAATGTGATAATTAATGAAACTGACTATACTAATCTCATACTGTGTAATCCACTTTGAGTCTCAGTGAGAAAGGTGGACTATAAATGACATAAATAAAAAATAATATGCCTGTATAAATATTAGTAATAGTGTTACAAAACAACTTCCATGTGTTGCAGAGACAGTCCCAACCAGCACAGTATTTCAGGCTGGATACTGAGATGAAGCTACAGTTATAAGAAGAGTGTTTCTTTATAAATCTTTGGAAAACAGAATGTGGGTGGAGCTTCCATGAACAATAAATGGCAGCGCAATCCCATTGACTTCAACGGATTTTTAGAAGGGTGTTAACTATACTTACGATGGCACTATCAGTTTCCTTCAGGCTGTTCTTTTAGACACCCACTGGACTGCTTTCAACATGAAACCAACCCAGCCAGACTGAACGTAGTTTCCCAGCACTCAAAGTAAGAATACGTTAAATCTAACAAACATATATATTTTAAAATAAGAAGCAATCAAACTACAGCTTTGTCGCTTTCTAAGAAGTAATTAGAAGCAAAATATTCATATTTATGTTGCTGACCTCTAATCTTCCCACCTAGACCTTTGTCTCAACACGATCTTCTTTAAAGAACCATATATTCGCCTGGGATTCCTGGCAGACAAGAGAAAGGAATGACAAAGCGTTATTTATTTAGATTATTTCTTGCCATTTCTCCAGAGAATTGCTTAAAGAAACAGACATTCACAGCCAGGTGCAAAAGAGAAGCATATAAGTGGAACATTCTGGCAATAATCAAGGCTTTCTGACATGCAAAAAGTCCAGTTATGGCACTGGTATCCTTACTGCCACAAGGGTGTCAGGCTTCAAAACTAATGTTTTGCCTACATGGGAACAGGAAAAATCCACTCCCATAGAATGCATAAATTACATGCAAATTAGACAAGAGATGCAGAGGTTAAAGTGTCAGATTAGGATCTGAGAGACTCAGGCTTGAATCTCCACTCTATCATAGAAACTTGCTAAGCGACCTTGGGCCACTCACACACAGCCTAGCCTACCTCACAGGGTTGCTGTAAATGGAAGAGGGGAGAACAATAAAAATTTTTCAAAAAAAAAAGGAAGAGGGGAGAACAATGATGCAAGCCTTTTGAGTTTCCATAGAGGAGAAAAGTGAGGTATAAATAATTGCATAAATAATAAGTATTTCAAAGTTGCAGTCTTTGGAGTGAGAAGAGTTTAATTTAAGTGCCTACTATAAGAAATAGTTTTTTAAAAAATTATCAGCTTCAAACTTTTGTTGTCTGTCCTATACATTTGTGGGTATGCAGCAAATATGATGAGTACCACATCCTCTTTTTAAAAAAGCAATAACCCTAAAACCGTTGCCTAGGCTTGCCAACTCCGTTTTGGGAAATTCCTGGAGATTTGGGGGGGAAGGAGCCTGGAAAGAGCGGGGTTAGGGGAGGAGAGGGACCTTAGTGCAGTATAATGCTATAGAGTCCACCTTCTAAAGCAGCCATTTTTTCCAGGGAACTGATCTCTGTAGACTGGAAATCAATTGTAATTCTGGGAGATCTCCAGGCCCCACCTGGAGGTTGGCAACCTTACCACAGACTTCATTTATTTCGTTTAGGATTGCACTGCTAGGCAACAATTCTCCAACCCATCCCCTGTAGCTGTTACGAAAGAACAAACCCACCACGACACTTGACCGTTGTGTCACCAACTCGCAAGCCAGCTAGATCCAAGAGTGGGAGTTTGGGTGTCGTCTCGAAGACTGAACCACAGCCGGATCCTTCGGTGCAAGCATTGCTTCTCCACCGGAACGGCCATCGCTGTGACTCCAATTGGTTCAGGGGGAATTTTATTTATGCTGCACACCACAATCAGGAAGCCGCGAGTTTGGACGGCGAGAGGTGCTTAGTCGGGAAGATGTTGCTGGTGCTTTCGGAGGAGCACAAGGAGCACCTGGGCTTCCTTACCCAGGTGGAGAGCTCAGGTACTTTTCACCGCCCTTTTCGCCTCGCGGCTCGGAGTCCTCTTGCGCCAGAGAACTGCGCCTGTGCACAGTCCAAAGGCACAGTTGTATCCTGTGATACGCTCGAGCCCCCTGAGAACAGATATGAAATGATTCGGCTGAACATTTCCTAGTTTGCAGGGAAACTGTGCTGATATAACCTTCCTCCAAAATTGGGAAAGGCTCCTTTTGAACTTCTGCCTGATACGTAGGTGTTTAAAACAGGAGAATGGCAAGCTTAGCTCTGGTTCACACGTGCAGCAGGATAAAGTGACAGAATAACAGTGACGTGGTAGAATGCACTTCAGACTGAGGTGGCCGATTCCATCTTGAGTTTTTCCTTCACAAAAGGCGGCGTGGGGGGGGGGGAAACCTATGCAACTGGAGAAATACCACAGCTGCCTGAGAAGTTCTACTTCCTCTTCTTGCTTGCTGTGGTTTTCTGTTTGCAGGATGCTGTTAATATAAAAGAGCAGGCAGGTGTGCCTTAGTACAGAACGAAATAAGCCTCTTTTGAAAAAAGAAAATGAAATCTGTAAGTTAAACTACCTTGGAGATCTTGGTTGTATGGTAGAATGTGAAGGGAATAGGTTTTTTGAGGCTAAAGTGCTGCCTTACAGAAAAGGAAATGACACAGGTGAAGTTGCCAGTAATCCAAGTATTTTATGCTACTGCACTAAAACAACTGCGCAGGGTGCTCCTGCATACAGTTATTGCTTACTGTGAAACCTTATGTGTGTCACTTCCTAATAAAGGAGGATTCACAAAAACCAATGTTTGGGCTTTGGAAACATTATGGATTATTATTATTTTAAATCTGTATTTAAATGCTTGTTCTGAGCCTCGATGTGGGGAGGGCGGGATATAAATCTAATAATAAACATAAACATAATCAGCATGACAACTATCAGTAATATTAAGTTGTGTGTTAGTGGTAGTGAACACTTGAGTGTGTTGTGGCTTTCTGGTAGTCATTTGCTGCAGTGGAATATATGCATTGCTGAAATGCCCATACAATTATCCTGGAATTCTAAGCTTCGTGCTAAATGTTTGGGTGCTCCATGTGAGATGTCTAAGCAAGGCTGCGACCAAACCATAATTTAGCTGCTGAGATCTGCCAATGATTTCCCCTCCTTGTTTTATTTTGTTTTTCAGTTGTCAGTGAATTTGGGCGGATTGCAATGGAGTTCTTAAGGAAAGGCACAAACCCGAAAATCTATGAAGGAGCAGCAAGTAAGAATAAGGGGAATGGTGCCAAAATGACTTGTGGCACTTAAAAGCAATTATGACATTAGTTGACTCAGTACCTTGGTACAGACATGCTCTGTATTTTATGGAACAGGAAAATTATTTAAATTTTTTTGGAGCAATCAATAGAGATGGGACATCCAATATAATAAGATTAGGATGGGCCATCCAGTCCATGGCGTAGAGTGGTAAGCTGCAGTACTGCAGCCCAAGCTCTGCTCACAACCTGAGTTCGATCCTGGCGGAAGGCAGGTTCAGGTAGCCGGCTCAAGGTTGACTCAGCCTTCCATCCTTCCGATGTCGGTAAAATGAGTACCCAGTTTCCTGGGGGTAAAGTATAGACGACTGGGGAAGGCAATGGCAAACCACCCCGTAAAAAGTCTGCCAAGAAAACGTCGTGATGCGATGTCCCCTCATGGGTCAGTAATGACTCGGTGCTTGCATAGGGGACTACCTTTACCTTTATCCAGTATAATAAGATAAGGATGCAGAAATCAAAAGCAAATAAAAGCTCTGGAAACAAAGCGGAAACAAAGCATAAATTTTAGCATGGCATATTAAACAATGCAGGAATTACGTAACAGAATAATACATACATATACTGTGGTATTCTGTGGTATGTGCCACAGTCTGTTTCCCTTTCTTAAAGCATTTTTCCTGAATCATCTTTTAAAATAAAGCCCTATTGCCTTTGCAGAAATGCCTTCCTGAATAGTTCAGTTTTTCATAGTTTGCAAAATGCCAGGAAAGTGGAGATTTCCTGACTTCATCTGGAAGGCCGCTCCATAAGTTGGGGGCCGCAACAGAGAATGTACATGTATGGGCAGTTGTTGCAGGGTAGCACCTGCAAAAGGCTCTGCTCATATCAACAAAGCTCTTGGGATGTTACAGTGCAGTCCTACACAGAGTTACACCCCTCTAAGTCATTGAAATATATGGTCTTTGAACTGCACTGGTAGTCTCTTATATTGTAGCAACAAGCAACTTTCTTCCCAGGGCTTAAGCTACCGCACTAGTGCAAATTACACTGACATGAATGGAGCTTTCACTGATGTTGATGCATCCCATTTAAAGATTATCATCTAGTCTAAACGTTCAAAAAAAGTGCATGATACATATCTCCTAGCACAGCACAAGATCAAAATGCAGATGATAGACTGTCTGTTTGATTCCTAAATTAAAAATATGCAAAAGCTGTGCACTTTTAAATGGCAAAGTGCTAGTAGGACCACACCCCTTGCTTCTCTAAACATAAAAATGGGTCCTTGAGCCATTCTGACAATTATTTGTCAAGATGGTGCCTGTTAAAATTTTATTTTTCTGGGTCCAAAGATTTGGCAAGTTATCAAATGGATCTTTGCAGAGTTGTGTTTAAGAAATAAAACACTGTTTATTATGGCTCCATCCTCCAGTTGTCTCTGCACCAAACTCTGAATTATGTGGGGGACCTGTGTAAGGCTGTAATGCTCCCCCAGCCTTGATATAGCCTGTGGACCATACTGAATTTTGAGAACAGGTAGGGAGTGTTGCTGCAGAATGGATGCTGGGGCAGGGGGCACAGCCATCCGCAAAATAGCTCCCATTGAGGTAGGGGCCAATCACAAATGTAGGAGGTTCCAAGCCAAGTATCTCATATGAGAAGGCAGCTGTCCCTAAATGGGTGCTCCCTACAGACACAGCGGTGATGCTTTGTGGGCTCTTCTGAAGTACTTCCTGTTCCAATGAGGTAGGGAAAAGGTCAGGATGTTTTTGCTTTGGGGAAGAAGTATGGGCCACGGGGACACATCAGGGTGCCTGTGGATGATCACTGCTACGAGCAGCAGTGCTGATCAGAACATCAGTGTTCAACACTTTCTCCTATGAAGCCATTTTCACCTTCAAAATTTCCCATCTCCCAGTTGCTCTTTCTTCCTTAGAGAGAGAATTTTTCTAAAAGAGCAATCCAAAGGCTAGGGATGAGAAGCAGTTCTGATCAGGAAAACTGTGTAGGGGGTAAGTCTTAAAGGTCCCTTCCTCCACCTCCACACCACCACCTTCTTCCTTCTACATAAAATGGTTTGGCTCTTTGTGTGCAGTTAAGTATAATATGGTCATATGGAAGTCTGAATCATCTCTGTGTCTAGGCCTCATTCTGCCTCTGTTTTCCGTTATGTATACCCATCTACACTTGCTTAAGTATATGCTAACAGTACAATCCTGTGCTGAGTTCAATGGGATTTGCTCTTAGTAAGTGTGTCCAGGTTTGCAGCGGAAGCAGTTTTTATTAGTTATTTCTCCTTCTGTATATCATAATGGCTCAGTCCTTTCTGCAGCTTATTCAAGTGTTGTATCTTTTCTGGGTTTTTTTCCAGGAAAACTTAATGTTAGTAGTGACACAATTCAGCATGGAGTAGAGGGATTAACATATCTTCTCACTGAGAGCTCGAAACTCATGGTAAGAGTCATTCACATTGTATGGTTTAGCAAAATGATCAAGGTTTTGCTTCATAGAATCATAGAGTTGGAAGGGGCCATACAGACCATCTAGTCCACCCCCCTGCCCAGTGCAGGATCAGCCTAAAGCATCTCTGACAAGTATTCATCCAGCCTCTTCTTGAAAACTGCCAGTGAGGGGGAGCTCACCACCTCCCGAGGCAGCTGATTCCACTTTTGAACTACTCTGACTGTGAAAAAGTTTTTCCTAATATTTGTGCATGTAATTTAAGCCCATTGCTTCGGGTCCTATCCTTTGCTGCCAGCTGGAACAGCTCCTTGCCCTCCTCCAAATGACAGCCTTTCAAATATTTAAAGATACTTAAACTGTCATGGTGGAACAAGGAGAGGTGATCATGTGGATATGAGGGTCCAAGGCCATGGAGGAATTTGTATGGGATAGATAGTACCTTGAATTGAACTTGGTGGCTGATGAGCAGCCAATGGAGTGATTACAGAATGCATGTAACTTCTACTAATTGAAAAAAAAAAGTTAGATTACAAATTTCCATATTTTGCTGCAACCCCCATGTAGTTGCTCACTTTTTCCTAGCCTGTATTCTGTGCCTTTAACAGCCTTTTAATTAAAATAATGTTGTGAAAAGTGTCACTGGTGACTTGTGCAGATTAAACTTGTTCAGTGATCTTGGACTAGTCTCACACACATCCAGCCTGACCTATCTCACAGAGTTGTTGTGGACATAAAATGGGGGAGCAGAGAATGATGTAAACTACTTTGGCTCCGAACTGGTGAGAAGGATGGGCTATAAATGAAATAAATAAGCTGTTCTTAAAAGGCACAGAAGCATTTATTTATTTTATATAATTTAGCAGCTTTACGGGGATTACTATTACTCTCTTGGTCTTCAGTGCTGTAGTCTAGGCATATGGTTAAATAGCTGAGAGAGTGCCTTTGATTATGTATTTATTTACTATATTTATAGTCTGCCTTTCTCACTGAGACTCAAAACTCGTTTACGCAATATAAGTCAATACAATCAACATGAAGGGACCTTTGATAAGCATGTACTAGGATCACGGAAATCTGAGTGAGCATAGTATATTTGACATGATACAGAGCGCAGCTATAATGAAGAATTGCCTCAATAGAAACTGTGCAGTGACTACATAATATGGTTTGCAAACTGATAATATATCCTTTACACAATAGTATAGTCTGCAGTTCTTTTCCCTTTATAAAGCACCTTCCTGAACTATTTTGTTAAGAGTATAGCCCTATTAACTTTATGGAAAAGCCCTCCTGAACAACTCCATTTTACATAGTTTGTGGAGTGACCGAAGTGTGGGTGTCTTCCACATCTCCGGCAGGCCATGCCACAAGGTGGGGAACACAACAGAGAAAGCATGTGTAGGGATGGTTGCTGATCTTGCCTGTTTGTAGGGTGGCATGTGCAGAAAGCCCTGAACAGATAAGCAAAACTGTCATGGCGGAACAAGGAGAGGCGATCATTTGGATATGAGGGTCCAAGGCCATGGAGGGCTTTGTATGGGATAGATAGTACCTTGAATTGAACTTGGTGGCTGATGAGCAGCCAATGGAGTGATTACAGAATGTATGTAACGTGCATACTTTATCTAACTCCTGATAATAACTGAGCTGAGGCTTTCCATACAAACTGGAGTCTCCAAGTTAACTTCAAAAGCAGGCCCATGTAGAGTGTATTACAACAGTCTTGTCTTGATGTTACTGTGCCATGGGTTCAGGTGGCCAGATTGGTTGAGTTAAGGTATGAGGCCATCTTTCTAGGCTTGGTGGAAGAAAGCATTTTTTTGCAGCTGCATTTACTTGACCCTCTGGCAGTAACGCTGGAGTGGGAAGGAGACCTCTAAGCTCTTAACCAAGTCAGCATGGGTCATCTGAACTCCATTAAAGATGTACAATGACCTTCAAAGCCTCAACCTTGCTAGCTAGCATTATTTCCATCTTGTCCGGGATCAGTTTGTTCACTCTTGGCCATTTAAGCACAGTAATCAGGCAGTAGTTCAAGCTCCTGTATCGCCAGGAGATTTGGGTAGAGGAGGTTGTCATCAGCATATTGATGACACCCAATCCCAAAGTTATGAATAATTTCTCCTTTACACAGATGTTGAATAGTAAGCGAGATTGTGCCCTATGGAACCCACAAGATGAGGCCCACACTGGTGACAACTGGTTTCCATTAGCAAATCTTTGAAACTGGTCTATAAGTAACGGTTTCAACCAGTTCAGAGCACATCCCATGATACCTTCTTCAGCCTCTAAATGTCTCAACAAGATGGTATGATCCACTGTGCTCAAAGGCTGCAGATAAATGTAGTAGAAGCGACAAGGGAGCAACAAAGAGGCCTTTGTTTATTCAGAGAGAGATTATCAGCTACCACAAGATTGTGACTAAACCTAAAAAGACCATCTCTTGGACTGCAATCCTGAAACTGCTTTACCATTTTAAACTTTGTTAGTTTCAGTGAGCATACACTAGTGTGAAACTAGTGGGAACTACATATTCAGGGGCCAAACCATACAATATTTATAGTGAAAAGAAACTGGGGGTTGGATCCTACCACCTTCTGCTTGATCTTGTCCAATTCTGTTCCTCACTGCAATTCCTGTCTGACATGACTTTGGTCCATGCTGCTCCCATAACCCATGTCATAGCTTTTTTGAAGGAGAAGAAGGGTGCCACCTCCATCTCTCACCAGTGGAAATGCTGGTAGGATCTAACATGTGTCTTGAATTGTACTCAGAACAATATGAAAAGCCACTCTTTGTGGGCAGGTGATTGAACACACATTGAGCGCCACTCTGATAGGAAACTTATTTGATAACCTTCAATCCATCACTCTTTCAGTGTAGCCTACTTGAGAGGGTTTCTGTAAGGGTAGTATGGGAAAGGAAGAACAATGTACACCTCTCTGAGCTCCTTGGAGGAAGAGTAGAATAAAAAATGTGCTAGACAGACAGATAACTGTAGATGTAGGGCTGCGCCTCCCTTACCTGTAGTTAGGAGATGGGGAATGGGTTGCAGGATTATGTACTCTGTCCCCCACTTTCACACTTGAACCCCTATCTTAGAAGTGGACTTGGGTTAGCATCAACATGACTGATTTTGGGGGGGTGGAGTAACATGGTTAAACTCTTAAATGGAAAAAAGGGAAGGGGAAAGAAGATGAAGCATACAGTTCCATGGCCTGCTCTTTATCACTTTACCATACTTAAGACAGAGGCAGGGTTCCCTTTGCATTAACTTTAAGTGCTAAGGGCTGGGAAGCTGACATGGAACTCAAACTAAAAAAGAAAAAGAAATAAAAAGTTGTCCTGAGTCTGTATCATGACAGCTCAAACATGTTGCCCATTTATTAGTTTAATTTCTCAGTAAAATTATTGCAGAATAAGTGCAGTATATTTGTCATGGGAAGCCAGTAAGGGGCTTTAGCTATTTTTTTTCACCTCCCTTTTGGCTTCATATATAAAAGGAAACCAAAATGTTCATTAAATAGCATCACTGTTAAAGCGATTTCATACAACCGCAGGCACATTAAAAGGTTTAAATCTGAACGATTCAGCACTTTGTATATTTATTTTATATGGCAACCTGGGACTTCTTTTGCCATGTAGTGTTTGCCATTTAGTGTTAGTATCGTGCAGCTATTGGGCTGGATCCAGTCAACTTTTTGGCTGGTGGAGAAGGAAGCCCCTTCTGACTACTAAAAAAAAGGCTATGGTGGGGATCCTGGGAACTGCATGGACAAAGACATTTGGGGATGTGGGCTGTAGGAGGGATGGGGAATTGGGTGAACTTGAGCAAAAAAGCTGGCTGGGTCGAACCCCGTAACTGAATGTTTCCTGTCCTTCAAGCATTTTTTTATAGTAAGTCAGGGCAAGTAATGCAAAGACTCTAAGTAAAATAGAATTCATGCAACTGAGAACTCTTTCTTAAATAATTCTGCTTGTCATTACTTTCTAGATTTCTGAGATAGATTTCCAAGACACTGTACTTATACTGGGATTCTCCGAGGGACTGAACGCCTTACTACTTCAGCTGTACCTTGACAACAGAAAAGAGATTAGAAGTATTCTGAGTGAGCTGGAACCAAAGCTCCCTAGTTATCACAGTCTTGAATGGCGCCTAGATGTACAGGTAACAGTCCACCTCTTTACTAAATTCACAGGCTTCTTTTAGGTAAATCTATCACAGTAGAACATATGTTAAATGTTGCAGCTTCAAGGTGATTGAGGCAGCTGTACTGTTGTTCACAAAATGTTAAATATGATTAACAATAAAAGAGCACTTACAAACAGAAACATTAAGCTGGAAACTACCCCCAAAGGTCATCTTTTAGAATTCTCTCAGCCCCACCCACCACACAAGCTGATTGTTGTGAGGATAATAATACACACTTTGTAAACCGCTCTGAGTGGGTGTTAAGTTGTCTGGAAGGGCGGTACATTGTTGTTGTTATTTAATTTTAACCTGTTGGTTCCAGCCTGACCCTCTGGGACAACAGCAAACAACTCCGCTCCATCCTCTGACAGCCCTTCACATACTTGAAGGAGGGCTATTGTATCACCTCTCAGTCACCTCCTTTCCAGACAAAGCATACCCAGCTCTTTCAACATTTCCTCATAGGACTTGGTCTCCAGACCCCTCATCATCTTTGTAGCCCTCCTTTGTATACATTTCATCTTGTCAACATCCTTCTTAAATTGCGGTACCCAAAACTAAATGCAGTACTCCAAGTGAGGTCTAAGCAGAGCAGAGTACAGTGATACCATCACTTTACCTGATCTGGATACTATATTTCTGTTAATACAGCTCAAAATCACATTTGCCTTTTTAGCTACCACATCACACTGCTAACTCCTGTTAAGTGTCATGGTCTACTCAAACCGTTAAATCCTTTTCACACTACTGCCAAGACAAGTCTCCTCTCTCATATAATTCTGCCTTTGATTTTTTTTCCCTATCTAGATGCAGAACTTTATATTTATCTCTGTTGAAATTCATTTTGTTAGTTTAGCCCAGTTTTCCAATCTGTCAAGATCATCTTGGATCTTGATTCTGTCTTCTATTGTATTTGTTGCAAATATAATGAACATCCCTTCTATTCCTTCATCCATGCTAAACAGCACAGGACCCAGGATAGATCCCTGAGGCACTCCATTTGTCACTCCTTTCCAAGAGGATGAGGAATCATTTACAAGCGCTCTGTGGGTGTAATCTGTCAGCTAGTTACAAACCCATTTAACACTTTCAGAAAGAATTTAATAGCATCTGATAATCTACTGCTGAAAACAGTACTTAATGAATAATAAATGTTCAAGAACCAAATTAAGAAATTAGATTGATTGTAACAAGATCAAACAAAATGGCTAGCTTATAATTCAACCAGGAAAAAGAAGGGACTGATGACTGATTAGTATGCTATTCAGAGCCAAGCGTATATGTATACCTCACCCATAAACGTACATGCTTGTGTGCTGGGAGAAAACCCTCTCCCAAGAGCTACGGCCTCCTGTGCTACAAGTAGTTCTATGCCAGCGTGAGTTTTTTTTTCTAAATAAGGGTGATTTCCTTCCAGTCTTCTTCCCATTCTGTTTCCTCTAATAGGTATCATACTAGCATGAAGCTATGGTGTCACTAATGGAGAAACAGTGAGCTATGGGTGACAAGAGCAAGTCCCTTTTTAATCAATAGGTCATCTTATAGTCTTCCTTAGGGTGGAGTCATAAATAGAGAGGCCAACAAACTGTGTATGCCTGTGGCTTAGAGTTCAAGCTTCAGCAGTTCAGCATGTCCATCTTCAAAATGAGATGAGCCACTAAATTCCTCTCTGGCCTGAATGGTAAATCTCAACCAGAGAAGAATTCCCTCTTCCCCTCCTTTCTTTTTCTGCCCCACCCATGTATATGCCCTGCTGATGGGTAGTGACTGAAGATGGCAGAAGGCAGTCAATGGGAGGAAAAAATTGGTACCCCTCTGTTTTCTTTTGTGCTTCTTGTTTCCAATTCATCCCAGGTATCTAGTACCTGTTACCATCTGGAAATTAATGTTCCAATATCAGGAATTCTGGCATGTCTGGTGTTATGGGAACATAAATTTCCAGAGATCACTAACTACTGTTTACTTTATTCAACCCAACTAGAAGAGGGAGAGAAAAGGAAGAGAGAAGAAAATTGCAGTGATACTTAAGGATTTTCATTCTCCTTGACTGCTTCTGTTGCCGCAGCTCCTTGTCAGGAGGCAGAGTGGAAAAGGAGATAGGGAATTCTGGAAAAGAGACACCTATAACCCATTAAGTGCCCCATAGTGTTCTGAGCTTGGATTTTAGATAGAATAAAACAAGGTTTTTGATGATTTATCCTCAAAGTTCAGTTTTACTGAGCTGGAATCCAAGGTGATGAGCAAAAAGCTTATCCATTTCTAGTTGTAAGCCACCACCAAACAATAGCATAGAAGGTTTTGTACTGTTTTTCCATCTTATTATGCTCCTCCTCTACCAGAAGAGGCCTACAAAAGAACATTTCAAGTGCCTGGTTAGTTAAGCCTCAAGAGCAAAAGAAGACACCTGGAAATATGTATTTATATAAGGGAAATTACAGCGATGAAAAGGATGATGAGATTTGGTTTTTATTTAGAGTGTTTTTAGTCAACTTTTCACCCACAATGAACTCATGGCAGATTACAATATGTTAAAACACATACATAAATTTATATACTACCATAAACTATCAACAATAGCTAAAATGCGAATCCACAGCCTCTTAAAATCTGGTTCCTTAATCTGTTTGAATTATGGATTCAGTGTTTAGTGGATGGTGCCTTAATTGTTATCTGTGGTTTTAAATTCTGTGTTTAATTTTGGAACAATAATATAAAATGGTTTAAATGAATGGTGTATACTGTAAATTAATTAAAATGGAGAAACAGGTGGCTATTAGGCTATAAATACTGTTGAATTGTGTATTCTTTGAATTGTATATATGATCGTTAGGCATTCCTTTTACGTATTTTCTCTTAATTCCACAACGCTTTTTTCTATCTTCAAACAGCTTGCCAGCAGAAGTCTGAGACAACAGATTAAGCCAGCTGTGACTTTAAAACTACACCTTAACCAGAATGGAAGCCAAACAACCAGAATATTACAAACTGACCCTGCTACATTGCTCCACCTGATTCAGCAACTGGAACAAGCTTTGGGGGAAATGAAAACAAATCATTGTAGGCGAATAGTTCGTAACATCAAATAGTGTTTGTCACCTCAGTAAACGTAATGGAATTATGGACAACAGTGTTCGCAAAACAGGAAAGCAGCTTGATCAGTCAGAACTCTTTCCTGTGCCAGGATCCTGAGGCAATGTTTACAGGCTCAACTCGCTTGGGTGTTCTCCCTATAATGCCGTCTAATGCCAGTTAGTGTAATTGTCATATACTTTAGCCAGATGTAAATTAATTAGCTGAACGCGTGAGTTTTTCTAATTACACAGAGCTGCCTTTTGCATAACACTTATTTATTGGCACAGTGACCAAATTTTTCCCTTCCTTTTTTTCTGATCCACCAGAATCAAGAAACACTTAAGCAGTAATATGATTTCCTGCCATTTCTATTTAATCCTTGTGCAATCTGTTACTCCATTATACTGACGAAACATTCCTTGTGCCATAATTGCTGGTTGGTGCTGACGTTTATAAGTAAATAACAGCAGCCTCTGGTGAAAATTGCTATGTTATAATAAGGGACATGATTTTCTGGTTCACACAACCTGTCTCCTGCACTCGAACTGTCTTCAGTGGATGTCCTAGGATAACATGACATTCAAACAGGTAACCTGAAAAAAATGCCTCTGTGATGGTAGGACTTATTGCTAGCTTTCTATCTGAATGTACAGTATATATGCTACATTGCTCATGCAAGTGCATGGCTAAGGCCATGGGACTGCTCATGTTGAAGAAAATACGTTGCATGGTTCAGTTTTTGTAGTAGGTAATAAAAAAATTCTTAATAATTATGTGTAATCTGTCTACATTGAATTGGTGTAAATGAGGTAAGTGAATGAACTCTATTATGGATTTGTATGTAATCCTCTACCTTGTATAGTACTGTATGCTGCAGATGAATCTATTCCAGTCCCTTACATAGAGAATCACATCTGAAATATTAATGTTGGAATTCACACCATTATTTGGCTGGTCAAAGCCATGTATACCTTGTATTCTCCTCCTGCCCCCTTAAAAAAACCATCCAGCCTGATGAAGAATTCTGGACAACTTGTAAGTTTGCACACAATTTTGTACTATTTGGAGTTAGATTTGATAGTTTGGGGGGTTTGCTTTGGACCAGCATGGCTACCTGTGACCTCTATAAATTAGATGATTTTTGCAAAAACCATCATGGGGTCTGTCGGTGGTATATCCAGTTAAAATTAATCTTAGATAGCAGAATGGTCAAAAGAGACTGTCTCCTAAAACTTTGGGACGCTGCTGTTGGTCAGAGTAAATATAATGTTGTTTCCCGCAGATGCTTCTTTGGCCCTCCTCACCTAAAGATCCCAATGTGTCTAATAGTTGATGTCAAATACAAGCTCTGGTGGATGAGGTTAAATGTATTTTGTGGAGTAGAGATTGTTTTCTAAGTAAAGTACTTGCACAAAGTCTAAGACTAAATGAGTAATTTTATTAAATTAGTATTTACCGAAGTGAAATATGTTCTTAGGACTTCAATGGATTTGCAGGGTTTTTTCCATATGCTGCAATAGCTGAGGTTCATTACACTTCTTTTTTTCTGCACCCTATGAGCCCTGACCTGGATGGTCCTGGCTATTCTGGTCTCATCAGATCTGGGAAGCTAAGCAGCATTACCCCTGGTTAATACTTAGATGGGAGACCAACAAGGGAGTCCAGGGTTACAAGGCAGGCACTGACAAACCACTTACATTGGTCTCTTGGTGCAACTTAATAGCACTTTCCACCACCGTGAGAGAAACCTGGAACCTCTGATCATTCTCATTATGTGTAACAACCTAATTTGTTCCAGTACCTTACATGGAGAATCATACCTTAAGACTGCATTCACACCAAGTCTGTCTCCATTTCTTTGCTTCCATCCCCACCTGTAATTTTCCTTACAGAAGTTCAGAAAATTACATCTTCAAGGTGTCTGAAGAAGAGAGCTCTGACTCACAAAAACTTATGCTGGAATACATATTACTTTTTAAGATGCCACTGGACTTCTGTTTTATTTTGCATTGCAGTGCACATTGTTAAGGAAAGGAGGGGGAAAGAGCTCGATAATGTCTAGCTGGAATCCCTCTTACACCATTAGAGAGGATGGATTGTGTAAATAATGCCAGGAAGGGCCTGCTACTTCTTCTCGAGTACAACCTTGAGGTAGTTTTGCTCTTTTCTATTTGATTGGATGCTGAGTGTTCACCAGAGGTGCAGAATCAACTGGGAAGGATTTGTCCTGTGGACTGTCACACTGTTCTCTCACCCATGATTTTTAATAATACAGCTGTGGATGTCATCAATAGGCAGATGAAACCCAGCTCTGTATTTCATTGTCCAAGCCTCCAGATGCATCTATCCGAGTTCTGAATGGGTGTTTTGAGACAGTAGTCAGGTGCCTGGGGCAGAACAAGCTGAAGATAAATCTAGACAAGACAGAGGTAATGCAGGCCAGAAGGGCTAATTTTCCAGAGGGGTTGGAGCCACTTGTGTTAGATGGATTTGGCTTTTGGAGAACAAATTAAGAGCTCGATGGGTACTCGTAGATCCATCTTTCTTTGAAAAGCTGGTTATCACAGTGGCCTGTCAACTATGCTCAGTTCACCAGCTCTCTCTGTTTAGACTAAGCCAATCTGGCCACACTGATCCATAATTCTGTAACCTCACAGTTGTGTTACTGTAACATGCTTTGTATGAAGCTTCCCTTGAAGACAACCTGGAAACTGAAGCTGGGCCAGAGTGCGGCAGCCTGATTGTTGTCAGGATCTAGGCAATGGGAGCATATGCTGCCTGTTTTGAAACAACTACACAGGCTGCCAGTTTGTTTCCAAGGTGTTTTAAAGCCCTTCATGGCATTGGACTCACATAGCTGAATGACAGAGTTCCTGCAAACCAACTATGGTCTTCAGGCTGCCATCTGATGGCTGTTCCCCCACTTAAGAGTGGTCTGCCTGGCATCAGCCAGAGCCCAGGCCGTTTCCACCTTGGCTCCCGCTCTGTGGAATAGTCTCCCTAGAGAAGTGATGGGGGAGCACCCTCATTGGAGATCTTTAGGCAACTTGGCTGCTGGGTGGGGGAGGTATTTGTGGTTTTATTTTGGCTTTGTGTTGTTTACACATCACAGTAAGCCAAGTGAGGTGCAGTATGAATATTTTAACAGATTCATACAGAATCTTATAAAGATACCCACCACCACACATCTGGATTGTGTACCAAATGCCTTATCCTCACCAAAAGAAAAATAGCTTATGTATTTGCTCACCAAGGAGTCGTGTAACTTTAAGCAGCAACTAGCAAATTTGAGATTAGTGGAAATATTTTTGGGGCAAAGTGTAATAGACAGGAAAGGGTCTGTGTACAAAATTTAGGGTGCAAACTGGTTTCACCTCCTAGACCTTCCTTTCCCAGTCTCACCATCTCATGCCTGCAAGTCAGAACTTCCAAGCCAGATTTTGTGAAATGCAAGACTGCGCATTCCCCTGGGAGCCCATTTCTTCTCACTACTGAGTCATGTCTAAAAGAGTAACAGTTTATTTGCCATGATGTGTGTGGGTGGCTGGGGAATTGAACCTAGAAGTGTCCTCATTCTCTTTATAAATCATGTGTATCTATCAACACTGATTTTGGAGAAGGGTTTTCTAAATGGGTACAGGGTGTGTGATGGTGACGATGCAGCTTTAAAATGGATGCCTTAAAGTTGTGCCAAAATGCCACTTCTGGGGGTACAAGACAGATGCTATTCCAGGGTTGGCTCCAACATTGATTTATTGCTGAGATTATTTAAATATAAGACAAACGCTAAGAAACAGAAATTAAAAGCAAGGAGATAAAAATCGGTTTGAATCTGAAACAGCTCCCTCCATTCCCTGGAACGCCACTCACTTTTAGCATAGGTGGGTAGCCGTGTTGCTCTGCACTACAACAGGATTTGAGTCCAGTGGCACCTTAGAGACCAACTAGATTTCTAGAGTGGAAGCTTTCAAGAGCCAGGGCTCCCTTCTTCAGACACTTTTAGCAGTCTTTCATGGTGACTTGCAGCCATACAAATTGTCGACAGAATGTACCAGTACTCTAGCAATGGGAGTGGGGGCACCATACCTAACCAAAGCAGAGCTACCATTCCACACAGGGTCTCTTCTAAGCTCTTGTAGAGGGTTGCATGATGTTGATTGACAGATGAGAATATTCCTTTTAGGAAGGAGACAAAGTTTCCTATATGTACACAATAATGACGGAGCCCTCTGACTGCCCCACAACCTGCAGTGGAGCCAGTCCGGATATCAGTGGGAGGGATATCAGTGGGTAATAATGCCACAGAGTCCGCCCTCCAAAGTCGCCATTTTTTCCAGGGGAACTGATGCCTGGAGATCGGTAATTCTGGGAGATCGCTAGGCCTCAGCTGAAGGCTGGCAACCCGATGCTCAAACTACCTTTTGCATTCGAAAGTCCCATTAAAACGCCTTTTTTTTTATAACTAAGAAATGTTTTGGCTTTAGGGAGTTTGGTAGCTGCAGCGAATCTGAAAATTCCCTTAATTGGAACTGAAGTCGAGCGATAGGTACCCAGCTAGTATTCCTTGTAGCAGCAGGCCCGAGGGAGCCGTGGAGGAATGCCGGAGCGCTCGCCCGGCCCGAGCCGATTTCCTCCTGAGATTCCCGAGAAAGACAAACAAACTCCCTTCACCCACCCCCAGGAGGCTCCGGCGGCCCAGTTGACGATCCAGGAGGTCTGGCTCTCTCCACTGAGCCGTGGGAGGACTATGAGTGGGCGTAGCGCGTAACTGGGCTGGTCCCAGACACGGAGCTCATGAATAATGCAGCTGCCAAACTTTTCCGCGCCGCCCCAACTCTGAGAGTTTTGGGTAACTTTGTTTGGGATAGTCGGCGAGCAGTCGGTGCTGGCGCAGCCTCCGTGGAAAGTAGTTAGCGCTGCAAGAGCCCGAAGATGGGTATGTAAAAAGGGGAAGACCATATAACCACCCCCTCCCGCAGTCTCTTATTCCCCACCTTTTAAGAAAGGCTGACAGATTCACCACTTTCGAGCGTGATCGCTCTCTGCGCAACCCCAGCGGGAGGAACAGGAGGTCAGGCCTGGAATTGAACGCTGCAGTCGCCGAGGAAGCCGGAACGTTCTAAATCAGAACGCTCGCCGACCCTCCCGCGTTCTAAATCAGAACGTTCGGCCGCCCGGATCCTCGCTCGCGCCCCCGGCCCCTTTGGAATTCCGGCAGCGAGTGAGCCCTCCCTCCCGTGACAGCAGCGGCTGGAGAACTTTTCCTACGTCCTTTAAAGGAACTGCCTTCTTAGGGTTTAATTGGAATAAGTCTCAAGAGTTGCGGGAGGGGGGGGATTGCATAACTTTCCGTCGGGGCCTGACTTGGACGGGTTTCCTCTGCTTTCAGAGACCCCTTAAAATAAAGATCAAGATCCGGGCCCAACAGCACCTTAAAGACCAACTAGATAAAGATAACTTGGGGGTGAGGAAGAGGCGGACGTCGTGGGTTTGCTGGTGGGGGCCTTTGGAAAAGTGGCCTGAAGAGTTGTTGGTTGTTGCTGACTGCCTTGTCTCTCGATTGGGGGCTGCCTGGTATCTTTTGGCCCTCCTGTCGAGTTGCGGGAGGACGAGCGGGAGAGAGGTTAGCACTTGGCAAGGCGTTTGAAGGTGAGATCCTGACCCTCCTGCTTTGATTCTCTGCCGGACTTCTTGCAAGGAAGTCCTGCCAGCGCGAGGTGGGAAAATGAACCCTGCTCCCGTCCCTCCCCCGCCGGGACAGCAGGTGATCCATGTTACCCAAGACCTGGACACAGACCTTGAGGCTCTCTTTAACTCGGTGATGAACCCGAAGCCTAGCTCGTGGAGGAAGAAGATCCTGCCCGAATCCTTTTTTAAGGAGCCGGACTCGGGCTCTCACTCCAGGCAGTCCAGCACCGACTCGGGCAGCCACCCGCCCCGGCTGAGCAGCGCCGCGGTCGGCGTCCACCACGTCCGCTCGCACTCCTCGCCCGCCTCTCTGCAGTTAGGCGCTGGGGCTGGAGCCACCCCCAACTCGGCTCAGCAGCACGCTCACCTCCGCCAGCAGTCCTACGACGTGACCGATGAGTTGCCTCTGCCTCCTGGCTGGGAGATGGCGCTCACGCACACGGGCCAGAGATACTTCCTCAAGTAAGTATAGAGGGGGCAGGATAGCTGCGGGATTGGGAGTGGGGACAACTCTGGGCTGAGAGGTTGTCTGTATGTGGCAGATACTGGAACACTGCAGCGCTCAGCTTCTGAAATTAGGGCTCCCTGCTTGCAGGGCATGCCCTGGGCACTTGAAACTGTGAGTGTAGTTGTTACTCAGTGCTGCTTCACACCAGATGAATTCTCTACATGGAAATGGCCTTTGTCAGGGAGACCAGTTGCTGAATGCATGTGTGTATCTCGCTACAGGGCAAAAACAGGGCCACGTGCCACATGAGCAAATCCTCTGCTCCAGAGAACATTCTCACTTCCTACCTGAAAGTAATTATTGTGGAATGGATTTTCACTTGTATGAAGCGGCTCTTATTATAGGGAGGAGAGGCAAGTCTGTACATGCTCAGAGGTGTTTCTTTAGTGCTTCAGTTTTTTGCAACCCAGGGACTAACATCAGCCTTGGCACAAGAAGTAGGCTCTGGGAATAAGCCCTGACTCAACTGATCACTGTTTTCCCTTTTAGTACTGCATACGCACTCTTTCGTAAAATGAGAGGTTCTAGAGCAGGTATGATCTGCCTGTAAACCGTACCTTCTCATTTGGAAGCCCCTTTTCCTAAGATTCCCAGATATGTGAATAGTACTAGTTGAGGTTATGTGGTGCTCTGTGTATGCTCAGAGGCACTCTTGCTTGCAATAACTTCTTGTGAGGGCAAGGCCTGAGGATTAGCTAGGGACATATTAACTGTTGCTTCTACAGAATACTCTTCAAAGTTATATTAGAACTTAACCTCTTTGGAAGAAGTTCGTAGTGGTATGACAATAGTGAGTGTACTTGAATATATTTTATTCATTTATTTGATTTGTTTATATCCCTTTAGTTATTAACATTAAATGTGTCCTCTGATCTCTAAATTTGATAAAATTTAGGATTATTTTCTTATATATTCCTGTTTTGTTTTACATATAATCAGGTAAATGAAAACACTAAGAGTTGTATATTTTTATGTATGGAGTATCTTATACTGAATACATTATAAGATACAGTATTATTCTGAACATGTGTGCAGTGGTTATCATGAATGAATGAACACACACACGAAGAACCCTCATTCATTCCAGATGAATTTAAGTAGAATAAAGGTGGGTTCTTAAATGAGCATGCCCAGAGATACTGGAGAAAAGAAGTGAGTTAACTCGGTGGACTGCTGTATGGTGGATATAAGGGATTTTCAGAAATTAATGAGGACGGAGAAATGAAAATTGAAAAGAAGACAAAATCTGCACTGCCAGAGATCTGTATAGACAAAGAAGTAATTAGGTGTATGAACAAGTTAATGGAAGCTCGGAGCCTGCAGCAAATTGTGGGAGGGAGAAACAAGTAGGAAACCCCACCCCAGTACCCAAAAACTCCTCTTCCTGGATTCTGTGAACTTTCAAGGACTCAAGCAGATTGATTTCTACTCTCCTATTTTCCCCTTTAACTGATGCTCAGCTGCCTTCAATATTCTGTTCCTTCTGGAGTATATTTCACCCTCAGGCTAATCTTAAGTTTTTTAAACTTATGATTAATTTACAGTCTCATGTTTTTTCTCTGTAAATACCCAAGGAGTCAGTCACCTGGATAGGTAGAGAGATCTGTGGGTGGCCTGGATTTGCTGATTTCATTGTCCAGCTAGAGGCCAATCAGTTTACTATTGGATATAGCAATGGGATATATACAGAACATCATTTTGCTAAGTTGAGGGATAGGTGCCTAGAGAGGATTTGGGCAAGACAGGAAAGACATTAGAGTCACTTAAGTGTGAATGGCACCCCAGTCCTAACACATTGCTTAGAAGTAAGTCCAGTGATTTCAGATGAATTTACTCCCACTTTAGTGCCTGGGGGCATTATTACCTAAAGAATGTTGAAGGGTCATCGCAAACAGATTAGTCGAGTGATGGATGTGTGCAACTGTTATCCCATATGTTTTGCACTGCTATATGCCAGCCATGATCAGGAATGAGGTAAATCTTTGCTGTATGCGGAGCAAGAGAGCTTGCAAATGCAAGGTACTTCTAATCAATTTAGCCAGTGTAGATAATAGAGATTTTCACTCTTGGATCCCTTGACTTTTTGAAAAAAATGGAAGAGAGAACTATGGTGCAAGTGACTTAACGGGCGGAATAGGAGGAACTGTGGTGATCCTGAACAGTTGAAAGAGGATTTGGGTTGCTGTAACCATGTTTTTAATGGGTTAAGTCAGGGAGCCAGAAGGATTCTGCTTGCCTGGGATGGAGATGTTTGCCAAACTGCTGTCACAAATGAGCATTGAAAGCTGGATGATATTTTATTAAAAACCGCAAAGAGAATTGAAGTTTAGGACCCCGGTTGAACCCCAGAGACTTCAGAAGACGTGGACAAACCAAGCACTACTCCTTAACTCGACTGCTCTGCCTACACCATTCCATTCCCCTGCCTGGCAACCTAGAGAAACTCTGCCTGAGGGCATGGATTACATGGGGCTAGATGGGCCAATGAGGCAACTTCTGTCTACATGCATGTTATTTGCTTATTTGTTTGTTGCATTTTTATCCTGCCCTTCTTTCAAGAAGTTCAGGGCAGCTTACGTGGTTCTCCCTTTCTCCATTTTTATCCTCCCGACAACCTAATGTGGTAGGCTAGGCTGAAAGAGAATGACTGGCCCAAGGTCAACTGGTATAAACATGCATTGTCCTCCTCCCCTTTTGGGGGCACATGAGGTTGGTGTTCTTAGAAATTGCAGACAATCATTATTTCTCATCATAAATGAGATGGTCCAAAACTTCAGAGTGGAAGGTTGTCAGTATGTTGGTGCAGAATGCTGCAGCCCATCTGTTATCAGGGGCTAGCCATTGAAATGGTGTTACTCCCAAGTTGAAGTCCTTTCACTGGCTGCCTATTCATTTCTGGGTCCATTTCAAGGTACTTGTGCTCACCTTTAAAGCTCTTCATGACCTTTGGATAAAGTTGCCAGCTCTAGTTTGAGAGGTTCCTGGACATTTGGGAGTAGAGTTTGGGGAGAGGGGGGTTTGGGGAGGGGAAGAACCTCAACGAGGTATAACACCATAGAGTCCACCCTCCAAAGCAGTCGTTTTCTCCAGGGGAACTTCTCTCTGTAGCCTGAAGATCAGTAGTAATTCTAGGAGATCTCCAGTACCCACCTGGAGGTAGGCAACTGTACCTGTGACCTACCTGCATGAAGGGTCACATCTTCCTGTATATTCCTATGCAGCATTGTAGCTGGTAATCTTATTGCTATGTTGTGTTTTCATGAACTGAGAATTATTCTCAAGAATTTATCTTCAAGGACTTTTGCAGTTTGAGACACCCCCCCCCCCCACACACCTTTGCATTCCCGGTTCGTAGGTGCTTCAGAGACACAGCAGACCCTGTTTGTGCACCTGGGAAGTGCTCTTCCACTGCCACCAGTCTCATGGCTTGGCAGTGCTTTTGCAAAGGTTCTGATGCTCGCAAACAGCGCATCCATGTCATTGGTGATGTTAGGGCCACTGATTGTCTGAAACTGCCAGAATCTTGACTGTTGCCAACAGATACTGCCTTTCTGTTTCCTACTCAGTTTCACTGCTTTCTCTTGAATTCTTATGGCACAGTTCTTCACAGAAGAACTTGGAATGACTTTGGACAGGCATGTGTGTGTGCTGTATCAATAGTGAATGTGTTTCCTTAACTGTGTCTGCTCCAGTTGCATCTAAAGTGGGCTGGGATTGGAATTTAAGTTAAAAACAAAGGGAATGTGTGGATGGGGATTGCTGTTAGATAGAAAGAACCTCCGTCCCTTTCCCCAAGCACTCTTCTGTCAATAATAATAATAACAACATTAATAACATTTGATGTATATACCGCTCTTCAGGACAACTTAATGTGCACTCAGAGTGATTTACAAAGTGTGTTATTATTATCCCCACAACATATTATTATCCCTGTGAGGTGGGCGGGACTGAGAGAGCTCTGGAAGAGCTGTGACTGACCCAGGGTCACCCAGCTGGCTTCAAGCAGAGGAGTGAGGAATCAAACCCAGTTCTCCAGATTAGAATCTTGCCATTCTTAACCAGGGCTTTTTTTCTGGGAAAAGAGGTGGTGGAACTCAAGACGGCACAATGATGTCACTTTGGGTCGGCTGGAACAAAGGGGGAGTTTTTAAAAGTTTAAATTGCCCTCTTCAAAAATGGTCACATGGCTGGTGGCCCCGCCTCCTGATCTCCAGACCGAGGGGAGTTTAGATTGCCCTCCATACCGCTCCCCTCTGTCTGGAGATCAGGGGGTGGGGCCACCGGCCATGTGACCATTTTTAAGAGGTGCCGGAACTCTGTTCCACCACATTCCTGCTGAAAAAAAGCCGTGCTCTTAACCATTACATCAAACTGATCTCACTTCAGTTATTTGTGCCTGGTGGAGTCAAAAGTGATGTTGGAGGATATACTTTATACTTTGTGAGGAGAATTCATTGTACTTTGCCTGCACACTTCTTTGGCTCTTTAGATTGGATTGTCCACTTTATGTGGGATGGGAGTGAGATCTACATTGAAATCAGACGTCAGAACCTGTAAGCAATTGCAAGTGTGCAAGCACAGAAAGGGCAGTGCCACCTTTGCACTGGGTTTGGTTCTAGTTTTAAAAGGAAACCACTTTAAACTAGAGTACAGCCCTGACCTTGAACCTCAGAGACTAAACCACATCTGGCCCAGTTCCCATAGAAGTGGATAAATTTAGGAGTAGTCTCTGTCAGTCACACCTTCCTTAATCTCTGTTGGCCTACATTGGGGAGAATGGAGGGTGTTCCAAACAGAATATCGAAAGCCTGTGACCGAGCGCTGACTGCTGCTTCACTGGACAGAGGAAACTTTAATTATTCAACACTACGTGGATTCTGAAAAGAACTGTGACTCAGCTACAGGAGGGAGTGGCTGATGGCACATATTTAATCCTAAATGACGAAACGTGCTGTGACACCTGAGATACCAGCTGCTTTATTGTGGTGTGAGCTTTCACCAGCATGGACCCTGAGAGCGCTGTCTGTGCAGCGATAGGCCATGCCCATGCTGTGGTGCACACTGATCAGTGGGCGTGCGACTGCCCGAAGTTTGCTCCTGTTAATTTTGAGAGCTCTAGTCATTTGTTCAGTGCTGCCTGTGCCGTCCTAATCCTGTGCTGGGAACTGCAATTCTGTAGTTCCAAGCGAGATTCAATATTCGACAAAATGTTTCTGTGCATGCAGTTCCTTAGACGTCAAACCATGTCCATAGGGAAAGCCCACTTCCAGCTGTACGTTGGTCTTGCTAGATGGATGCATTTGTATTAACCTAGTCATATTTATCTGCATTCTGCTAACTGATTTAAAATCATATTTGCTAAATCCCAGATGGAAGTCGCATTTGTAGCATGATGTCTCATGCAATAGCAACTCTTCCTCTTGGGCTTTGTCCCCTTTGCATGAAAGAGAGTTTGGTGCAACTGCTACTGTTCTAAGAGAAATAGTTGGCTAAAACGGCAAACCTTTGCCTCTCTTGGGAGTAAGCCCCCTTGAACAAACTGGGATTCTTTTCTCAGTAAACCATAATAGGATCCATGTATAAGTGTCTATTGAAAGACAACATTTTTCAGATTTAATGCAAAGGAGTGTAGCTGCTCCTTTACTCAATTTGTGGGGTTTATAAGCACAACGGGGGACCTTTCCCCATGAAGCAGCTGTAGGAACAATCCTGAACCCTGTGGCTTGATTGCTGTCTTTAATGAGGGAGTAGCCTAACATTGTTGTAAAAGGTAGGCGCAAATGCAGTGGCCTTCTTGCTACTTTTCTTTGAGAGACTTAACAACATTGGACCACTGGCTACTCTCAAACAGCATGCATTTCCATCTGCCAACAAATGAAAGTGGGCCTGGAAATCTGAATTAACCATTCGTTTTACTCAGGTTTGTTTACCAAGAATCAACTGCGATTTATAGACATCACCATTTGGCATGTCTGTTCCTGTGTGGAATTTTCATAATGACTTTAAGAAACTCAGGCAGCCCCAGGATCACCCCACACTGTAATGAAATACCATGTCACAAAAGTGTAGAATGGGAAACGGACTAATAATGTAACCAGGCCTGTTTATCTGCAATACTTCTCTGTTGGTTGCGCTTTTCTCCCAACATTTATGTATTTTAAAATAGTCTGGTCACTGGAAATTTAAAGCAATATTTGGGTGTTAAACGTTTGTAGGAAAACAAGGATTCTTGTAACCTTTGGTTACATCTTGCATACCTCCAAAATGTGCACATTTATTTCATTTGGAGGGCTGGTAGGTTGATATCACAACTGGCTTCATTTGATCAGCTGAAGATAAATTCAGAAAGGGGAAGAGCAAAAGCTGGAGTAAAAAAAAACACTAAAGAAGCAAGAACTGTGATGAATTCTTCCCTCATATAGGATGAACTATTCAAAACAAGAACTGGAGGGAGATTTCCTTTTGCAAGGCCAGATAATTTTGCATAAAGACCGTTCATTAAGGAAGAACCATTGACAGAGCTAGGTGTATTTTGTGCATTAACCCCCCCCCCCATAAAATTCTGTACCCATATGACCTCTAAATATTGTGGCCTGCATAAATTATGCACATTGAAAAATGCCTATATTTTTTCTTCTTTTTAAAAACAATGTGATGTGTTTTTATTTTGGTTTTGCTAGCTATGGAAAGGAGAAGGGAAGGGAGTTCTGGAGACTAATGAAGTGTTGCCTCCAACCACTGGAAATGTTGATGAGGTATTTCTGTGGCTTCTGAGATTTCAGTGGGCATTGCTTGCATGCTGTTAAGCAGTTCTTCACAGGCATATGATCTAGAGACTTGCTTCCTATTTAAATGTAGGAGCTGAAGTCTGTTTCCAGTAGTGCATTCTGCTGTGAGCCAGCAATGTGGATTTTAGCCACAGCAACTTCCATGGCTATGGAAATGTCGGCAGCTGAGATCTGTGACTTAGCAACTTGCATGTTATGTTACTCCAATGAATGTAGACTCTGGTGTGGCTCCCAGACCTGCAAAAGTGTGTGCCAGTGTAAAGTCTGGAGTTGAGTTTCCTAAATTATAACCAAACACCAATCTAAGAAGGATTAGGAAAGCCAGCAGAACATGAAATTCTCTACCTCTCAATCAGGCTACACTATATCTATTGATTTCTGAGCAAGAGCTGCATGTTTAAGTTCTATGAGGTGGGGAGGAACAGTGGCTAGGGAGACCAGGACTTCTTTGCTTCCTGCCACCACATGGTGAGGTGCTAGGGAAAGATTCCTGGAAAAACAGCATTGTGTCAACAGCATAATGTCACTTCCAGTAAATACCCAGAAGTGACATCACATTGCTTACATGATGCCAACTTGATGCTCTGGGATTAGAACAAAACTCTGTGGCTTTACTATAGAGTTTTGGTGAATTCCAGAGTGTTGTGTCATTAATATGATGTCACATCTTGGTATTTGCCAGAAATGCCATTGGTGCAACAACATTGTCTTTCTCCCATTCCAGTCCCCTTCCTCTCCCACCTATTGCCAACCAGTAGGAGGCAAGTTGGCAACTCTAGTCATGGCTCAGTAGTAGAGCTTCTGCTTTGCATTCAGTCTTTAGTTAAAAAGATCACTGATACGAAAAACCTCTATCTGAGGTCCTGGAATGCGGCTGCCAGTCAAGAGTAGACAATACTGGCCTCAGTAGATCTGTGCTTTGACTTAACATAAGGCAGTTTTGTGTATGTTCCTATAGAAATAATGCCCACAATTGGGACTAAGTATACCCTGTAATTTTAATATAGGTCTGGCTTCTATATATCATGCATGGTGTGCTGAATTTTCAGTCCCAAACTTTATGTAAATTAAGCAAATAGGTGCTTTTTAACATAAATGTATTTTGCTTTTACCAGTCATGGCAATGAAGCTAAGCAAGTTGAAGCTGACTCTCTGACTTACAGAAATCTTTTGGACATTTATCTGGCATCTGTTATATGCATTCAAAGCTGTTTTCAGTTTTAAACGCTAGACATTTGTGGGGTTTTGTTTTGTTTAAGGAATCTGAGATGCTGAACGTTGTACTCGGAAGCCTGTCGTACAAGCCTAGAGAAGTTATTAGCCCAGGAAGAACTTTTACTAGTCCTCTTGCCAATGTTCAGTTGATTGTAGCACGTCTCCTGAAGAGGAGAAAAAGAGCCTTCTGTTTTCCTTATGGAAATGTTTTCGTGCTTGGTTGCGTGAAAGCGCTCCTTACTCACTCCAGGTGACTAAGCAAATTAGACATTTACAGACTTGGTACCAGCGTTTATATTTTCATTATGTGATTCGGTGTGTGTGTTTGTGTGTATATAGCTCTTCCTGTACCATTGGCGTACAGTGGAATACACTTTATCTAAAACACATATATTCATGTTGTATTATAATATATAGACAGCGGTGTGGCTTATAAGAACTTCATTTAATAGGTTTTCTGGTCCCCTGTTACCTCTTTCCTACCCCATTTAAAAAGGTGTGAGGTAATGTATTGGAGGGAACAAAATTTTACTGAAATAGAATTGGAGCATTGTTTTCAGCTGATGGACATTACTAGGGCTGAAGTTTTAACTGGTTAGAGCAATTGATTAAAAATATTGAGTTGGATCCTGCCAGTGGCTCTTCCACTTTGGAGGAAAGCACTGAGTTAGCAGAAAGAGTCTGAGGAATCGGGTCCCAGCAAAATTATTTTAAATCGCAAGTCTTTGCAAGTGGCAGGCATCATCTTGGAAATAAGCATTCTCTCTCTCCATGAGGATCAGATCCAGTTTGGGCTTTGATATTTCTGTACTTGAAGGAGTCAGACTGATGTCTGGTTCCCACCCCCCTGCACATCCTGTTCTTGATCTGGGGTCTCTGGGAGATTTCGATGATGTCAGTGTTTTCATCAATGTAGGAATCTCCTTTTTTCTTTTTTTGCGCATGTGTTTGGACGTTAGAGACAGTTATGCTGTTCCAATCAAGATATTTCCAATTTTGATCACCCAGAGATTCAATTTCATGGTTGGACATCCAAATCATGTATTCCTAGTGAGGAACGATTGAGTGACAATACCAGAGAATCACACATGACCTGTAAAAACCATTTTTAGAATCATGAGAAACAAAAGCTAAGGAACGGACAGAGCATATGTGCAGTACAAACCACTGATCTTCCTTGAAGTTAATTTTAATTTGGATAATTATTTTTTGAAGAAAATGGACAAAAATGGGAAAGAATTATTGCAATGTAACAACATTATTGTTATAGAATTAGATAAAAGGGCATTAGAAAAAATGTTCAATAAGAAAAGCTGAAGGGGAAGAATGGAGGGAGAAAGTGAGTGGTTTGACGTTGGTGTTTAGCCAATCAGCACACAGAGAAATAAAGGGGATGACGAAAGGATGGGCCAGAGTTTGCACCAACGAAAACATCTTCACGTCAAAAAAGCATCTTATCATCACTTAAAAAAAAACTAGGGTATGTGCGCAGGAAAATTTTTTCAAGAAACCTGGGGGTGGGAGGACTGATTATGCGCAGACGCAACCTTTCACCTTGGTAGAGTAAGGGAAGCAATTGAACACAACCAGTGTAATTCGACTATGGGGAATACCAATCCCTCTTTCCCTTGTTCTCTGATAGCAGAGAGAGAGAGAGAACACCTCTCCTTGAAGGCACGTTTTATTTCTATTTTAGAGATTTATATCCTATCTTGCCACTTTTAAGCATCTTTCCAAGGTGGCAAGGTGGCTTACATTGGATAAACCCATGAAGTACGCAAAGAGCACAAAAACTTCCTTAAAATAATTTAAAATCAACAGATAATAATAACAACAACAACTGTGTGCTTATATATCGCCCTTCTGGAAAGATTAATGCCCGCTCAGAGCAGTCAACAAAGTTAGAATCAAGGAACACTACAATAGACAATTAACAAAATGGAAGTGTAAGAATGTGGTATCTAGAGGAAAATGAAGTTATTCTCCAATCGACATCTTGGTTTATTCACTACCTCCGTTGGGGTGCCAACACAGGAAAAAGTCTCACTCCAGCAATGTGCAAAGCAATGACGATACTACCTATAAACAGTTAATACTTTTAAAGTCCATTAGTATTAGTATTAGTATAGGTCCAAGTACATGCAGATGGTATAGATTCCAACCTGCATGTACTTGGACCTATACTTGAAGTTTGATCCTATGAACTTTTTGAGTGATCTTAAGGAATACTAATGGACTTTAAAAGTATCAACTGTTTATAGGTAGTATCATCATTGCTTTGCACTAGCACTTTAAGTATAGGTCTGTTTATGAAGACTGTGTGTACCGTTGTATATTGAATGGCAAACTGAACTATGCAATGACAATAAGAATATTTTTGCAGTTGTTACAAGTGTTTATTTCGTTAGGTTGTCACGATTATTGTTCTCTATTGCTATCTCTTCTCGTGATTCTCTGCAATTGGTTCCATGAAAAATTCAGCATAAGTAAAACCGGATCAAAATGCTTTTCTTTGTATTGCTTTTATTCTGAGACAATTATTGGAGCCACAATCAGTACTAAATGTTATGTACTATTTAGAGTCTTTTTGGAATACCTCTAAGTTCCTTGAAATCTTTGAACTTCTACACTAAAGAAAAGTTGACTTTCTGGCCATTCTGAGTACTTTTCCCATCTTGCATTAGTATTTAAAGGTCATCTTGATAGATCTTGCAAAGCAGAAGGAATACATTGCCTTGGTTGCATTCAGGGCTTGTGTAAACACGCAGCTTCAGCAGGAGTGGTCAAGAATAATAGAAAAGAGCAGGCACTAATTCAACTTAGTTTAGCTTCCTGAAGGCATGCTGTCCTGTTTCTTTTCACTTAAGCTGGTGGTTAAAATGCGGAAGGTGTATCAATACTGTACATTGTACATGGCAGGGCTAATTCAAAACTTGCTGTCAACTCTAATAGGTTCATTTTATTTCCTTGCTTCATTTGCAAGTCCAGGAGATTAACTACTATTAAAAAAGTTACCTTGAAGAGGCTAAATGGGAAATAGATTCTTGGCAAATCTGTGTGTGTTTTTTAAATTATAGAAATGTATGAAGTTAGCCGAACCACTGTGCGCACTAGAGAACTAGCATGGAATTTATGGTGGAGAAGATATTAAACATGACGCTAGTAATACTGGATAATCCAGTAGGGCCTGCAGGTTCATGAGAACTTGGCTTGTGATCCCCCCTCCCCCCCGTTCTTGTAGCATCAGAAAAATGACATAGTTGGTATCATTACTTGATTAGGGGGGTATAGGGTTTGCTTCCAGTCTGTCACTTATGGAAAATGTCAAAACTTCTCTTTTGAATCATATTAATATGCAATTCAGTCCTATGTATATTTACTCAGAAGTCCTATTGTGTTTAATAGAGATTACTTGTAAGTCAATGAACACAGAATTGCTGTCTGAACATGACATTTTTTTTGTTTTTTTTAAAGTACTTCTGTGTAACCGGTATTGGCCATAATTTCACTGGATTTACGCAAAAGCTATTCTGTTTCTATGTGTTAACCAAGATCTGAAATGTGGAGGAAATAATGTTGTTGTATCTTGGCAAGGTGTTGGAAACATTATGGAGAAAGTACGTATGAAGCACTTGGAACCCTTGAAGTTCTAAGTAACATACTGTGCAATCCTAAACAGTTATACCTTTCAAGTCCATTCAGATCATCGGGCTTAAAAGGGTGTAACTCTGTTTAGGATGACACTCATTGGCAGAGGTGCTCACTGCAACAAATGCTTCTCATTTTCCGTGGTGTTCTTACTAAATCCACATCCTGATACTTAAAATACATTGCAGTAAACTCCTCCCAAGCATGTGAACCTTGGAAAAGCTGGACTTGCGGAAGCAGGTTCAGGCAAATATTATCAGTACTTAATACAGCAAAATAATTGTGCATTGTATTTATTTTTCACTTATACTTGAGTAATCATTGATTATGGGTGATTATTAACTTGGATTGTGCTTAACAAAAGATTATAGAGTTCATAGGAGTGGATAGGAATTTGATAGATGCTCTGACTCTCTGCTCCAAGTTTATAATTTTTTAAAAGAAATAAGATTTACACTTTCACAAGCTCTTTGAAAGATGACAGATGTGTCTGTTTTACTTTAGCAGCATATGTTAAAATTATGATGTGGCAGGCATTAGTGATTACTAATGATGCCTTAGAAAGCGTTGGAGTAGAATAGTACATGGAACTTCTAGTGGCATCTGATCCCCCATCCCTCTCCAGCCAGCTGATTGATGTCTGATATACAGGGCATTTTCCTACGTCACGTGATTGCATGGTATTATTGGAGAGGTTTAGATGAAGAGTTGTCCTGTCTGTGACATCACAGGGGATGAGGCATATTGGTTGAATATTGCTTCTTCATTGGTACCTGCCAAAATTATGTGCCCACTTGAGATGCTTGAGCAACCCGTTAGTACTGTGTAGGGGATGCCCATATTGTTTCTTATCCCATTCTGACTTATTGAAGTCTACGTAAGGTTGGCCCTGGTTTGCACACCTTTACGTCTTTGGATGCCCGAGACGTGTTGTGTGTGCAGCCTCTCTTAATCTGTGTAGCAGATTAATGCCTCTTCAGCAGTGAGTGGAGTTTAAAAACTACAAAATTGGCACAAGGTGTTATATTCTACCTTTCAGTGTTTTTATCTTTAAAAAAAGATGTCGCTACTCATAAAGTTGCCCTGATTGCTACCAAATTCCCCCTTTGGCCTTGGGTGAGCCCCTGCTAGCTCCCTCGCTTCAGCTTGTGCTTTGGAGTGGAGAGCTTTCAATGCAAATATAAGCCAAACTTCCTTTTATACAGGATGTACTGTAGAAGTGTCTCCTTATTCTGGAGAAATTCATGGAGTATGATATGGCATGTGTTTAAAGAAAAGTACCATGGGCTGTGTTGCTTCCTGCATCGAGGAAAGCCTCCTTGCACCAAAGGAAAGTGTTGCTGCTTGCCGAACAGATCCATAAGATTCAGTCCTGTATGCTTTTGATACCCCACTGGGGTCATTTATGAACCCAGATATGTAGGAGGATTTTAATTATGGCGGCTATTCTGTTCCGGCAAAGGCGGAGTAGAAATTAAGAAACAATTTCTGGCGTTCTAAGAAGGCCCATTTGAGGCCTGTTTGACATCTTGTTGACTGATAGGCATCTATTTCTGGTGTTGGCTTGACAGCAGCTGAAAAGAGCAGAGTAGGCAGTTCTAAGTTGGTGTGTTGTAAACTGATTCCCTTGAGCTGCTGCAGCTGAAAATGATAGATCGCATTTACTGACGCTAATTTCCAATGGGCTGTTTTAACAATGTCTGTTTTGTACACGAAGGAAGTGGTCTGCCAAGTGTGAGGCTTAAAACATAATTACAATTTTAGAGTAAAATGAAAAGCAAAAAAAAAGTGAAACAATGCTTAATTCCATTAAAATATAAGGTTTCCTCAGCAGAGACTTATCGGAAAGCTCAGAGCAGATAATTTTAGAATCAGTAGTATTCACTTGAGAAAACAGCAAGTATGTGGGCTGACTAGATAAATGAGTTTCTCTCACTCACACAAACACATTTTTTTAAAAAAAGCTTTTAAAATCCTGCTTGTTAGGCTTTAGATACCTGTATTTAATACTGAGGTGTTGAAGTGAGACTTGAAAACGAAGGCATAAAAGAAAAGTCATTCACTGAATGAAGGTACATACAGACTTTGAGCTTGCCTCATCTCTGGGCCAGGCTGCAGTTGCAAATGTGAAATCCTTGTGGGGCCTGTGGGCAAAGATTAACTTGGTACTACTTGGGGTAGGTGTGAATAAGGAAAACGAGACAGGAAAAAGCATACCGTGACTTGCAATACATAATGGCAGGTTTTCCTACAAAGTATTTCTATCGATAGCAGCAGCTTCCAGGCTTAACCATGGTTAAGAGAACAGGAACAAGCTGTGAGGTTGCGCCTTTCCTTTGATCAAATTTCCCCTCCCTTACAGCCACATTTGCCAACATCAGCTTGGGAAGTCTCTGATGATTTGGGAGTACCTGCTTGGGGTTGATGGAGTTCAGAGAGCAGAGGGAACTCAGCAGGGATATGATGTTACAACCTATGATGTCGCATGCAGATGCAGGCTAAAGTTTAGCTCCTCCAGCTCTCTGAGTTCCTACTTCCTCCCTCCAAAATTCAATTTTTAAATTTATATTTTTTGCCTTATAGCACTTCCTTCCCTTTTCTCTTTTACTGTGCATCAGTTGGAGACCTCTGTGTGCATGAGTTCTGTATGTCATATTAGCCTGTTGTTCCTAAATATTTGTGTTGGTATAAATGGAATGCTGTTCAGTTATATTCCAATCAACTTTTAAAAAAACCGTCTCCAAAGCCTCTTCATATTTTTCTCAGGGCCAAGCTACACATGACGAATGACACTTGAAGGGCAAGTGTATTTCTCCCTGTTCACTTGCCCTCCACTCAATCCACTTGCCGTTCAAGTGTCATTCGTCATGTGTAGCTTGGCCCTCAGTGTTAAGGAGAAAAATCTTCTGTGAAGACCCATAGGAGGATGCTAGCCAGTGGTATTCCAGTTACTCTCTTGATCCCCAATCAATCTCTGGCCTTTAATATCTTTACAGGTCACATCAGTTTCGTCTTTTTCCTGTCATATCTCCGACCAACAACTGGCCTTTAATATCTTTACAGGTCACATCAGTTTCATCTTCTGTCGTATACCATCGAGTCTCAATGGTATACCATAATAGATGCAGAAGTCCTAGAGAATCTACCCTTTGTAGCCATTTTAGGACTTCCAGTTCTCATAGACTCTATGAAAGCTAGACTCTATAAAGCTGCCAACTCCTGGAGAACTGGTCTCTATTTTTTGAAGATCAACTTTAATTCTGGGAGAACTTCCAGACTCAATGTGAGGTTAGTAACTCTAACCAACATATGCACACAACATGTGTTGTGAATATGTAATATATGTTACCTTGGGTACCTGAAAGGGCCTCAACGCAGGGTAAAACTGTTTTAAATAAATATTGGCACCAGTGTGAATCACAGTGAAGATTCCATTTATGCTGGAACTTTAACTACCTTCAACTCCAGATTAGCCCTAGCAGGCTGTTAATGACAGTGGCAACATATCTTTTAATCATGGTTAGGTGCGAGGGAACAGTTGTCAAAAAGAAGTACACAGTCCCGTACCTTCCTGCTGATCTTTTATCCTTGATTAAGAAATTAGGCCCATGACACCGACTCTAACTGCCAGAGAGCTTTAGTGAAGACAAGTATAGGTTCCTGGCACAGTTGCTTTTCTCATCATGCATAGTCTATTCTAGCTGGCATTAGTAATAGAGAAGTAATTCCAGAACTGGCACCAGGGAGCCTTTGGGAAAAGTTGCTTCCTAATCCTATATGCGCAAAGATATAGTAACAGTAATCATTTATCCTTATGTCGAATAGTCATGAGCTGTGCACTGTGGAGATCAAAAAATCTGCAAGATAAAGCCAGCCTTGGCCTACAGTTTAGGGTTCTGTAAACCTGAGGGGATGGGAATTTGCTGAATAATTGTTTTTGTCTTTTATTGAAATAAAAACATTCCAGTAATAAGAGGTATACCTACAGACATTTCAGAAACCAGAAACACAAAGTTTGGATGGTAGCAACCTAAAATGGCATAGAGGATGAAGAGGAGGGGCAGGAGGAGGTTGAAGCAGAGGATAGGAGCTGGAAGTGGGGGAAGGAACTGAACCAGACCATGGGGGGGTGGGATAAGCAAAACAAGGCTGTGGGTCAGGGAAGGGAAAGGAGCCAACATGAGGGAGGGCAGGGAAACAGTCAGGGGGGAGTAGAGACAGGGATGGGGGGCACAGAGATAGAAGGGGGAGGAGCAGGAGCCACTGATGGGGATGGGATTTCCCCCCCCCCGTAAGTCCCCAAGGGTCCCCCGTTTGTAAGTTTCTAGGCATTGTGCTTATTTCAGAAGGAGTATTTGGAACCCTGAGATTTCCCCTGGCAGCAGCTGATGCATTGTATGTCAGTTGGTGGCGGTGCATTCAGATGTGACCGCTCTCCCTTCCTGCAGATAGCTCTAGTCAGCTGGGAAATTTCAATCCGAATGGCTCAGTAATCCTGCCTGTGCCTTCACTCTACCTTTCCCATTCCTTGAGTCAAGGGGTGCCCTTTGTTCATGAGTCATCCCTTCTGTTGTCATTTCTTCACATGCTGATGAGGAGTGGTAGCTGCAGTATTTCATGCTTCCTAAATTGCATGGGTCCTTCCTTCAAATGTGCCTGAACTGATATAGGCTGTATTCCTGGAGCAATGTGCTTCGGGGCATCTGTGCATGTGGATTTAAGGAGCATTCTTACAGTGCCTGGGAGTAAGTAGCCAAAGCTCAGTGTCTGAGCAAATGCTTAGTGGCAAACAGTCCCAGGCTAAGCTAGGCTAGATAGATGAGTGGTATAAGGAAATTCCACAGGAAGTCACCCATCACAACACCTCAAACACTTAACTGGGGAAGGATATGAAAAACATAATGAGAAACCAATAAAATTATCCCAGATACTGGAGTTTAACCTCCCAAAGGGTGACCCATCTGACCTGGTTAGTCCAGGCTAGCCTGATCTCATCAGAGCTTGGAAGTTATGCAGGTTAATACTTGGATGGGGGACCACCAAGGAAGTCCAGGGTTGCTACACAGAGGCAGGCAATGGCAAACTGCCTCTGTTCACCTCTTGCCTTGAAAACCACGTGGGGCTGCCATTTAACAGCACCTTAGATATACACAGTGGTGACCCATTTCACTCAACTGAGCATTTGGGATCAGTCCAGAGGATGTATGCTATACTAAAGAAAGAAAGAAAAAGAAATCTGTGTAAAAAGGAAGAACCTACCAGTTTGTTTTCATAGGTCTTTATTATGCTGAACTTGTTTTCAGTTTCTATAGTCATTAAAAAGATTTCCATCTGAAGGAAACTCAGGTCCCTCTCTAAGCATCTTCAAACTCTCCTGCTTTAGCTGTTGAGAAGTGTGTCTCATTCCAGCTGTGTCTGAACATGTAGGGACTATATACGGTCTAGTTTTCTTCTAATCTCTCCCTCGGCCCTGATGGAAGAACCCACAGTTAGACTGGACTTGCCTCCTGTTTGAAGTGTGCTTTGGGTACAGTCGAAAACCTGTTTATTTCACTCTTGTTGCTCTGCCTTTCCTATAATTCCTTCACTTTGATTATTGAGGTTATTATAGGACAAGAGCTCCTTTGTAGCCAAGCATATTGAGCACTCTGGGGCCTAGCGTGACTAGCAGATATAAATTGTATGGAAGCAATTAAAGTAGGAGGAAATGTCATCAAGGCGGAATTTAAATGTACAGACTTGTGGCATTGATTAATTTCTCTTTTTCCTTTCAGTTTTTAAAGAAAGAGAGAGTAACTTCTTTAAACTTTAATCCAAGCTCTGATCAAATGTTATGCCAATGCAGGAGCCCTCAGCCTTGTTGGACCTGTTGACACTTCCGGAATTTTGAAAATAGGCAGTGGGGGCTGGGGCCGATCACAAAACGTTGGGATGTTCCAAGCTGAGCATCCACCTGTGATACCAGCTGTTTCCAAATGGATGCTTTTAACAGACACAAATGCTTCCTGGGCTCTTCCGAAGCATTTCTTGCTCCAGTCAGGGAAAGGAAAGATAGAGTTGTCTCTTAACTTTAACGAAGAGCTACTCTGGGGAAGAAAGAAGTGGATGCCAGGAAGATGCAGGTGAGCATCCTATAGGGACCCCAGGAGCCCATCAGTGGTGGGCAACCTCCTGGCGGTTTGCCTGCTTGCATGCCGGCAACCAGTGGGAGGTTCCTTGCTAAATGGTGATTGCCCACCACTGATAGCCACCCCAGGTACAAGTGTGGTGTATTCACTCCTGGCAGATGCAACGTCACTTCCAGAAGTGACGCCATTTCTCCGGCTACAGGAGTGTTCCACGCTTTTCTTGGAGCCGATTCTCAAAGAATCACACACCCACACCCACAAACACACAAAGCACTGGAGCATTCCCACAGGCGACATGATGATGTCACTTCCAGAAGTAATGTCATTGAGTTGTCACTGGGAGCTTACGTGCACTTTGTGCACGCGCAAGGAACAGCATCTCAGTGAGTCCTGAGTCCTCCTGCTGGGACGGTATAGGGACCGGGCAAGCCTAGCGTCATAGCACCCATGGACACTGTTTGAGTTTCCTGTTCTAATGCCTCTGCTGGGGGCTGCTTGAGAAGACAAACCCTGTTGGGGGTGATACTTATCCTGTATCAGGGCTTGGAATGATTAAAGACAGACAATAATAGGAAAGTCAACTGGAAGTGGGTGAGTGTGATGTAGTGTTGGGGTACATCTCAGGAGACCTGGATTTAAATCCTGACTTTGCCATAAAGTTCATTGGGTGACCCTGGGCGGTCACTCCCTCTCATCCTAACTTATTTATTATAAGGATAAGATGGAGGGGAGTGGAACCATATACCCCTCCCTGAGCTACTCAGAGGAAGGGCAGAATAAAAAATGTGATAGATTGGATGGCAGTTTGGGCTTTAAGAGGGCCAAAAGGTTTTCTGGACTGGCTAGTGGGGATTCTCCCAGAATCTGTATGGTAATCTTAGAACCAGGGGCACCTTTTGCTTTTATCCTTTGTTTTAAAATTATCATTGTGCAACCTTGAGGCCTAGAAACATGCTCTCCAAAGAGAGAAAGAGAGAAAGAAAGGTAGAGTTCCTTTTTTTGGAAGTCAGTTTCAATGATTGTGGGCTTTCCATAAACTAGCAGCCCAGCTCTTAAATAACCTCCCCATTTAAATCTCAAAGGTAGCTTTGTAGTTCTGTCTGTTCGTTCGTTCATTCATAGATCTTCAAATAGCTGTCCCTTTGATTAGTGGTTGTTTTGATGCCCTAATCTTGATATTCCAGAGCTCATCTAGGACGTGAATGGTGGGAATAGAAATAGGCCAAAAACTGTAGTCTGAAATTCAAACAGGCATTAGCAAACGTATCCCACATTGAACTCAAGGCTGGAGCCTTGGAATGTTGTTTGTGTGAAGTTGCAAACAGTGGTGTTTCCCCCATTGGGGAGAAAAGTAAGGTATAAATATACCGATTAAGAGGAATAAAGGCTTCAGATTGTGATCTTTACGGCTCTATCCCAAAGTTGAAACTGGTCTTTTCTGCAAAAGTTTAAAATATGCAGAATTCAGACAAAAATCTCCCTAAAGTTAAGCACTTGCTGTGTGTGCTTCCTTGGAAGTAATGTCTATGGAACTGAATGGTGCTTACTCCCAAGTAACGCCGCAGCAGTGTAAGAAAAAGGTCAGAAACAATTAAGATTAGAAATAATAAGATCTTTTGTACCAAACTCCCACACTAGAGTTCCATTGGCTTGAAAATGTTGACCTTTTAATACATTCACAGAGAAGGCTTTACTGTTTAGTCCCTGTAGCACTGACTATACAGTGCTATAGACTCATTTACTACTGGTGAGATTAGTATGGTCCCTGTTCTCCATCAGGAATTTTGTGTGTGTGTGAGTGAGAGAGAGAAAGAGAGAGAGTTTGGAAACAAAGCCACCATTTGCACTACTTAGATGACCAAGCTGAAAGCCGGCAGCCATATAGGTGAAGAATTGTGATTTTTTTTTTTAATGACATGCATGCATGTATGTTAAATATTGTTACCATCATACGTTCTGCAATGCAGTGCTTCTTTTTTTCTGACTGGAGAGGGTTTCTCCATATGCATTTGTGTTGTACCCTAGTGCCTTGATTGTTACATGGAGAACTGCCATTAAAAGTTTTGACTGCCTCTTTGTTCAGTGATCCAGAGGAGTTAGCCGTGTTAGTCTGTAGTAGCAAAATAGAAAAGAGTCCAGTAGCATCTTTAAGACTTACCAACTTTACTGTAGCATAAGCTTAAAGTCTTAAAGGTGCTACTGGACTCTTTTATTTGTTCAGTGACTTCAGTTCATAATAAACATGCTTGAATGATCAAGCGGTTTGCCTAGCTTGCTTGGGGTTTGTGGAATTTTTGAAAGTGAAAATTAAGAAAGAGTTCTGATCTGATTTTATGCAACAGGTCTGCAACAGGCACCCCATTCACACACACTGGAAACAATAACCACTACTACTGATGACCAACAATGTACCACTCAGTAGAAATACGAAGACAGAGACCAGCCCTTAGTCTCCACTCTGTCAATTCAAATACCTTTAATGGCATACAAAGATCTAAGACAGCAAGTCATTATAAAATTACTTAAAATATCAGATGTTAATATATTTATACAAAACTTGTATGAATCTTAAGCACACCCACTAAAAACTCTGCAACCACTTTAGAAATCGCTGTATCAATCTGTCATCTTATCCACCTATGCGACACTATCACAAGACCCAATAATATTAGCAATAGCATTATTTACTAGCACATCCTCTAATGTAATATAAGCTGTCATGTGCCAGCAATGTTGTTCCCCCATTTACATTTGTCAAACTGGGCAGTCTGTGTGCAAGAGAATGAGCAGACACAAAATGGGAACACCAGGAAATCAGCATATTTCCGTCTTCCTGGACAGTCAGCACTAGGGACCTGTTCAGGCAAGAATGGCTGAAGTCGGGCCTCCTATTTTCTTCTTTGAGCCCCGCTCAAGAGACAGTACCAGCAAGACATCTAAAGTTTCTTTTGCTCTGGCAACTTATAGTAAACTTTAACGTTGCAGTACAGTAGAAAACTTTCAAAAGTGCTGAGCTGGGATTCATGTGCAGGTTTGATACTATCCCATCTGGGCTCAGGAGGGACTTGGAATGGGTAGTTTATTGCAAAAAGTAATCGTTTTCTTCTTACAGGTTTATGTACTGATCAGTACAGTACATAAACCGATCAGTACAGTGCATGATTCATCAACAATTGGGAATTGTCTACACCAAATCTGAATAGGCTGTTTACTCTTTTGACCGGATCTTATCGCCAGAGTCTGTAACACATCTGTATCTTATCGCCTGAGTCTGTAACACATCTTCTCCTGGGAATTTGGGCATTCAGCATCTTCTCTTTGTAATAGCTTTCCTCTTTCCATGACCTCACCCTTCTGCTTTTTGTAATTCTGAGTATACTCTTCACCTATTGAACTTGATGCCATGTGTATCTGACGAAGTGGGCTCCAGCTGATGGAATTTTATGCCATAATCACCATTCTAGTCTTCAAGATGTCACAAGACCCTTTTGTTATTTAGGCTTTTTTATAGTTTTAGGTGGGTTGACATGTTGGTCTGCAGTAGAACAGCAAGATTCAAGTCCAGTGGCACCTTAAAGACTGGCAAGGTTCTCAAGGTATAAGTTATCAATAATCAAAGCTCCCTTCATCAGATACCTTCATCATGGTGTCTGGCAAAGTGGGGGGGGGGGGTTGACTCTCAAAAACTTGAAAATCTTTAAGGTGCCAGTGGAATTGACTCTAATTTTTTATGTCATTTTAAGCCCAAGGATCCTGTAATCTTGTTCTGCTATCAGGGCTGCTTTCGCTCCAATGCAAAGAGCCTTGTGCTGACACCTTAACAACCACACCCTTTGGTGAAACAAATCTACAGGATCCAGTCCGATATTTAATTGAATTTGATTGAGAACCAGTGTGGTGTAGGAACTTTTAGGGTTTGGTCTAGGATCTGGAAGATCTACATTCAAATTCCTTCTCTGCAAGGATGCTTGATGGGTAACTTTGGGCTAGTCACATACAGTCAGCCTGTACTACATGACAGGATTGTTGTGAGAATAAAATGGAGAAGAGAATGATGTAAGCCACTTTGAGTCCCCACTGGGGAGAAAGTTGCAGTACAAATGAAGTTAATTAATTAAATCTGTTTTATGGCTTTAGTTTTTTTCCCCCTTTTATGTCTCTTTGCATGTTCCTCTGTTTTTGAACTAGCAACCTCAGACCTCTTCAGAATGCATAGTTAAGTAAGAATCCTGTTCTAAAAGTTATCCTGATCTTTTACATTACAGCCTTCTTGGGGAACTGTAAACTCAAGGAACATTGATGTAATCATTGAGTCAGTTGCATCTGAATTGGTGGGAACTTTGTGTAGAATAAGAACTGCTGCTCTATACCCTGAGGAGTAATGAGCTATTTGTTCCCAACCTTACGTTTATATCTGGCGTCAGTATATGCATGAAGTTTAAGACATAAGGGGATAGTGAGTTTTGGTAACTGTTCCCCACCCCATTAACTTACTTATTCCTCAACAAGAGATTATACTATTTAAAGCTAGTCAAACTTGCAAATATATACGCTCATTTCTAAGATCAACTCTGCTAGGTAAATAAATAATTGCTTGTAGGCAAGTATTGGCTGCTTTACTAGTGCGGTATCACAAATAATTTCATTAGCACCACAGGGATAATATGGTAATAATGCAGAAAAATATTCTACCCATAATATTTAGGATTAAGCAGTTAAAAAAATTGCACCTGGAGTCCATTGTGAATTTTTTTTCTTTTGCAGATGAATTGAGAAGGCACCAGAAAAATAATGAGAGTGTAATAACCTGTGCTACCTACTATATTACTTAAGCAAGTTTTAGATTTTAATTTTTTTGTGCATACGTTCTTATGAAAGTGCTATTTAAAACTCTGCTGGAAAAAATCCTCATACAAAGGAGGATTAATATTAATTGCAAGAGGATTGTGTAACTTAGAAAACCAGGAAAAAATTGGTCTTCTGCTAATGACGTTTCCTTTTGTTACTCTATTTTTTACACATGCATGCACTCTGCATCTTACCCTGTTTCTCTTTGGTTGTCCTGCCTTCTCCTCTCAAGCAAGGCAGCTTTCTGATTTACAGAATTACAGTTTGAAGGAATATGACTGAGGACTGCTTCTCATTTTTCATTTGGAAGACATGAATGTATTCTTGAGAGGAATATTCCTAAAAGAAAATCTGTGTTAGAATTATAGATCCACTCATTATATTTTATTTCAGAGAGGAGTGGGGTGTACGGCTGGGCTAGGATCTGGGAGACCCCGCTTTGAGCTCGCACTCTACCATGGAAATTCTCTGGGTGACCTTGGACCAGCCATACCCTGTGTCTCAGCTTATTTTACCTCAAACAGTTGTTGCTGTTAAGATAAAATGGAAGGGAGAACGATGTTGTAAGCTGCTTTGAGCCTCCATTGGAGAGAAACGTGGGGGATAAATAAGAGAGGGCCTTCTTAAATTTGCATATGTTACACAACTGAGAGCAGGTGTGGTGTAGTAGTTAGAGTGTTAGACTAGGACCTGGGATGATAGGGTTTGGATTAGGGTTACCAGTCCTCTGGTGGATATCATTCCTGGCACAACAAGGAACAGCGCGCATGTATGTAGTTCCCGTTCACGTACCCCCCCTTCTCCCGCAACCACCCTGTCACCTGGTTTGGGCTCCAGGGGACCTGGCAACTCTAGCGTGAGTTTGTTTTGTCACAGAAGCTTGCCAGGTAGCCCTAGGCCTGTCATAGGGTTAGCAGCCCCTCGCTGGGGTGGAGGATACCTCCACTCCCAGCATCCACCCCCCTGCCCCCTCTCACCTGGGCCGATTCCAGATGACTAACCTTAAGGCGCTTCATGCCGTCCTCTTCCGGATCGCGACGGGGAAAATGCGAAACATCGCGTTTCCTCGCGCGAGTTTTGCGCGACGACGTGCAAAACTCGCGTGAGGAAACGCGATGTTTCGCATTTTCCCCGTTGCGATCCGGAAGAGGACGGCATGAAGCGCCTTAAGGTTAGTCATCTGGAATCGGCCCTGGTCAGCAAGGGAAAAGGCATGGGAATGGGCCAAAAACCCTCTGAAGTGAGTCCCGCGCACTCTGGAACACTTACATGTTATGCTGGAAATGATGTCATTCCTGGCACAATGCAGAAGCATGGAGTCATGCCAGGAGCTGATGTGATAAAAATTCACCCCAAATGCTAAATTGGTAGCTGATTTTTATCAAATTGGCCCCTGGCGTGACCCTGTGCTTCCACATCTCATTGGGAATGACATCGTCCCAGCGCAATGCAGAAGTGTTCTAGAGCATGCGTGCGTGTGAGGCAGGTGCTCCCATTGCACCCCCATCCTCCACTTTGAGTTTTGGGGGACCTGACAAACTGTAGCTTGTCATAATCTCTGAGCCCAACCTACCATACAAGGTTATTGTTGTGAGGATGTGGTGGGGGAGAATGATATGCAAAGGTCCTCATCAGGGAGAGAATCAGAATATAACGAAAAATAAAATAATAACAAATTTAAATATTGTGTGCGGCTTTTTTTTTAGGAGGAGTGTCCTACATTCAGTGTTGTCATCCTGGGTATTTGGAGTCCTTTTTGTCTCATTGAAGGAAAGTACCATTAAAAATGCCTCAGTGTTCTAGGAAACAATTGGTTTCATTTCTCGGATGTAGGTTGTTGAGCAGTTGCTCCTGTAACTCAAGCAAGAAGCTGCAGAAAAGGAGACCTGAAGGGCAAGCATTCTATTTAAGGTACCAGAACTGAATCACTTTAAAAGCTTGCCTTCCCAAATTATGTGCAACTTACCCTCCCACCCCTCCCAGCGACTTTCGTCTTTCAGAATTCACAAAATTGTGGCTTTGCCTTGGTTCTGCTGTAACTAAAAATGTCTGAGGAAGAAAGTGTTTTCCATGTCTAAATAACACTTTAATCCTTTTAATACTAATAAATATTTATTAGCAAATACATTGTAAACAGCTTAGAGTCTGGGGGGCAGTATAGAGTAGTTTATTTTTAGGTGCTCTGTAAATAGTTACATTTATGAGTACTATATGGTATACAATGGGACATCTCTTGTCATCAAGGAAAGAAGTGCTGCCTTCCCAAATGGATTGCTAGGTGATTTCTACTTGGAGACAGAGGTAACTTCAGGCACCTATTATATTTTTATCTCTACCCCCACCCCGGAGCTCAGGTAGAGTTTTTGGTTGTCCTGTCCTCCATTTTTATCCCCACAACAACCTTGAGAAGAAGGTTAAGTGCAGTGGGTGTGACTTGCCTAAAGTGTCTCTGTGAACTTCACATTTGAATGAGGATATGAACCTGAGTTTCCCACATTCTAGTCAGACACTCTGACCACTGCCACGCCATACTAACTCCCTCTGCAATTGTATTGAGATAGAAGGTAGATGAAGTACTTCTAGACCCTGGGTATTAGGAATGTGGTAACAGTGCAGCGCAACCAGCCTCCACAGTCAAGAGAAGAGGATACTTTTTAAGCATGTGTTGGTTCCAGCTGGTTCCAATAACTGATAGGGAGTGGTTTAAGTCTGGTGTGATTGCATTGCTGGCTTCCCACATGTACTGCAGGGGGTGCCCCAAGAAAAGAGGCGTCTGTAGTTTTCTGGGATTCATCCAGCATGCCTGACTGCAAGCTAAGACAGACTAGATAGCAACAGATTTGTTTGTTAGAATTGTATCACCAACGGAGGTGGAGAGATTTAAAGTGTAACGTAGAAGTCAGAACCCTACTTAAGGATTAATGAAAGACTAGTGTTCCCTTGAGGAGAGTAACAGTGGAGATGTTCAGACCAGGGAGTTCTTGTAGTCACCTTCTGAAGTCACCATCAGTTGCCTGAGAGAACCCAGCTGAGATGGTTCTTCTTTTACCTTCTCAATTTGTGTGCTTTGAGGAGGGCAGAGACTGAGACTGGGGAGAGACTCCAGCTGAGATGTAATGTGGTAGAGTTCACCATCCAAAGCTGCCATTTTCTCCTGGACACCTGATCACTGTAGTCTGAAGATCAGTTATAATTCCAAGAGAATGCCATCTCCCACCTGGAGGATGGCAACCTTATCTGAGACAATTTCCATTGTTTATTGTTTTGTTTTAACATACTGCAAATTGACAATTGCTTTGGGTATCTTGGCAAAAAGGCAGTATATAAACATAAATGCTTTCAATAAATGAATAAACCTGTGGTCCTCTTCTCCCCCACAAAACTTTCCTTGTGGAGCTCTGTGCCCAAAAATAATAGCAAAGGTGAATTATTTTGGAGATAAGGGCTAAAGCGTTCAGCTGCTACTTCCCATTCCTCTATAACACGTTTTAAGGTCCTTTTACCCCACCCAACCTTTATGGGGACTGTACACTCTCTGTGTTGTTTCATGCTGCCATTGTGTCTAGTTATAGCCTGCGCTGATATGCACCAACCCTGTAAACCAGGAAGCCACAAATACTTAGAAATTTTTGAAGAATTTGTTCAGGTTGCTAAGAACTGGAAAATGAATGGTTAAAAACTGCAAGTAAATGAGACACAGCATTATGTATAAAGTTTCTGTTTGCCAGGTTCCCTGTAATCATCATAGCATTGTGGAGGAATGGTGGAGAGCCATTTTGGATATGCGCCAACTGCATGTTGAAACAGAAGTCCAGGAATGTGGAGAGTTTAATGGCAGGCCACTAGCTCTTAGCGCATTATTATGCTGCGAGTGACCCTTCAAGTTCAGATGCTGTGTGTATGTTGGGGGCGGAAGTGGGCTGGGGGGAGGAGACCTTGAAAATTCCTACAATTAACATTTAACTCCAGTAGCACAAAGACCAGATTGCTGTAGTGGGAGCAAATGCATCGGAGTGGCAGATTCTGCAGGGCCCGAGATAAATCTCTTATGAGAATTTGGACACTTTAAATATTTTTGAGCTGAAACTTGATAGAAAAGCTCCCTCCCACCTGCTCTGTCTGTAATTATAACCCAAAGTTTGATAAACTTTGTACCAGTAATGTACAATAAAAATGAGTGGGAACTTTTAAATCTTAAATGCAGGTTAGATGTACAAAAGATTAAGGGTTAAGGGCCTGCATAAAGTATTTCTACAAGTGGAAGAAAGATGGATGATTTTTGCTAATTCCTCTCCCCCACCCTGCTGACCCGTACTCTGTATTCTGTCTGTGAGGGATTCTACCTACCAGGAGCAGCATTTCAGGGAGCTCAGTGGGCGGGAGGAAGTGGGCAAGTTCTTTTCTGTTAGTGGAGCTCCAATAATTGTACTTTGGATCCCACAGGCTGCTTCCACACAGAGAGTCTACTCCACTTTGACATCTAAATTGGAGTGCTTTTATTTTAAAGCATCAACATGAAGTCATGCTCTAATCAACCCTTCTTCATTCTCAGTACGACTTTTCCCAAACCTGTTTTTGGGGAAGAGCTCAGTCACATGTGCTATTGTTGGAGGACCAGGTTTCCTAAAACTGGCCCTGTACTTTGCTGCTGCTATGCAGGCTGGCAGGGGAAATATTGGTTGGAAGGGTGGGGGGCTTGCTGGTTTCATCACAGAGTTACTTCCATTGCAAAACCAGAAGTGACATCATCACGTTCTGATGCTCTAGGATTTGCCCCAAACTCTACGGGTTAATCCTAGAGCATTGGCACAATGTGATGATTTCATTTCCTGTTTGCATCTGAAGTGATGAGGCATTTTGTGCTGACACCAGCACTATTGTTTCTGCTCCCAGAATCTCCTGGTGGGCCCTGAAGGATCTCCAGGCAGGTTGCAATAGACAGCTGGCATCACTAGTTATCATACCATCTGGAAGTGAAGGTACACATTTTCAAAGGTATCCTACCCACATTAGAACTAGCTTCCTGTCATCCTCACCTTACAACCATCAGTTTCCTCCCTGTCTCCTCATTGGCAAAGCTGTTCCACAAAAGGAAAACAGAATTTTTTCCTGGTAGTTTTGCTGTATTGTGTGAAGCTGAGCTATGTCTATGTGAGAAGCTATGTTTCAGAGTGTAAAGAAAGGAAATCCAGCAATATCTAAGGAGCCATTCTTAAATTAATTGAAGGCTGATGTGTGGAAATAGCCATGCATTTATAATGTAGTTATCTGTATACTTATAATATTATATACTCTATATTATTATTGTATGGGGATGAGCTGTCTGCACCCCCCAGACTTGCCACAGCCACGGCACCCGGCGCCTGCAAAAGGCATACCACTGCTACAGCAGACAGAGCGGGGGGATGCCGGGGCCTGGGGGAGCCACAGACGGGCAAGCAGGCAGCCCGCGGACACCAGGAGACCCGGGAGAGCCCCAGACCTCTCCCCAGGCACAAGGCACCAAAGGGCAAAACACATGCCCAAGCAACCAAGTAGACAGGCAGGAAATCCTCTAGCCCAGGCACACATTGGGTGGAGCCAGCAAGCAGGGCGTCAGGCACACAGAAATGCCACCTGCCCAGGGGACCTGTCTAGCCACACAGATGCCCCTGGAGAGGAGTCTACCAGGCCGCTTTGCCTGGAAAGACCCTGCAAGCCCCATCCTCCAAGTAGGGAATAAGGGAAAAGGGGGGCCAGAGCTGGGGAGAGACACCTGGGAGCCTCCCCAGCTGGCCCATATCAGAAGCAATCAGCCCAGGAGAGAAAGGGAAGAGAGCAGAGCAGGAAGCCCTATATAAGCAGGCTCAGTAGGGAGCGGGGGGGGAGAGTTGAGAAGTGGATAGAGAGAAAAGCAAGCGTGAGGTGTTGAGAGTAAGCAGGACAAGGAGAGACAAGGAGGAGGAGGAGGAGGAGGAGGAGAAGAATAGGGCTGCATATGGAAGGGAGTGAGAAAGGAGGCAGCAGGCAGTCAAGGCAATGGAGTGGACGAGAGGGTGCCTGGGTGATGTAACCCCCCCGCTCCGGCCATGAACCCAGCGCTGGCAACAAGCCTCAAGGCAGCCTCCCCGAAGCACCCGCCAGGCATGAGAATGCCCCGTGTGGCAGCACCCCAGCCGAGGCAGGGCAAGGCCGCTTACCTAAAGCCACAGCAAGACGCCACGGGGCCAAGTGCAGCTGCACCTCAGCCAAGGCGGAGCGGGTCTGCTTACCTGAAGCCCCTGACAGGCAGCAGGGTGCCAGGTATAGCCGTGCCATGCCTGGACGGGGGCCTGACAATTATATTATTATATAATATATACCTCTATAATATAATAGCAGACACTTTTTTAACCAAAGGGATTTGTGCAAGAGTAGTATTTATAATAACCACAAAGCAGCAAAATAGAGCTGCTGTAGCATAGTGGTTCAGTGGTTGGGTTGCAAAACAGCACTCTGCTGGTTCAAATCCTACTACTGCCATGAGCTCAGCAGGTGGCCTTAGGTAAAGCACTCTTCTCAGTGCCAGCTCCCCAACTGTATTGTGGGGATAATAACAACACTTGACTTTTTTCAGTACTCTTGAATGGGACACTAATCTGTCTGGGAGAGAGGTATATAAGCACAGTTATTTAAAACAAAAATATATGTGTTGTTAATGATACAGGTACTTTTGAGGCATAATTGAATGTGGTCTGCATCTGCAGTGTAATTCAGAAGCAAATCACATATGCCCATACTTTGCTTGGTATCTCGTTATGAAGGCTGAATGTGCAAAGTGCCTCTTTTGTAAATCACTGATATGCAGTTGGACGTAACTACAGCAGCCTGCCTGTATGATGGTCTCTTCTTTTTTGTCAGTTGTTTTAAATAGGTTACATACGGAGGGCAGTTTTTGCAAAACAGCCAATTTGAAGTGGTGGTCCCATGCCAAGGATGTTGTCTCATATATATTTCCTCTTCGTATTAGGATAGTCGCTACTATAACAATATCGTTATCAGACCTCTCTCTTTTTATCTCTGTGAAACACAGATGTCTGATTCATTTTCCTAGGAAAAACAGGATGCAGTAAAGCACCCCAAGTGACAAGGACCATTCGTTACAATAATATTTCTAACGGTACCAAACAATGAGAAAATAATAGTAACCCACTCATCTATGCAGTATCCTCTGTTTCCTCCATATGATTTCTTAATCATTTCACAAAAACAAATATTTACCCTTAATGAAGTCCTCCAATAAACAAGGTTATTGCACAAAGATAAAGAACTAGTGAGTTGGTGATTGTGATTGTGAGTCTCTGGTCTCGTTCAATTACTGAAACTTGGCAAGTCTCAGCCTTTCAGATCTTCTGAAACTATTTGCTCAGCATGGTACACTGGTTAGAGCGTCAGAAGAGGATTTGGGAGACCCAGGTTCAAATCCCAACTCTGCTATGGAAGTGGCCCTGGGCCGGTCACACTTTTTCTGCTTTATCCACCTCTCAGGTTAAGGAAGAAATTGTGAGGAAGGGAGAACAATGTTGAATCTCCAATGGAGAGAAATGCAGATCATAAATGAATAGCTGGAGACCGACCATCACCAGTGTGGGACTTGCCTTGCAGAATTCCACAAGGTTCCATGTTGTTCAACCTCTATGTAGAACCTTTAGGAGAAACAATTTGTAGTTTTGGAGTAGACTGTCATCAGTATGCTGATGACACCCAGCTCTATATCTTTTTATCCAAATCATCTGGTAACCCTATAGAGATCTTGAACTAATGCCTTTACTCCTGCGGCTCATTGAAACTGGATATTGATAAGATAGCGGTAATGCTGTTTGGGAAGACTGAGGTCTTGAAGAACACTGTATTCCCCACTTGCAGTAAGATCCAGCTGATCCTCTCTGATTTAGTTAAGAACCTAGGGGTTATAGTGGACTCAGCATACTGCTGGAGAAACAAGCAAGTACAGCTATAAAAAAAGCATTCTGTCAGCTTCACCAAGCCTAGTAGTTGGCACCTGCCTTGATTCGGCCAGTCTGGTCATGGGAACCATGCCCTAGCTACCTTACAGCTAGACTACTGTGATGCACTCCACATGGCTCTTCCCTTGAAGTCAACTCAGAAACTCTCATTGGTACAGAACGCATCAGCCCAATTACTAGACAAGAACATGCATGTCACCCATCCTGCAGTCTCTCCATTGGTTACCAATCAGTTACTGTGTTTAATTCAAGGTACTTGTTATCACCTACAAGTCCCTCCAAGGGTAGGGCCCACATACCTGTAGGACCACTTCTCCTACCATGCTGTACTGCAGCAGTTTCAGTTGTTTAAGCAGATTAGCTCATGTGCATTCTCTGTGGTCCCTCCCACCTTGTGGAACAGCCTGCCTGAGGAGGTCAGGAAGGTTTCTACAGTACTATCATTCCTCAAAATGTGCAAAGCAGAAATATTAAGGAGGGCATTTTTGTAATGGAATTGAAGAGCACGTTCATGTGGGAGTGGGGAGTGGATACTGCATTGCCTTTAGGGTTGCCAGGTCCGTATACCCTCCCAGCAGGAGGGGGAACCCAGTACTCACCAGGATGTTGATCCTTGCGTGGGCGTGCTCCCAGCGCCGATGTGACCATGTCACTTCCGGCAGTTACATCATCACACCAACTGCTGGAATGCCCCAAGGGAAGCACTCCTGCAGCCAGCGCAATGACATCACTTCTGGAAGTGACATCATTGCATCTGCCGGGCACACACATGCTGCTCTTGTGGCCGGGGTGCCCGCAAGTAGCGGGCGATTGCTGGGAAGCTTGGAACCTCCCACCAGTCACTGGTGACCAGCAGGCAAGTGGGCAAACTGCCAAGAGGTTGCCCGCCACTGGTGGGCACCTGGAATCTTTAATTGCCCTGTACCTTTGTAATTGCATAGTCTGTGTTGCTTGCTCTATGCCAGGTAGTTTGCTTTTCACGTCATCTTTTAATTTTGTAGTAATAGTCCTAGGGCATTTGTATTGGTATTCAGTATTGTATTCCTAGTTCTACTGCATACTTCACATGCGTTATTCATTGCATATCTTATATTGTGTGTTCACATTGTTGCTTGTATTATTGTTCAAATTATTGTTATTGTTGCTTGTATTATTGTTTAAAGTTTTACTCCTAGTACTCTTTCTGTACTCTGTAATCTTCCTTGAGTCTTAGTGAGAAAGGTAGGTTATAAATAAGCTTAATTAATCAATAATTTCATTACTCTGTCACTGGCTATGATAATATAGCATGTTCATGAACTTTTTAAGGGTACAATTTCGCTGATGGTTCTTTGACAGAAATGAAAGGTCTGTTTAGCTGGTGGAGCTGCTCATATAGGGCCTGGGAAAGGAATGTCCATAAGCTACTGGCAGAAATTAGAGACCAAAACAGGAATATCAGGGAGGAAGTGAATCTGAGGAGTAGAAAGCGTGCACAGGAAATAGGGAACGGAAGCACAAAGTATGGAAGAAAAAAAATTAAGTGTTAAAAGGGCAAAGGAAGCAAGTAACTGAGGAAAATGAAGGTCAGTGGGAAAATATGCTGAGGGAAAACACCTCACGAAGGTAAGAAGAGGGAGTTCAGCTTGTACTCTAGATATCCTTGGCAACAGATATCTGGAGTAGAGGTAGGCTACTTATTTGGCCCAAGGGCCAAAAAAAATTGCAACATCTGCCTGTGAAGATGTTGGTATGCTGACAAACGAAATTGTGTATGTGTGGGTGGGAGCAGAGACAAATGTTGTCCTTGGCTAGACACTGTGGGAGAAAGCTGAACTTCAGTGGCACTGTTAGCACCTCAGGGATTCCCCTGAGACCCAGCTGGTGATTATGGACATAACCCACAGCCACGCCCCTCTTCTGTACCACTGGCCCCTGTGGTACTGCCAGTACATCAGGGGATCATCTTGATTCCTTGAGCCCTGCATACTGAGCAGATTTATCTGGTATGCTGTTCTTTGTCATATGTACCTAGGATTGCCTCTCTCTGATCTAGAGTATTAGACTATTGAGTCAGAATAGCAGATGAAGCCTCTGTAGGGTCTGCTACTGTACCCCTGTAAATGGGGGGTGGGGTTCATCCCTGCACTCGGACCTGCTTTTATTTTTTGTATGGTGTGAGAACACTTTGACTTTAAGTGGGTGGTGCTTAACAGGTTCTACACATCCCCGACGGCTTTGCAAGAATAATAACATAAAAACATCCGATTTATAGACCGCCCTTCTGGACAACTTAATGCCCACGCAGAATGGTTTACAAAGTATGTTATTATTATCCTCATGACCATCACCCTGTGAGGTGGGTGGGACTGAGAGAGCTCCAAGAAGCTGTGACTGACCCAGTGTCACCCAGCTGGCTTCAAGCGGAGGAGTGGGAAATCAAACCCAGTTTTCCTGATTAGAGTCCTGCCGCTCCTAACCACTACACCAAACTGGCTCTCGGAGTGGAGAGATCTGTCTAGGGGAGCAAGTTACATGTTCTCTCTATGTAAATAGTTAGTAAAAGGTCATCTTATGTTGTACCGCATCCTGGATCCAGAAAGTTGTTTGTGAAGAATGTTATATGGTACCAGAAGTGGCTGGTTGCATATTGCAGCACAGAATCTGAAAACAAGGAAAGCCGGAAGAAATGATAAGTAACAGGCAAACAGTCACGTTTCTCTTTGTTAGTCCACAAGAAGAGCTCCGCTGGATCCGGCCAGTACAGCATCCTGCTTCACACAATGTCCAGCCAGTTACCCTGGAGGGCAACAAAGAGGGCTTTGAAGCCAAAGACTTCCCTTCCTAGCCCTGATGCTAGGTTTGCTGTCTCTGGAACTAGAGCCTCTCTTTAGTCACCATGGCCAGTAGCCATCGATGGACCGCTCATCTATGAATCTGTCTGATTTCCTTTTAAAGCCCTCTGTGCTCACATGAAAGGGAATTTCACAATTTAATTATTTGTTGAGAAAGGAAGTATTTCCTTTTGTCCTGTGCCTGTTTCCTGTCAACTTCATTGGGTGCCCCCATAAGTTAAAGTATTATGGGAAAGGGAGAAAAGTGGAGTCTTTGCTTCCTCCTATCTGCTTTAAGAGTGAAACTTCAGGGACGGTGGGATTATTCAGTATATGTTCACATCCAAACTAGCTGTGGACAGTCTTGGAAATAAGAGTATAAACACGGCGGCACATGTGTTCTATCTCTTGTACTTGAGAAAAATCCCCCTTCCCAGACTCTAATCCTATTGCATTTACTAGTGAGTAAGTCCCATGGCATTTAGTGAAAGCACTTCTGAGTAAATGCTTATAGAATCAGGCTGCACATGGAAAAGATTCTTCTTTAAAATATGTTTGAAGTTGCCCTCTTCACACACATTGTTGTTTCAGATCCAAGAAACCCTCTTATCAGTGTAACATTTGAGAGTTTACACATCCCGAGCTAACATTTGTAGGAGGGCAGTTTCACAGGCTTCAGTAAACATACCACCAGTGAAAAGCAATGTGGGGTAGTGTAACTTGAGGAGCAGGGTTTGCAGCAGCTGCCAGTGACGTAAATGAATACAATTGCTTTGAATGTAATACTTGGGCAGGATGAAGGCAGCACAGTCTGAGACTTTTTCATTTGAAAAGTTTTAAGGCTGGAATATAGAGAGAGAATTGATGTCATGCTGATTCTAGAGAATAAGAATACTAAATTCAAAGGATAAATGATAGGTCAGAGTTCTTGGATCATTATAAGAGTATGTAACCCCCTGCTGATCACTGGGTCTTTTGTGTTTTACAATGTTCAATAGGTTATGGATTGGCCAAGCATTATTTATTTGTTTTGGATTCTGATTGTGTCAAGAAGTTAGAAAGACCTTCTGCTGCACCATGCATTGGAACGCAGCACCGTGCACTGTAATTGTTGCAGTTACCCACCACAATTACACTATTTTTTGTTGTAGCTTGCATGGAAAGTGCAGCTGTAAAACATACTCACATGCATCTTTAAAAACTTGTTCCTACGTGCGTAGATGTGCATTCTCATAAACATGTACATAGATGTTTAAAAATACATGTACAAGTATTGGGGGATGGGGTGGATAGGGTGTGGCTCACTGGAAGAGCATCTGCTTTTCAGGCAGAAGGTCCCAGGTTCAATCCTCCGACATCACCAATTAAAAAGATCAGATAATAGGTGAGATAAAAGACTTCTGCCTGAGACTCTAGAGAGCCATTGCTGCTAGTCCAATTCGACTGTAGTATAAGCTTTCGAGAACCACAGTTCTCTATATATCTAACCAGTTTCTCCATACCCTCCATGCATCTGATGAAGAGAACTGTGGTTCTCAAAAGCTTATGCTACAGTAAAGTTGGTTAGTCTTAAAAGTGCTACTGAACTCTTTTCTATTTTGCTACTACAGACTAACACAGTTAACTCCTCTGGATCTTGGACAGGACTGACCTTGATAGACCAATAGCCTTTGACTTAGTACAAGGCAGCTTCATGTGTTTCTACGTCAAAACTTTGCTGTTTTCCCAGCAAAGCATTTGGGTAGCTGGTTTATTGTGCTGTGAACTCCCTGTAGTTCTCAACCTGGACTAAAGTTCCAAGATAGTAGCTTAAAAACTAAAAATAATAGTTGTGCTGACTTAACCATCCGTGCCTACTGAGGCTCTTAAAAATATAATTAAATTCAGGGCTTTTTTTCAGTGGGATCTCCCAGGATCTGAGATCTGGCACCTTTGAAAAAAGATCATGTGACTGGTGGCCCCGCCCCCAGCGCCCAAAGACCCATGGGCTGTCTCCCCGGATGGAGCGTCAACCGAGCTGCCTGCTTCCCCAGCCTTTCACTTCCTCCCTCCCTCTTTCTTTCTTTGCTTCCTTCTTTCTTCCCGTGTTAGTCTGTAGTTGCAAAATAGTAAAGAGTCCAGTAACACCTTTAAAACTAACCAACTGTATTGAGGCATAAGCTTTTGAGAACCACATGCATAAGTAGGTGTCATCAAAATATTGATGGTACCCAATACCAATGCCTCAGACAATCTAATTAAAAAGTCTTTTAATCAAATGGATTCTGGTTGTAATTTGCTGCTCACTTGCAATTTGCTGCTCACAAAGTAGATTTCTGGCTCACAACACTGCACCGCTTAGAGGGAACATTGCATGCCAATTAAGGGGCAGGGAGGCGAGCAGGCTCGAATTGAGGGAGCGCTCTGGAGGGTGGCTGCGCCCTGCGCGATGACCTCACTTCCGGGAAGTGAGGTCACTCCTGGGAAGCAAGGTCACTTCCTGGAGGTGATGTCATTGTGTGTTTCCGGCGGCACACACACACTTTGCACGCACACATGTGATAATAGAGAGATCCACCACTTCTTTTCCCAGAAAAAAAGCCCTCATTAAATCAGTTAATTCAGATTCTGCAGCCTTTGAAATTAGTTCCATTTTTGCATGATGATGGTCAAACATGGTCTTCCCCCTCCCTTGTTTCTTTGTTTTTAAGCTTTAATTCTTCTGCCCATTCATTATTTCAGGCAGGAGTTCATTTACCTTGGTGTATGCCGGCTATCAACAGGCATTCCCGGAAGGTAAGGTTGTGTACGCATCCTAAAATGAAATACATCTCCTCCCCCCATTACTATTGTGCTGTGAGGATAGCTCAAACAAAATACAAATGTTATGCTTAACCAGGAGCTATGTATTTCAAAACTCTGTCTAGTAGATCAAGGACAAAGAAGGAACAAAGTGCTTATCTATGTTTGGCTTTGTCTTTGGGCCTTGCTCAGTCCTGCATCTCTGAGAAGAACCAGCAAAGGACACATAGGCATTAACCCTCCAACTCCCCTTTTTATCAGTTAAAATGAGTATCTCTTCTTTGTTGTTAGTACTACAGTGTCGTACGTACTGTCTGTTGCTGTATATATTATGCTGTTAGATATTTTCTGCATCATTTAAGATGCAATGTTTTGTTTCAACTTGGTTCCGATTTTTACTTGGTTTTAATTTCCTCATCCTAGTCCTATTACATTACTTTTTGGATGTCGCATTCTATTCACTGCATTGACTTATATGGTGTAATCCACCTTGAATCTCAGTGAGAAAGGCGGACTATAAATAATATAAATGAATAATTTTTTTTAAAGGACACGTCTCCCCTCCCCCCTTTAAAATGATAATGGCATGGAGGGAGAGTCAGTTTTGGTTATCGAAAGTAGACCGTTCTCCCTTTCCTGTATGGGCCAAGGCAAATTGAGGCTGTATGCTGTTGTACATTTACATTTTATAGACAGATGGAGATCCGTTTGAGCAGTATTTTTTCAGCAGCACACTTTGGTTGCGCAATCACAGTGCTGTGAATCTGCTGTAAAGACTACTGCTGCTTTAACAATTGCTTTAATCAGCTTTGGTGCACAGGCTAAAAGCACACCAAGGCTTAATGCTGTGGTGTTGCACTTAATGCTGTGGTGTTGTGTTATGGCAGGTTTCTGCATGTGGTGACCATTCATCCATTCCCCCCCCCCTTACAGGACAGAATATTTCTCTTTGTGAGACACCTATCCCATGCCCTGTTCTAAAATGCTGCCAAACATAATATATCCAGCTTTTCTAACCAGAGGACCACAAGCCTGAAGAGTTAGGGAAGCTGGTACACCCTTTGGATATCACCTAAAAATGGAGATGGCTTTCACTGCTATTCCATGCCGCAAAGCCTCTCTTGACTGTCCAGAAGGGCAACGGTTGCAGCCTTGCAAAGGCGGAGAGGCTGGCATCCACAGACATGGTTGTCCTGTTTACATCACAAACCACCTTTGTTGCACACGTGCAAGCAAACCAATAGACCATCTAGTCCAGCATCCTGTCTTACACGGTGGCCAGCCAGTTGCTATGAAGGGCCAACAACAGGACATAGAGGCTGAGGCCTTCTCTTGAAGTTGCCTCCTGGCACTGGTATTCAGAAGTTCACTGCCTCTGAATGTGGAGGTTCCCTTTAGTCTCCCTGGCTAATAGATCTATCCTCTATAAGTCTAAAGCCCTTTTAATAAGAACTTAATTGCCTCCACTTCCCTGTGGGCAGTGGCATCTCTGCCTGTGTAAGGCTACAACAGTCACCCTCTGGTAATCCAGAAGGCGGTGGGTGACAGATGTTCCTTTTCTTCCTTCCTTTCCCCTGTCAGAAAGCTAAGAGTGAGGGAAGGAAGGTCAGTTTTTTTAAAAAGAAAGAAGTATCTTTTTAATGGGGAAGAGAGCAAGAAAACTTGGTTGCCTTCAACAGTGGTAGGGTTCATCCTCTCCCCACCCCCTGGGAATGAAAGCAGTGTGAAAAGCAGCTACGACAGTTGTTGTGAGGCTGAAGGCTTACTTGGATATCATTTCTACTGTATTCAATGAGGCTTACGTCCATGTATGTGGGCATAGAGCAGAACTAAGTCTGAAGGATGTGGGTAGCAATATCCAGGGAAGAGTTAAAGAAAAGGACAAACTCTGAAGCAAAATAGCCAAGCTACCTTCTGTTTCATCTGTTTTGCCTCAGCGCCCCCCCCCCCTGTTTTATTTATCACAGTCTTCTTAACTATGGCTCTGTGTGGCCTGTGAATGCCAGCATCCTGAATTGTTCTCTGGTGCCTCCCTCACTGCAGTGCAGGCTGGGATACTAGCCAGGTCTCAGTGGGGGAAAGAACAAACGCAGTAAAGCCAGCACTTGTCAAGGCAAACAAGGAACTGAACGGTTGCGTACGGGCCAAGTCACAAACTTAACTATAGTAAAAATAAATCATGGTTTTGTGTTATGTCTGAACCAGCCCCGTTGAATCATTTCAAACTGGACAACTAGAGGCTGCTACAAGGAAGCTGTAGCTGCAAATTATATTTTGTGTGTAGAAGAAATTGCACCAGCTAGTGAAGCACCCTTGTTACCATTCTGTATTTTTACCAGTGAACATTAGCTACTTGATCTCACAGGTACATGCCCACATGAGACAGAAGGCTTTCTGTCGTAATGTTATTTTATTTATTATTATGTATGCAAATGATGCCTTGCCTGTGTTATTGGGTGATACAAGAGCCTGAAAAACTGACCTTTGACCACCTAAGTCTACTCACATTGCTATTCATCTCTGAAGGCCTGTGGAATGATGGAGTTGGTGCTTTGCACACAGTGGTCATCACCTGGTCCCAGAGCCTGGAGGGCATAATATGAAAAGAGAGCCAGTATTGCTACACAATAGTCACTGTATAGCCCTGCTTCAGGACATGTAGGATTCGCCAACCCTTTCAGCAGGATTCCTTTGATGTGAGATTGGTCCCATCTATGTGTTGCCAAAGCAGACCAAACGAGATGTGTTTGAACCCCCTGTTCAAGTTAGGTTCCCTCCCAAAGCAATCTCCCAGTTCCACCCTTGGAACCTTAGAAAGGAGAGATTGATAATGGAGGATTTTTTTAAATTCAGCACTGCTATTCTCTCAGTGAAATTCTGAGCAGAGGTACTGCAGTCTAAGCCCATTGAAATCAGTAGGCCTAGACTGGAGTAACTCTGCTTAGGATTTCACTGTCTGTAACTTTTAAAATTATTCTGAGTGAACAAACAGGTAGTTTACTTGCCATAAAATCTCAGAGATTTAAAGAACAAGATACGAGTGGTATTTAGCCATACCCAGCTGTGCATATAATATCTTATTGTTGCATTGTTTTGGCTGAAACCCTTTTTCACAACATGAACAGGACTTTTTGTTTCAGAAAATGGCTTAACTTTGCCCAAATATGCAGCAGATTTTTTAAAAAAATATATTGGTGTATTTTATCACTTAAGATGCTTATCTCTGAATTGAAGCATTATTGGAATCAAATGTCACATACTGTTCCATAATCCATACAACTAAATAGACAAACAAAAAATGGCATAAAATAATACTGTCTGTGTGGAATATATTTAACAAACGGGGGGCCCATAAGACCCCACAGATTCCCTTGCTGTTTTCTGGGGTCCCGACTGGGATGACCAGTCACTTGTGATGGAAAGCAGCATCAAGAGCAGAAGGTGTATCTGGCCTGCTTTCTACTCCAAGCCACCTCCAGCCAAGTTGCCACTGAGATCTCGTGACGTCGTATTGCACGATATCCTTCAAAGTTTATTGTTTGTACTGTGATGTCTGTGCTTGAACAGCTATTGCTTTTGCATTGAAGCAATAGTTCTACTGCCCCCCCTTTTTTGTGGGGGCGGGCTTTTATCAGCAGAGTTAGAGGCTCTCCCAGGTTTGTAGAAAAGTTTCTGTTCTTGATCTCATTGCAGGGATTTTTTTTGGTTTGTGCACTGAGACCAAGTTCAGAATTAAATGTATAATGTAAGTACACTTGTGATTTCATCCTTACTGTAGGTGACCGCCTTTAGGACACAGAAAATATGTGTCTTCTAGGTCACAGTTATTTAACATGTACTTTTATTCTTGATTAGAAAAGGCAAATGGTTTTTTGAAAAAGAATGTAATGGCTGTTAGAATATCTTTCTTATGCAGAATGTTAGAATTAATAATAGTAATGATGTTGCCTAGCATTTGGAGTGGTCACATGTCATATTATCTCAGTAATCTTGACAAGAACCCTGTGAGGTAGATCAAAATGATCTTCCTTGTCTACTTTTCCCCTTCATTACTGTTCCCTTGTGTGCCTTGTCTTTTTAGTTTGTAATCCTGAGGGGTGGAACCTGTGTCTCTTGGTTAGTTTGAGCTATCAAATTGCTATAACCTGTGGCAAAATGATCCCTTAGGCCCTTTTTACCAGGAAGAATGAAATTTTCATTGCTAGCAGTCTTAAGCTGCTAGACTTTTAACAGGAAGTTCGCCTCTCTCCCTCCTTTCCACTGACATGAGGAAGGAGCCAAAACTAGAACTCTCACTTGACTATGCAGGCTCTCTTTTTTCTTGGTAAGCATGCCATGAACCCAAAGTTTTGTTCATGCTTGCAGAGACTAAATAAGTCAAAAAAATTTGATGGGGGACACATGAGTTTATCTATAAGTATATAAACATTATGCAGATATAAACATCTTACGTGCAGTTGTCCAGAAAAATAGTACAACATCTGAGCATAGCAAAAATCAAGTAAGTTTAATCCTGCAATCCTTTTTCTGTAAAACTAAACTTATCTCTGGGTGAGAAAAGGCAAAGGCTGATCCACTGTCCGTGTGACCAGGCCAGAGCCCCTTCTCTCATTGGCTTCTTACTAAATTGCTTTATTGCCCCTTCCTCACTTTGGAATTCAGAAAGGGAGGGAGAGAGCCTAACTCTCTTTTGGCCAGGCTCAGCTTAACCCCTGAGCCTTCACAGACCATAAACTCAACATTCATAAAGCAAATAGAAAATTTCTTCACAGGTATTTGGGTGAAGTGTCATCACATAACCAATGTTGTTTTATCCTGCTTTTCCTCCAAGGAGACTCAGAGGCATACATTGTCCTCCATGTTATTCTTACAACAACTCTGTGAGGTGAATTAGGCTGAAGGAGTGATGGCTGAAAGACAGAGCCAAGTGAGAAACTGAACCCAGATCTCCCAGGCCAAGTTCTACACTGTAACCATCACACCACTCTGGCTCAGTATAAAGCAACTGAATGGCTGTAACAATTTGGGTCCAAAGGTCATTTTTATGGACTTCTGCCAGCAGAATGGCACAGTATAAGGGGAGAATTAAGATGTTGCAATGAATGTTTTGTTGTTGCAAAAATCACCCCCTTCTTTCATTGGCAGAAAACAGCCTTTGGGTCCAACACAATTGAGTGTATGAGAATGTGATAACATAGTATAAAGAAAAATACAAAGTAAGTGCTTTTTGTACATGGATTACCCACAAGTCTGTCCCCCCAAACTGAGGAATGCTTCTTTCCAAGGCAGGTGGGAAGGATCCCATGCAGGCTTGAAAGCTATGATTTATAAAATTCGGCACTACGCCTGTGACAGAATTCTTTGGGAGGGGAAACAGGGTTTTTTGCACATGTCCGAACCTTTTCAAGTTTCCAGCTGTCTAGTGGTTTTCTAGTGCCCACCACTAAATCTTATGCCAACTTCTGATTGTATCTGCTTGCTTTTTGCTAGGAGTGGCTTCTTTGTTTTCTTAATTGCTGCTGGAGAGAGAGGCTCAGTGGTACAGCACACGCTGTGCATGCAGAAATCAGTGTACAAATCCCCAGCTGCCTGGTCTCAAGTAACTGAACTAGGAAATGCTGTAGATAGCCCTTGGCTAGACTGACAAATGGTACATTTGAATATAGGGCAACAATTTGTATTAAGCCTCCTCTCTCATCGTCTGTCTCCCCTTTTGTGTAAGAACAAAATACAGCTTTACTGTAGAAGGAGGTAATCTAGGGCCAGGTCAAAACTGGCAATACTTCCTTGTACCTTTTTTGGTGCGAGGCTGCTTAAATTCCCGCCCACCCCACCCCCTTCACATACTTGTAGTAGGGTACGGCTGAGCACTGGCACAGATCTTCACCCTTCTTTAGCTGAGGTCAGCTAGCAGCCAGCAGACATTCCCTTTATTTTGGAAAGGTTTCATTTGGGCAAAGACGGGTCTCTTTTAACCAGATCCTGCCTTTCATCTGTTTTTGATGGCAAAATACCATATTTCCCAGTCGTTTGCAAACACTGACTGTCTGGCAGGATTTCCTGGATACACAGTAGTTCTGAGATTGTGAAAGGCTAACATTCTGAACTTCACAGATTAGTCTGGTTGTTTGTACTGCCTCCCCCCACCCCCCACTCCCATGGGAATTAATCAGCTTATCACTGGGGAAGGCAGACGTGTAGCCCCAGAATAAGTCATTTGGCTATTTTGTACCCTTAATTGGCATCTCAGCCCTTCAACTGGGCACCTAGCCCCATTTCTCAATAGAATTAGCTTCACAAGACAGTATGCTTAAGATCCTATACTTGGAAGTAAAACCTATGGAGTTCAACATGACTTATAAGGATGCCCCCTCCTTGGTACTGGATCCTCGTCTGTGTCAGCCAGAACGTTCCTCCTAAATGCATTCAGATATTAGAAATAAAAGACAAAAGTAGAGGGTGATTTCCCGCCCTAGAAAGTGTTTGGGAGCTCCTAGTCTGCGGTTCCTTCTGGTATATCTAGGTTGGAGACAGGGATTAGTTTTTCCAAAGAGCTGAAAGAGGTAAGACAGAGACAATTGTAGTCTCTGGTATACACCGTCATTCCACTCCTTTATTTATAGATGTTTGAGGCTTTTGTAGTCTTTCAAAAACCTGCACAAGTTGTTTTGACCAAAACCAAAAAAGTATATATACAAACCATAGAAATGATGCTTCTACTGTTTTACCTTAAATTTTCTTGCAACCCATTTTCTCTTCAGCACTAAGTATTCTTGATATATCTAGTTAATGACTATTTATTGGTTTGGCAGTACATAGTATATGTTGGACTTCCTTGATCATTCAGACTCTGTATTGTGGAAGGTTTAACCACAACAAAAGATCTGAAATGGGTGGTGGGGATGGCAATTCTTCTCGTTAGCAATGGTGTTGCTTTAACATGGAGTCAAATTGGTTATGGTGGCTAGAGTGTGGGGCATAGAAGAGGGGAAGTGACTGTTGCTTTTTTCCCCATTCAGAGGGCTTCAGAGAACAGTTTTAAAAAATTAATCATCCAGAAAACTTGGGATGTAGAGAGGATTTGGCTTCCAAACAAGAGATGTAGCGGTACCAAGACCTGTTTTGCATGATCTGTTCTATGAATGTTCTAAGTAAAACTTTTTATTGGAGAAAGGAATTCCTAAAGCCCATTGTGTTGACATTTGGAAACTCTGACTAGAATTGGGAGGGGGAAAGCATATTGTCATAGGAAAATCTGAGCAGTGTTATGCACATTTGCAGAAATGGCATAACAGAATCCTCCTGGAGTTCATTTTGTTGTCCTTTTTCTGATGGACTTGCATGGATCCACCAACTGTCACATACTCTGTGATGAGCCACGTTGTTGGTGAGTCCCCCCACCCTTGCAGTCTGGGGCAGGCAGCAAACAAAGAGGCTCATCCAAGCCCCTGGCAGACCGCAGTGTACAGCTGGCAGGGCTGCATTTAGTTTGATGGCTCACAAGTTGTGTGTGAACCTGCTCCAAGACGTTCTTTGCTGGAGTGACAAAGAATGTGTCTGGTGTGCGGGCGGCTCTGTAATGAAACGCACAGCAGAGTCCTGTCTTCTGTACCTCCCTAATTCCAGTTTGGCAACAGTGATCAAAACACTATAGTATCGGTTATAGTCTTTGAGACAGAGCTCAAACTCGGGAGAGAAGAGAGCGCACTAATGAAAACCACAAGCCCCATCCTCTGGCTCCCCTCTATTTTAATTTGTTCTTATAGTCAACATACCCCAGCTCTGTTCCCATAGGTTGCTGTATAAATTATTCATATAGAATATGTTTCATTACGGGGAAAGTACGGAGGCATTTCCTTGCAACTGTAATTCTTTGCCCACTGTTTATTCTCACTATGCTGTGGGAGGTGGGTCATCCCCCCACCCCCCGCTCCCAGACAGGGCTCACCCAACAGAGATTCTGCCAGGGAAGAAGTATCGAATGAGATATACAGTGGATGGCACAGGGTATCAGTGTGATACCCAGTGCATTTTCCCTTTCACTAAGGTTTGCTTGGCCAGTGGAATCTCCGCAGTAGTCTGTCGCCTCCCCATGCAGTGGCAAAATAATATTTGCAGGGGCCTGTCCTTGTTACCACTTCATGCCAAAATAGAATGTTCAGGAGTTTGTTCATTGCCCCATACTGAATCTCAGCAGAGCAAGGCGATCAGATACCTAAGCATTTCTTCTTTGCAAAAATGTCTATAGCTCCATTCTCATGCAGATCTTCCAGCTCTGATCACGGAAATCTGATCCTCTTGTGTGGTTCCTGATCCCCCCCCAACCCTCTCCTGTTCATTCACCTGCTGGAGGTCCAGAATGTGCATGGTTTAAAGCAGTTAGTGAGCTACTTTCCACTTGGCTAGGAGGTACCCTCAGTGAGTGTATGCAGTAGACGCTCAATTAGTAGAGACTGTTGGGTGGTGGTACTAATTGACAGGCAAGAATATATGACCAAACTAAAGGGTGAGCTGGCAGCACACCAGATGGCCTAAGAGAGATTCTGCCTGGGTTATAACTTGGGTGGATCTGGAAAACATCAACAAAATAATGCAGAGCTGGAGACCAGATTGACCAGTCACATAGCCTCAGTGGAACATCACTGGAGAGATCTTGGCTTGAATCCTTGGGGGCCCTTGAAAAGAGGTAGGAAGACCAAATTGTGCTGCTTGGAGCCTTCTGAAACAGTCGGTAAGGGATCTATTACAGTAGCTAAGGAATCTATCTCCTTCAGGGGATAGGCACCCCTGAAGGAGTGGTTCTGTGAGCTGCTATACTGAGATTATAGAATAAAGTAGTAGAGTAAGGACCCCCTGTGTTAGCACTAGGGCTTAACTCAGCACTGGTGCAGTAGCAATTAATATTGCTGGCATGTCACCAAGCTTTTAGAGAGACCAGCAGCAAAGCCCTAGGTTTTTGTGTGGCTTTGACCGGTGAAGTGGGATATGAGATAGGGCCAGCCATTTTTTTAAATATGGTGGCACCCCGAGTTCCTTGGAGTGTGACTAAATGCATATTTGAGTAGGAAAATTACGATTATAAAGGATGCTTTTGAAATAAATTGAAAATGTAACAATAACAGTGCTTTCTTTGGTATGTATTGTGCAAAACCAGTCTGGCAAAGAAATTCTGTAATGCTGTTCGGTTGGGTTGTACCGTTTTCTTCCATCTGCCCCCACATGTTCTGCTACCACGTGCCTCCTGCTAATGCAGCATGCTTGTCTTGTGTCAGTGGAAAGTGCCTTGTATTGAGGTAACATGTAGGCACTGTCAGAACAAAATGGTTGCGTCCAACACATGATACAGTATGTGCACTTACTTTTTCCTCTTTACCATAATGCTATATATAATGATGTCATTCAATTCCCTTTTCCCCCCTCTTGCTCTTTCTCTCAGAAATTGGGATTTGATCCAAAATCTAAAGGTTAAGTTATCAATAGAACTCAAAGAATGTTTTGTTTCCCGTTGTGCAAGTCCACAGCATATACTAACAATGAAATCAGTCAATTACTTGGGAGATCTTAGTGGAGCATTCTTAAAGAGTTCCCTCCAGACATTGTTGAAACTGATTCAGGAAAAAGAGCAATTCTTTTCAGAAATGAAATAATTTTAATTAGTAATTCATGTAGGATAAGTGATGTTAAAGCAGTTCAGTAATGTGCCAGCTTTGGGATAAAGCAGTTGTAATGACTATTTGGTGAGAAGATTGGGTTTGTGACACAATCCATTAATTAAGCACGATGACTTTGCTTTGTCTCTTGTTTCAAAGGCCCTAAAAAGTCATAGTATCTGCAGAAACCATATGGATTGTATAAGGCATTATCGCAGGCTGAGATGCTGTAATGTGAACTGTGTGGCAGAGGATCTCTCCTTTGGTAGAAGAAGCTGGATAAAGACTGTGGACTACTCTGTGTTACGAAAAAAACCAAATGATGGCAGTTTTATGCTGAGTGGAAAGTGCTTGTTTTAGTTCTGGTTTCATGAAGTAAAAAAAAATTAGACTTTTAGCCAGAGTGCTAATGGGTTATACGTCTAGTCTTACTCGTGCTGTGTATATTTAAATACTTAAATAAATTGGGCAGGCAAAAGTCAACCCAGCATAATTTTTTAAAAATGTTAGCTGCCAATTCTCCTTAGTACTGTATATTTTTCCAGTTTGTAAGTAACTGTCACTGCAGTCATTAGAGCCTGTTCCTAGGAGTAAGTCCTGAGTAGGCCTGCTTAGTAGGCCTGCTTCCTCAGCAGAAATTGCAATCCACTTCAAACATTTTCAGATGTATGTGCTAAGGTGTCTTGCATGTAAACCCACTAGTGAATTTAAACCACTATAAGGTTTTATAACCTTTCAAGCTGGTTTGAATTAAACAGATTGTCTGGATTCATTTCAGTCCTGTTTCAGGGCTGTTTTTTGGACCAGAATATTTTGGTAATACTGATTGATGATCTACTCCAAGAGAGTGGCTGGGGAAGTGCATCCTTATTGATTCTTCTTAACTCATCATGGGATCCTTCTTCTTAGGCTTCCTGAACTGGAGGGCACCATTCTCTGGTGATTTGCTACTAGACATGGGCACGAACCACAAAAAAAACTGAACCACGTGGTTCATGGATTTCAACGAACCAGGAACCACGAATTCCCATGAACTGGGGCAAGTTCCTGAACCTGTTCGTGGTTCGTGGGGTTTAAATGCCCCTTTCTGGCTGCTTAGCAGCAGGGAAAGGGGCATTTGATCGTTTAAAGGGCCCTTTCCTGCCCCTTGCAAGCGGTGGGGTGGGGGTGGGGGGCTGCGGTTGGGATTTGTGAGGTTTGGGCGTTTAAAGGGCCCTGCTGCTTGCAAGCAGCAGGTCCCTTTAAACTATCAGCTGGCAGGCGTGGAGGGGGGAATCCCCCCCTGTTGCCTGCCAGCTGTTAGTTTAAAGGGCCATTTAAAGTTTAAATGGCCGTTTTCTCAGGGCTGGTTTGTGGGTTTTTTTGGTTCGTATTCAGGTTCGTGCCCATCTCTATTTGCTACTACTTGGCTGAATGAAGAAGGAACATCAATTGGTGCAAAAGAAAGAATTCTTTAATTATAAAGTAATCCCTACGCATTTTACATCAACTTTATTAAGGGTCTTCAGAATTCTTTTTAATGTCTATCCCGTATGTGCACTTATTGCAAAGCAGCTGGATGTTTCCAGAAGGTGGGACTAGTGTTGAACCCTATGGCATTTTTGCTATAGGATCCTCTGGGCTGCTTAACCTTTGCATGAAGCCTCTGAGAGCAATTGTTCAGAGATTTGATGTATGGTGCCAGCAGTATGTCGGCGATGACAAGCTCTGTTTGTCCTTGCTAACTGATTGGGTGTGTGTAAATCCTAAACAGATACTTGGAGAAGGTAATGGATGAAGGCCATAAACTGAGGCTCAGGCCAGACAAAACTGTTAGTCAGTGGTACAGCCAGTCATGAACTAAGGAGTCAGCCTGTTCTAGAGGTGGTAGTTCCCTTCATGAAACACTCGGTATGTACTGTGGCATCTAGGCTTGATAGAGTTGTTGGGTCAAGTTTCCTCTCTATTAAATGGTACCCTTTTGTGAACTTTGGGTGGTTCGGTAGCTGCAATAGTTCCTTAAGAATCAGAATTTGGCCACTGTCATTTATGGAGGTGGAAAGTGCTGCAAGTTGTAGCCAACTTATGGTAACCCCTGCTGGGGTTTTCAAGACCAGAGGTGGTTTGCCATTACTTGTCTCTGTATAGCAATGTTGATCTTCCTTAAAGGTTTCCCATCCAATTACTAACCAGGGCCAACCCTCTTAGCTTCTGAGATCTGATCAGATCAGGCTTGCCTGGGCTATCCAGATCAGGTCATTGTCACCCATACTCTGATCACATTCAGATTCGATTGCTGCGATATGCTTTATGTTTGCACACTATTAGAAGTCTTATTTGCTGGGTGGAAGAAGGCTGATGTCTTACTATACACATGTCTGAAACTTCTCATGTTTTAATAATAGCCAATTGTTTATGTACTTGGGAATTATATTTGGGTGGAAAGGCAGCATACACATGTTTTTAAAATAATAAATATTTTTTAATTTTACATTCTCAAAATATTAATTTATATCAAAGCAGCGATACTGCTTTGAGTACTAAAAGTTGAACTTCCAAGACCAGTGTTCAAATCTATGCTCAGCCATACATTTCTCCGAGATTCCTTGGGCTAGTCACAGTCTCCGTCTAATTTAAGGTCAGAGCGTTAGTTGGAATAAAGAGAAAATTATATAACCTTTGTATATACTGCCCTGAGCTCTTTGGAGGAAAGTCATGATATAAATGCGTCAAATATACGAAGACAATAAAGTAGTTACCCTTTCATGGTTCATATTCACAGCTGCAATAAGGCACTGTGGGTGGCTTGTGTCAATATCTTGCAACAACTGATGGGGACCAAGTCTCAGACAGTGAGAAAAGCAGCTGCTAAACCTTATTATTTGCTAACTTTAGCCTGCTATTTATTTCCTGGTACTGACAGTTAGGGTTGCAAGCAAAAACTTCTCAAAATAAGACATGCCGTGGCATTTTGGCATCTTTCATATTGAGTGCCATGAAACTGTCATGTTCAGCAGTGGGTTGCGTATTCTTTGGAATCAGTGTGTGTTCAAAGTGGGGAACAAGTTTTTTAAAATAAGGAGTATCTGTTGAAACCACACCATGATTCATACCCGAAAGAATACACCCACCCTCTGAAACGTGCTCCCAGGATAACAAAGGAAAATATTACTTCAAATCAAAGTAAGATCACTGGATTGGTAATGGTCTATAAAATCTAAGACTCAATTCAGAGAGTTGCCTTCAGGCAGCCTGTTGAACTTCAGATCCTGCTAGTGGAGTCACTTTCCTTCAGTGGAGGACCCTTTCGCGTCCGAGGAAGGTTCCTCTTGCCAGAAGAAAGCACCTCCATTGGTGGGATAGATCAGGCAATAGGCTTAGGACGGTGCAACTAGATTTAGGATGGTACTGTTAATGTGCTCATCTGATAACTATCGTCATAAGAGCTAGTTTACAAAATATATTTTAAAAGAATATAATACACTGTTGACTCTGGCAGGATTAAGATGATGACGACCATAAAGGATATGCAGACCAGAGTCTGTGGATTTAAACAGACAGGTGGAGGATATAAAATGTCCTGTAAATGCTGGGGAAGCAGGGACAGTTCTGAAGATTAATTTGATCTGGTTGTGGGGAGTGTTCAGAGCTAACATGGAGAGCGCGCGCGCGCACACACACACATGCTGTCCCACTAGTTTCCGCAGCTGTCAAAAGAATATAATTGGGAAATTAGCTCGGAACAGCCTCTCTGACCAGATCAAATGAAATGCAGGATCTTCCTTGATTTGTTTCTGTTCCCAGCTATTTTTTTAACACCAATAGCGTTCTTTTCCATAACAAGTCACCCTAACCCTTTGCCTTTGTAGTAAAAACCAGTTCAGCCATGTCAGTCTGCAGTAGAACAGCAGGATTTGAGTCCAGTGGCACCTTAGAGACCAACTAGATTTTCAGGGTATGAGCTACCTGAAGAAGTGGTATCTGAAGACAGAACCTTTGCCTCTTGAAATCTTATATCTTGAAAATCTTGTTGGTCTCTAAGGTGCCACTTGACTCAAATCCTACTATAGTACTATAGTAAAAAAACAGTAACCCCATTTTCTCTCTGTTATAGTGCTCCTATGTCCAGGAGTTTGACATTTTAAAATATGGCAATAAATAACTTTATCACATGATAAAAACCCTTTCAACAGCTTATTTCTGCGGGTGTTTTACAACTGCTTTTAAAAACTATATTTAGAACTCTGTCACTTGTAAAGTTGCGTGGAACTGGTTTCTCTTACTCTCAAAAGCCTTGTGGTAGGTTGGGTGAAGGAGGCCCAGCTCCCAGGTGATCACCGATAGAACAGGAGAGTCTGCAGTTTGCTGTGGCTGAAGATTATTTGCAGGGGGTGTGGGGCTAGAGATACTTACACAAGTCTTTGCAGTTTAATTTCACAATCAAATTCAATCTGCCTGTTCACTGGAATAATACTTCAGTAAAGATTTAACTGTGTGGCCAATTCCCTCAGTGTTCTCAATGTTTCCGTTGCTACAAAAAGCTGACTTGCAGTATCACTGAATTTGATGCAGATTGTTTTATTGACACACAGATGACTCTAAGATTACTTTTAGACACTACACAATAACCGTAGGAAAAGTGTATTTTTCCTGTACAGGATCTAATGGGGGAGGCTGTGTTGCACAGCTTAGTGTTTTTTCCCTTGATCCAAATTGCTGCATGCTCTTGGATGCTTTTTTAAAGTTGCCATTTCACATCGTGAATGTCCATAGTCATTTCCCAGCTTCATGTGTGGGTTACCCTTAGCGTAGGCATTTTTGAGCAGGTAGGCTGTTTAGTATTTTTGTGGTTACTAATTTTTCTGGACTGCTTCTTTGGAAAACTCTTCTACATTCATATTTGATATAATCTTTCCTGGTTTTTTTTTCTCCTTGATATAGTGAATTGAAAAGAAAATGTTCATTCAGCATCAGGCTGACATCAGAGCCTTCTTTTTGTAATCCTGAAAGACAGAAGGCTCTAATTAAAAAATCACTGTTAAAAGCATTAACTGCAGCCACAGCAAGCACTTGTTGACACTGCTGTAAATGAGTCAAGTGAGTAAGCCGCTTTTCTGAGTCTCTGTGGCGCTGCGTGTCATTTTTAAAAGGCAGGACTTTATTTTGTCAGGATTGTCCCAATTATCCATTTGGTAGATGAGAACTGATCTTATCCATTGGCGATTGAGATTTGGGCCCAGAAAATTGAGGCTCAAATCCCACCTTGCCCATAGACATACTGTGTGGGTGGCCTTGGGCAACTTTCCATCTCTTAGGCCGTATCTGCACGACAGGTTTAAACTGGTTTTAACAGGTCTCTCTTCTCCCCAGAGAATTTTGAGAACTGTTCTGTGAGGAAGGGGAGTGAAGACTGTCTTTCAGAGAATTCTCTTGCCAAGCTACGAATCTCAAGAAATTCTGAGGAAAGCCTTGATGTTTAAACCGGAATCAAATTGGTGCAAGTTTCAATATCCGTAATTTCAGTTCCTCCATGTAAAATGCAAATAGAAACCATCAGCTTCTCTGGGATGCTGTAATACTGAAATGTATGGTGGGGGGGATGGGAATAGACAAAGTGCACACTAAAAATGCCTAAGGACTATTACCAGTTACAGCAAAGCTGTAAATGCAAAATAGTTTGTCTTTTGCTGAGATACTGGAGGGGGCAGTTCATACATTTACCTTGCTAGGGAGACACATATGCATGCAGATGCACTGTCAGAGATTAGCTGGTGAGGTAAGTGAGTTTGAATGCCTTTCAGTCAAGGGAGTGGTCACACAGGCTGGAGGGCATGCTATCCAGTGCAGGCTGGTGCTTGCTTAGCAAAACTGACATCAGCAGCAAGCAAGGCAAGACCAGTCCCCTCCTTATGGACTCTGCCTTGCATCACAATCGTAGATAAGGAAGTCTTCTGTGAGCTCCCTCAAAGGGGTCAGACTCCTCATAAAAATCCAAGATGCAGCATCTAACTGTGTTTGACAAACTATACGCCATGAAGATTTGGAGAGGCTGAGTGACAATGAGATGTGTATAGTTCTTTGCATCCACGTGAACTCTTGGAGGTCATGAAATAAGCATTTTCATATACAGATATGCATCTAACCCTGCAGTTCCTCCAACAGAACGGCAACAAGAGAGAGGGTGGCAATTTCTACCAGTTGCTGCCTCTCACTGTAGACCCACCCCCCTTTGCCCCCTGAGATATTCCTGAGATGCAGGAGAAAGTCCTGCTCTGTGAAGTCTGTGGATGGTTGGATAGATGCCGCTGTTAAGTTCCAGGTGAGGCCACTCCACAAAATCTTGCCTCTCCTCTCCTTGCTCATTTTCCACATTCACTGCTAGACTGTGAACCCCTTGCACACAAGGGTCTGATCAGGGCTTTTTTTCAGCTGGAACACAGTGGAACGAAGTTCCGGAACCTCTTGAAAATGGTCACATGGCTGGTGGCCCTGCCCCCTGATCTCCAGGCAGAGGGGAGTTTAGATTGCCCTCCGCGCCACTCGGCAGTGCAGAGGGCAATCTAAACTCCCCTCTGTCTGGAGATCAGGGGGTAGGGCCACCAGCCATGTGACCATTTTCTCCAAGGGCAACCCACTGAGTTCCACCACCTCTTTTCCCAGGAAAAAAAGCCCTGGGTCTGATACAGTGAGGCCATCAAATTGCTTTCTTGGGGCCTTGAGGATTGTTCCTAAGGGTTTGCTTTTAATCAGGGTGGTGGAACTCAGTGGGTTGCCCTCGACAAAGGGGAGTTTAGATTGCCCACTGCACCACTTGGCGGCACCGAGGGCAATCTAAACTCCCCTCTGTCTGGAGATCAGGGGGCGGGGCCACCAGCCATGTGACCATTTTCAAGAGGTTCTGGAACTCGGTTCCCCCGCATTCCAGCTAAAATAAAGCCCTGCTTTTAATTATACTCTGCCTCTCGTAGTAAGGAAGAAAGAGCAACTTTGGGCAGACGCTGTTTCTGAGGGGGAGGACAGGGGAAAACAAGCAAGCTAGCGTTCTATCTGTTGTGGAGAACAAAAAGTTGGGCAATGATTTGGCTGTGCTTACAGGGATGTAAACAGATTTCCCAATGTTTAATAATGGCTCTGTATAGTTGGAAGGGGATGACTGGGTATTCTGTAGGACAATGTAAGCTGTCACCCTGTGAAGAGCAGTAAATGAGTGAGAACATGTGAGTTGTTTTTGATGACTCATCAACTTCCCACTTGCTCTAAAGCAAGCTTACTTTTGATGTGGCTCAGGCACAAAATCCGGCCCCAGGACACAAAGCCCTGGTAAAGGAACTCATGTGAGAAGTTGCTCTGGTAGCTAACTCGTACATTTATAATATCCGGTTAAGCAAAATAACAGGACTGTAAATCTCTCTGTTTCAGGTGACTTAGCAAGTTTTGCTTCTGGTTTAATGAGGTGTAGTAAATTTAAAGTCAGGAAATAGAAATTGGTATGATTAGGTGTATCGTTACAGGTAGCAATAGCTGGAGGAGGAAGAAGACAAGACTTTGCATGCATTGCCTGCTAATAATAATTTTTTAAAAAGATTCTTTCTCTTTCCCGCTCTTGGCTAGGGTGCTGTGGAAGTGAGGGATTAGAACCTAGTCACTCTTTATAAATATGATATGTGTCATGACTTCAAAATGCCAAAAGACATATGACCTTTTCAAGTGGGAAGCAAATATTCCAAAAGCAAACTTAGCCCAGCAGGGGAATTTAGAAATGGGTCTCCGACATTCAGGATCGCCTGGATCCTGATTCTGATTTTAGTCTTGCAAAGCAGTCCAGCCACAAATTCCTTCTTTGTTGCTTGCCTTGTGCTGTCCCAGTACCTGCCTTTTCCTTCCATACCAAGGATAATAGCAGATTGGATAGGTGACTCTGTTGGGAAAATGCTGTGATCTGAACCCCTTCCCTGAGGCCCACTCACCTAAAATACAATTAAAGACTTTGTGAAAGCTAATCACATCTTGTTGGGTTGCACTTCAATTATTAAACCCCCACCACCACCGCACGCATATGTTTACTATAGTCCTTTTCACATGTTACAATGAATGCAAATACATCCTACACGTACATCTGTTTCTAATAAAGAGCCAACACATGCTCAGTTTGCAATTGAAACCAGGGACCAGTACCTGGATAAATGTGACACTTGTATCCCATGTTGATCTGTACATGTGTTGCGTGTAACATAAGTAGAGTTACCAGCCCCCCCCCTCCCCGGCACGGGTAGGAGATCCCCCATTCCCAGCCTCTGCCCCCTGCCATGTCTCACCTGGCTGCCAGGGAAGAGAAAGGAGTGGAAAGAGGCCTAGGACCCCTGTAGTGTGCTCCAAAGCTCTTCCATGTCACGAATGACATCATTCCTGGAGTGACATGAAAGCAACAGGTTGCACACAGGGTTGATTTGGTAAAAATCAGCCCCAAACACAAGATTGGGGGCTGATTTTGACCAAATCAGCCCCATATGTGCCCTGTCGCTTCTGCAAGGTGAATCCCCTGTCTCTCCTCCCCGCCCCGATTTCCTTGTCACCTGATTTCGAGCCTGGAGGACCTGGTAACCCTGAACATAAGAATTGCCGAAGACATGTATTTTTAAAAAATCAAGCATACACTGTATGTGGATTGGATATGCAGTCACTGAAACTTGTGAACAGGGATTGGGTTGTTTGCTTTTGAAGACTGACCTCTGATGATCCAAGTCTCTGACCACTGTGCTTTCTTAAATGATGGAGACATGACCTGATCTCAGCTGAAGTTAAGCCTTCATTTATTTATGCACTTCATTTTATACCCTATTTTGCTCCCCAGTCCTGAAGTGCAAGTGACTTAAATGATTTTCCTCGCCCCCATTTTACTATCACAATAATTCTATCAGATTACTTAGGCTGAGAGGGTGTGACTGGCCCAAGGTCACCCTGCGAGGTTCCATGGCACAGCAGAGATTAGAACCTGGGTCTCCCTGATCATAGCTTGACACGTATTGCTATACCACAATTTAATTTAACATATTGGACTTTTTGCCTGTTCTCCCTGCAAGTTGGCTCAGGGCAGGTCACAACATAATAATAAGGCGTTAAGTTAAAAAGATAACAATACACAATAATAGAGTAAAATAGCATAATCACAGTACAAAAGTTAAAACCTGCAGTATCAAAGACTGTCTTTAGGATGTTTCCAATACTCTTTCCAGTATTTATGAGCTGGATGATAAGGTGCTGGAGTAAATGCTGTACATTTACAAACTGAAGGCAGTTTTGGCCAATATATGGATTTAAGTTTAAAGCTAACTATCTAAAACGCTTGCCGAATGTTATAAAAAGACGACAACATTGATCCTGACTATGTGAAAAATGTATAGATGGGCAATAAAAACAGTTGCTTTGTATCAAAGTATAAAAATGATTCACCTTGCATTTTCATACTTGCCACAGTTGTGTTAGCCTATAAAAAGTGTAGATCTTTTTTTTCCAATGAGAGCTGGAATGCATGGACTAATTATAAACCGGTCCTAGGATTTAAAAATAAGTAGGTTTCCACACCTTATGAAGTTGAGCACTGTGAGCTAACTGCTGCTTTTCCTTGAATTCCTTCAACTTGAGAACATCAATATGAATGCCAGTGTGCAGCCCTCCTGCCAAGCAGACTCTGCCTCCATGCTCCTTAGTGAAGTGCCGATGCTTTCCTCTTTCACCAGGATGCTACTAGAAGGGCAATCCAGGGCTCTCAAAGCTTAAGGCAGTTTGAACATTGAATGTTTACACAGAACATTCTTGTGTCTCGTCTTTTTTAAATGCAGCTGTAGAGTTTCAGATCTGTTCTCTCCTCATCATTTAATCAGTTTTTCAAGCATTGCATAGTTCTTATTGCCCTACTTCTTGGTTCTGTTTGTTTTTAGTCTTTCATAAAATCAGATAACTTCTTCAATATTGCTCATACTGGTTACACTGACAGGGTTTCTGGCTGCTGGAAGCAAAGGAGGTGTCTACATACAATTATAGTAACCAGGGCTTTTTTTCAGCTGGAACGCAGTGGAACAGAGTTCCGGCACCTCTTGAAAATGGTCATATGGCTGGTGGCCTCACCCCTTGATCTCCAGACAGAGGGGAGTTTAGATTGCCCTCCGTGCCACTGGCAATCTGTACTCCCCTCTGTCTGGAGATCAGGGGCGGGGCCACTGGCCATGTGACCATTTTTGCCGAGAGCGATTTAAACTTTAAAAAACTCCCCCCTTGTTCCAGCTGACCCAAAGTGACACCATTGTGCGGTTCTGGGAGCATGCACGCACTTTGCACGCGCACATGTGGCACCAGAGGCACCACCTCCCACCGGGAGTTGCCCCCTGTGCTGGCAACCCACTGAGTTCCACCACCTCTTTTCCCAGAGAAAAAGCCCTGATAGTAACCAAATAATGACACTAGCCCTTTTCAGGTGTTATGTGTAGTGTCAATTCAACTGCATGTAACCAGAGTCACGATCCTTCCAATACATGTGGTTGCTATTTTGTCTGTAATGGGCATATTTCTGCTTCAGTGCATGCTACACATGGTGCACATCAGGAAGATGGCAGGCAGCATGTGCTCCTGATATGTGCTGTAGCATCTAAGAAGGGGTTTTAATCTCAGGAGAAGCATGTGAGAAGTCTTCCACCCAGATCAATCAATGCAGGTCGAGGTTTCAGTTCACCTGAAGCACAGTTCTTTTGGGTGAAAGCCCATTGAGGTGTTTCGCTGTGAGTCATAATGAAATGATGAGAGATCAAGGGACATGCATGTGAGATTTCAAGCAATGCTGCTTGTGTGGGTGAATATGAATAATTTGGTTTTAACATTCACTTCTAATGTGAATGGAATATATAAATGCAAGTAAAATATTTCGGGGAAGAGAGCCAAACATTATATGAATATCTGGAAATGCGCCCCAGAGTTTGATTTCCCCCCTCCCTTCCTCCTGTACCATCCTTTTATATATGGAGTCAGCCAGAGACTTTCTCCTGGTTGCTTCTTCGTGTTTGTGGATGGCTTGGTACAGCAGGGCTCACTTTTTAAATCCCGTCAGGGCAGGATTTCTCCGGTGGGTATGTTCTATGTTACATGAAAGGGATGTAGAGAATTGGCTGGCAAAACAAAGGGCAGGAGGTGAAGTGGGCTTTGCAGGACTGCAGCTCCTTTCATTCTAATTTGGTGAGCAAGAAAGCAAATGCTAGAGCAGGGCGTGTTTGTGACAAATGTGTTTCCCAAAAGGGTAGATGTCATTTGGCACGATGGCATTTCTAGGATGCCAATGCCAGGAGTGAAAGGAAGGCATTGCTGATAACAATGGTAGCTTTTAAGTGGCAGCGGTTTTAAAATAAACAATGGCATTTGTCCCATATGTCGTCTCTTATAGTATCTATGACTTTGTCTTGAGACAAGAGTTAAGATCCACTAAAAAGTTTTGGTTTCATTTGGGATCCCAAATTCACTTGGGATGGGGGTAGGGTGGGAAACTGAATTAAAAACGCATAGGAAGACATAGCGTTGGATCCATCCAACTTCTCTGCTGGTGAAAAAGGAAGGAAAGGTTCTCTTTGATCACAAAAAGGCTATGCTGGGACTTGTGTGTACAAAAGCCATAGGGAATGGGAGCTGTAGTAATGTGCAGAAGTGGGTGAGCGGGAGAGGAAAAGGTGGATGGATCCAACCATTGCATTAGAAATCACTTTTCTGATGTAATTTCAATGACTCGCAAATTGTAATGAAGGGCATGCACGTGTTTTGTCTCACTAACGTTCTTAAAATGCAGTTTATTCTGAAGCTATAGAGAAGTTATCTCAAAAGTTGCAGATGTGGCTAAGCATTAATCTGTCTAAAGGACGACTTTGTACTGACAAATATGGCAATGAAACACGGCCAGCCATAGAGAAGGGGTTGGTTTCTGCACATCATGGGGGTACTCGTGTTATACAGAAAAAAATCCCTCCCTTAAAACAAAAAGAGATGTGGAGAACCCCTGATGGGAGAACTGTATGCTCATTGTGGCCAAGGAACCCTAGTAGCATTGAGGCTGAAGGAAAGCAAGTTTCTCTTATCTGTAATCTAATGATTTAGGGAGAGGTAAATTAGGATTGGATCATGCCTTCCCACTATTCTTTTCTAGAATAATTGGAGCAGTAGATTTTGCACTTTGGATGCTCTTTGAGGGATGATTTACTTTGTTTGTTTGTTTGACAGCATTATATCCTGCCTTTCTGCTCTCACAAGGGCCACCAAAGCAGCTAGCAATTTTAAAATATACATAAATATTTTTAAACAATTAAAATAAACAAAACAATAACAGCAACATATCATTAAAGTTAAATTTGGACTGAAATTGAAAGTGCTTTCCTTCTAATTCCTCCCTTTTCCCAAAAAAGGCAGACCTCTGAAAGTTTAAAGGACCCATGGGATAAAGCAAGTGGGTTTATATATTTATCCCTCAATCCCCCCTCTCATGATTATTTGTGAGTCCCCAGATGTGTTAATCTAATTATCACATATCCTTTACGTAGTATTGCAAGTCCTCAAGTGATGTCTGGAAATCTTTTTTTCCCCCAAGAATTTTTTATTTTATTAATAGAATTAAAAGCCCAGTAAAAAGGGCAAGAAAATAAAGGAAAGAAGTAGTGAAAAGAGAGTACAAAAAATAAAAGAGACAAATTGGAAATAACAAATAATCCATAATACATGTTTCATTTTCCATTTTTCTCTACAACATCTATCATATTTTAACGAACATTATACATTTAATATCTCCAAAATTTTCCTTTTCCAATACTGCCCCCCTTCTATTTATTTTTCCCAAATTTATCTTCTTAAAAATCAAAACCACAAACCATCGGTTCATTTTTCCTTGTCTCACGCAGAAAGTCAATAAGGGGTTTCCAGTTAACCAAAAAAATAGACCATGTTTGATCAGAGCTATAAGCTTAGCCATCTCCACTAACTCCATCATTTTCATAAACCAGTCCTTGATTGAAGGCAATTCTGTACTTTTTCATTTTTGCGCATATAAAAGCCTAGCTGCCATGGGGTCATATATAGAAATAAAATACCATGTCAATTTTCCAACTGTTTGTCCATTAATTCCAGTAAAAAGACTTCTGGTTTAAATAGTATAGTAATCTTAAATATTTTTTGCATTGTCATGTGAATTCGTGACCACATTTTTTTAGCTTTACAGCAAGTCCACCAAAGATGATAAAATGTTCCCTCATGTTGCTCACATTTCCAACATTTATTTGACATATCTTTACTCATTTTTGCTAATTTGTCAGGAGACATATACCACCAAAGTAAATTTGAGCCCCTTTACCCACATATTCTCCCACTGGTCTATCAGTACATTATACCCCAAAATTTTAGCCCATTTTACCATTCAGTCTTTCACAGATTCTTCTTCCATTTCAAATTTCAGTAACAGTTTATACATTTTGGAAATAACATGTTCATCATTTGTACAAAGCTCTTTTTCAGACTCAGTCTTTTCATTATCAAAGCCCCATAGTTTTTTATCTGATTTGAACCTCTCATGATTATTTGTGGGTCCCCAGATATGTTAATTTAATTATCACGTACCCTTTATGTAGTATTGACAATCCCCAAGTGATGTCTGGAGATCTCATGGAATTAGAATTGATCTCCAGATGACAGAGATCAGCTCCCCTGGAGAAAATGGCTGCTTAGAAGGGTGAACTTTATGGCATTATACTCGTGCTGAGGTCCGTCCCCTCCTCAAAACCTGACCTTCCTAGGCTTCTATTAAGTATTGTGATTAACAGCTCATAACAGCAACTTTATTGAAGACTGGAAACACACAGACAGGAGCCAGGCACAACAGGAGCCAATTTATACATAAGAAAACCACACCCCTTTTTAGCAACAACCAATACAAAACTAGTTAGAATCCTTTGTTTGCATAAACCATATACACAGTAACTTATTTCCAGTATGGTGATTGGTCTTTATTATACAGATCTGATTGGCCGCTGCCAGCACGAAACAACCATAGTAACGAAGGCTTCAGGAGCCTTAGCTCAGCCTGAAGCTATGCCAATACATAACAGTTCCACCCCCAGATTTTCAGGAATTTCCAATCCTGGAAGTTGGCAACTACCTTTATGCCAGACGTTTATTATTTTTTTAAAGCATAGGATAATTTTGTGATGCTGTTACACATGAAAGAACTGAAAGGTGGTGGGTTGTTTACGTGCTTGGTATTCAAGGGATAAAAGAACCCAAATGGAAACTCATCTCATGGCTAACTGTGCTTCAGCATCTTTCGCTGGGGTGAATCCAATGGTGTGTCTCCATGGACTTCTAACCACAGAATGTGTCTTTTGTGGCTCCACCCTCTCCTTGTGCCTGCAGAAATGCTCTGGTGAATCCACCCCTTTATCTCTTGGAACCTCCACTTAGTTTCCGTTATGTCAGCCATTAGCCATAATGATAAAAGTAATTATGGGAAAAGGCACCAACAAGGAAGCTAAAGCCGAAAGCTGTCCATTGAACAGAAGCCAAAGGAAGCCATCTAAAAATGTATCAGGTATCCAAGAGCAACGATGTGGGTGTCAAAATATTTTTATTGTTATTACTCAGCAGCCAGAGAAGTTGGGGGTAAATCTCTTGTTTATCATTTCCAAGCCAGTAAATTCCTGTTGAAGCAGAACTGACCAGTGAAACTTCCCGTTTTCCTAATAATAGAGGAACCTACTTCTTACGTTTTCATGGCTGGAATCTCAAAAAAAATATAGTTTCTTTCTTTCTTCCTTCTCACAAATACTGTGATTTGGATCCAAGCTCCTACGAACAGGGTGTTTCACATAATTTTTAGGATCTCCCTATAGCTACCTCCTCTCCTGCCCATACAGCCAAGTATGGCCAAGCCTACAGGGACTTTTCCTGGCGGTCATAATGGCCAGTTTGCCTCTGGATCCCTATTTTCCAGTGCTATTGCTTTCTACGGGGTAGTTACCAGTTTTAAGATAATCTGTCAGTGGCATCATATGATGGGGTCTATCTTGTCCCTGTACTTTCGATACTACTTAAAATCTTGCAACTCGTGTACAAAAAACAACACTGTCCTGAGTTAGAAGAATCTCTCTTTTTTCTGATTCGGAATGTTGCCAGATAGATAGCTTCTCCAGCTGCTTTTTTGGCTGTATAATTCAGGACTGGGTGAGGCAGGAGCTGGAAAGAGAATGACCACAGCACTGTGTGTAAAAAGCCAGGTTTTTAGCGATTTAAGAATCAGAGGTTAACTTATTATTACTTTACTTGTCTTAAAGTGAAGACCCTTGTTTATATGAAATATTAGAGAATTTCTTCTGCTAGCTGTTATGGACAGCTTTTGGATTGTTAGCTCCTCGTTGTGTGTGTCTGTTGAATTGTGTGTGCACCACTGGGAAACAGCAATCTTGTCTACTTTAGATTTTCTTGTATCCTGTCTGCATTGTATGATATTATAAACAAGAAAGTGGCTTGTGAAGAATTTGGGGGGAGGGAAAATCCGATCTCTTGCTTCCTCCCCTCTTGACCACCCTCCACCCTTTTGCATACCCCACCCCACCTTCCCATCTCTGCTTGTTCTCTTCCTCCCACCCGTACTGCTTTCTTCCCTTGGCTGCTCCTTTGCTAGGCCACTTCATAAAGCTAATCTCACAAAATCTCAATTTTAAAAAATTGCTAAACTTGGGGGGTCCATCAGGTTTCAAGAAATAGCCCCCCTTTCTCTACCAGGCTCCTATGTCTGAAAAATTAAATATACAATTAATTGTAAGCAATTTGTTATCCATAGTTTACTAATACGTTTCAACTATTTTTAGTAACTTTCAGTGTAATAAATAATCCACATGTGGATAATGTGATTTACTTTATAGATTTGGGTGCAATCCTTCACACAGGCAGGCTATTTTAAACCACTCTTAAATTAATACGATTTTAAGCATTCCAGCTGCATGCAAGATTGCATACTAGATGTATAATCCTGATACGTAGTCCTTGGGTTTTGATTTTGTTGTGATAGAGAAAGAAGGTTTTAAACCTTTATTTCTCCCATGCTGTGCCTGTTTAAAAATTCGGCTGTACAGTTACATACTGCAAAGGGGCAAAAACACCCTTCAGTGTTAAATGACTGGCCAACATCTGGAGTCACAAGCAATATGTAAAACATGCTTTTTCTAGGAATGTGTCCATAAATGTTTAGTCTGATACTGGCAGAAAGTAAAAGGGGAAGATGATGCAGGTGAAAGAAAGTAAAGATTTTTCCAGAGAGCAATGGCTAGTAGGGTACTTTGAATGAGGAAGGAAGGGGCCCAGGAAAGGCAAACACTGAGTTGTCTAATGGAAATGGGAAAGACTTGGAATTAAGAGAAACCTTGTAGAAAGGAAGTGACTCAGATGCTGGAAAGCAGGGCGAGTGAGACATGCAAGTGAAAGTATGACCTTGAGCTGCAGAGCTGGAAGATTTAGGGTAAAGGTAAAACCAAGCTTCCAACAGCAAGTGGCATCAGTTCTGTTTCTTCTGCTGTGCTGCTTCTAATGCTAATAATAGTAATATTTATAAAGCATTTTCAGAAGTGAAGTGGGTTACAGTAAGCCAACAAATGATAGTTCCTATCCACAAACTCAGTCGTGAAAAGTGGGGAGTGGGTTAAAGAAGACCCAAAAGAGAGACAGTGGTAGAATGATTAGTGCGCAAAGATGCCATGGGAAGAAAGATGTCTCAGTGCCTTGTTTAAACGCCCAAAAACGAGGGAAACGTACCCACAAGTAGAGCATTCTTAAAGGAAAGTGAAAAAAGACAATTATGTGGAATGGCAGAAGAAATGTCTTAGTTAATACTGGCCTGTGTCCTGCCATTCCACAGAGCAAAGTTGGAAGTCATCCTCCAGCCCACAGAGGCCAATTGATGAGCGGGTTAGGTGGGAGGAAGGATCCTTAGGTTCAGAGGAAGTTCCTATAGCCTCAGATAGAATATATGGCATTGTTATTATTAATATCATTATTAATCATTATTAATTGTTTTTAATAGAATTGTTTATTGTTTGGTAAGTATAATCAAACTTCTGTACACTGTCATGTCATGACTGGTCTAACCTTCTTCCAAAATGTTGCCAGCAAGAAATCTGATAAGGTAGAGGTAGCTAGATACTGAACTGGATGCAGCTGAGAAACATCAGTAGCTGTACTGAGTCTCTCTGGCAGCCTTAGTGCTGGCCATGGGTATCATAGTTGCTGTCATTTAGTAAGTGGTCAGTATTTCTAACATGGTACACATAAAGGCTACCTTGACTAGGGCTGCACATGCTCATTTTAGCTGGAGATGTGCTCTGTAGATGTTTCTGTAGATAATTAATACTGGCATTTGAATCCTTGCATGTGTGCACAAATATTTTTTCAGCCCAGTGATGGTACAAGATGAGAGAAAAGAGACAAAATACTGGAGAGCACCACAATTTGAGGAGAGCCATATTGTGGGAGAAAGTACTGGGCAAGGCTTCTGGCCATAATCTCCTTCCAGACCTGCTTTGCTCCTGGGCTTGCCATTTGCCCACTTGCAGTGTGTAAACCCCCATCCTTGACCCCAACTCCTGCCCTTGAGAAATTGCAAAGCAGCAGAAAAAATGGCTGGAAAATGGCCGCCATAGTGATGCTCTAGGAATTTCCCACATCTCTATGGACTTTGCCATAGAGGTTAGGGGAAATTCCTAGAGTGTCATCCGGAAGTAACATCACACCCTCCCTAGACTGGGCTCTCCTACTTCCCATGATCTGAGCACCAGCACTGCTTCCTGAGAGGAAAGAGAAATCAAGCAATGCAGGCAGAGCAGCTGTGATTCCGCTTCCTCCTGACTGCCAGCAAAGTGGGAGGAGGTAATGGGCCTAGGCTATGCCTGTCAGGTCCTCAACCCATGCTGCCTGGGAGGAGAGTGAGCCTCAGCAGACTGGCAGCACCACTTGAGCTCACTACCTTTTCAGCTGCCAGCAGTGCTAATGGAGGTGATGAATGTAGGGCATAGGTCACTGCCTCCCTGACGAGCATCACTTTGTGCCAGCAAAATACTTGGAGCTGACTTTGGAGTGCAGCCATTTTGGAGCCTTATAAATATTGCTTTTGTTGTGATGCAAAGGTAGAGGAATGGACCATATAATAATAATAATAATAATAATAATAATAATAATAATAATAATAATAATAATAATAATAATAATATTCGATTTATATACTGCCCTTCAGGACAACTTAATGCCCACTCAGAGCGGTTTACAAAGTGTTATTATTACCCCACAACAATCACCCTGTGAGGTGGGTGGGGCTAAGAGAGCTCAAGAGAACTGTGACTCGCCCAAGGTCACCCAGCTGGCTTTGTGGAGGAGTGGGGAATCAAACCCGGCTCTCCAGATTAGAGTCCCGTGCTCTTAACCACTACACCAAACTGCACAAATGAGAAATCTGAATTCTTTCTGAAGTACATGGATGAGAGATGTTTAGTTTCTTTGCCCCTGAAACCCCTGTTTTCTGTTTTGCAGCCATATAGAAAAAATTACAACATGGCAAGATCCTCGAAAGACTATGACCCAGCCATTGAATCACATGAGCCATCACCCTCCAACCACTTCCGCCCCAGTATCCCAGCGATCAATGGCACTGTCACAACCCAACCTTGGTGAGTAACAAGAAATTGGGACTGTATTGGACTCAAAAGTATTCTTATTTATATCGCAGGGGCTGGTTGGAGGGGAATTTATATCTTGTAATTCATAAACTGGAGGACTCTCCCTTCTGGCCTGACAGCTATAACGGGGAAAGGGGTAATGGAAGAGCCCCCTTGGATGGCTCTCCGTGCTTCCCTAGGGAAAGTAGTCCTCAGTTTTACCATAGTAGTTACCGTAGTAAGCTCCAGTTGTTTGACTCAAGCCACTGCACATTGTGGCATAAGTCAAAAAACAACAGTCATGCAATACCTTTTTATGGGGAGCTACCAAAATATCATAAAATAGCGAGCTTTCAAGTTCCCCAGGACTTTGATCCTGGGTGGATCAAAATCAAAACAAAGGAAGTGGGGGAGAGATTTCAGGGCATGATGGAAAGTCTGAGGGATATATTAATATAGAAACCATATTAATTTATAAATGACTAGTTTTTGTGCACTTCATTTAGAGCTCTAGCAGTGGATGACCTCTCAAGACTGCAACAGTTACATTTTGAAGGTCTTTATCAGTCTTATTTGAGTCCATGTTTGACCTACGCACATATCTTTCTGTTAAATGAAACAAATGCCAGCTGCTCCCCTGTGACTTGGTTTCTCCTGACAACTGTCGCCAAATGCAATGGCTATTTGGAGCATAAAAAAGTGAGGGGGTTTATTTTGTGAGTCACTGGACAGTAGCAGATGTATCACAAGAGTAGAGTTTACTAGGATCTCTTCTTTATACATCAAAGGCTAGGGAACAATTTAGTGAGTCACACTAAATCGTAATAATGAGCTAATTTCCTGCAATATCCTAAGGATTTGGTGAGTAATATATGAAATTAACTCTCCTTCTCACTTGTTTGATTGCAGTCATGACATAGCAGTTTATTTAGAACCTTTTTTTAGTGAGCTAAAACAAATAAGTTTAACTAGCCTTGCAAAAGCATATGGAGAAATCAAGAAGCCCCTAGTAGAAGGCTGTTCCATAGTTACCCACCAAACACCTTCCTGACGTTTAGAGTTGATGTGGTTATATGATACCTTTGTATACAACTTTTCTTCCTTATTCAAAAACATGATCTATTAGGAATGGCAGCTCAAAGCAGCAAGGCAGCATAGCCTAGTACAGATGCAACACAGGCTGTGTGCATGAAAGTATTCCTGGGGGTGCATGTGCCTTTTCCCTTCCTCTCCTCTCTAGCATGGTTTCTCTTTTTTTCTTCCTTTATCGGCCTTAACTATGGTTTAGCATTACATATGATCTAATGCTCACCTTTGTTAAGCATCATTAAGGCTTCCCATCTTAGCCAAGATAAGCAAACCTAGTAAAGAGGAAACCTGTATAACATTTACCATGGCTAGCATCAATGCAGATGCAACTCTAAACCATGTTTAAGGTTAATAAGAAAAGAGAGAGATGACTTTAGGCTGGAGAACAGAGAGAAGAGGAGCATGCATCCTTAGGGCTAATGCTCGGCTTGTAAACCATGGTTTCAGGGAGCCATAACTTGTAGCTCCATATCATGACCTTATTTCTAAGGATCTTAGTCAGAGGGAAAGGACACATCCCATGTTTTTTTTCTGTCCTAGAGCAAGTGTTATAAAATCTACCTTGCTGGGTTCCTGTCAGATACTTAAGCAAGCAGATTTTTGAAATGGCGTTTGAGCCCCCAAGCCAGAGCTACCGTGCCAACATTCTACCAGACATCACAAGCGAAATAGAAGCTGGATAGGAAGTCAAACCACTTTTCTGGCAACAGCTGGTTTGAAACCTTTCACAAAAGCTGGATACACCTCTGTCTATTGCCCTAGAATTTTTCAGCGCTGTAGGAATCAACAATGTCTTTTGAAGATGTGCCACGGATAAGGTGGGGGCTTGATTTTCCAGGTCTGTGTCCTGGCCTGCACTTCCCAGTATTAACACTAATGTTTTTGTTTTTTTAATCTTGCCGTGCCTGTGATGATGAGTTGGAAAATTTGGCCCTTCCTGTATGGCTTGTTGCATTTAGTTTATAGGGTCCATTCCACCGATATTTTGAAGCACTCATAACTGGTTTATCATCAACAGTGAGATAACAGTGGTACTACATCGCTGATATACCTTTAACAAAAATTCATTGACATTCACATTTGTTCTGAAAGAGCCACGTTCTGCTTCTCCCAGCTTGCTTTTGAGGCTGATATTTATGACACACTTTTATGAATTAAACATCTGTGAGTCTGGTAATTTTTCTAGTTTAGCATTTTTTTAATTAAAAAAATCTGCCTTTAAGTGTTTAATGCTGTTACTTCTTCACGGTGTATATATGGTTTTAATGGGATTTTGTTCGTCCCAGGCTTATGCTTACGGCAACGTTCACTTTCCAAGTGGACTCATGCAATTACAATTAGTATTGATGTTGGAATGGTCTTATACTGGGTCTGAATAGCTTTCCCCTTCCAAAATGGTTATATAGAAAGAACAGACTCCTAGACTAGAGAGGGTTTTGATAGAAGGTGTAGGGCAGAGAGAGATTCCTCCATAAAGTGTAGGTTTTTCACTTACTGCTGGTGGAAAATAATTGATTTCCCCAACTCAAGTTACATTCAGAAAGAGTTTCTGATGCTATCAGCACTCAGCCTCAGTGAACATCTTAGATTTTAAATCCTGAATTTTAAACGTTTAGTTTTTAGTTAATCATTCTGAGCAGCTAGTAAATCATTTTGGCCTTAAATACCATTCCCAACAGAAAAGTATCCAAAACCTCTCTGGAGTACCCTTCTGCACTCTGTCTCAAAACTCTTCTTAATGCATAATCAGTTCTAAATATGGCTGTTTCCTTCTATATTGTGTTTCATCCTCTTGTGCTCTGTGATCTACCCTAGCTGCAGGTTCTTCACTGACTAGGTACTTCTAAATTGCAATATTATAGCCCAGATTTCTAAACCTTGCAGGGAAAAAAGCCCCTACCCCCAACTTGAAAAAGTGCTCTTGGCTTCATGAGTGCTACAAGGACTTACCTAATCAGCATTCTGTATTGCTAGACAGGGAGGTGGGCTGACCTTACAATTGTCTCAGGAATCAATAATTCAGCACCTGGAAATGTAAAAAAACACTTGTTCCTATGCTAGATTTAGTGTAGAAACTTGTGCAGCTGTCCAGTGTGGGGTGTATATGTAGTGGTCACAGGTTGTATAGGCCTGATCTCACCCTAAATGGCTGTAATTCGGAAAGTTCTGTGTCTGCCTCATTCATGGGGGGTTTTGTCTCCTGATTCTCTCTGTGCATGCTGGCTAATGAAACTGAAACCTCATAAGCTTATTCACTACAGTGGCAGTCCCCTGAATAAGGCCATCTACATAGTTAGTTGTGCTGAGATACTGACTGACCCCTGAAGTCAGTTTTAGCACCTGATTTGCTAGCATACATACGGTATATATAAGAGGATGGCCCTGACCTGAATAGCGCAGGCAACCCCAGTCTCATCAGATCTCAGAAGCTAAGCAGTTGGCCTTGGATAGTGATTGGATGGAAGACTGCGAATGAAGACTAAGGTTGTAGAGGCAGGCAATGGCAAACCACTTCTGATAATCTCTTGCCATGAAAACACTCCCAGGGGTTGCCATAAGTTAGCTATGTCTTGATGGAACTCTCCACCACCACCATAAGAGGATGAAGTATACAGAAAGGGAGTTTATACCCCCTTGGCAAAGTTGGTGGGAGTGGTTCACTTTAGTCTTTCTTTTGGCCCAAGCTATGTAATCATCTAAACCAGAGTAGGGGTTATCTCTGATGACTGGGGTTTACAGGATCAGATTTGGTTGGTGCATTTAGAGTAGATAAGCAGAGCGGAACTGAATGACTCGCTAGCAAGGGAAAGTGGTTTAAACACAATAGGGTATTTGGTCATAGAGATATGTTTGTATAACAAGTGGAGTCCAGGCTACGAGACGAGTCCCATAGCATGTAGAGGAGAGAATTTCATCCTGTTCTGCTTTACCTCATGACAGTTGCATCAAACTGGCAGTGCCATGAGAAAGTGGCACTTGGTAGAATTTCCCCTTCCAGTTGCTACTATTAATAGTCCAGGCTTGGAGATCCTAATACCAACCCCTGAATTCGGAGTAAGCGACCAGAAGCAAAGGAGAGCAGAGCTCCTGTACACTTTGTTCCATTTGGTTTCTTTCTGGCTGGCACCCACATGTTCTAGATAATGCTACGTTGCCTTTCTTCCTAATTGGCAGTGCAGCAAGAATGTACAGAGCAAAAAGCCCTTTTTCTAGCCAAAAAGGAATTCCTGACTGACCTCCCCACTTGGCAGTCGGAGCATCTGGCTTGCCAGGCAGGCTGTAGGTCTCGGCAGTCAATGCAGTGCTGTGATTAATGGCAGGCAGTTGGACGAGTTCAAGCTGGTTGCCAGGCTAGAAGGGTCGAAGGTCAGGGGAATCTGCCACTGCTGAGTGGAGAGAGCTTTCCCTGGGACTCCAAGGCCCACTGCATCTGTTCTGAAGCACTTGTGTAGGTTTCCTCATGTTTTCTCCTTTGGCTTCATCCACAATGCTAAACTGTTTGCAACCTTTCTTGGGTAACATTCTTAATACACAAAAAGAGGGATCTTAGGCCTGAATCCTGCATACAGATAGTGGTATAGGAATTACTTAAGATGCTGCTGCACGAAAAGTAGATCTGATTGACAAAGTTAGTACATTAGTTGGACAAGCCACACACACACACACACACACACACACACACACACACAAGTATTTTATGGTTTATTGACTTCATTTATAGTCTGCCTTTCTCATTGTTAGGTTACAGAATTCAGAACCAATACAATAAAAGCAACATAATAAATAATACCGCAAGCAATGCATCAGAATTGGATTAGAGAATTCAAAAACAGTGTGAGAAAAATGTATAATACATACTGTTAAAATTTGTTAACATTAAAAATAGTACAAATCATACTGTTTAATATATATGTACAAGTTTTAAAAAGATTTGCATGGGTATTAATGCCCAAATCAGTGACTGTCTAACACAGAGTACGTAGTTTTACTAGAAACCCTGTGAGCGAGGAAGCCTGTACAACTTGACCCCGCCCCCCAACCAACAGGAGGTTTGGGGGCGGGGGACATGCAAATAGGCATTGTGCCAACACTGCAATGTCACTTCTGGTTCAAGAACATGTTGGCACCCTCCTACCCAAAATTCTACGGTCACCTTGGCCTCCCTGGTTACCTGTCAGCCATATAGGGGCACAGTTATACTTTTGGGTTTTGCTGTCTGTAGGGGACCTAACATGACACAATAGACAGCTGCTGGGCTGTGTTCAGTTGGCAGATTACAGCTTGTCCAGGTGCTGGACTTTTACGTGGAGAAACCAAGTCTGAATCTCCATTCTACTCTGAAGCATATTCGATAGGAATGTCAGAGCAGTCCTACTGGATCAGACCAATGGCCCATATTCCCCAACATCCTGTTTTACACAGGGGACAACCTAGAAGGCCTACAAAAGGGCATGGAGACCAAAGACACCTCTTGTTCTTGCCTCCAGCACTGGTATCAAAAGGGTCTGAACATGAAGATTCCAGCTTAGTCATCATGGCCGTCTTTGCTTGTTTGTTGTTTGCTCTATCTTTGGTGCAACCTTCTGCTGTATTTTGCCAAGGTCACCCAACAGGTATTCATGTCAGAATGGAGATTTGAACCCAGGTCTCTCAGATCCTAGTCTGAATCTCTAACCAGTATACTACATTGACTCTTTAATACTCTTTCAACCAAGTACTTCCTTGGATGGTGTGATGGACTGCCCTTTTTAAAAGCCTGGAAGTGCTGTACAAATAGCTGAAGGACTGTTAAGGGTTAATCCCTCAGAGAGACAGAGAGCTTAGAGTGACAGGCTGCTCCAAGGAATCTGCTTGGATAGCAGGAGATGCAAATAGGAGGGTCTCTTTTAAGCCATAGCTGAGAGGAATCGAGTGTGAAGAGTTGGGAGACAGAGTCCTATGGAGAGAGTTTAACACTGACAGGAGAACTGGGGGAAAGTTGGCAAGGAAGTTTGGGTAGTAAGTGCAGTCTCCCGTTTGGGCCAAAGAAATGGGATAAATCTTCTATCTTCTTTCGGAGACTTTCAGATTCAGTTAAAAACTGAAGGAAAGCACTGGTGTTTGAAGTGAAAGGGTTTGGGGTACTAGAAAGTGGGTACCAGCCTTCTTAAACCCGAAAGAGACAGAGAATACTAAAAGAAAGTGTACCAGAGTGTTTGGGGAAAACACAGGTACAAAAGCCTCTAAACGTACGGATTTAAGTATCTGTGAAGAGCATGAGAACTAAAGTCTGCATGTACTGATTTTTATCTCAGAGATTTCTATACTGAATTATCTCAGAAATGTTCAACCCCTGATTTCACCAGACCTTTCCTCTCTAAAATAAATAAAACAGTTAGTTGTTTTTTAATTTTAAAAATGCCTCTAGTGCCATTTCTGCTGTATAAGGACAAAGAAGAGGGAAAAGAGGAGGAGGGAACATCAGATGGCTTTAGGGAAGCCTTTTGGGGCAGGTAGTTAAACTAGAAGTCGTTGGATCCCTTCCTAATGCCGTGGCTTTAGCTGTAAAAATATATTAGACTTTAACAGGTTGAAGACTGCATAGGCTACACGGGCAACTGCATGTATTTCATGATCATTTGCACTAAGCATTTGTGGGCTGACATATAGGCAAAATAATTGTCATTCAGAAGTTATGTTTGTTGGTTTGCGATTATGAAAAAAACTATCAGGAAATCCTATGAATAAAGCTGTGAAAATCTGTTTAACGGTACAACAGGGGTGGACCATACTTTCCATATCCTGAAATGATATAGGGGATATGACCTTTGGGGGTACGGATAGTTTCAGGGTTGGGAGTATTAATCACGTGGAACTCTCAGAGATAAAAAGAACTCAATTATGTTAAAGCTGGCTTTACTAGAACCTATTTAATTGCAACTTGGAGAGGGAACTTGTAATTTCCCCCTCCCAGCCCCCCTCCCTCACATCTTGACTTGACTATATCTGTGCTCCACCTGCACTGTGAAAAGCTCTTCCTGTTTCAAGCTGTTTGATTACTGGATATCCTGAAATGATCTGACAGGTGCCAGATAGGATTAGTCTGACTAATAAATTTAGAAGCTGGCAAAGAAAGTATCATTTATAGGAGAACTGACACTTCTTCAGCCTACTTTATGCAAATGTGCTTCTTTCTCCAATTTTCCAGTTTTGACAGTATTGAAGAGGGGAAAGGAGAAATACTTTACAAAAAAACTGGCTTCAAAAGATTTTTTTTCACACTCAGAGCCAAGCTACAAGTGACGCCTGACACAGGTTGGACACTTGTCAGCTTACCTCAAGTTTTGATGGGAAATGTAGGTGTCCTGGTTTTACAGCTTGGCTCTCCATTACAGCTGCAAGAGCAGGATGCCTACATTTCCCATCAAAACTTGAGGGAAGCTGACAAGTGTCCAACCTGTGTAAGGCGTCACTTGTAGCTTGGCTCTCAGAGAGTGTTGTTCCTGCCTCCTTGTATGCAGTGCTGAAAAGCTTTACTTTTGGGTGGTTCTTCGCACCCTAGCAAGCACTAATGTGAGATAGTGGATGGAGACTCGGGTTTGAATCCCTGCTCATCTGTGATGATGGTCTGCCTCAAAAGGTTGTGTTGAGGATACAGAGGAGCAGCCCATTTTGGTCTTGAGCTTGATACAATAATATGTAAATACTCCTTACCAGTCTCCATGGGATGGGTTATTTGCACCAGCACTATCGGCAAGGACATTCTGGCAGTACCATGCAGATGGGAATATATCACTAGGCCAATACTTAGAATAAGGAGTAATTAAACGTTACTATTTCTGGGTTGAGAAGGAGCAGCTTTGAGGGATCAATAAAGGCAGCCCTAAATGATTGTCAAAGTTTGGAAAGGGAACTTTCCTCAGGGTCTCTGGGGATTAGAGTTACCAGTCCCCTGGTGGTAGCGGGGGATTCCCTGCTTCCACCCCCACCAGGCACCTGGCCCAAAGGGGGAAAAGCATGGGAACGGGCCTTTCGGGTGAGCTTCCAGGATGGCATAATGACATCACTTCCTGGGAATGGCATCATTGCACCGCCCCAAGAGCATTCCCGCTCTTCACAGCGGGCTGATTTGGGCCCCAAACAAATTGGATTCATTTGAGGCCCAAATCTGCCCCCTGCAAAGAGCGTGCACACTCCTGTGCCTGTGCAATGATGTCGCCCAGAAGTGACGTCATTGCACAGGTGCAGGAACGCGCGTGGGACACAGAGAAGGTGAGTACTGGGTACCCACCCTCTGCCGGGAGGGTAAGGAGACCTGGCAACCCTACTGGAGATTGCAGCTTTTCCCTTGTGGCTTGGCTCCTGTGCTTGATCCTTCTGGAGTGTATGCTCTTCAGGCATCTTCAACCATGCCTGTTCTTTAGCATGGAATTTGGGCCAGCTTGGTGCATACTGTAGACATTTTTAAGGGCAGACCAAACGCAGTCTAGATTTAAGCATGGATGGAGTCTTAGCTCTTGCCCCCAAGTTAGAACCCTCTGCACAAACCCACCTTTGCAATTCAGTCTTTTAATTTGTCATAAGCAGACAGCAGGTGAATTGCAGAAGGGTAGAGGAAGGAGGCATGCTTTCAAATTATTGGCATTGCACCTGTGAGGTTTTGACTTTAACCAGTCCCCCCAATCTAAAGAAACAAAGATAAGAAAACATTGCTAAACCTTTGTAACCCGCTCCCCCCTTCCCAGGTATCAGCTCCCAATGGTTGAGTATTTTCTGCATGGTTATTCTCAACCCAGAACTCCTGAATAGGAGGCTCTGTGTGCACTTGGGCCTGTGCAACGTTTTTGTTTAATACTTTGCACATTTTTGGACCACAGTGCACTCTGAACTGAAAAGCAGTATTTTTGCTGACCTTGTTGGAAGGCTAATGCTGTTTCTGGGAAGTAAGTGAAACAAGCAGTTCTTTGTTGGCAGGAGCAGAGCGAGAAGAGGGAGACGGGCCTCCCCCCGCTCTGCAGTATCGTGACTAAGTCAAAAGTGTAATGTGGCTGGATTTTTCTTCTTCCACAGACATATGTTTTTCATCAGACTACTCTGCATGACACTTGAGGCTGGCCAGTTCCTAATGAATTAGGCAGGAGACGGACCTTAAATGGGGGTAAACCTGAAGCTGGACCTAGGCTGTGATTTAAAAAAACAACAACACTTGCTTTAGTGTACACGTCGGAAATAATTTACACCTTGGGCAAGTTGGCTTCTTCCACACCAGAATCCTTTCCCTGCAAAATGCCCTGTGCTTCGTGCAAAGAAGCCATCTCAAACTTCAGTCTTTGGCCTCCAAGAGTTAGTTTACGCAGTTGCTTTTGCTCACCCTACTTTAATTCATATATACTACTAGTATATATGAATTAAATATTTGGCACATAACTGCAGCAGACTGTGCACAAAGCCATTGCCCCTACTTCCAGTAGATAAAGATGGCACAGATTAGACTGCTATAATGGGGAAAACATGCAACCACAAATCTCATCTTAATCCTGGGACACAGTTCTCATGGTCATTGTGAGGAGGTGACTGCAGGCTTATGGCCTTCTTTGTCCGTCTTGGTGTCTCACATTTGTCTAAGCAGTCTGTCTGTCTCTATCTGCTTCTGTTGCCCTTCCTCCAAGTTGCTCAGAGCTGCAGGTGTTTCTCCTGTCCTCTATTTTAGGCATGCAAGTGAGCTTGCTTGCCAGGTGATGCCTAATGAGATCACTTTATTATTTCTTTGCTTGGTTCATCACACACACACACCCCACCACCACCATGTTATTCAACCTCTTTGTTAAGCCTTTAGGAGAAATCATTTGTAGCTGTGGAATTGGACGCCATCAATATATGCATGATACATATTGTATCCCTCTATCCAAATCACTTAGTGTGGATGTCTTTAGTGTCTACTTGACAGCTGTGGTCAAGTAGCTGAAAGCAAACAAATTGAAACTGAACTCAGACAAGATGAAAGCAATGCTAGCTGGGAAGATCGAGATATTGAAGGACATTGTGCTCCACACTTTCAGTAAGTTCAATTGACCCTTGCTGGGGTTATACTGGATCCTGGATCACTGCTAGAGAAGCAAATTAATGCAGCTGCAAAAAAATTCCTTCTTCCAACTCAGTCTAACCAATAAGATGACCCCCTACTTCGGCATAGCCAGTTTGGCCACCTGGATCCACACCATAATACCATCAAGACGAGACTACTGTAATGCACCCTATATAGATCTTGCCTCAAAGTCAACTTGGAGACTCCAGTTGCTGCAGAACACCTCCACACAGTTACTATCAGAAGCTAGGCGGAGCATGTACATTATTCCTGTTTGGCAGTCATTACTCCCACTGGCTACTCATCGGCTACTAGGCATAATTCAAGGTTTGAACCCCTCTCCCTATGTTCCATGATGACAGCTTTACTCATCTGAACAGGACCTTCTGTAGGTTCCACACTGCAAACGGGCAAAATCAACAGCTGCCCAAACAAACACATTCTCTCTGGTGGTCCCCACCATATGGAATTAGCTGCCTGAAGAGGTCAGGAAAGCTCCCACTCTCCTGGCTTAGGCAAAACAGAATTATTCAGGAGGGCTTTCTTATATGAGTAATAGGGCTGTGTGGTAAGGAAATGGTTCACTTAGATGCTTCGATAAAGGGAATGGGGACTGTAGACTATACCACTGTGTACTGTCTGTTACTGCAAGTATGCTCCCATCCCTTGGGTACTTTCCTTGTTGTTTAATATGTCATGTTGAATTGCTTATGTTTTGTTTCAGCTCTGTATCAGATTTCTGCAATGCATCCCTATAGGGAGCCTGTGGTGCAGAATGATAAGCTGCAGTACTGCAGCCCAAGCTCTGCTCACCACCCGAATTTGATCCTAGCAGAAGCCGGGTTCAGGTAGCCAGCTCAAGGTTGACTCAGCCTTCCATCCTTCCGAGATCGGTAAAATGAGTACCCAGTTTCCTGGGGGGAAAGTGTAGATGACTGGGGAAGGCAATGGCAAACCACCCTGTAACAAAAAGTCTGCCGAGAAAACGTTGTGATATGACGTCCCCCCCATAGGTCAGTAATGGTGCTTGCTTGCACCTTTACCCTTTTTTTATCCCTATTGTATTGTTTACTCAATGTCCCAGCCGTTGATCATATTGGCTTACCATGTGTAATCTGCCTTGCGTCTCAGAGCCAAAACACACGTTAAGAAATACCTAGGTTCAGCACGTGTTCTCTTACCTCAAGGTTTGCCGGGATCTGTAGGCGTCCTGGAAGCTTAAAGTAGGCGTCCTGGAAGCTTAAAGATCTGTAGGGGTCCTGGAAGCTTAAAGTCCTGGAAGCTTAAAGGATCTGTAAGCGTCCTGGAAGCTTAAAGGCGTCCTGGAAGCTTAAAGCTTAAAATACAGGCTCCTGTATTTCCCTTCCCCTTTTTGCTGCTCTGTAAATGCTAAACTTTAAGCTTCCAGGACGCCTACAGATCCCGGCAAACCTTGAGGTAAGAGAACACGTGCTGAACCTAGGTATTTCTTAACGTGTGTTTTGGCTCTCAGTGGGAAAGGCAGACTATAAATAACGTAAATAAAGAAGTCAGGGCTCAAAGAAGCCTCTGCAAATCATGGAACTCTTGTGTTTCTGGAAATATGACATTTGGTATTGGAGGCTTTCCCAGCCACATCCCAATAGACTCAGTGGCCAGGTTGCTGCAAGGAAAAGTGGTCAAGAAGTGAGTGGAGTGAGCAGAAGAGCAGAGCACAGCAACTTCAGGGCAAGTGAGTGGCAACTGTGGATCTTGCCTTGGCTTGCCTATGCCTTGTTATCACATCAGCTGAAGGAAAGAAGACTTCATTTCTATTTATCGTCTGCAGAAAGAGGAGGAGAGTTAGGTGTAAGAACACAGGGAGGAACAGACAACAAGAGACATATGAACAAGGCAAATTCAAGGTACACAAGGATGTAACTTGTCATGCAGACATCAGTTGGATACCTCCCCCAGAAAAAACATTTAGCCCAATCCTTAACTTTTTTTTTTTTTGCTCTAAGTGCAAGTCCCAAAATTTAGGACTGCATATTTTCTAGCACTTAGGGTTTCATATTTTAATTACCAAATTTTCTAACTATTGCTACCAAAAAACCTAATCCTAACCTCTTCATAGTTTCTCATAATTTCATTAAATCTATTACCAAAGCGTGACAGTATATAAATAAGTATAGAGGTAAACCTGGATGTGTCCACCAGGACAAAAAGCTAACCTCTAACCCCAACCTAACTTCTTGCCAAATTCTCATAATTTCATTGTTGCTGTAAAAAAAAGCAATATTTAACTGAATATTGGAGCCAGTATAGAAAACTGGCTAGGAAATGAATCCATCCACTGTACAGGTAGTCACCTCAAGCCTCCTAATTCTGGGCACTGAACATTGCCACTCCAGCAATCAGGCAGGTGGGACACACTTCCTTTGGTTTGTGAGACTGGAAGCTCTACCTTGGCTTTCCAGCCTCTGGGTTCGTTCTGGGGGTTATCCATGAATTCCAGACTCAGCTTGATTAAAAGTATAGTCTATTAGCTTAAGGAGTGTTGCAAAAGCATAAGACATTCATACATAGGCAATAGACATAAAAACAAGAACACCTCACAGTTGCTGTCTAAAATTCTGCCTGTCTAAAATGTAAGAGCTTACTACCTACCATCTCTGGTTGGCAATGGCATCCATGCATTATTCATCTTACCCATCTGGTAGAATGCATGCCCTCTCCGTGCCTAGTTGGACCAGCATAGGGACATGCCGAGGTGGAAAGAATAGAGAAGGGAACTGGATGAGCTGCAACACCGTCGTATCTAGAACTCAGTGCATCATCCGGCAACTCAAGAGCCAATCAGGGCCAACCTTTTAATTAGCATTTCTGCTGTGAGAACATCTAGGGAGGGCAGATAGAGCCTCTCTGAGAACATTCTCTCAAGGTCAAATCACTGGGGAGCTCAGCGACTGCTCTGCAGTGTTGCCGATCAGCTTAGCCAGCACATTTTAGGCCGGAGCCTGAAAACACTTAACAATTCTGAACAAAGTCCAGCCATCCTTACTGGACTGTTTCAACACCTTTAAATCTTTTTTTTGTGCAAAATTGCATGTATACATCCGTTATGTAGGGTTGCCAGCCTCCAGGTGGTGGCTGGGGATCTCTCAGAATGACAACTGATCTCCAGGAGACTGAGGGCCAAACTACAAGTGACGAATGACACTTGAACAGCAAGTGTATTCCTCCCTGTTCACTTGCCCTCCACTTGCTCTCCACTCAATCCACTTGCTGTTCAAGTGTCATTCGTCACTTGTAGCTTGGCCCAGAGATCAGTTCCCCTGGAGAAAATGGCTGCTTTGGAGGGTGGACTCTATGGCATTATACCCAACTGAGGCCCTCCCATCCCCAAACCCTGCCCCTTCCAGGCTCCACCCCCCCCCCCAATATCCAGGAATTACTCTGGATCACTTCCACATCATGCCAGGGGCCGATTGGGTAAAAATCTGCCTCCAACGCTAGATTGGAGGCTGATATTTACCAAATTGGCCCTGGTGCAACCTGTCACTTCCGCGTCATGCTGGAAACAACGTCATTCCTGGTGCAATGTGGAAGTGATCTGGAGCTTGATCGCGTGTGAGGTAGGTTCTCCCAGCATGCCCCCCATCCCCCTGTTTGAGCCCCAGAGGACTTGGAAACCATACTTGGCCTATAGTTGCTTAGCTTCAGCATATGATTCTCAGACTATTCTCTTGGCTCCCTGTTCTTACACTTAGGTACCATAATGTATTCTGTGTGCTGTATGCTATATAATTCCTTTTATTGCTGCTCATGAAATAAGCTTAATTTTTAATTTTCAGTAGAGGCACAGAGACGAGTCTTTGCCAGGTGTAAGTAACAAGGTTGGTGGCTGCAGAAATTTTGAAGTATAAACTTTTGAGAAGAAAGGAGATAGGATTTTTTTAAAAAAAATAGACTGCTGACATAGCTGGAAAGTAATTGGGATAATATACTAGCAGTTTGTAAAATACACCATTCTGCTATTCATGTAATTCACATACTGTACTCACAGATGGCCAGATTTCCATTGACTGCAGTTTCAAGCCAAACATGCAGAGGCCATTTGGAAAAAAGGCACTCTTTGTTCAAATGGTATAGACAGATTGTTCAGGGGGGAAAGCTGGCAGGAGCCAACTTGTGTAGATTTTCATTTCTCTCCTTTTTAATTCATGAAAGCACTGCAGATTCAGATTAACTTTCTTGATGTGAATTTATTATTGTTTCACCTGCTTTGATATGTGAACTGTAAGGTTTAAACAAAAGGTCTTAAGTTTTCTCCAGAATAATAGCTATCAATGGATGTGTCAGTACAAATTCTGTCTTGCCCTTAGACCTCTTTATTCTTACAGGTATTTTCTCTCTCTCTCTCTCTCTCTCTCTCTCTCTCTCTCTCTCTCTGTGCTCTTGCTGACATTGGCTGTGATGGGAGCAGTGGCCCTTTGGCCTGCCACTGGCTTGCTTCACTCCTCTGATGTTACAGTGTGGCCTTGGGCAGTCAAGTACAAGAAACTGAGCAGTTTACACTCATATATTCAACTTCTGCTAAATTAAACTAGGGTATCAGTAGGGTTGCCAGATGTAGTCTGGAATAATACCGGACCTTGGCGGGGGGCACTAGCCTCTTTTATTTTACACACGCATGCCGCATGCTCACACTTCTGTCCGGTGCAATGATGTCACTAATGGCAATGACATCATCACATGACCCTCACTTCTGGGTCCCTGGGCTGGTTGACTACTCCTGCCCCAGGAGGCCAGCTGGGTGCCCAAGCTGGCTGGCCACTTCTCTGGGCCAACGGTGGCACCACACCACTTTTGGGGACAGGGAGGCCAGACGATGGAGCAGTGGGGAGGGGAGGGGCCAGGTGTCCAGTATTTGCGGAACGTTTTCCCCCAGACAGTCCCCCAAAATACTGGACTATCCAGGTACTGGACACCTGACAACCCTAGTTATCAGTACCTTTACATCATGGGTATTAGATATGTCAGTTTAGATTTGGTGATCCTGTTTCTCAGTTAAAAGAGAGAGTTGATTATGTATAATTATTTTAATGCCATGTTGACTTTCAGTAAATTTTAATATGGTTTCTTTGAACAGCTCATTCATGAATCTCTGTGGATGGCCTTGGGCAAACCATTAGGTGGGCACCAATCTAACGATACACACAGAAAAAGTCACTGGGGCAACAAGACCTACTGTCATTCCCAAAACTGAAACTTGTCCCTCTCTATACCTTCCTTGATTGGATCTAATTTTATGTTAGTCTTGCTCTGTTTATCTTCAATAACTAGGATTTAGCCTCATCCATACTGAATGGATTAATTTCTCTTTAATTGGATATTTTTCAAACTAGCCTGATAATAACATCTTCCCACTCCCACTGTTCTGCTGCTTGTAACTTTAAGCAGAAACAAGTGTTGTGGCTATGCTATTCTTGCATCTGTTGAAGTGAGCTGTGATTCACCAAAGTGGTAGAAGAAATTCTGTTAGTCTGATGTGTCTCTGGACTTCTAGCTCCCTTTCTTTCTGCCCACAATACAAATGGCTTCTTAAAACAATATGCAGAAAACAAGCCAGTCAGAAAACAAGCTCATTAAGAGAGTTGTGAGCTGTAATGAGGGTCCCTTTGTATAAGTGAATGATGGCAAAATGAAAAAATGGGAAAAGTTCATAACTATGGTTTACAGCCATTTGGAAACTTTGGACATTAACAGGATGTGTTTGAACCAAACCTTTGTTGTTGAATGAAAATAAATGCATATAGTAAATCTCTCAGTCAGCTCATGCTCTAATAAAGGGACCATATTTGCCTTCCCACATTTGGACCTTGAATACACACATAAAAGTAAGTCAAATAACAAAAAAAGTTATGCAAATGAATGCAGATGAAACCTGCATCTGCTTACTTAACTATCCCTGGTTCTGCTTCCAAACTTACGTTTTCCTGAGAGTTTTAGATGGTTGGCCAAGGTTAACAGTATGTCACCAGGATGACAAAACTGAAGTCCTGTTGCTGTCTGAAAGAGTGTTCATTGTGGTATCCTACTAATTTCTAAACTGTTTTTGTTTCATAGTAATGAATCACCAGCACCCACCGCAAATGACGCCAACTACAACCATGTCTCAACAGAGCCACCCTGCCCCAAACCCCCAGGCTGGCTTGTTGAACATGCCGAATGCACTGACTTCTCAGCAACAGCAGCAACAGAAATTGAGGCTTCAGCGGATCCAGATGGAAAGGGAGAGGATTCGCATGCGCCAGGAAGAACTAATGCGACAGGTATTATTGCATTTTTAAGTATGATTTATTGATTCTGCAGTTTGGTTAAGATGAGACCTGGGAAGTCCCCTGGTTATTAGAACTCTCCTAACCCCAAAAGGTTAATGTTGTGATCTTGTGCAGGATTGCTCCATTCTTACTTCAGCGAGCTTAGTCTGCAGGTAACTCTGCATAGGGTTGCTTGGTAAAACCTTATTTAAAGAGCAATGAATCCGGCAGAGACAGGAAGAATCCTGCATGCAGGTAATCACAGGGACTCTCAGTTCAGAGGTCCTTCTTTTCCTGAGATGAGGGAGCACATAAATGCAAGGTCTGATCTTGATTTCTTCCCAGGGAGAATCCCAGATCTGAAAATAAAATATGACTAAAGTCTCAGGAAACCAGAAAATATGTGACAATACTCTCCCCATACGCAGTATTCTCATTGGTAGTTAATATCCATTTGTGGCGTCTGGACCATTGTGTAGAAAGGCTCCGAGTTATGCAAGAGGCATGTATTTGCAAGGGTTTGCTTATACATTTGCCTCAGTTCTTTGAGTATGGTTCTGCAGTTGACACCATTTTGAACTTTGGCATGTCATGGACTTCATCATTAACAATTTTACAGTGGCTGAAGACTTTTCTCACAGTGCTGGTGTTGCACCATCTTGGATTTTTAATTGGTTTGGTTTTTATAATGGCTCTCATTGTTCCAAAGGATTTGATGCTTCCTTTACGTGGCTTTAAGAAAACGAAGCATTTTGAACAATTGCAAAAGGATACATTTCAAACACTGGGGAGTATTCCCTCCTGATGACGTTGTGTTTTTTCCCTGCTGTATTAATCAGCTTCCTCAGAGAACACAATTAGCCGGTTGCTCTCAGGAGCCATGTGGGAGCTCAGTATGCTGCACTTTATGGAGGCTCTTCCCCTCCCTAGCAACATAAACAATTAAACAGGGTTCCAACTCTCCTCCCTGTCCCCGTCCCCCACACACAGTGCAGTTCCTCCCCATTTTAAAAAAAAACATAGACGCTTAGACTGCAGTCCTATGATCACCGGGGAGTAAGTCCCATTGAACTCGAGAGGCATTTGTTTCTTAAGTAAAGTATGTGCCTGAAACTAGGGTACAAATCTACATTGGGGGGCGGTGCTCCTCTTGTCTACAAAGTCCTTTTGGCCTTTGGGATTTGTGCCTAAACTCTCTTGGCTATTCCAGGATAACATTTGTTTATACTGTATTTAGTAATACAGTATCACATTTCTTGGCAACAAACAGAAGTATGCTTTCTATTTGTGCAATGACACCAGTTGGCATATATATATTTTGTCTGGTGTTTTATTTAACGCTTAAGGCAGATTCGGCAGGATGAGGTTCACCCTAGCAGAGCAGATCCTGACTTATGTTTTGCAATCTTTTTGCCATCTGTTTCTTTATGAAGTTGTAGAAAGAAACTGAATATCAAATCTCCTCATTTCAAATCCTTCCCTGCATCCCAAAGGCCAATTGTACAAATGATTTAAAAAAGAACATATTTCTTCCTTAGACTGCAGGGTGTGTGGGGCTAACATCTCAGTTCTGCGGTGACTATAGCAGGCTCTTGATACATCTCCTCAAATACTGTCTTTACCCCTTCAGATATAACTTGTGGCCCCTCGTCTATTTCTTTACTGCTTAACAGTTCATCACTTGACCTCTCTGTTCTCTTCCAGCTCATTTATTTATACTGTTCTCTGCCAGATCCATTCTCCCAAGTGTAGTCTGCAAGTGCAAGTTATAAAAAATTATAATGTTTTAAAGTGCGTTTGTTAAACTGATATAATTGTTCACATGAACATGGCTGTAGAAGATAAATTGAAAAACAATTTGGTAGAATAAATGGTATCTAAGGGCAAGTAGTCAAACTCACTGGGTTTTCATTGCAAAACTAAGTGACAAAAAGATAGATTTCATGTGTAGGTTTTTTGTTTCTTGCATTTTTTCAGTATTTGCTTGTATTTTTGCTGCTTTTTAATCACTTTCAAAATACTGTTCCCCATGCAGATAGTCAGATTTGTACAACAGGGCCAGCTAGGGCTATTACTGAGGGCTGTATAAACACGGGGAAACTCAGGTTTGTAGAAAACTTGTACTGTCAAAAAGAATCACAATTTTGATAAAATTTCCCTCCAAAATGAATGGCAGTGTCTGACTGTCACAAAAGGAAAACTGGAGCTTGATGTCAGAATGCTGCACAAAAACTGCTCTGGTGCCGAGTTGAAAGCAAAGCCAGCAGAGACAAGTGAGATGTTGGGGGAGCTGAATCCAACAGATGGACACGGAAAGAGGAAAACGGATTTCCTCATCTCTACCTCTCCTGTGTAATAATATATTTCTTGTCAAAATTTAATGAAGGATGTCTTTTTGATGGACTGTCTTCCCTCTCCGATATATGGATGAGGCAGGGATTCCAGTCCACTGTAATAGTTGTGAATATGCAGCTACAAAAAGGTAAAGATTCTTGATTTAATTAATATGAAATGCAAACATGTTATATTGGGTACCTTGGATAAGTGTTTAATGTATCCTTAATGGGATGGGTCCACAGAAACATGAACAGAAGGCGGGGGGACTGTGAGCATTGTTCACTAAACACATGAACTTGCATGCGCTTACAACATGCCCTGATGGGCATCTAGCTCTCTTGCTTCTGCTTGCTTGAGACATTGTGTTACAGCTATTGCACATATAGGAGAATATTTTAGGATTTCATTTCCCTTTTTTGTTCATAGACGGGGCTTCTCTGAGCAGAAGGCACTTGTAGAAGAGCATCTTTTTATCCAACTAAATACCAGAGAAGGAATATACTGTAACAGATAGGCCATTAAATGTGACATATTAGAGATGCTATTTTTAAAATATTTAGTCTCTCAAGCCTTATGCATACAACAAAGCCCTGATATGACCAGGGACAATAGGGCATGAATGTGGGTAGAGACTGGGTGTGCCAAAGGATGCTCTAATTCTCTTCATGTAAACAAGGAGGCACTCTTGGCACTAGGCAAGATTAAATTATTGCCTGTGCAAGACTGCTCCCCGTAATTCAGATTCAGGTCTCCTGCCCTCCTTCCTGCCCCATGCTTCCAGGTTTTACTCTAAGCGCATGATACTTCCGTTGCATACTAAATTAATGTTCCTGTTTTGCACCTGGAAAGACTCCATACATCCAGAGAGGAAAAGAGGGTCTTGAAAGATGGCCCTGCTCGCACTCCTGAGTTGTGGTTGCCCATGCTAATTTTAGCAAAGAGCAGATTTTTGTCCTCCATGTTGTGGAGCAACCTGTGGCATGTAGCCTTAATCAGTAGGAACTTTATGAACTTCCTCTCAGCAGGCAAGAGTGATCCAGAGCCCCAGCCATCTGATGGGAGAACTTCTTCAAGTTCCCCGAAGGCTGTTATTGTTAAAACATTTTTCTTAGTTTTTCCTACTGTTGCTTTTTTGTTTTTAGCAGCCTGCATTCACAAGGTAGGGGGAGAAGTGCTGAGTAAGAGGGTCTGCTGGTTTCTAAGCAACCAAAAGGAGGTGAAGACGGTTTGGGCGAAAGGGAGTGGAATTCTTCTGGCAAGAACACTCTTGGGCCTGACAGCAGCTGCTGGCTGACTCGCGGAGGGGAAGCTCCCTCTCCAGAAATTTCTGACTCTGCAGCTGCTCCGGCCTAGAGTGACACACCCAGCAGCGATAGAACACCCAGCTCTCTGGAGTTGTCTGGGGAGCTGGTGGGCTCTCCCCAGCCTTCACGCCCTTTTTTGAGACCACGTAAAAGCCGTTTTTCTGGTTGCTTCATTAAAGAGTCTATCCGACTAAGGAAGTTGCTTTAATGTCACAAGTGAAATGGTGATTTGTGTTTCATATGTAAAATATTTGTCCTTTAATTTTATTCTCTTTGCCGTTTTGGTCCTGATTTGAAAATGAAAATGGCATTGCTTTCAAATAAAAACGGCAGCTAGGCTTTTAACAACTTCCTGAATTATGTTCTGCTGGAAATTCTCTGAGAGCGTCTCTCTTTTTTCTGGCCCCTCATTCACTGAGCTTGAGGTGGCTTACATTACTCTGACCTCCTCCATTTTTACCTTCACAACAACCTTATTAAGTAGATTAAGCTGAGATAGGGTTGTCAGGACCCCAGCAGGATGGGGGGCGGGGGGGACCTGGCACTCACCAGGGGTGACTTTCTTGCTTGCGCAGAGCACACCTGCGCTTCCACTGAGCATGATGACCTCATTTCTGGAAGTGATGTCATCGCACCCAGTGGTGGGCATGCTCTCACGCTTCACAGGCACCCAAATTGACCCCCCCCCCCCACACACACACTGGGAGACCTGGTAGCCCTAAGCCGAGAGACAATTACTTGAGCAAGGCTACACAGTGAGTTTCATGAAAGGATGAGGATTTTAATATAGGCTTTCTCAGTCCCAACTTCTGTACTGCTTACACATCTTTTAAGAACATCTTATATACTAGGGTTGCCAGGTCCCTTTACCCTTCCGGCTGGAGGTGAGGAGGACCTGGTACTCACTGTTCAGAAGATCTTTGTGTGAACATGTTCTCTCACTGTATAACATCACTTCTGGGAGTGATGTCATTGCGCTGGCACGGGAATACTCACAAATTGGCTCCAGGCAATGTGCAGGAGCATTCCCATGGCTAGAGCGATGATGTCACTCCTGGAAGTGATGTCATCATGCCTCGCTGGGAACATGCCCGCTGCAAGTTGCCTGGGAGGTATTTTGCTTCTTGGGCCCATTCCCTTCACCTTTTCCCACCACTGACCAGGTGAGTCGTGATGGGAGGTGGTGGCTGGAAGTGGCCTCGCTAGGGGACTGGCAGCCTTAATATATGCTAAAAGCGAAGTGGCCCTGATCTGTGGATACTTAAATCTGGAGATGGGAGCCATGAACAGACGAGACAGATCTTCCTGCAAACTTGAAAAACTCTCCAGATTTGCAGAAAAATCTGATTTTTTAGATAAATACATTGGCAGAAAGAAAACAAAAATAAATTATTAAAGGAGCTCCTGTAGTTTTAATCAGATGCCCTCAGTGGTTACTATTCTAGGCTTGGTTTCTGTCAGGAAAAGGCAGGGGAAAGGGCAGGGCCCTTTCCAGGGCTGTTTTGGCCTTTGAGGGAGGACTCATTGGGATCAGGCCCCAAAGCAACCACCAGGCAATGTGATACCACCTAACTTGCATGACTCACCCAGGCCCAGCTGCAAGTTGCTACTGCTCAACAGCAGTTCCCCTTAAAGCCAGTGCAGTGTAGTGGTTAGAGTTTCAGAGTAGGCTGAGGAAGACCCGGGTTAGAATCAGCACGCTGCTGTGGAAGCACACTGAGGTTGATCCAGCCACATACTCTCAGACTAATCTGTCTCTCAGGGTTGTTGTGAAGATAAGATGGAGGCAAGAAGCATGACGACAGCTGCTTTGGGTCCCCACGGTAGAGAAAGGCAGTATATAAATGAAGTAGATTAGTAACTGTAGATGAAGATGGGGGACAGATAAAAGGTAAGTTGTTTAGTGAGTCTGAAGGAGAGAAGGACATAGGAAAAGGTGAGCATATGGGGGCTGCCAGGAGGAGGGGAAAATGAAGTACCCACTGCAGGTTCCCACCATGCAACTAGGCCTCGCTCCACTGGCACCATGCAAGTAGGCCTAGGGGAGAGGCTGCCTATGGTAGAAGAGGAAAAGTAAAAACAGGGAAACCATCAAAGGCGAGTGAGAAGGAGAAAAGGAAGCAGGAAAGGGAGAGAGGCTATGGGGAGCAGGGAAGGGAAAGAGGACATGGTACAGGAGGGGAACATGAGACGCCACCCCGCAAGTCCTTGTGGGTCCCCTACTTGTAAGTATATAATATCCCCCACCGTGTGCCTCGTGCTAGTGCAGTCAGGTGGAAATATCCCAGGTTTCTCCTTGGTTCCACTTCCTGTTCTGTATACAGCCATAGTCTATGCAGGACAGAGACACTCTGGGATGGGGAGTACTTAAAATGCAGGGATTAGGGTAATGTTCCCGTTGAAAGGGGAATCTATACTCATGGCTCCTCAAGACCATTAAAGTATGTTTGCTAAACTGAAGTACTTGCTTTGGTAATGTGGTCTGGGTAATTCTAGTTATTCCAAGATTGTACAATGTGGCATACTGAGCAAAACACCCACTAGCCACATGCAGTGTCCTACCAGGGTTGTCTGTTGTGCAGTTCTGTGTTATTCCAGCATCATTTCTTTTAGAGATAATTGTAAAATTGCTTTTTGCGAAGAACTGGTGAGTTCTAGGCCTCAATTTCAGCTGTTCAGGTTTCTCTGATTCCTCACTGGCCCATGTCTGTGTTCCCAGGAGCACTGTAGCATGTGAACAGGTAATTCACAGAATCTAGTTTAATTCCTATCCAAAAGTAGGATCTGTTCTCTCAACTTTTTTTATTATTGTATTTACAGAGTGCTGTTTACAATATACTTTGCAGAATAACGAAAGCTGAAAAAAGCCCTTTCCCAAGGAATGTACTCTTATATTTCAACAAAGGAGAGAGAAACTGAGAGGGAAGTCTCTGGGAAGTCCACAAGAGGGCAGGCAGCATGAGGACAAGAGCCTGTCCTCTACTGGTGCCAAGGAACGGGTGTCCAGAGATGCAGTGCCTCATGTAGCCATCGTGGCCAATAGTGGTTGATAGATCTACCCCAGTCCTCTTTTAAAGCCATCTAAACCAGTAGCCATCGTTACATCTCATGGCAGTTAATTTTAGTTTTGTATTGTCTGAAAAAAGACTTTGTCCTGTATGTATCGCTCATTAACTTTGGTTCTGTTATGAGAGACGGAGAAAAATGTTCCCTCCTTTTTCTTCACACCATGCCTAATTTTATAAATCTCTGCCATGTCTCTCTTAATTGTCTTTTTTTCCTAAAGTCCCATTCTTTTAAATCATTTTTCATAGGTTGCTATTCTCTATAGTATAGTATAGGGGTGGCCAAATGGCGGCTCGCGAGCCGCATGCGGCTCTTCAAGTCTTATTTGGCGGCTCCCGGAGGCTTGCAAGTTCACTCCTCCCCCAGGCTCCTTTAAGGGGCAGAGCCGACCAGCCGCTCACCCGATCTATGCACCCAGCGTGCTTCCCCTTTCCCAACCCTGGAGCAACGAAGGGGCGGGCCAGGGCTGAGGACAGCCCACCCGTCCTCGCTTTGCTGGGCACTCCTCTGCAAGCACTGAGTTTTGCCGGCCCCGCGCTCTCAGCGAGCGCCCGGGAAGGGCAGTTGGGGGGAAGGGGAAAGAGAGGAGTGAAGACGCGACGAGGAAGCGCCAAGGCAGAGGTGGCCCAGGACTTCCTGCTTTCCGGCTTACTCCCGAGAAGGCAAGTGCGCAGCTGCCGAGAGCCGCTCATGGCATGAAGCACAGCCTGCGCCGGGGGGCTTTTGCATGGGTGGAAGCCTCGTTAGTTGCACGGAGGACTGGCGCACCCATAAGTGTGTGCAGGACAGCTGAGATGGAGGAGCAGGGAATGTGTTTGCTTCAGAGGACATGTGCTTGCTTTAAGATTGTGTGGCTCTGCTTTTGTGATCCTTCCTTCCTTGATTTTTCTTTCTTCCCTCCTTCCTTCCTTCCTTTCTCTTTCCTTCTTTCCATTTCTTCTTTCCATCTTTCTTTTTCTTTCTTTCCTTCCTTTCTCTTCTTTCCTTCTTTCCTTCCTTCCTTCCTTCCTTCCTTCCTTCCATATATTTCCATACCTTTCCATATCTTCCTTCCTTCCTTCCCTTTCCATATCTTCCTTCCTTCCCTTCCTTTCCTTCCTTCCTTCCTTCCTCTTCTTTCCATATCTTTTCATACCTTTCAAAATCTTTCCCTTCCTTTCTCTTTACTTCTTTTAATATCTTTCCATATCTTTCCATGTCTTCCTTCCTTCCTTTCGTGTATTTCTTTCCTTCTTTCCCTTCCCTTCTTCCTTCCTCTTTACTTCTTTCCATATCTTTCTATGCCTTCCTTTCCTTCCTTCTTTCCATGCCTTCTTTCCTTATCTTTCTTTCTTTCTTTCCTTTTTTATCCTTCCTTCTTTCCATATCTTTTTTTTTTGTCTTTTCCTTCCTTCTTTCCATGTCTGTCTTTTTCTTCCTTTCCATCTTTCCATGTCTTTCCCTCCCTCCCTTTCCTTTTTTCCTTCCTTCTTTCTTTCAATGTATTTCCTATTTTCAATAAAACATTAGGGTTGACAATTCCAACTAAAAAAAAACCTGGAGTCTTTAGCCAGAATACTCTAGAGGTGGTGCCTTGCAAGGATGACATCACTTTTTGTGATGTCACTTCCAGGTCAAAGGTTGGGTGGTAGTCCTTCCCAAGCTCCACCCCTTCTGATGATGTCACTCCCAGCATACTGTGCCAAAACCCCACCCCTTCCTGTGATGTCATTTCACGGCACTCCCCCCAAACCCGCCTCTTCCTCTGAAGTCACTTCAATGCATCATGTCTTGTGGCTCTCAAACATCTCAGGTTTATTCTGTGTGGCTCTTGCATTAAGCAAGTGTGGCCACCCCTGCTCTATACCATCTCTAGCTCAGGTTCCTTTTCTAAAGGCAGGCTGACTAGAAAATGTACACATACTTAGTTTGTTTCAGTTTGAAGTGGGATCATTGGGTTAAACCAGAGATTTAATGGAACAGTATATGTGTGCCCCCCCCCCCCCACCAGCTCTTTCCACAGAAACCAGATTACTGCAGGAAGTCCTTATTCCAAATGACTTGGACGAGATAGGCAAGGCAACTTCCATATCATTAACTTGTTGATCTCAGCCATATCAGCTTCCTCAGACCCCATCAAAGGCCGTTTCCACATGTCTTACCGGCTGCACAAAATTGCGCAAAACTCCTGGAACGACGGTGTCTTCCTGGTGCGATTTCCTGTCATGACTCCAGTTTGAGGCAGGAAGACGCCATTGTTCTGGTAGTTTTGCATGATTTTGCGCAGCCGGTAAGACGTATGAAAACAGCTAGAATCCTCCTGGCTTCCCTTTGCATTCACAAGAACAGTGTAACAGGTCAGCATAATTGTTTTGCCTCGAGTGCCTACGCAGTGCAATTCAATATTTGGAATGATGTGCAATGAGAAGAAGGGAATGGTCTTCAAGGGGACAGAAAGGAAGGAAGGAAGGAAGGAAGGAAGGAAGGGAAGGGATACCACCACCATCACCCTCCAAATAAGATGCAGACAAATGACCAGGTCAGCAAGGAGGAGAAATTCATGCTAGAAGAATGCTAGGACAAAAACATATCCATGCCTTTATGGAACTTGAGGAAGGAACTAAGGAGGAAGGTGTTTGCATGGTACTCTGACAAATCTTATTTTGGGTACTGGACAGAAGGAGAAAGGTGTAGGCAAGCACATGCTTACTACCAACTGTAGGACTGCACAGTACATACTCTTTCATACATGTGTCCATGTGAAAGTAGCTCCCTATTCAATTTGGCTTGAATTCACACTCAAGTACCATAGTGCAAGAAAACTGTTTTCCTCCTGCTGTCTCTCGTTCCTTAGATTTTATACCCAGCCACATGCACATATCCATTCTGGGCAGACAGTAAAAGTGAATGCCGATAAAATGCGAATGCCACAGAAAGTACTGAGACCCTGAGCATAATAATAAAATCAGAGACAGCTTTACTGAGGGGAACAATTAGCATACTCAAGCAGTCAGTAGTAATACCAAGCATACAGTAATAATGCTCAGCACTAGAATGCCCACATTAAGATGCAGCTATTCCCAGTACTCCCACACACTGAGCAATGTGTATCATTCTAGAAAGGGGAGGAAAGAAGCTAAAAAAGAACAAGAGGGTGAAGCAGGGACATATATGTACCTGTCTGGTGGGTTCCAGGTAGAGGTCAAATCCCAAAGCAGAGCTCCAGACATTCAGCCAGCAGGTAATCCAAATGATGAATCCATGGGGAAGATCAGTGAAGAGCTGAAGAAATGTACCGTGTGCTAGAAATGGGGCTTCCTTGCTTTCAAAGCAGTGGTAACTTTGAGCAGGCAAAAACTCCATGTGGAAGTAATAATACAGCAGGACTGGACTTGATTGAGCATAACACCTCACACAAAGGCAGGGCACAAGCACTACCGAATATACTTTGGGGGAGGATTCTGGATCCAATGGAAGGGCCAGCCGATTGAGTTCTAGAGCAAAGGATTCTTTTCTCTTTCAAGGCGTGGAGAATAGAGACAGGGCCAGGTGAACAATGGCATTGGCTTGGCCAGAGGGAGTGACTGTCAATCCTGGAAAATCTCTGGGTGGGCAAGAGGTGTGTTTGGAGGCAGTATTGGTTCTCTCATTTAGCAGAAATTCTCATGGGAGATCCTATCAATCCAAATTAGATCACTGGTATGAGAACCTCTTCATAGGGAATGCTAATGTGGGCTTAGTTCTTCATAAGGCTTGAGCACAAAGGAATCCTTTGTACTAAACTTGCTCTGACAAATTGCTAAGAGGCCTTGCTTAATGAAATGAGGTTTAGGTGCAGAACAGGTTTTGATTTCTCGATGAACGGTCTGTTGTCCGCATGGAGCATAATGAGATTAAGAGATGGTCCCAATCCTCTTGCTAGCAGTTGGCCTTTTTGAGTGTCAAAGACCAGAAGCCTCTATTTCTTGGACCCTCATAACTAGCAGACAGATGCTGGTACCATCTTTTCAGGGGTGGGGGGCAATCAAGTGGAGGCTTGATGACAATGGCATCCAGAGAACTTTGTCATCGCATGGTTATCTAGCAAAATGTCAAGATATGTGGACAAACCCTTTATCTTCAGAAATCTCCTTCAAGGTATTGCTTGAATCACCTCCAAGTTTATGTTTGGTCTAGTATAAAATTCCCTGTGGCATGATATAGACAGCTAGGTGAGTCTAATTTTGAATATGCTTAGTTGGAAGTAAGCAACAATCTCGATAGGATTTAATTCCAAATTTGTGTTTGGAATACTGATTAATTTCACTGACCATGTGTAAGTCTAAAAATGCTGAACCACTTTCTCCCTTTTTCTTTGCTGCTGCTGCCTTCCCTCAAGCTGCCGTCATAGTAGAGTTGTCTAGGGCTAGAGTTTGCCGTCTTGACTGCTAGGCAGAGATTTCATGAGATCTCAGTTGTCATTCTCTGGGTGAGGGGTGTTGAACCCCCAAGTGTTTTTATTAAGTTTTAGAATTTTTCTGCAAGCCTAGAGTTTCTCTAGGTTTACAGAATTATTTCCCCTATCTGTATATGATCCTGTTGTGCAAAACTTTTTATTCACATTCTTGGAACTTGTTCAGAATTAAATATTGATGCCTCTCATGGCAATTGCCTGTGTCTTCCTAGAACAACCTACGTATTTTTGGAATAACTAGTAGGCAATATAATTAGCACCACAGGCCAAAATTAGAAATATATCCAGTCGCAGTCTGTGGGTAACTTTCCCTATTATCCTGCAGTTATATCTTCTCTGTTGCATTAATTCTTCTCAAAATAGGCAGGCACCTGCTAAAACAAGTGCACGTCTTGCATTTAGCATGTTGCTAATTATTCTGAATGTTTCATTCTGAAAATCTGAAATTTAGTCAATCTGTGGACTTTTTATCATTTAGAATCAGAATGAATTCAGGTTTCTTTGTACTTTTTTTGCTTCGGTACTATTAGCTCTGTTACCTCTTCTGGACCCATGAGGACTAGAGACTTTTTGGATTGTTAGTTTAGAATGATAGGTAAGTGTCTCAAGATTCCAGGAAGCCATAGCAGCAGTTAGAACAATTTGATGAATACCAAAGCAACGTCTGATGTTCAGGTGTTGCCCTGAATCAAAGGACTGATGTAATGGATGTAGAGAGAGAAGCAACATGAAACGGGCCCTTTTTGGATTCTATGGGGATACACTAGCAGCTGTGCATGCACAGCAATTTCTACCCGTGAGGGTTCCAGGAAAGATGGTGGGAGACTTCTAGAATCATTTGGCATGTAGTTAAAAAGAGAACGGCATCAAGAGTCTGTGTGTGTACAGAGACATGATGAATAATTCAACATGCTGCAGAGCTTTGAAACCTTGACCAATTTTAGCAGCTTTGACAGAAACCACTAGAGGAGGGAGGCTTTTTAGTGGCAGTATAATGCCGGGCATTTTGATGCTGTTGCAGTGTCAGAGTTGCCTTGATCTTCCCTTTTGTTTCCACTGGCTCCTCTCCCATTCATTTTATGAAAAACAGTTTGTTCATGGCAGCACCAAAGCAAACAGTTCATAAGGAGTGCCAACTTTTTTAAAAAAAATGAGTGTCACTGAACAAGTCATGACTGGCCGGCAGGAGGCACTTGTTTTGCCAAATGACCTGCCACACTCTGATGTCACATCTTGTGCTGTGTGCTCCCAAAAGTTTGGCATTGTAAGACCATTCCTTTCTTTTCCAGTTTCTTTCGATTGCCACAATGCCCAAGGGATATGGCTGATACAGCTGAATATCTGCTTGTCCTGTGGTGGCAAACGAGATGGGGCTGATCCTAGTTTCTAGCTTCTGCATTCAGCTGTGATGGGAGTCTGACACCTCTAACATAAAAGGTTCCAGAACAAAGAGGGGAAAGCCCCAGATGAATTGGATTTCATGTTACATGGACAAATAAATATGGAAGCTAGGTTGGGTTTAACATTCTGAATAGACTGGACCCTGCTGTATGAAAGGAGCCCAAAATCAATAATGCTAAGCACACTTTAAGGGCCATGGCTGTTATTTACAGAATGGATCCTGGTGTGCTATTCCTCTGCCACACCAAGATAAGGTTTTACTTTACAATTGTCTGTGGATGGGCCCCATCCCAACTTGCTTCCAGCCCACTCCCAGCTCCTGGAACTCCACCCAGCAGAAAAGTGGTCACGAGCCCAGCAGCCCCAAATTCACTGCAGCTAGCAGGGGCCCTAGAGGACTGGCCCGGCAGCCGAGGAAATGGCGGCAGGTGCGGAAGCACTGCATTACCAGAAGAAGCAGGTGGCCAGCAGGAAAGGGGGAGAACCAGCAGCATGGGCAGTCGCTGGGAACAGACGCGCCCATGAGAGCCGGGCATGGGCCAGCCACAGGGAATTTCCAATCCAGTAGCCTCTTGTGTCGAAACACATCCACAGTCTTATGATCAGGATTTATTTTATTTTCTTAAATGCCACCTGATGGGTAGTGGCCTAGGTGGCAGTAATTACTCCCAACAGCATTGGCCATCTATAAAAAGCCTGCACAGTGGAGGAAACAGGGCTTTAGGAGGAGCAGTGGGGCTGGCAGAGAAGGCAACCAAAGCTCTCCTAGGAGGAAGCCTCAATGTGGAAAGTAACTCAGAGAGGCTTCCTGAGGTGCTCAGGCACAGGAGCTTGACGGGAGGCAGTCAGCTGGCGATTGCCTCCTCCTCATCTAGTTAGTGCCTCGTACATCACTCATATATAAGAAGTGGCAATACTGTGAACATCAACCTCATTAGGTCTGGTATTATCAATACCTATTACAGAGCTGTATCACTTAACACTGTGTTTTCAGGAACATCACCACAGTGTTAGTTACTGAACATGTTTTCTTAAGAAGATATGCTCAAACTGGTTGGGCAGTTTGGGCTGTACTTGGAGGGTTGGAGGGGCAGGGACATGGGCATGTGACATTACTGACATCAAAACCTGGGAACAACCCAGAAGTGACATTGGGTAGTTCTAGGAATTGCCAGAACTTCTATGGTTGTACTGGGTGCAACCCAGAAGTGATGTATTGGTACAGATGCTGGCAGTGTTTTTGTTTGTATTTTTCTCCTGCTGCTGCTCCAAGTGGCATCGGGCAACAGCAACAACCAGTGGGAGGCCTTTTGCCATCTGTAACTGTTAAGGAAATGTCATGAATAGTAGAACCCAGACTTAGGGTTTTAAATAATGACCATAATCTACTGGCAGGAAGTTCTGTTATCCAGTGCTTTTTTTCTAAAAAAATGTTTAGGGGTACTCTCAGTTTGACTCAAGAAAATCACCATTTTATAGTTCAAATTGGAAAAAATAAATGCAGTCAATGGACAAAATTACCAAGAACATGCTCACTCTTCACATGGTCAACAGAAGACGGGGCCGTGTGCCCACTCTCCACGTGGTCTACAGCAGACGCTGTATTACACAACACCGTTGTCGCATCTTTTGTTTTTATAGAGTCATCATTCACTTTACACATCTTTGCTGGCTGTGATGATGTAAAATAGTTAGTAGTTTTCCTACTCGTATTGAAATACTGCCACTCAATGAGGTTATAGGCCAAACTTTCATCAGTAAAACACCACACTGCTTCACAGATTAAACACTCGCTTCCATCTGAGACTCAGGAAACACGGTGAAAGGAAATGATGTCAGAAGACTGTCGGTGATGAGAATTATGGGTATTGCCAACCAAGCCACTCTATAGTGACATGTACACACAACCAAAGAGTTTCGGTATAGACAAACTCTTTGTGCAAAACTATTTGTGCAAATACACAAATTGGTTGCCGCTATCGGGGGTAGCAACAAGACTGACCAATCACCATGCTAGATTCCAACTACCAGAGCTCCAGGTAGCTTAGAGTGGAACTACAAGTGACAAAAGGCACAGGTTGGACACTTGTCAGCTTCCCTCAAGTTTTGATGGGAAATGTAGGCATCCTGGTCTTGCAGCTTGGCTCTCTGACTGCTGTCCAATGGACGTTTCAACTGTCACTTGTCCAACATTCCACCAAGCTGCCTACATTTCCCATCAAAACTTGAGAGAAGCTGACAAGTGTCCAACCTGTGCCTTTTGTCACTTGTAGTTCCGCTCTTAGAGAAGACTTGTTTGTATTTGTCTGCACCCGAACGATCACTGATTATGCCAGCGATCTTGGTGGCGTGTTCGATACTCAAAGACGTTCCATTTTTTGTAAGACAAACAGCACTCCTAGTGAGTTTAAATATAACTAAACATCTTCGTTACCAACATACGCTACATAAAACTTAACAAATCACATAAATATCCATAATAAGTTTGGAGTTGATTTAGCAGGAATTCCAACATTTTAAAATTTTTACTTTCTCCCATTAGATTCACAAAAAGTTTAGGGGTATGCGTACTCCTGCATCCCCCCCAGAAAAAAGCACTGCTGTTATCTACCCTTTTTTTATTCTGCCCTTCTCCATGGAATTTAGGCTGATGTATGTGGCTCCTCCGCCATATAATAGGCAAAGCTGAACAAGTATGTGATTGACTGATCAGCCTGTGAGCTTCATGGCTGAGCTGGGTAACTGAACTCTGGTCTCCTGAGCTCTAGTATAACACTCTAATAACCACTCCCCCATGCTGCCCAAGACCTAAAAGAGAGAGCAGCAGGACCATATGAGTGCCAAGGAGAGGGATTTTGACAGCTTATTCCCTTATCAGCCCTTCCTCAGCACCATCAAGCAGGAGCTGTTGAGGCTATTTTAAGAACTGTGGTCTGATGTGACTGGGAGCTCTGCAAAAGCAAACTATGGAGAAATTCCCAGTTTACTCCCCAAGTGAGGAAGCTGGAGTGGCTGCATATTTTGAATTGCAGTGTGTTATGAATGGTTAATATTTTGCTATGGCCTGTGGCTTGATCAAAACACAATCAGCCATGGCTAGATGACTGACAGAGCTCTTTATGCTTACTATTAAGAAAGTCCCTTGGGAATACACCCTTTGTACTACTCCTGTACTCCACAAGGTGTCACTGTTCATCTACAAAAACCTGGGTCCTGTTGCTTCCACTCTCCCCCCCCACCCCCCACAGAGAAGTTTTGCCTTCTTACTTTATCAGTAGTTATTGGTTAAAGTTGCATTCTGTGTAGATTAAAGGGCTGGATCAAATTGTGTGTACTGTATCCAGTTTCCCATTGGCACCGTTGGATTCTGCTTTCACTTGGACAAATGCAGATTAGAGTAGCTCCAGGAGGTAAGAGATGATGTTGGCTTTTTAAAATAAAAATCCCTACACACAGTCTATGTAATATCTTTTATTAGGATCAACCAAATTGGCACAAAATGTTGTGCAAATGGAGTTTTTGCAGTGTTTTGTGTCAATTTGCTTGGTTCTCATAAAAAGTATGTTCTTTTTGGAGTATGCATGTCCCAATACGGATGTGTTTACAACTTTATCTACACACAGCTGCCTCCCGAAAGCAATCCTGCAGCAGGGACAGGTTCCAAGATATTAGGAGAGTTGGAATATGTGTGGAGCTTGTACTTAGAGCTGCCAGGTCCCCTGGTAGGGCGGGGGATCCCTCACTCCTAGCTCCTGTCCCCTGCTGTCACTCATTTGGCCAATGGGAGGAAAAGGCCCCAGGGAACGGACCCAGGAGGCAAGAAACCACCTGGACCAGCGAGCAATAGGCACGCACTCTAAGGGTGCAATGACATCATTCCTGAAAGTGATGTCATCACGTATGCTGGGAGCGTGCACCTGTGAGAATCGGCAAGGCAAGGGTGAGGCCCCTTCTCCTCTGCTGGGAAGTTAAGGGGACCTGGCAACCCTACTTGTGCCTCCAGTACCCTCCATGACTCAACCAGCACTGACAGCACGTGTCACTTTTTTGTTTCAACTTTAGGAAGCTGATTTGTACAGACAACTTCCCATGGAGTCTGAGAACATGGCCCCTGTTCAGACTGCTGTGAGCCCGCCTAACATGACCCAAGATATGAGATCTATTACAAATAATGGATCGGATCCTTTCCTGAACAGGCAAGTACACGATTTGCTCACCTTCTTTTTAAATACTCTCTCGTAGAGGCAGTATTGCCATTCTCTTCTCTTACCTGAAAGAGTGTTGGTGATTTTTAAGCAGAAGGCTTTTGATTTTGTATACTGTTGGTGATGGTGATGGAAAACAGCAGAGTTGTCCATAAGAAAGCATTCAGTCTTTCTCCAGCCAATTCTTGCTCTTACTTTATGTGCATCTTTTAGATATGTGGAGAGAACTGCCCAAAGATCTTTGTAAAGTGACAACTAGATGCCACTTGTAGGGTCACTACAAGTGGCATCTAGTTGTCACTTGAACACTTATAAACTATTCTGTGACTCTTGGTTGGTCATAGTTACTCTGCCTGTGAATTTTGTTCTAATGGATCAAAATGGCTATATGACTTACAAATAGTTTAGCATTTCTAGAAGTGTGATACTACTGCATGGAAATTATTGCTATGCTCTCCTAGTTATGGCAGTGATGTACACATGCTCAGTACCAGAGATAAAGGAGGCACATTTGCTCAAATCATGCAAATTAGACCGCCCATGCCTGCTTACTCTAAGCCTTCTTTCAAAAATCAGGCTTTGGAAGCATTTAGAATTCTTGGCAAAGAGTGGAGCGGCACAGTAGGGAGGGAGGGGCATGAATGTTGCAGCTATAAGTGGGTAGGGTCAGGGGACAAGGAATAGGAGCCATGAGATGCCAGGAAGCTGTGCAGGGCACTGAAACCTCACCCCTGACCACTGGAAAAGTCATGCCTAGTCCCATCTGGTCTTTGAGCCTTAACTGGACACCTACCCTCACCTAGAGGTAACTATGAAATCTAAAACATCCAGGTTGCAAATTCTGTGCTAGATTTCCAGCTGGCACAGAGGGAACCTATGAACATGTCGGGTATACTCATCCCTAACTGGGTCTCACCCCTTGGCCTCCTGTCTTTCTCTCAGTAGTAACCGTTCTGGGGGCACATGTTTCAGAAGTATGATCTTGACTGAGGTTTCTTCGTGTCTCAATTCATAGTGGGCCATACCATTCCAGGGAGCAGAGCACAGACAGTGGCCTAGGCTTAGGATGCTACAGCATACCAACTACACCTGAAGACTTCCTCAGCAATGTAGATGAGATGGATACAGGTAGGATACAAGAAACACATATTTTAAAAAAATAAAAATAAAAAAACCTTTACAGTGATCCAGTGGACAGCCAATGTGATGTGATGCCTGCATGAATCAAATTCTGTCGCCCATGTTTCCATGGTGTCAGGGCCTCAAACTTTCCGAGAAGCCCTTATCTTCAAACCAACTTAGGTGGGCACTGGCATGGTGACTCAGTGGTGAGGAACAGGTTCTTTTACATGTGACCAGAGAAGCACTTTCCTCGAGCTGGTCAGTATGTGAGAAAACCACATTCCATGCTCATCAACAGCTTCGGAAATGAGTTTCAGGGCCACCGTCTGCCTCATTTGTTGAGTGTGTGCAGCACTGCTCAGGTTGGGCATTGTGAGGCATGTTACATTCCTCCAGAAATAAAAAAAGAAAGCAAGTATGGTAAAATCTTCAGGTTTCATTCCTGAACACTTACTTGTTTAACAATGCCATACTCTGTCTTTGGTTTTCATGTGGGAGGTCTTCTGCTTCTTGCCCATTGCTGACAGCTTTGCAATGAAAGACAGGTGGGTAGTTTGGCTGGATTGCAAGAGTGGGATTCAGGTTGGACAATTCCAAGATTTGTCTATTTCTTAAAAATATATATCTTGCACCGGTGGTTACTTGCAGAACTTCTGTGGCCCTGGTAGAATATCCCTGCCTGCCAAGATCTCCCCATTCACTTCTGTGGAGGAAGTGGCTGCTTCCACACAGATTGGATAATCCACTTTCAGTACTCTTTAGTGAACTTTTGAAACTGATTTTTCATGTGTGGAACAAAAAATCCACTTCAAAAGGATTGCGAAAGTGCATTGAAAGTGCATTATTCAACGTGTGTGGAAATGGCCAGTGATGTATGCAGAGTTGTCCATGTCACTGAAGAGGGCATTACCACTTACGGTCTTTCCGTATTCACCAATACTGATTTGGATAGCTCCTGTCTCATTTTCACAGCCTGTTTTTAGGATTACACCATCAGTCAAGTAGTGTTATATTTGAGATTAAAGTTAGAATTATTTCCCGTTAGCAAGGCTATTTAATATTTAGGGTTAGCAGTAGAGTTACAGTTATTCTTTGTTACAAATGGGGCCATTTTGGGTTATTTTATATTTTATATGTGGGGCTAAATTGAGGGTTATTTTAGGGTTATGCCATGGCATCTTGCGCTCTCAGACCATTGGGCCCAATTTAATTTTAAAGTTTAATACCCTCCAGTCTTCCTTGTTCCTACGAGACTGAAGTGAGTTTTTGCATTGAAGCTAGTGCCTCAGTGATTCTCTCTTTTTTCTTTTTGCAGGCGATAATGTAGCACAGACCCCCATGAATATCAACCCACAGCAGACCCGTTTCCCTGATTTCCTTGACTGTCTTCCAGGAACAAATGTTGATCTCGGGACGTTGGAATCTGAAGATCTGATCCCTATCCTCAATGACGTGGAATCAGTCCTCAACAAAAACGAGCCCTTTCTCACTTGGCTGTAATTGATACTTAGTGCTCCATTCAATTGTTGAAATCCAAGATGTCTTTTTCCCCTCTAGAAATAAATGCAGAGCAGCCTCAAGTTCCCATCTAGCCAACGGTGCCTTACTGACTTCCGACAGACCCTTTCATGTCAGTGAATCTTTGTTTAGGTTTCATTGGCAATAACTTAAGTATGAAATATATGCAAATATATATCTATTTTTAAGGAGTAGGACTATGTATATGCATCTATATCCTATCCTTTTTAGTAAACTAGAAATGTTCTGGAGACATGGGAAGGTTTTTTTGCCTGTGTCAGAACTCACAGTCGTTAGTTACACAGCCGGATTTTAATGAACCAAAAACAGAGTTGACTTCAAGAAGCTTTAGGCTGCAGAAGGCAGCTTGGTTCCAAAAACCTTATATGTAATAAAGTCATATGCAGTTCAACAGCTGTGTTTATGACAATTGTACCAAATGTTTTTTTAATCTATGTAACTTGAGCTTTAAAAATCACTGTATTTTTTCAGTATACTTGTGCTGTATGGAATACAGATTTTTTAAAAATTTCAGATCAGCCACTGTATTCTACATGCCAAGGTACAAACAATACTATTTTGCATTTGTTTAATATCTCTCTCTATGGCATTTAAGTAGTAAATATTCCCAATCTGGTGAAATCTTTTAGTTATACTTTTTATACTACTACCCTATTGTAAAAGAGACCAGATTGAATACTAACAGTTGCCATTTTTTAAATATATATATAAAACTTCAAATGTGATTACAAACAGGTGTTTTTTAAAAAGTATGCTTTAGATGTATCTTTAATATACACTACAATGGAACATATCAACACTATTTTTAAAACTTTGTTGCAACTTTTAGCTGTGTCAAATAAAAATGAGGCTAGACAGCAAAATTATATGTTACGAATTCATCACACAGCTTGACATTACTGATTGCAGTAAAGTTTCATTTTGCAAAGCCTTATTTAACCTTTAAAAAAATTGTGTATTTTGTTGCTGGAACCTAAAACACTAGAAAGAAAGTTTTATTTTACCATGTAGGTAATAAGACAGCCTACTGGTGATGCCAGTCAACCTGGCAGAGATGCTAAAGGATATTAACCAGTTGCTTGTTACCTTTGACATATGGGCACAAGGCACTATATTTGTTGTAGTTCTATCTTATACCTATTATATTCATCTAATGCATTTTTTAAACAGCTGATTTTTGGGACTGAGAATGCATCAAAAACATCAAATCCCCAGTATCCCTCGAATGCAAATGACGTCCTGAGATTCTTAAGTATTTATAGTTGAATGAATTTAAACTTTTTTATATTAAAAATACATCTCTTTATGGAAGGCATTGCAGTTAACACAGGCCTTCAGTATATGTTTTGCAAGACAAGCAAGAGACATAGTACTTGGCTGTGCATTGGGTTAAATAGTAAGGCATGATGATTACTATACCAGAATTACTGAACAGTGGAGGCTGTTTTTCCCACTTCTTTGTTGATGAAAAAGGCAGGTGAATTGGATGGGAGGTTGAAGTGGCTGAAATGTATCCTTGAGAGGAAAATGGTTGTGGCAAAAATACTGAGAGTAATGCTGGAGTGCCTGAGAAAGACAGATCAGGGGAGACAGATCAACACAGAGATGAACCACCACTGATCAATGATATACCTGTGAATACTACCTTAGGGGGAGACTTGTGGCTCGAAGGTAGTTGTACTGAGCTGACAGCACCAGATTTCTTTTTAGCTTTTTAAAATGCAGGCGATCAAAGATCAAAAGCTATGAAGTTCAATATTGATTCCGATTTTTAAATACTGGGGTGCGGGGAGGGAGCTGAGTTGAAAGGTATGTAGTTATGGATTCAGAAGTATTGTTTTCTTTTTGTTCTGAGCAGATTATTGCATCTGCATTGAACATTTTCAGTCGATGGGCATTTTTCCTTTTTTTCCAAAGGTCTTCCCCCCCCCCCCTCCTTTGCATATAGAGTTAATTATTGAGACAGCAGAAAACGTGACTTCCTGCAGAAACAAGAGGCTTTGAGAACCCAAACAATCTTACTGCATTTTCATTATTTACACTTATTAGCCTTAAAATTTTTAAAAAATCAGGAAGTCCAAAGATATATATTCTTTTAGTTATGCAAAAAGTTGAGGTTTTATTATTGAGGGGGAAGGTTGCTTTAAATGTTCAGAAAGCAAGAAGTTTTTAAGGGCCAGATCCAAACTTCATGTTTAGTCAAGGGTTTTGTGGCCCCATACATTGTGTAGAAACTGCCCCGTGATTCTCCGATTCTGCCAACAACAATGCTTGGAATTTTAGATATAGGGGTTGATGAGTAAGTTAGTGGCATTTGAAAAGGAGCAGGCTTAGCTTATGAATGGAATAAACCAATAGCAGGCTTTAAGGTAAGATGTCAAGGGAAGATCAAAACCAATATTTGAAAAGCCAGTTCTAATATTTTTGGAGCAATCCCAGGCATGTCTGCTTGGAGGTATTCAGTGGAGCTTATTCCCACCAAAGCATCCTTAGGATTGTAGACTTTATTGCCCATAGGAGGAGGGGGAAGGGTTTCAGATGTAAATTGTTTCAGGTGAGTAGCCCTGTTGGTCTGCAGTAGCAGACAAGATTCAAGTCCAGTTGCGCCTTAGAGACCAATTAGATTTCTAGTGTATGAGCTTTCGAGAGTTAAAGCTCCCTACATCAGATACACCTGAAGTTGACAGGCCTTGACAAAAGGACACACCTGTGAGAGATGCTGTGGAACTGAGCCCAGGCATCATCCTAACATTCAGTATAAATCAGACATTCTTCTATGTAACAGGAAAGTTAGCTTAGAGAAGGCAGTGGGGGTAAAGAGCCATGCCAGACAACTAGGGCGAAACTACACTGTATATGGGCAACAGAGTCTTGCCTTGAACCACAGAGCCCTCCTACAGAGTACCTGTTTCTAGAGTATGACCATTCATATTCATTTCAGTGCTAGGGACATCGTCACTATGCAAGCATCCTTTTGTTCTATCTCCTCCATAAAAGTCAATGGAGGAATTCACTGTTGAACCTTTCTAGAGTTTTGAACCAGGGGTCTATGTGGGCAACAGATGAACGTGAAAAACTGGAAGAACAAGATGAGGGGATTGGTTTGCTAGCAGTACCATTCCTTCCCCTCTCTCCTCCCCTCCTTAACCTGGAGGAGAGCGAAACCCACAAAAGTTAAGGTTGGACCTGGCCTTAAGTGAATCAAATAGCATTTTGGTTAAGAAGGCAAGCTTGCTTCAACAGGGAGGATCTCCGTAGGGAGTGGGCAGAGTATGGTAATCATGGGGAATGGTTATGGGTGTGTGGTAGGGTACCTGCTTTGCGCTGAGTGGGTCTCGAGTTCAGTTCCTGACTTCTCTGGTTAGAGGATCTCTATAGCAGCTGTGGGTAGTATAAGGCCCTTCTTTGCCCGAGTATGTGGAGAGCTGCTGTCAGAGTAGACAATCCTAAGCTAGATGGGTCCATGGTCTGCCTCAGTATAAGATACTTTCTTGTGTCCATTGCTGAGATTAAAAGGATGGCTTTGCCGGTTTCCTATGACTATAATGAAAAATGAAATGTGGCAGAGTTAGGAAGGGAGAGCACATATATGACAGGCCACCTGTTGTAAAGCAGCTGCTAAATCCCTCTTTAATGAACCAAACCATTCACAAAGATAAGGTATTATTTTGTCATTGTTTTGTTCTGATATTCACAGAAATTGGGGGAGGATTTTTGTTCTGTTAGTGAAGTTCTCTCTTCAAGTTTTTTTTTAAACTTTTGAATAGATATGCAATGGAAACACAAATATTAGATTCTCGCAGAATCTAATACTAATTTTTGACAAAATTTCTATTATTTTGGGGTTGTGAAACTGATTTTATTTTGTTTTTTACACTACACAAGGGAAATAACGTTAGTGGGTGCAGTAGAACAGATATGCTGAATGGGCAGCATACAAAGAAATGCTGATTTATGTGCAAGTTGTGGGTATTAAAAACTGCTTGTAATCTGGGGGTGCTATTAGAACGGTTACTTTCAAACTGGATCCAGGGGGATTTGGGGGTTCCTCAGAAGTTTAGCAAAGGTTGATCAGTAATGGTGGCTTGCCCACCACTGTGCCCCCTCCCCTCCTCTACAGAAGAGTGTTTTGGGTGTTTCAAAGGGTGCACATACCAAGCAGGGGGGCAGTGAGGTCCAACAGTCCTGACCAGTGGCCTTCCTTAACTGGGTGTGCTCCTTAGAATATACCCTAGAATCCTTTACAACACATGGGGGTTTTGTGGCAGATGACTATCTGGAATCTTTCCCCTGAAGGATAAAAAGTTTGAAACTACTGTATTAGAAAGTAACAATTAGAAAAAATGACTTCATAAAAAGAAATGCTGTGGATTTTTTTAAGAGTTGGAGGAATGAAATATATCTATTTCATGACAGAAATGTGAGATGAAACAAAAGGATTTTTTGTTTTCCTAATATACTGCATCCATGTTATGTGCTAATACTTTAATACTTTTTTATTTACATCAGTTTGTTATGCTATATGCTACCTTGTGTGAGCATTTGTTTTTAATGTAGAAAAAAGGCATACGTACAGTGTGCTTCAAATTCAATCAGATCAAACTGTTGTACTCAGAGTTTGGTTCTGTGTTTTTTTTATTCCTTTAATATTGTACCAGGAAAAAAATAAATAGAAATGGATTTATGCTCCCTGTGTTCTTGTTATGAAATGTTCTTTCTGTGGGGAAAAAATAATCTCATTGTGGAAAAAATAATCTCATTGGCACCACAGAAAGTTATGGATTTATGAATTTTTAAAAAAGGTTTCATCTATTGGCTATTTAAACTTTCCCCAAGGAGGATCCTGATTATCTGATACGGCGTAACAATGAAATAGTTAAAACCATGGGTCTTTGGTTCCAACTTTTAGCACTTCATTGGAATTGCCATTGTTAGACACACACCCACACCCACACATGCACACACTGGGTTCTATGACTCCATTCTGCTATCTGTGGAGCCTTGTACTGGCACAAGGAGAATTGTTGTGATAAAAGCCTGGAGGAAGGCTCCGTCATTGGCAGAACAGATTCATAGGGTCCAACCAAATGTGTCAACAGCGGCCAAAGAATATTTGCAGACAAAGTTTTCCCTACATTCTGGAGCCAGTGTGATGAGTGGATAAAATGCCAGCCTGGGATTAGAAAGAACCCAGATTCAAACCCTGACTTGTCCATGGTACTCAGTGGGTGGTCTTGAGTCAGTCAGCATCCCTCAACCTAACTTACTTCATAGAACTGTTACAAAGGTAAACAAGGTGAAAAGGTCAGGGTACAAAGGTAACAATAATTTTCTGGCAGGGAAATAGGTGGAGAAAAAAACATCTGCATAATGTCTATATATATTGGGATGCCATCAAATGATCAAGAGAAAGGTGGCGCTCTTACATGGAGAATTTATCATATTTACTCAGGTTCACGGTTGAAATATATTATTGACTGCCTTCAGTGGAAAATCAGGAATGAGCTGTTTTGTTTAGCCTCACAGTTGCCTTGTAAAACAAAAAAGAGCAAGGGTAGGTTAAATGGTTAATATACCTAGCTAGGAACCATGAATGCCACGTTTGGAGGAAGGGTGGGATAAAATGTAATCGTATAATGAACAATGGATGTTCCAGCCCAAAAATGCTCTAGTGTTTCCCTTCTCTCCAGCACGTAAATGAGAGCACGCACATGTTTCCCAGAACGAGGGAAGGGAGAGCTCTGTGTACATCAGGTACTCAGTGTCTTCAGGTTATGGACAAAAATATTTATTGGTTACAAAATGCACATTTTTTCTGGCATAGGATTAATGTCTTTGTCCTCAGAAATGAAGCACATCTTTTAATATTTTGTAGTGAAACTTTACTTTAGGGTAAAAATACTGAAGGGTGAAAATTCCTCTGATGAGGTTGTGCCCCTGTCAGATCTGTTGTGCTGAAACTGGATATCTACTGGGGGATCAAATTCTATTTTTGCCTGAAGAACAGTTCCCTGAAAGATTGTGTGCATTCGCAACTTCCCACTGGTGAGAATCCTCTCAAGGAACAATAAAGACAGGGAAAGATATTGCCAGAGTCAAATTTTTATTTCTGGAGTCAAGTCACAAGAGGGCAGTAAATTTCTTTCCAGTTATAGGTTTGAAATCTGTTAACATATCTGAGACCAGTATTGCTCAAACTGTATTTTGATAGCATTAAAATGCCACATCATGTAATTTCCTTACTTGCTAGTTGGCTCTGTATTTCAAAGCCTTATAATGGATCCAGAAATTACACACTGATTAATCATCTGTACATACAAAAGCCAAGACAACTTGTTTTCAAGGGAAATATGCCTGATACAGTTTAAATTCCTTTCTTCTTTCCTTCAAAGATTTTTACCCCTTAATTCTACCTTCATAAAGCCAACGAAGTGGCTAACAAAGCATACCATTAAAACCAGCACACAAGTATATCATTAAAACAATTTTAAAAACACAGCTTAAAATGCATACAGTTAAACCATTGGGGAAAGACAAGGGATCATTGAGGGAGTGCCAAGAGAAACGAAAGTCTTCACCCATTGGTGAAAAACAGCACAAGGAGACACGTGAATCTCCCTGGTGTGAGAGTTCCAGAGTTTTAGCGCCGCTACTGAGTAGGCCCTCTCTCCTGGGTTGCCATCTATCTAGCCTCAGGAGGCAGGCATTCCTGAAGTGGGTCCTCCAAAGATGACTGCAGTGGTTGGGTGTGTTCATAAATAGTCCTTCGGATAGCTTGGGATAGCTCTTCATCACCCTCCATGCCAGAATGACTAGGAAGTGTGTTTTATCTTCACAAGAAGTGATACGTTCACCTTCCATTTCTTTGCCCAGCAACTATAGGAGGTCTTTACTATGAAAGCCTCCAGGCCATAGAAGGTCAGACCAGAACCAACGGGTTGAAATCAAAAGAGTTTTCAGCTAAACAGGACGGACTTCCTGACAGAGCAGTCCCTCAGTGGAACAGGCTTCCTCGAGAGGTGGTGGGCTCTCCTTCTTTGGAAGTTTTTAAGCAGAGGCTAGATGGCCAACTGACAGCAATGCTGATTCTGTGAACCTAGGCAGATCATGAGGGGGACGGCAGAATGGGTTACATCAGTGCTTAGTTCTTGTGGCCTCTTCTTACATACCCAGGGTAATGCCAATCACCACCTTGGGGTCAGGTAGCAATTTTCCCAGGCCAGTATGGCTAGAGATCCTGATGGTGTTTTGACATCTTCTGGCCGTGGTCACTGGGTGTGTGAGGGGGGAGAGGTAGTTGTGAATTTCCTGCATTGTGCAGGCATTGGACTAGATGACCCTGGAAGTCCCTTCCAACCCTATGATTCTAAATATGGTCTCAGAGCCAAGGTCTTTGTGATCTACTCAGACGTTCTGAGTTTCCACCGGGACAGGCTATAATTGTATTCATTCAGGACATCCACCACCCTGATGTACCTCATGAAACTAAGGAAACCTGTAGAACAGCAGCGGTGGGAGACAGGAGCCATCATGTTAATTTTCCTGGAAAACCAAAGAGTAGACCATGACAACCTCAGAGTCACGGCATTTTGATCTCTGAGTATTGGTTTTACACACACTGATTTCTTTGAAATGGTTATTTTATAAAATATCTGTTGCTTTGCTGGACCAAACCAAAATCCCTGTTTCCACCAATAGCTAACTTGATGCCTTGGGAGATCACAAGCCAGGCATGGAAGTTTCTCTGTCACACATACACCCTCTCTGGTATTGAGAAGCAGACTTTTTATCCAAGTAAAACACCAATGGAGAAAAGTCATGCCCCCACTTGTGTTTCACCACCTCAAGCTAACATCCTGACTGACTGATCATTTGTCTTTGCTCATTTCTAGTGAGGTAGGAAATTGTGTTTCACTAGGCTAGGAAATTGCAATCCTAAGCAACATCCCTCCAGTTGAATACAACTGATTTTGCTGGGTTTAGACTGGATCAACTCTGAGTAGGATTGCGCTGTAAGTCAATCATTTACATGGGAGTACATTTTTCAATGTTTTATCAAGATTCTAGTCCTAGAAGTCCTTGAGGTGGTTGCAAGAAACTGACTCAGGTGTTTCTCTCAGAATAGCCATGGTTTATATAAGTTACAGTAAAATATTTAGCAATGCAATATATTTATTTACTGCATTTTATCCTGATCTTCCTCTGAGCTAAGGGGGCATATGCAGTTCTCCCTGTCTCCATTTTAGCCTCATAACAGCTGTATGACATCGGTTAGGCTGAAAGAGAGTGACTGACCCAAGGTCAGTAAATTTCTGGGCAAATAGGAACCTGAACTAAGGTCGAGGCAGTACTAGTCAACTGCTACACCACACTGGCATGCTTAACTAATAATTCATCAACTAAATATGAAACATGTTCTGTTTTGTACAAACCAATGTTGCACATGCTCTCCTGGATTGGGTTTTTTATCTAGAGGAAACACATACACAAGCCCAATTTGTGTAATAATTTTCTCCTGTATGTTAGCGGCATCTGCTTGGACTTTCTGTCCCTTCCTGCTTGAACAATTATCCCTCTGTCTCTACCTTGAAATGTCTTCCTGTAGTCCAGTTTTTTAAATACATGTGCACCACTTTCAGCATCAGAGGATGAATTCCTATATTAAAGATGACAAAATCGGCCTCATTGAAGGAAAATGTATATAAAATGTTTTATAGGTGGCACCTAACCCCAATTAGGTTAGCTAAATCCCGCTTAAATATGTCAAATACTTGCTGGAAGTGTGAGAAGATACTGGGATCTTACTACCATATGTGGTGGACATGCAAAAAAGCAGTGGAGTTCTGGAAGATGGTACATACAATGTTACAACAGATACTCATGACTCCACTACCTTTGAAACCAGAACTTATTTTATTAAACCACATATCAGTCCCAGTCAATAAAGAGTAAAAGCATTTGATGTTGAATATAATTACAACAGCTAGGATTGCATATGAGAGATCTGAGAGATCTCTGTCTTTTGGTGCTACACCTCTGAAGATGCCAGCCACAGCTGCTGGCGAAACGTCAGGAACTACAATGCCAAGACCACGGCAAGACAGCCCGGAAAAACCCCAACAACCATCGTTCTCCGGCCGTGAAAGCCTTCAACAATTTATTGAAAGAATTGGACATTACAACCTATAATGACATTTGGGAGCCTTTTTACAAATGGATACAAGATAAGTTTGGAGAAATTGAATTTTCAACTAAGGTGTGGTCTTTTATGGACATTATAGAAGATAAATGGAAAAATTTGCAAATAGAGAGCTGATTAGCAGAATACCATGACATGTATTAGAGTGAATGGAGCAATGTAATAGATATGCAATTTCTTTTTCCCCCCTCTTTTTATCCCCCCCTTTACTTTTTATTCTCTATTTTCTATTTAGAAAATGAAAATTTTATATATAAAAAAGGATGAATTCCTATTGACATTTTCCTATAAAAAAAAATTGTCTCCAAATATTTATGTCCCTTAAGCACTTAGACCTTAATAAATAACTCAATCTCACCATGCATGTAAAGTCCTTCAGTTTATTTAACCGTTCTTGTTTCCCAGGGCTTGAAGCCCTTTTCAGTGGTGGGCAAAAATGTGAATAAAATGGCACTCCTGTGTTCAGGATAGTTAGCTCTCCCTTTCAAGGTATCTCTTTCTCTCTCTCTAACCCCTACCTGGAGGAGAAGCTCTATCATCCAACCAACACCAAGCTCCTTTTGACTAGGATTTATTATCCACCGGAAAGCAAGCCTTTCCCCATCCTCCCATCAAGCTCTTCTTTATGCTTTTGGTGTTAGGGTTGCCAGGTGCTGGTTGGAAAATTCCTGGAGATTTGGGGGGTGGAGCCTGGAGAGGGCGGGGTTTGGGGAGGGGAAGGGCCTCAGAATGGTATAATACCATAGAGTCCATGCTCCAAAGCAGCCATTTTCTCCAGGGAAACTGATCTCTGTCACCTGGAGATCAGTTGTAATTCCGGGAGATCTCCAGCCACCATCTGGAGGCTGGCAACCCTATTTAGTGTTTCTTTCTATTTTAAATGCTTCCTTATACTCTCTTCTACAAGTAGAAAACCCACTTTCAAGCTCTAAAATATTTTACCTTTGAACACCATAACGGCCTATCTGAAGGTCTGGGCCTGACACCCACGCTCTGATGCCACTGAACTTCTGGTTATCCCAGTGTTTTGGGATGGCGGCCAGCCTGCTCAGATAAATGTATTTGCATTGTAGCTTGTTCTTAATCAGGCAATATTCAACAGTGAAGCCAGCTGAGGTGCACAAAAGGGATGAATTTTGGAAGAGCATGTTCAGAATCAGAACTGCTTACTTTGCTTGACAAGTTATGGGGACTGGAGTGATGGAAATCAAGGGATGCAGAAGCTGTTTATGACCTGGTTTTTAGTGTCCATGTAGGAAGGTGAGTCTGTATGAGTGTACTTAAACATCTGCCCAGTTACTGATTTACAGGGTAAGGTAGGGTACAGCATATGCAACCTACCAACATACATGGTGTGTCCCACAGCATACACAGAAGGCATCTCTGAGCGCCATGCCCCTGAACAGCTCTCAGCAAGGGCCAGCTCAGCAGTGTCAGGGAAACTGGGCACCAATGAAGTAGTATCTCAAGAGATGCCAGGAACTTGCAGGCAAGCCGCTGAGTTCCTCTGTCAACTGTGATTCTTGTCCAGGCAACCTCTCTGGTTCCTGAGCTCTAGCTCTAATTGGATGCTTCAAGGAAGTACATACAGCTTGCTATGCTAGAGAGGCAGCACACAGGAGTAGAGAAGAGGAAGGTGGCAGCAGCGGTGGTGGTGACATAAGACAGGAGGAAAGGGCCCCCACATGCTTCTGTGACAACAGGGGAAAACAAAATGGCGCCCAATGAAATGGTGTCACTCACGACTCACAACCTCCCCCATCCTTTCAATCCTTCTGTTCCCTTTCTTGGCTTGCACCAGGCATCTGCTGTACACTCTCCCACTCCACACGTACCTTCAGCTGTCCCTCATAACTTCTGCTTCAGTGAGGAAGGAGGGGAAGTGGGGATACTGTTTCCTGACTGGTAGGTGTGGCAGCTGGTTGTTCGTAGGAGACTTAGGGACCTCTTGGTCTCTGTTTCTCCTGCTTCTGGCTGCACTTGCACCCAACCTTTCTTTCTTGCACTGTGATGATTTTGTCAGGCTCCCACTTTGGGACTCAAGGTACAAGGCCTAGTGATGTCATATGCTTTTTCAGTGCAACCATTAACCCATTTAAGGTCAGTCCTAGTCCATGCAACTGTCTTGTGCTGTGTACCACTGGTTAAAGGGGACATAAGTTGACAAAGAGAATGTAACAGCATGAGAAGCAGTTTGCTGATCCGGGAACTTATTTCCCCACAGTAGCCATGCAGGTGCCCCAGAAGAACCAGAAAGAGGGGCCAAGCAGTCAAAGTTTCACTCTGCTCTGTCCCCAACTAATTTAGAAGTATACTGCCCTGGAACATGCAGATCTTATTTTGCAATCATGTGTGAAACATGAGGAGGCTCAAGGAGCTGTTCCTATACACAGTTGGATGGAAATAAGTCCTACTGAACTCCGTAAAGCTTACAGTTTGGTGTAGCAGTTAAGAGCAGTAGGTTTGATTCCCCACTCCACTTGAAGCCAGCGGGGGGACCTTGGGTCAGTCACAGCTCTCTCTCGGAGCCCTCTCAGCCGCACCTACCTCACAGGGTGTCTGTTTGTGGGGATAATAATAACACTGACTTTGATGACTGCACTGAGTGTGGCACTAATCTATCCAGAAGAGTGGTATATAAGTACAGGGTTATCATCATCATCATCATCATCATTACTATTACTACAGCTACTTCCAATCAGATATGCACAGTTTGGGTTCCATAGGTTTCCACAAGGAACAGAACCATAACGTAGTAGTCAAAGAAAAACTTTGGACAGAACATTTATAACACAGAGCACAATTCTACAAAAAGCAAATATTTTAATGATTTGCAGATTCCTGCCCCCCCCCCCCCGGCACAAAGTTCTTACACAATAATCTTTTGGTAAAATGGCAGGAAACTGGAATGTAGTTCCAAGAGTTGCATTAGCAGATGCCCACAAATAAGAGTCCAGTTGCCACCTGGGGTTGCCTCCCCCCCCCCGACCCCCGAAGCTGTGTCTTAAAAGGCAGCCCAAGAAAACGAAGCAGCTCAATGGTCATTAGGGCAGGCACAGGAGCAAGGCCAGACTTAAGCTTGCAACCCTTTGAGTACAAGATAGTTCAAAGGGGACTCCACATCTGTCATAGCTCTCCGCCAGGGAATAGCCAGCAGCCATATCTTTCACTCCACTGACAGGAAAAGCTGCCCACACTGAAGTTCTCCATGATGTGTAACAATCAAAAGTACAAACATCTCTTTGACTTAGGAGTACACAGTGCTCTTTTTGTGGAGATGAGTTGAATCAGGCTAGTCTAGCCAGATTGACTAAGTCCAGTGAGAATGCCTGCCTTCATGCTAACAATTCTGGAAGCACTTGCCATTTGGCATCTAAAACAGGTCATATTTGTAAAGGGTAGCCAGCCAGAGGATGGTGTCCAGAGGGAGACTGTGGAGCTGGGGACATCGGGGGCACTGTCATGTCAACTGCATGATGCTGTTTGATATACCAGAAACCCTGGTTTACCACAGAATTTCCAGTGAATTCTTGTGTGTCTCATGGATGGCACGATATCACTTCTGGGTTCACCTCAGAAATGGCATTCTGCAATTTCTGCAATGGTGATTTTCTGCTTATGTTTTCCCCACCACCTTACAGAGTAGAGGTATGGGGCGAGGGCTGCAGCTGGGGCATCTTCCACCATAGCAGGAGACCTGGCAGCACTGTACGGATGGGGAGCAGCATGCATATCATATAAGACAGTCTAAACCTGGCTTTTTTCACCAAGAGTTGTAGGTGAGCAGCCCTAATGTGGAGGAAGGGAGATTGCCAGGAAGAGAGATGGCTGAGAGCTGCGCCTTGAAAGAAAGGAAGCAAAAGAATATGTAGGTCAGGCAGATTTCAGATTCAACCTCTTACTGGGCTCAGGCTCAGCAGTCAGGATAATATTGAGCCATCAAAATAGCTGATTTGGTGAGGAAAGGCAGTACAGGTAATTCTGAACAGTATCTCCCGGAAAGCAACTCATTACAAAAATAAATATGCTACAGACAAAACCGTGGCTAGGTTCATTGAGAATTTTTCAGTAAGAGGAGAAAGGCAGTCAGGGCAATGGAGGAAATGCCCCTCATTCTACATCGGCTTGTTATGTATAAGGCTCTGGCAACTGAAAGAATATTGTCTGCATCATAAGAGGCAATTGCTTCAATTTCTGTGTGCTTTAAACGGCTCCATCTCCCTAAAATAAAAGAGGGGAAAAATCAGTCATATGCATGTTACGTTGAAAGGATTTTTTGACTGTTGCTATTTTATTATAGTTTTATTATTTCTAAGGAAAAGCTTTCAGGTAAGCTCTAATGTTGGGGCACTCTTTAGCATCTAAAATTAGCACTTCTCAGCTAGCCTCTCTGTTCTACACTGTTTAGTCTTTCAATGTTAAGAGGAAGCAGCAAGATTTTTCACATCCGGCTGTGAGGAAGTCTCAGGCAGAAGTCCTTCATATCATTTGCTACCTGATCTTTTCAACTGGTGGTGATGGGGACTGAGCCTGGGACCTTGCTCTGACGCTGCGCCATGGCCCCACCTTCTTATCTTATCTTGAATAAAGTGCAGTAAGAGCTATGGAAATTAAGGACAATGCACAAGTTATAAAGTCCGTATGTCCATCATGTGGACTTTCTACAGCTGTGTTCTGGGAGTTCCCAACTGGGAACTTGGCAGGTCCAATCAGAGTGGGGGGTGGCATTTGACCTGGGCCTAGGGTTTCCCGCCAGAGGGAATTTTAAGGGGTGGAGACATTCAAATTGATGTCACAGCCTCACTGCGACATCACTTCCAGAGCAAACCAGGAGGTAGGATTGCCAGATGGGGTCTGGAATAATACCAGACCCTGAGGGGTGGGGTGGCACTTACATTTTTTATTTGCACGTGATCCTGTCCCTGGAATGATGACATCACTACAGAATGTGATGTCATCACACTGACCCCACTTCCAGGATCCGGGGCTGCTGGCCACTCCAGGGTGGCACTGTGCAGCTGCAGGAAACTGGGTAGGCAGGCAGAAGGCCTGGCAAGCATGCAGGCTGGCCACTTCCACTAGCACTGCACAGGAGGCCAGGCACGCAGGTTGGCTGGCCTCTCCCAGGTAGTGCCATGCAGCCACAGGAGGCCAGGCAGGCAGGAAGCTGGGTGCATGTGCAGGATGGCCATTCCCACTGGTGCCATGCGGAAGTCCAGGAGCCTGCGCTGGCTGGCCACTTCTCCAGACTGGTGGCGGAGCTCAGGAGGCTGGGCAGCCAGGTTGGGCAGGCAAACTGCCTGAAACAGGGGAAAGGGATGGGACAGTGCCAGGTGTCTCGTATTTGGAGAACGTTTCCTCTAGATAGTCCACAAAAATACCAGACTTTCCAGGTGAATACCAGACACCTGGCAACCCTACCAGAAAGTAACATTGGTATGCTGGTCTAGGATTCCACTAAACTCTATGGAACATCAATTTCCCCACCATTTTTCTCCTGCTGCTGCACTGGGGACCTCAAATTTAGACACATTTGAAGAAACCACGTCCTCCAGTTTGCAGGATCTGAGCAAGTCATTCAGAACTTGGGCATAATGCAGGTATAAAATCCTATCCCTTTTAGTGTCTGACAATTGTACTACCAGGGAGAATCTCCCTGTCCCTTTAGGTTTTGATAACACACAGCCCTTGAATGGGCAATATGCAGATAAGCTAGTTTCCCTGGCCACTAGGCATTAGATAAATCTCTCTGATTTTGCTAAGATTATCTAGAAATTTAATATAAAGCTCATAGTCTACAAGATGTGACCAAATAGTAAAGAGTCCAGTAGCACCTTCAAAACTAACCAACTTTCTTGTAGCATAAGCTTTTGAGAACCACAGCTCTCTTCATGAGATGCATGCAACTACAGACTAACATGGCTAACTCCTCTGGATCTCTGAAGATGTGACCAAAAATTCTGGTTGTGCTTTGGGGGGCAGCATAGTGTGTAGCTCTGTCCACACCCTACCAACATATCATAAGCAAAGGGACTTCACATTTTACTGTCCGTTTGGAGATTGGTTTGAATGGCTTGTATGTTCTATTCTTTTTTGGTATTCCTAGACCATTTAAATAGACAATAAGAAGATGTTAAGCCAGTTGTCACAATCAGAGGGCTGCAGGAATACTTCTGTGCATTGTGATCACACAAGCAGCCTTACCCCACAGCACCCACAACATTTACAGTCCCCGCACAGTGTTCCGAAGAGCCCGTTGACTGCCTGAATGGCACACAGCACCATCTGAGCTCCACTCATTATCAGCAGCAAAGAGAATAGTGTCAAATTCCAGGGCACGATAGACTCAGGGTACTCGCAATCACTCCAATAAGAATGGTTCCCCAGATAATTCCTGTACCCCAAAGAAAAATAAAAAGGTTAATGAACCATTTCTCTTTCTCTCTCTCTCTCGTACATATACACACACCACTATCACCATGAAACCCCAGGCAGGGTTAGGTTAATATGGTGGGCATTATTCTCAATGGTTATTATTATTATTCTTAATAGTTATTCTCAATAACATTATTCTCAACGCAGTGAAAAAGAGGAAAAGTCCAGTAGCACCTATAAGACATAAAATTTGTGGTAGGGTATGAACTTTTGTGAGTCACAGCTGTGATATCTCATACCCTACCACAAATTTTGTTAGTCTTATAGGTGCTACTGGACTCTTGCTCTTTTCCACTGCTGCAGACAGACTAACATGGCTAACCTTCTTGATTATTCTCAATGGTTACTATGGCATTCTGTGAGAGAGATCCTGGACACTGATGTGAAGGGGCAAACTTGTTCTCTCAGCAGATACAGAGATTGCCAGGGGAGGGGGCAGAATGAGTCAAGCTGAGGAAAGGGTAGGAATTCTCCATCCCTCCCCTCCTATGCCCATCAATGGCCTTTAGGTGGTCATATAATAGGCATAATTATCAAAACAGGAAGAAGATAAGGGCTTTGTGACTCCAGGGTAGTCCAACAAGCGACTTTATCTACAGTCAAGGCCACATGCCAGGGTTTCAGCTTTGCCCCATATCCTGATTAACAATGCTGATGCCACATTATCTTTAGGGAGGAGGCCAGTTTGGATCTTTAGCACTGAGGGAAAAGGTTTAACCGCTTTCTTCCTGCACTGTGCTCTCTCCAACTGCTATTTGTCACATAAGGAAAAATAAACAGGGGAAATGTCTCTTCCACTTCTCAATATGGTACCAGTTAAGTCCTAAAGAATGAAGTAAGTTGTCACATTTTTTCCTGCCCTTGCTCCTGTGCCCTTAACAGCAGCAAAAACATAACTAGGTGAAGCTTTTTCTATCATGGAGAGAGAAAAAAATGGGAAAAACTTTATCTAATTAATTTCTTAGTCTCAGACTGCTGTTCAAGGCACAGTATCATGGCCAGCAGGTAGTCCTAGAAGCAATCTTGTCCCAAAATGTAAATGGGCCATTTAAATGGCTGGCTGTATCAGACAGCTATTGAGAGCTAAACTATACGAGACGAATTACACGAGGACGCACATGTGAAGGGAGTCGCAATGATAGTACAAAGGCTCTGTCAGTTTCACCTCCCCTTCTAGGAAGCGAAGAGGAAATAAACAAACCCGCTGAGGAGAGATCTTTGCTGGCTCTGTAGAGAGGGGAAATTGACTGAGCCTTCCACTTGCTTTTAAAACTCAGCTTCCTGGCTAACATTGTGACTCCCTTCACATTTGCGTCCTCGTGTAATTCGTCTCTTGTAGTTTAGCTCTCAATAGCTGTCTCAGATACAGCCAGCAATTTAAATGGTCCATTTACATTTTGGGACAGGACTACCTGCTGGCCATGATACTGTGCCTTGAACAGCAGTCTGAGACTAAGAAATGAATCGGGTGAAGTTTTTCCTATTTTTTTCTTTCCATGATAGAAAAAGCTTCACCTAGTTACGTTCTTGCTGCTGTCTCTGGAGGAGAGGTAACATTACATGAACTGAAATAAAATACAGAAGTATTAATAGATCATTACTGTAGGCATATTCTTTTATTTACAATTTATTGACACTATGCTAGAAACATAGAGCTGGAAGGGACCCTAAGGGTCATCTACTCCAACCCATGCACAATGCAGGAAATTCACAGCTGCCTCCCCCCTCATTCCCCCAGTGACTGCTGTTCTGTGCCCAGAGGCAGATGAGAAAGGAGTAAATGGCCCATGGTCCATGGATAATCCATCCAGAACTTGCATTCAGGTGGAATGAACCTTGGGAAATGCACTAATGTTCAAATTAACAGGATAACACATACTTGTGACAGTGGACTATTCACTGCAATTGGCTTTGTTCTCAGAGTCTGTTTCTGCATATCCTTAAAGAGATGGTCCATTCACTGAACGGGGGTAGCTTTTCCACTCCAGACTGTGGGAATGTGTGGTTCCAGAAAAGGCATAGAAAAAAAGAGAAGCCAAACAGCTTGCAATCATTTTGAAAACATAGACGTCTAGAGTGAAGAGGAAAAGATGCCTGTGTTCGGTGAGTGGGCCATCCCTTTAAGGGCATGAGGAAATGGCCAGAGACTGCCAGATACAGTGATGGATTTGTTGCAAATGCCAGACAGAACTGTAGGTGCTTATCACTAGATGGAGCACCTTATTACTAGATGCCTTTGATACATTCTGATGAGCCGAAGTGATTCAGTGGTCCCTCATGTTTGGTAAGCATCAAGCTTCAGAAGTACTGCAACATTACCCTTCCTTATAGCAAAGTCACATTCCCTTCTTTTCCTATATTGTGATGTAGTTCAGTGAAAGAGGATAATCTACTTACCCATTTTCAAATGGATAGGTCCATTCGTTATTGCGCGTAAGACATTTAGGGCCTTTGTTCATAGCAACAGCTGACAAAACAAAGCTGTACCCAGATCCCAAAACTCCCACTGCGGCGAATATTATAGAAGTAAACATCTGCCAGAAAGAGGAGAAATGGAAAAGTTGAGTCAAAGTCTACTCCGAAGCAAACCATGCAGTGGCAATTTGCAGCTGATCTGTTTCAATGGCTCATAAACTAGATCTGACAGAGTTATGATATGGTCATGATGAACTCTATAACCAGATTCAATGAACTTTTTTAAACGTGAGGATTCTATGCTGGTAGAAGGCAAGAGTGAGGCTTTCAGGCCTACAGGGATTCAGGTCAGAGGCCTATAGAGTTGGCTGTCTCATTGAAGTTGGCCAGTTCAACTTTGTTCTACAAAACTGATTCACTAAAAGAGGGATGAGACAAGTGATTCATCTAGTCAGCATTCTGCTTTCTAACAACAACAAAAAGGCAACAGGAAGGACTGGCACACGTACTAAATACAAAGGTCCCTCTTCTCCAAACATGAACAACAGTCAACAATTCAGCAAGTAAATATATTAGGTTGTCAATCAATTTCATGCAAAATACGAAGTGCTAACATTCTAGGTGGCATGAAATATGTTTTCTCAAATTACATACAACTAATACAAAGCATTAATATATACACATACTCCCATCAGCTGTTAGAGTCAAGAATTGCACATAACCAGTATCATCTAATCATAACACGCCCGGAAGGATAAGGCTGTGTGAGTCTCTGCAGAATGCAAGTCCCTTTCCAAGGTCTGTGGTGTTCACAGTAAGATAAGTAATATGTTTTCCAAGTCTCAAAGAATGTCCGAAACCTAGATGTGTGAACTGGATTGTAAGTATACCCTATGCATTTGGTAATGAAGGAGGGTGGAGTTTAATAGAACAACTGATAGAGTACTACGTATATTGTTTATTCATACAGAATTACAGCCCCTGAGAAAGCTAGGAATAAGCGAAACAATTCCTGCCGGCATTTTGTTGGACTATTTAAACGTCTTGGATATGATATAAAGTAGCCAACCTTACACAACTTCGTTGAATTGAGGATTTCATTCTTTGAGACTTGGAGCTAGCCGCCATCATATGAAACAAGGTTTTCCAAGAAGATCAATTACTATATTTTTCATCTGTTTTGATCTGTTCAGCCGGCTCCTCGCACAATCCCGTGGCAGCAGTGGCACGGCGCCGTCGGAGCAGAAGGATTCTGGTCGGGCCGAGCTTGTATAGGAGCACTCCAGGCTTGAGTGGAGTGTTCCCGGGCTGGGTATTGGCGGCAGCATTGCTGATGGGGCAGCGGAGAGGAGTGCTTCTGGCTGGTTTCTTTAGAGCGGTGCTGTTCAGCAGCAGTGCCTGTTGCCCAGGGGTGGTTGTTTGGGTGTGAGGAGGGGTGGTATGCTCTCCTCTCAACCCTCCCTTTCCATGTAGTATGGCTCAGGGTGCCATTCGTGGTGAGGCAGCATTAAGTGGATGTGTGGGGGGGGGAAGGCCTGTGCACATATTAAGGCAGGCCTGAGTATAAGGTGGGAGCTGTCAGGCCTGGCTTAGTGGTGGTTTCTGGAGGGTGGCAGCTAGTGGGTTAGTTAGGGATTTAACTTTCTTGGAGTTTTTTCCCATTCTAGTAGGTGTCTGTATTTGGGGGCAGGAGCTGGCTAACCATGCAATGCACTTCTAGTGCAACATCATGGTGGTTGTGCAGGTAGTTAACTCCTTCTCTTCCAAATCTTCCAGGGTAATGAGGTTCGTAAGGGCATTCGCATGGAAATGCCTCCAGTTGAATATACTGTTTAGGGCTAGACACGCTCCAGTTGTTGATAATGGAGTGGCAGATGCTTTGTCTTGCCAACAGATGGACCATTTCTGGCAACTAGTCCCCAGGGCCGACAGCCAGCCCACCAGAATGCCCTTAGAGCTGTGGAAGCTTCGAAAGCAGAAGGGAGCAGAGCAATTCAGCTGGCCATTGCACCCAGCGCTCGAAGGGCATATGAGCGTATGGTAGGACAGTTTTGTGGGTTTAGGGGGGAGGCTGGGCTACAGCAGCGGTGCCTATCCCTCCAACATTTGTTACAGTTCTGTGTGGCTCAGTGAACACGTGGTTTGGCAGTTAAGTCCATTAGGGGCAGCTGGCAGCTTTAGCATTTGCCAGTAAGACACGTGGTTTGATGGAGTTTACTGGAGATTTTCAGGTTAGGAAAATGCTTGAAGACTGGGCCCATGAATCTGTGGCCTCCAGGGATGAGACGCAGCCAATTTCCTCAGCCATCTTTAGGGGCTTGGGATCAGTCTGGGGAACGGTTTGTAGTTCCAGTTTCAAAGGAAAACTCTTCCATGCTGCTGCACTGATGGCATTTTTTAGGGCCTTGAGTGTCAGTGAGCTTGTGGTTCATTCCCAGAAGGACGCATCGGGCTGAGCTTTGCTGGCCCAGGATATCAAGTTTGTTGATGGGAAGGTTTTGATTAGGATCAAGCAATCCAAGATGGACCAGAGGCAAGTGGGGACGAGGTTGATCTTGGGTCTCTGTGAGGAGAAAGGGTTGTGTCCAGTGTGAGCCCGCCGACGTTACGTCGCAGTCAGGGGAGATGACCAAGGGATGTTGTTTCAGCATAGTGATCGCTCTCCCCTGACATGGTATCAGTTTTGGGCAGTGACAGATAGGGCACTGTGTCAGTTGGGTTTGTCGGGTGTCAAATTCAGCACCCATTCCTTTCAAATTGGGATGGCCTGCACAGCAGCAGCGATGGGGTATACAGGCAAAGCCATTCAGCGGGTGGGCAGATGGCGATCGTCTGCCTACCAGTCTTACATTCGTCCTTTGCCTTCCTTTGAATCTCACACTGATTGAATTTTTTCCTAGGTGCAGCGGGTCGCCTTGGGAGGAAGTGGATCCTCATTGTTGGACACAGTATGGTGTTCTGGGTGGCCATCCAAGCCAGGAAGTCGCCGGTCGGATCTCAGCTCAGGGTGGGTGGAAATGCCACAGTTGAATGGTGGGGCCTTCAGTGGTCAGGGTTACTGCCTCTCCTGTTTGGGGGTAGGACGGGCCATCCCCTGTATATTATGGTCATCCACTTGGGTGGTAATGATCTGGGATTAATGAAAGGCAGGGCTCTGTCTTTACAGGCGATCACTGACTTTAGGGTGTCAAAGACCGATGGCCCAGCATATGCATTTTTTGGGTCTGAAATTCTCCCTTGCCATGTTTAGAGGGAGACACGAGTATGGCTTGGGCTAGATGTAGGGCCAATAGAGCCATACAGAAGGCATTAGAGGAGGGTCTAGGAATATACCTGCCTCATCCTAGGGTCAAGGCTGCAGTTGCTGGCAACGACATCTTCTTAAAAGACCTGCGGCATGGGCTCAGGTTGGCACTAGGCCACCTGTGGGGCGCGAGGGCATAAGCAGAGGCGTGGCCTTTCGCATTGGCGGGAGAAAGTTGAGGAATAGGGAGCAAGCCGGTGAGCACCCCCTTTGGCAATTCCCCATAGGTGGGGGAATGGGGTCTGGCAATAGGGATGGTATGCTTCATGGCGACCACCACCTGTGCAGACCGCTTCCAGGGAACCCTGGGTGCAAGTCCTTCCCTCATGTTACATGGCTGAGGCTTTAGGAGCTTGATGGGGGGTGGACCCTTTGCCTGGCCGACCGGGTCAAAGCCATTCTAAGAATGGCTCACGCCCGGGGCAGTGGGGCTCGCCCAGACAGGTTGTGGCGGAGGTCCCGGAGTGATCCTGTGGCTTGATCTGTACTGCCAGTTTGCCTTTGTTGCAGTTTAGAGTTGATGTTGTATTTAATAAAGCGGCCCTATGTTCCAAATACCTTGTGTCTGTCTCATTCTTCTGACTGGAGGTGCAATTAGAGAATTCCCTAATACAGACCATAAAGCAGCATGACAAGACTGGAGAGCAATGCAGTGAGACCCTTGATTACAGTAACAGAGCTGGGTTAAAACTGGACCACAAAATTAGAGGACAACAAGCAGGGGACTTGTGGGGGCGCCTCATTTCCCCTTCCAAACTATATTTCTTTCCTGAAAGCCCCCATAACCTCTCCTCTTTTCCTGCTTCCATCTCTCCTGTCTACTCACCAACCAATCCGCTTCCTCCCCCTTCTCTGTCTTCAGCTTTCCCTCCTTACTTCCCACTGGCAGTCTCTCCTTGGGAAAACTCTGTTCAATGGTGCTGGCCACCAGTCTGGGCTGAGCCCAGTTGCACAGCTGGGAACCTGCAAGTATTTGTGGGGGCACCTCACTTTCCCCTGTATCCCCCTCTCCTCATTATCCCCCATTTCTCTCCTCCTGGAAGCCCCATATATTCGTATTTCCTTGCTTCCTTCTCTACTTTCTATTCACAATCCAACCTACCTTTTATCTGTCCCTCATCATATGCTATATTTATTATTTATTTACTTCATTTATACCCCACTTTTCTCCACAGTGGGGACCCAAAGTAGTTTACATCATTCTCCCATCCTCCATTTTATCCTCACAATTATCCTAGGAGTTAGATTAGGCTGAGTGTGTGTGACTGATCCATGGTCACCCAGTAAGCTTCTACAGCAGAGAGGAAATTCAAACCTGGGTCTCCCAGATCTAACCGTTTCATCACACTGGCTTTTGTGGCAAGAATGCTGCTTATTTATTTTATTTACATTGTTTATAGTTTGCCTTTCTCAGTGTGACTCAAGGCAAGCAGCCAGACCTAGGTGAGTCATGCAAGCCCAGCGGGATCATGTTGCCCATGGTTCCTGGTTGGCCTGGCCCTGATAAGTTAACCCAGAAAGGACAAAACAGCCCTCAGAAGGGCCCTGCCCCTCCATCAATATTTTACTGACAGAAACCAAGGCTTGAATGCTGGCACCACTGTTTTGGTTACCTAGCAAAAGTCACAGCTATCATTTGTTCCTTAAAACTACAGGCACTGCTTTTATTATTGGGGGGGGGTGCTTACTCCCAATGTATTTTTTTAAATTTCAGAATTGTCTACAAACTTCAAGAGTCTCTCAGGTTTATAGAAAGCTCTGTCTTGTCTGTTCATGGCTTCAGTGTCTGGATTTAAGTAACCATAGATTTGGCCATGATCAGAATTAGATTATATTGATGGTAAAAAATATACACAGCAACAATATACCCAATAAAAACTACCATAAACTCCATAGACATTAACTGCATTAACTACAATTCACTTTATACTAATCAACAGAATCAAACAATAAAGCTTTTTCTAGACTCAGAACTTCCATTTCTGCTTGAGAAGTGAATTGGTGGTAACTTATTAGAGGAACCGTAGTTTCTATTTCTGATATCTAGTGCACCTTGAATGTACATTTTTTAGTATCGTTATTAAGCCAATCTGTTCTATTGTGAACTTTTTCAAGAAGCTTTCAATGAGTCTTTCTACACGAGATGCCTGGGCACTTGTTTGTCAAGTGCTGGGAGATGCAATGTTAGCCAGGAAGCATAGTTGCTCCGGGGGGAGGGGGGAATAGAGTTTCTCACAGCCCTCTGCCGCCTCTGGCATGCTGGACCATCTCCTTTTCTGGAGCCTTTGCCCTGCTACCCGCACTGCTTAAAACTTTGAATTAACCAAGCCTCAGCAGTGCAAAGGCTCTGGATGGGGACACACTAGAGGCGGCAGAGGACTGTGAGAGAATCCATCCCCTCTGGAGCAATTCCCACTGGCTCTGTCATTTAAAACTATGCTTCCTGGCTAACATTGTGTCTCCCAGCACATAAAGGTCATGTGATAGTAGTCTTGTGTAGAGAGTAGAGATGGGCACAGAAAAAAAACCCCAAACATCACGTTCGTTGTTCGTTGCCATCCATGAACAGGGACTCACGAACAACCAGGGACATGACCCTGTTCATGAACATGTTTGTGGTTGACTGTTCATAGGGGCCAGAAGGTTCTCCTCCAGCCATCATCCAAGTTTGGTCAAGATACCTACCGCACCACTCCCAGAAACCCTACCTGAACAGACAGCAGGAAAGGTACCAATAATAAATAATAGCTTGGCCCCAGAGCCTGGCAGCAGCCCTGAAACCTGAAGGGGCAGATCCATATCCCATCACACACAAAGAAAATTCAAGCTCCAATGCACTCTCCCTATCTCTCTATCAAAATGCCAACAGCAGCTATCTCTCCCTCTCCACTGTCTGCAAAGACTAGCCAGAGCTGGGAGCCCACCCACCCCATGGTTTTTGCTCTCTTGTAACAAATTTGGAGCTCCACACTTGGAAGGAAGACCTAGCTATCAAGCTAAATTGGGCTTAGATTGGGGTTTCCAAGGCAACTGCAGGAGTTCAGACAGAGTTCAGACAATCCCTGCCTACGTTGCCAAGGGAATTAATTGCAGGTGCCAGACTGTCTGGCTTGACGAACAGCAACGAACGAGGCTTGCAACGACCACCTGTTCGTTTAGAATGGGGCCTCACGAACAGCTTGTTCTCAAACAGCAGATTGGGCTATTCGTGGCTTTTTTTTGTTCGTATTGCTGTTCATGCCCATCTCTAGTAGAGAGACTCTATGTCATAATGTCCAATAAGATGGTTAACTCTGATTAGTAGCTATTGTTATATTACTTTACAATTCTGCAATGGTAACCAGTTTGATACTTCCTTTACACAAAGCCTGCATCAAGTAGAAACCAGAATTTGCTCAGTATAATCATGTGCTCAATTTATTTTTTGGCAACTATGCTTCGTCCTTCCTCCTCTTGCATCCAGAACCACAAATGAAGGCTTCCTAGTTTAGGAATTCTTCAATTGAACTCTAATTTGTTGTAATCTGTTTTGAAAACATTTTGAAAAATGCAGAATATAATTGAAGCAAGTAGACAAATAAACATGAATGCAGATCACAACTTGATGACCTTCTGCTTCAAGCCATACTCTGAGAATCTCAGTTTCTCCTTCTGCCATGAAAACATGGAACATTACATTACCACAACAGTAACAATGTTTTGAAACAACACAATAGTCTTAGAAGGGTGTACTTCTGCTTAGGATTGCTGATAACACATTAATCTTTGTACCTGGAACATATAGGAATATACTGATTAAGCACTTGATAAAACTGTCCTTACTGTAGGGCTATAAGCCATAGAGTATTTCTGTATGTCCTGTAGCCATGGACACCTGACATTAAATGGACTTTACTCCAAATAATTTCAGTTCTGTCCCCAGTTCCTTCTTCTATGTATCTTCCACCTGTTTCGAAGGTACAGTGCCTATTTTTAACTATGCACAACAAATCGGTAACTGATATTACAGTAACAACTTTTTAACTAAAGATCTGCAACTACATGATCTCTCTCTCTCTATATATATATATATATAAACAGGCAATGGCAAACCACCTCCGTTAGTCTCATATATATATATATGAGACTAACGGAGGTGGTTTGCCATTGCCTGTTTTTGCAACCCGGGTCTTCTTTGGAGGTCTCCCATCTAATTACTAACTAAAGAAGATCTTGCTTAGCTTCCAAGAAACAGATTATTTACCATGCCTCTGCTATGCAGATGCAGGACCTGAGCAAAAGGAGAAAAGGGGCATGACTGAATTGGTGCCCTGTAACTGACATTCAAAAGAAAACACAAACAATTTATGATTCTGCTAATAAAAGAAAAAGAAAAAGCAACTAGAAAGCTAACAAGGTTTATCTATGCTATATCAGAAATAACATACAGAAATGTTGTGCGTTAATAAGTACTTGTTCATATGTATTTATCAGATGCAGTGTAAGTAAAAAAATTATCTTGGGCATTGTGAAAAACAGGGTGGTGATGACATCCAGGCACATGTCCAGGGGAAATGGTTCCTGGAGGCAATACTCACCGCAAACCTCTTCCCACAGCTTTCATTCCCGCAGCATCCACAGCAATCATTGTTTTTAAGCCCCATAAAGACCAAGATGGGAAACACCATCTAAGGACAACAGAATATTCTGATAAGACTTGATTATTCCCCATGCAGCTGCATTTAATCTGCTTTGAATTAGTGGGTCTGCTCTGAAGTAAGCAAGTGGATCAGCAAGGAGGCAATCTTAAGCATATTTATTCACAAGTTAGTATGGTAGGATATTTCTAAATTTAAAAAGGTAACATCTTCCTATAAATGGCCTAGTATATGAAAGAGGCTAGGGTGACCAGTTGCTATCTCTTACTGGAACAACATTATGTTTGCACCAAAGTTCTAGTGAGCTTCCAGAGACAACTGCTTGACAGCCTCAGGAAACAGAATACTGGACTAAAAGGTCCAGAGGAGTTAGCCATGTTAGTCTGTAGTAGCAAAATCAAAAAGAGTCCAGTAGCTCCTTTAAGACTAATCTACTTTACTGTGGCATAAGCTTTCGAGAATCACAGTTCTCTTTGTCAGATGTGCATCTGATTAAGAGAACTGTGATTCTCGAAAGCTTATGCTACAGTAAAGTTGGTTAGTCTTAAAGGTGCTACTGGACTCTTTTCGATTTTGGACTAAAAGGGTACTGGTCTGATTTGTCAAGGCAGTTTTTTTTTATCCATCAAAGACCATCTAATAGTGGCTGAAGTCCTAAATACATTCACTATGGTGTAAGCCCCATTGAAAATAATGGAACCTGCTTCTGAATAAACATGCAGAGAATAACACTGTAATATATATATTTTATATATATATAAAAAAGACTTACAAAATTAGTGGTAGGGTATGAGCTTTCATGAGCCACAGCTCACTTCCTCAAATGGTATTTTTTCAGATGGTATCTGAAGAAGTGAGCTGTGGCTCACAAAAGCTCATACCCTATCATTAATATTGTTAGTCTTATAGGTGGTACTGGACTATTGCTCTTTTCCACTACAGACAGACTAACAAGGCTACCCATTTTGATCTAACTGCAATATATATTTTTGAATATATTTTGCCAGGGGCCTTTTTGCTTAACAAAAGATGAGAAAATCAGCTTTCCAGATAAGTTATTGTTGAATTTTCAGTTTACTTATTGAACAAATAGGCAATCTACATTTCTGACATAAACTGTACCACAGATTTCTATAAACTTTCAACCTTTTGCGCAAAATAAAAATGACAATGTTATATGGACATACTCACCAGTACACCCGAACCCAAGATCCCTCCAAAGTACCAGACTTCATCAGAAATATGGTCACTGGTTTCATATTTTCCTCCAGGAAAAAACAGCAAAATATTGGCAAGGGCACACAGCACAGCCAGAGGAATGAGAGTAACTCCCAGGCACTTTGCACACCCTCCACAACACATTTTCTCAAAACAATATTGCAATCTCCACTAAGAAAAATGGAAAACTTTCTCCCGAATCCTTTTAGTGTCCTAATCAAGCGCTTCTTGTTATATTTTACCCCAGTCCACTTGTGTTTGGGTTCAATCTTAGGGTGGTTCCTTGCACAGAGTTTGCTGTCTGTTAGCAGCCCAGTGGTCTGATTATATATAAGCTTCCATTGCCATGATCTCATTTTTCTGCATCTTTCCCCCCTCCCCACGGAAATTACGTTCAGAGAAACCTCTAATTTTACCATGACAACCAGTGATCCCTGTTAATGTTCCACTAGTATGGATAAAACAGTCAGAGGTTTACAACTGGCTTATTGGGAAACACCCTTCCCAGTGCTGAATTATTTCTTTTCATGATGAAGAAGCTATCTCACTGCATTTAAACTGACCCCCCCCCCCATTCTTAAGCACCACTAAATCAGTAAATCATTAGGCAGCCTGTGACTGATTTATCCAGTACTGGTCATTTACACAAGGAGTTCCCCAATAAGCATTCATGGATGAATACAGTAATACTCATTTCTTAATCTATACTGTCTTGAAAGTAATAACAAGATTGCTATAAATTAAATATTTTTTTAAAGGTGACCAATGTTGTGTGTGTTATGTGCTGTTAAGACACCTCTAACTTATGATGAACCTATGAATTAATGACCTCTAAAGAGTATTATGATTAACAGCCCTTGCTCAGGTCTTGCAAACTGGAGGATGTGGCTTCCTTTATTGAGTCAACCCATCTCATGTTGGGTCTTCCTCTTTTCCTACTGCCTTCTATCTTTCCTAGCATTATTGTCTTTTCCAGTGAATCTTGAATTCTCATGCTGTGACCAAAGTAAGAGCCTCAGTTTAGTCATTTTAGCTTCTAGGGAGAATTCAGGCTCGATTTGATCTAGAAACCACTAACTTGTCTTTTTGGTGGTTTGTGGTATCCATAAAACTCTCCAATGACATTTTAAAAAAATCAGTTTTCTTCCTGTCAGCTTTCTTCATGTTCTACTTTCACTGCCGTACATAGTAATTGGGAATAACATGATAATTATTAAGATAATTAATAAATTATCTTGATCTTGGGCTCCAGCGACACTTCCTTACATTTAAGGATCTTTCCTAGTTCCTTCATGGTGGCCCTTCCAAGTGTCAATCTCCTTCTGTTTTCTTGGTTGCAGTCTCCATTTTGGCTGATTATTCAGCCAAGGAAAAGAAAGTCTTGAACAATCTCAGTTTTATTTTATTTATGTCATTTATAGTCTGCCTTTCTCACTGAGACTCCAGGTGGATTACATAGTGTGAGATCAGTACAATCAGTAGCAAGAACAAGGGTAGGCATTTCCATACAATGTCAAGGGCATTTTCATAAACAATGTTATAGGGTAGACGAATACAAGTTTACAGAGACATAGCATTAGCAAGGATCCAATACAGGGTTGAAGGACTGCTGAAGCAGAACATAATCAATTCTAGGATTGACATTAGACAACATGAAGCACAAGCAGTATATACGAGTACACATTTTAAGCAACAGATAATATGTAAAACAACATAATGTGGAGCCCATGGTTCCCAACTCATTGGAGAAACATCCAAGACCGCCTCCCCACAATACTGCCCTCCTATTAGCAAAACATCTAAGACCCCCCTCCCTACAACAACACCCTCCTATCTGAGTAAAAAAGCCTTTTTGAATAATTCAATTTTGCATTGTTTGCGGAAAGCCAAGAGCATGGGAGCTCTCCTGACCTCCTCAGGCAGGCTATTCCATAGGGTAGGGGCCACTACAGAGAAGGCCCGTGTATGGGCTGCAGTAGATTTTGCCCATGTGCAGGCTGGCACCTGCAAGAGACCCTGTTTGGATGAGTGAAGCTGCCGTGGAGGGACAGCTCCACAGTCCCATAGGTGTGTCAGGCCAAGGCCATGAAGAGCTTTGTATGTAATAACCAGTACCTTGAATTGAGCATGGTAGCTGATAGGTAGCCAATGGAGTGACTGCAGGATGGGAGTGATGTTCATGTTCCCACTTGCTCCTGCTAACAGTCGAGCTACAGCATTTTTCACCAATTGGAGCCTCCTAGTTAACTTCGATGGAATAGCAATATATAGTGCATTAGAATAGTCAAGTTTTGATGTTACCATAGCATAAATCCAGGCGGCCAGGTCAGCTGTGTCAAGATAAGAAACCATCTTCCAGGCTAGAGTGAGATTGTAGAAAGCATTTTTTGCAGCTGCCTTAACTTGTTTTTCTAGTAGTAGCACTGGATCCAGTAAAACTCCTAGGTTCTTAACCGACTCTACAAGGGTTAGACAAACTCCATCAAAAGTGGGGAGTACAATGTCTTTCAGGCTATCTGACTTCCCAACAAGCATCACTTCAGTCTTGTCTGGGTATAATTTCAATTTGCTATATTTCAGTCATTTCACCATGGCTATCAGGCCTTAAAGTTGTGTAATTGCTTTTGTCTTGATTTTTAGCTGTAACCCTGCTGTACTCTTTACTACTTTCTACCAGTAATGTGGTATCCTCTACATATATTAAATTGTTATATTCTTTCCGTATGATATGTTCTGTGTATAGGTTGAACAGACAGGGAGATAAATCTTTGTCTGACACCTTTGCCAATTAGAAACCATCCTGTTTATCTTCAGTTCTAACAGAAGCCTCTTGTCCAGAGTACAAGTTGCACATCCGCACAACCGGATGTTGTGGAATACCCATTGATTTTAAAACCACCCATAGCTTTTCATTATCCACACAGTCAAAAGCTTTGTTGTAATCAATAAAACACATTTTCTTTGTAAATTCTCTGGTGTGTTCCAGTAACCAACATCAGTTTGCAATATGATCACTTCTGAATCAAGCTTGGACATTTCTCATTCATTATATGGTAGAGTCCTTGTGGTAAAATTTTGAGCATTACTTTTAAAAAGGTAAAGGTAAAGACCCTGTGTGAGCACCGAGTCATTATTGACCCATCAGGGGATGTCGTATCACAACGTTTTCTTGGCAGACTTTTTATGGGGTGGTTTGCCATTGCTTTCCCCAGTCATCTACACTTTACCCCCAGGAAACTGGGTACTCATTTTACCGACCTCGGAAAGATGGAAGGCTGAGTCAACCTTGAGCCGGCTACTTGAACCCAGCTTCCACCAGGATCGAACTCAGGTCATGGGCAGAGCTTGGGCTGCAGTTACTGCAGCTTACCACTCTGCATGGTAAATTAATGCAATGGTCTTCTAGTTGCTGCAATCTTTGGCATCTTCTTTTTTGGAATGAGTGTAGATTGAGTATTGGGCCATAGTTTTGTTTTCTATATTTGCTAATATTTTCTTGCTAAGATTTTGATGGAACCAGTTTCTGTAGCTTGAAATAGCTCTATTGGTATACCATCTACTGCTGTTTTCGGTTGGTAGCCGTGTTGGTCTGCGGTCGAAAAGCAAGATCTAGGTCCCACATCTACTTCTGATAATGTTTCTCCCTATTTTTTTAGTGCAACTTTCACTTCACTTTCTAAGATTGCAGGTCCTTCATCAAAAGATTCTTCTTTGAAGGAATCTGTCACCCTTCCACCTCTTCTATACAGTTCTTCAGTGCATTGTTTCCATCTTTTATTTTATCCTGATCAGATAATTAATTTTATTATTGTTCTTGTTGATGTTGTTGTTATTTATATTGTTCCTTTCTCACTGAGCAGGCAGATTATGTTGTATAAATTAAGATGATAAATGGCTGGGAAATGACATGATCAGTACACTAATCTGTCAGGGTGACCAAGGACACTTCTGTTCCAAACCCAGGGCCGAATATAGATTGAAATGGGATTTTGAATATCCCTCATCAGCCCTAACGTAACCGAGAGAATAATTTTTACAGGGAGCCCTACAACAATCAGCACAGACAATTCCTTTTGTAATTGCAACCTGTTTCTTTCCTTCTTTTCCTTTTAGTTCTGAGAGCAGGACTTTTTCAAAGGTTAATGCTTTTAGCTCAAAGCCTCAGGAGAATTTACCTGACTCTTTGGAAAACAATTTAGCCAGTATGTTTGTAGAGGCAACACTATTGATTTATAAACAGCTAAAAACATTTGCAGATTAGCATATCCTCTGCCCCCACCCCCCAAGCCACAGTCCAGATATTTGATCTGCTGCTACATTCTACTTCTACTATACATTTGGAACCCAAGTTTGGCTATTATTTCAAAACAATACATAATATTATTCTTCAACGTCTCTGACTTTCACCCTATCTATACCTGCCCAGGTGTGTGATTGCTCCCACTCCTGGTGATGTCTGCAAGTTCTGACCAGAGGGTTAGCCAACTAACCTTGCTAGTGACACTCAGGAACTGCCAACTTGGTATAAAGCTATGCCCCATCTAGGAGGGCTGGAGTGACAGACTAGCTGCATGCTTTGTTTGTGGCAATGAAACATAGAAACACAGAGCTGGAAGATCACAGAATCACAGAGTTGGAAGGGGCCATACAGACCTTCTAGTCCAACCCCCTGCCCAATCCAGGATGAGCCTAAAGCATCTCTGACAAGTATTCATCCAGCCTCTTCTTGAAAACTGCCAGTGAAGGGGAGCTCACCACCTCCCTAGGCAGCTGATTCCACCTTTGAACTACTCTGACCATGAAAAAGTTTTTCCTAATATCCAGCCGGTACCTTTCTGCATGTAATTTAAGCCTGTTGCTTCGGGTCCTATCCTCTGCTGCCAACTGGAACAGCTCCTTACCCTTCTCCAAATGACAGCCTTTCAAATATTTAAAGAGAGCAATCATGTTGCCCCTCAATCTCCTCCTTTCCAAACTAAACATTCCCAAGGCCCTCAGCCTTTCCTCGTAGGGCTCAGTTTCCAGGCCCCTGATCATCCTCGTTGCTCTCTTCTGCACCCTGTTGATTTTTTGTCCGCATCCTTTTTGAAGTGAGGCCTCCAGACCTGCACACAGTACTCCAGATGTGGCCTGACCAAGGCAGTATAGAGAGGGACTATGAACCTCCTGCGATTTCGATGCAATGGCCCTTTTGATACAACCCAAGACTGAGTTTGCCTGTTTTGCCACCGCATCACACTGACTGCTTATATTTAGATTACAGTCAACTCTTACCCCAAGATCTCTTTCCCATACACTACTACCCAGAAGTGTATACCCCATCCTGTATTTGTGCTTCACATTTTTGTGGCCCAGATGTAATATGGTGCACTTATCTATGTTGAATTGCATCCTGTTCACAACTAGAGATGGGCACAAACAGCAATACAAACTAAAAAAAGCCACGAACAGCCCAATCAGCTGTTTGCGAACAAGCTGTTTGTGAGGCCCCATTCTAAACGAACTCTAAACGAACAGGTGGTTGTTGCAAGACTCATTCGTTGCTGTTCGTCAAGCCAGACAGTCTGGCACCTGCAATTAATTCCCTTGGCAATCAGAGGCAGGGACTGCCTGAACTCCTGCTGTTGCCACGGAAACCCCAATCTAAGCCCAATTTAGCTTGATAGGCAGGTCTTCCTTTCAAGTGTGGAGCTCCAAATTTGTTACAAGGAAGCAAAGAGCAGGGGGTGGGGGGCTCCCAGCTCTGGTTTTGCAGACAGTGGAGAGGGAGAGACATTTGTTGTTGGCATTTTGAGAGAGAGACAGGGAGAGTAAATTGGAGCTTGAATTTTCTTTGTGTGTGGTGGGATAGGGATCTACCCCTTCAGGTTCCAGGGCTGCTGCCAGGCTCTGGGTCAAGCTATTATTTACTATTGGTACCTTTCCTGCTGCCTGCTCAGGTAAGGTTTCTGGGAGTGGTGCGGTACGGATCTACCCCTTCAGGTTCCAGGGCTGCTGCCAGGCTGTGGGGCCAAGCTATTATTTATTATTAGTACCTTTCCTGCTGTCTGCTCAGGTAGGGTTTCTGGGAGTGGTGTGGTAGGGATCTTGATGGCTGGAGGAGAGCCTGCTGGCCCCTACGAACAACGAACATGTTCATAAACAGGTCATGTTCGTCAATGTTCGTTGTTCATGGATGGCAATGAACAACGAACACCATGTTCGGTTTTTTCCTGTTCATGCCCATCTCTATTCACAATCGCCCACTTCTCCAGAGTACTCAGGTCTTGTGGAATTTTAACTCTATCTTCTTGGGTGTTTGCCACTCCTCCCAATTTGGTATCATCAGCAAATTTAACGAGTAGCCTGTTTACCCCTTCATCCAGGTCATTGAAAAAAATATTGAAAAGTACCGGGCCCAAAACCGAGCCCTGTGGCTCCTGAACACCTCCCTCCAATCTGATGAAATGCCATTGGTCACCATTCTTTGAGTGCAGTCCTCTAACCAGTTCCCTATCCACCAAACTGTCCTATAGTCCAGTCCACAGTCTTCCAGTTTACCCATTAGAATGTCATGGGGAACCTTATCAAAAGCTTTGCTGAAATCCAGGTAAATCACGTCGATAGAGTTCCCACGGTCCAGTAAGCTCATCACTCGATTAAAGAAGGAAACCAGGTTGGTTTGACAAGATCTGTTGGGGGCAAAACCATGTTGACTTCCTGGATCACTAAGTCGTCCTTCAGATGCCAACAGATCAATCCCTTTAAAATCTGCTCTAATATCTTCCCAGTAACAGAAGTCAGACTGACCGGCCTGTAGTTTCCCAGGTCATCCTTCTTCCCTTTCTTAAAGATTGGGATAACATTCGTTCTTCTCCAATCTTGTGGCACATCCTCAGTCCTCCAGGAAGTCTTGAAGATGACTGAGGCTCTGCAAGTTCTCTAGAAAGTTGAGCCCTCTTGGGTGCACACCATCTGGCCCAGGGGATTTGTATTCGTCCAGTGCAGCCAGGTGCCTCTCTGCAACCTCTCTGTCAATGTCAACAAGCCACCTAGGTGCCCTGTCCTGTCTTCTACCATCTCTAGATGGACTCAAGTTTTTCAGGGAGAAAACAGAGGCAAAAAAAGTCATTAAAGATACCCCCAAGAGTAATCTAGTCCAGCCCCCTGTACAATGCAGGAAATTCACAGCTATCTCCATCACTCACCTCCCCCAGAGACCCCTGCTCTATTTCCAGAGGTAGGCAAAAAACCTCCAGGATCCCTAATCAGTCTGGCCTGAAGGAAAATTCCTTCTTGACCCCAAAGTGCCGATTGGCATTATCCTGTGCACGAAAGCCTAGCATTGGCTAGTCCCTTCATGCACTCCCTCCCCGATCTGCATACATTCTTATTAAGTCAGAGGATCATCAGAACTGTCTGGTGATCATCTAGCTTCTTCTTAAATACCTCCATGGAGGAGAGGTATTGGTCAGTTCCAGATTAAGGTGCTCTATAAGACTGCCTGCCTACCAGTCTAAGTACATAAGGTATGATTTTACTATGGTTCAGTCCATGAGTTTTCTATTCCTGAACCTGGTAAGCAAAGTTTTTGTCTGTGGTTTCTTTTGACAGAATTCAGAATGCTGTTGAATCTGAAATATAATGCAGCTCTGCATTATGGAGACATTTGGCTTGAGCTAAAACTTGCAGCAAAGAAAGCCTCTCATCTTGAGTGTATTTAGTTCTATTACAATCAGTGCAACTGTCGGGCGACACCAGCCTTTTGTCCACACACCCCACCAGCCCTGCAATAGCAGACGACACCCCCTTTAGGCCCTGCAGCACAGCCTCTTGCAGTACCTCAGTTGCAGGAGCCCCTCTAGGCCTCCAAGCCTCTCTCACCCTTAGGCCAGTTGCAGCTGACACCCAGGCACAACTCTGGGGAACAGCCTACAGCCACTCTGCAGACTCACCTGTCTCCTGCAGTTGCCCAGATGGCTCCACTTCATCCAGGCACAGGAGATTGCCATCAGCGTAAGTCAGGTAGGCACAGGCCCCAAAATGCCAAGGGAGCTACTGGGGAGGGTTCAGAAGCAGCAGGGGCGAGCCAGGCAGGAAAGTAGACCAAATGCCCCACCCTAGGCGGGGATGGAGTGGGTTGGGCCAAAAGACTGCAGAGTCTACCCTGCCCTCTTATCAGATAGGCTGGGAGCAGGGACAGTCAGAGACTGGGTGGAGACTGGGGGCAGAGCCAGGGAGGTGGGGCAAGGGGAGGCCTTTAAATTCAGGTTCCTGTGAAGGCCGAGGAGGATTTGGCAGGGAGAGATCACTGGAGCGTGCTGCTACTCCCAGGGCAGGAGAAGGAACAAAGTGGTGCGACCCCCTTCCCTGCCCATCTGAGGCTGGAGGACACCTGCCTGGAGAGCTGGTAGGATGACAGGCCGTCAGGAGAGGGTGCCAGTGAGGGAGGAGCCTCACAGCAACAAAGCACATCCTATTATTTCTGTTGATTTGTGGATCATGCTATTAAATAATCTGATTTTTGTTATAATTCCTAGCAACATTTCCTGACTTATTTGCCAGAAATACATTTGCAAGGAAGTAAGCCCCATTGACTTTCATGGAAAGTACTTTTCAAGCCAACAAATACAATCTATTTAAGTTTAGTTAAACTGATACAATGGAACTAAATCACGATTAACTACTGTGTCATTGATTTCCAACAGTAGTTTGCTTGGCTAATGTGGAATGCATTGCATCCAATGTGTTTAAGGAGACTTCCATAAGGGCCTTACCTCCCAAACTGGTGCATTCTCCCCATAACCTCGTCATGCAATCATCCATCTTCCGTATTTTCCACTGCTTCACTGCAACCTGTCCCTAACCTGCCTCAGTACAATCTGTCCAGAAAGACTGTGCTCATAGCAAGTTTGGCCACTATGTAGTTGTTTTATTGGTATAACACTGCAGCAATATAGCTAGTCCCCATTTTTAAGCCATCAAAAAGCTTTCCTGTAGCATAGGAAGGAGAGGTAGAGGAAAAGAGGGAACACTGAGGAAAGCATGGAGAATACTACTGTGTGGATACTCTGTTGGCACTGCTAAGGCCTTCATACTTGTATCAGCAATGAGTACACAACAGGGAATTGCAAAACTAGGGACCAAATTATTATCTCTCGGAGATTCCAAGATTGATTTTGCTTAGGTGGAAAGCCAACTTGCAAAAATTAATATCCAACTTCTTACATCTCCTTGAATAACCAAGGCCCTCCAGTCTGCTGACTATGATGTGTTCTTCTGTTCTATTTGAGATTTTGACTATGCAAAGATAAGGGATGCTCTTTTGCCCAGCATCTAATGCCAGTTCACAAAAATAAAACAAGGCAATGTCTGTTTTTCATATTAAAAGTTTTGCATGTAGTACTGATAGTTTGCAACCTCAGTATGTTTGGTTCTTAGTAAATGTTCCTCATTGCAGCTATATTTATATTAGCAACTTCAATGGGACAGCCTTTACTCTTTAAGCATATAGTTATTACAATTTTCAGCAAACAGTTCTACTGAAATTATTCCCATGTATTAATCTTTGCAGGCCATAAAACTCGTAAGAGTGATGCAGTTTTCCAAACAATAACTCCTCTCTGCATGCACATAAATGGAGGCAACTTCGACAGTCCCTTCTTAATCCTTCAATGTTTGCCATAGTTTATAGATAAGTCATTACAGTATCATGGTGGTGGAGGACTGATCTACATATGTGGTGCATTCAGTACCATGTTTGGTGCCTCCCAGAGTCATTTTATTTCACAATCCTGCTTCCCATTTAACAGTTTAAGGCTATTTAAAATTTTGACATTTTACCCCCAGCAAGGGTCACCATAAGTCAGCCATGACTTGTCAGCACTTTCCACTACCACCAGATTTTGCTTAAAGCTTATTGGTTAGCTATTCTTAAATGGCACCTTTGGCAGTCCAATACGTTACCACATTTTACAGGTAAAACGGGACATTTTGTAACATTAGCCTTTCCACGAACAATTCTGAAGGCTTTTTATTCATTGACCGTGCAACAACTTGACGTCCACTGTTTTAAAAGATGTTATTCTTCTTTGGCTTAAAGATCTGCTAGGAAAAATCATATCCTACAAGAGATTGCTATTAGATACATGTGAAATGGAAGGCTGTGTCCCTCCTCCTCTTTTGTATAGCCTCCGGCAGATCAGTGGCCTGGCAGGAAGGGCCAGTGGAGCTATCACCCCACTACCAACAGCTCTGAAGTCTTCCTGTCTCAGCTCAAGTTCCTGATAGGCAGTCTTGCTACCTTTTTAAAAGAATTGTATTAAGTTTTAGTCCAAAAACCACTCTCTGTGGAACGACCAGTCCCAGAGTTTCTTGTGCACGCACAGGAGGGAAAGACAGCTGGTGGCTGAGGTACAATTTGCCCAGTTTCTGCAGTTGCCGAAGCACTCCTGGTCTCTGCCAGCACTCAGTGGCCCAGAGAGAGAAACTGGGAAGGAGGAGGCATCTGGAGACCAGGACATAATTTCCAGCTACAGAACTAGAAATGTCAGTGTGTCGCCAGATGCTCTAGAATTTCCCCAAATTTTATCAGAAATGCTAACATATCCGGTGACACTGTTCACATGCATGTCCCAGGGATTGCCAGGCAAGGACTAGCAACAGAGAGAGAGGGAGAGGGGGAGAGGGGGAGGGAGAGGGAGGGAGGGAGGGAGGGGGGGTCTTCCTGCAGTCCGGCCCAGCCAATATATCAACTAAGGAAGAAGAACAGTTAGAAATTATTTCAGTACAGAAAGAATGAGCTGGATTCCATGGAGGATTTCCATATGCACAAACAGCAGCATGATCCTTGCAGTTTGATTGCACTAAGCGATTTTAATTCCCACTTTTTTGTGGGCACAAGGCATAGCACATGGTATTTCTTCTGGCACAGTTCTAAAGCAAAATTAAATCAAATAATATGAACCATTCTGTTGTATGTTCCATTGCTACATATTCACATTATTTCATTAAAAACATGTTAAAGTGTTATGTATTGCTGCAGCTATTGTACTACTGCTTGCACAACCAGGACTGCACTGAATACATTTTTCTTTCCTCCCACACATTGCTGGATCCAACCCTGAGTGTGTAGCAATGAAGAAAAACTGCCAGATGCATCATGCAATTCTAAATTGATGCTTTCTAAAGATAATCAGATAACATCACCACCACATTCAGTAGAAAGGTTGAGGGAAAAAAGCAGGAAAGATAATTGGATGTTATCTTATATTTTGCTTCAAGAGCTCTGGCATTCCAAGGAAATAATAATACACACTGGCACCTTTCTTGGAACTCTTTCTTGGAACTCTCGAGATAATAGCTCATTACGACAGTGTCACTCCTTGACCATTTGGATAAAGTCAGAGACAAACATAGAGCAAAAGATGTAAGGACAGGCTCAAAATTAGTTTACTGAACCATATGCTAACAAGCCACAGAAGGCCATCCTTGCAGAAAGAAAAAAAGGCTATGTGAAACTATTTCTGATGTCTGTTACCGTGAACATGTTAATATTGCAAAGATAATGGTACATTCAAAATTAAAGAAAAGGGTTTTTTTAAAGTTTATCCACTATTTTAATTACAAGAGGACAACTGAAGTGTTAATTGGCAGCTTGAAGAATTGCAACGTTCCTCTGTAGAGGTCAAGGACTAAACATGGTTATATTGTGTCAGAGAACATTCAAGGTGTTTTAGGCCTGCATCATGGCCAAAAATGAACCTGTTGTGTATTCTCCTTGTGGCTTCCCTTCACAATATCTAATAGGAATTAATGCTGCAGCAGCCTATATGGAAACGTAATGAAAAATGGTTGATAAATGTTTCTCATGATCGTACTGTGGATTTTAAATTATCTGCCAATGCAAATTATGATGCTGATGTGTCTTGAATAATTTGTTAACACAAGCCTTTTTAAGATTCATGTTCAAGTCTGTGCATCTAGGGCTCTATGTGACCAGAAGAATGAAAACAGAGGGTTCCTGGTTGCATGGAGAAAACTGCATGTGTGTAGGTTCTAGTCATATATTCCAATAAACACCCAGGAACCACACACCATTTTAAAGTCTAGTACAATAATAATATAATAACATTCAATTTATATACTGCCATTCAGTACTTAACACCTACTCAGAGAGGTTTACAAAGTTATTATCCCCACCACAAACACCCCATGAGATGGGTGGAGCTGAGAGAGCTCCTAGAAGCTGTGACTGACCCAAGGTCACCCAGCTGGCTTCAAGTGGAGGAGTGGGGAATCAAATCCAGTTCTCCAGATTAGAGTTCTGTGCTCTTAACCACTACACCAAACTGGCTTTCCAAACCAAACATGGTTCCACTCCTACATTCATGTTATAAGCCCATTTAATACACATATGTATATAAGCTCACGAATCATGAAAGCAAGCTTGTCATTTTAATTCTGAAATTATATTTTCTATATTCCTGAAATTATACCTGGCCCGCATTGGGTCTTTTCTACCATACCTCCAAAATATTGTTCCATTTTTGCTGATTTCACTTCATTTTTATTTATGTTCTTTATAGTCGTTTCTCACCGAGACTCAAGGGAGATTACACTGTAAGTCAATACAATATCCACTTTGAACAAGATGTTTAAAAACTTGGTGAATATTTTGTAATGGTTTGGTTGGTCCTGTAGGGAAAGATGAGTCTTCCTTCCTGTAGCAGAAGGCAAGAAATGATGTTTGAGCCTTGTTTAATAGGTAATCCATTACAAAGCAGCCCAGTGTGGCTATAAAGCAATGCACCTGTAAGGGGGAGTAGAACTGTTTGTGCTGGCTCCATCCCACCTGCTGCCAAGCACATATCCATGCACCCCAATATGAACATGGTGCCAGCACTTCTGCCCTTGGCTCTATGTAGGAAGAAACCTCTAGCCAAGAGTTTGCATGCACTTACATGCTGTGTCCACTGAGGCTTGATTCACACATCACAAAGTCTACATAATGGAGAAGCAGACTGTTGACTAGGTATGTGCTGGGATTTAATTTCCAGGCAAGTGTTGGCCTGATTCTGATCAGGACCACAGTATGCAAGGAAAGGGAGCATAAGCCTCCCCTCCAGTCCATTTCCTCACACTGAAATGGTTCCAGGGAACTGCTATCTGCGCCACTGCAGAAACATACATGTCGCTTTCAGCACACACAAGTTTCTCCAGAGGGGCAAATAGCAGCTCTCATAGGGCCATTTCAAGTCAGGAAAACGGGGCAGGGAAGGGGGGAGCCTCTCTGTAAATGCCACAGCCCTATCTAAACCAGACTTGCATACGCCTGGATATAAAGGTCCAAGCATGGAGCTCCCATGCAGAGTTTTGAGGGTAGCACCCCGATCCCCAATGTTATATGAAACTATGACAACTAGCGCAGGCGGGAGGTGGAAGGGCCACAGTCAGCCCAAACCTGCTGCCCTGCTACGCAGACGTATTTGGTACACGTTATGAGTCAGTCGTGTTCCCTCTTCTCGGTTATTGCCATTTCCAAAGATTGGAACCGTATCTTTCGATGTGCCAAGTTCACGTGCACTTCTGCAAGCAGCAATTAAAAGGCGGGCAGATCAGTGACGACGATCATTCTCAAGCTCCATAGTGGGAATCACATAAGAACCGCCGAACTCTGCTCCCTGGCCGCCTCCTCCTCCTCTCCCCGAGCCGCTGCTCGAGGCAGGCTGCCGCCGTTGCAAAGGAGCCTTCGTGGCGCGAAAGGTAGGGCGAGCGCAGTCGCCTCAGGGAAGGCGGGCGTTCTTTGCCGGGGCGCGCGCCCGCCTGTCTAGTCTTTTTTTCATCCCCCCCCTCCCCCCTTCATCGTTAACATCCCCTTAAGAAACATCTAAGCCTAGTGGGGCGGCTACCGCCCCCGCTGTAGGCAGAAGATAAGAGCAGTGAACGACGTGCCAACGCAAGCATACGCTGAGAGTTCTGCGTTCCCAGAAACGGGCACGGAACTCCCAGCGCACGTCGAGTAGATTGGTCCTTTGGGTCAGCCTGCGCCGGGTGCCCCCTGCCTTTCTCCTCGCGAACGCGACTGGAGCCGTTTTTGCCAGCAGCCCTGCGGGTGAACCTAACATGACCCATCTCCGCCTGCCTTGCTCCCACGCGCAGGCGCAGTGAAATGTTTCTGCTTCAGCTCCCGCTGGGAAACTGGGGGAGGTTTGGGAGTGGAGCGTGGGGAGGAACCACGCTCCAAAGTAGCCATTTTCTCTAGGGGAACTGATTTCTGTCGTCTGGATATCAGTTGTAACTGGGGGAGATCTTTAGGCCTACCTAACTGAGATTTAATTTTTTTTTCTGGGTGGCTTTTACCTTTTTTTTGTTCTCCCCCCCCCGTCCTCCTTTTTTGCTTGCGGGGAAAGCAGCTCTGAAAAGGATGGCAGCTGTGAGACAGAAGGGCCCAGCGATTCCGTGAAAAGGAAATGCTGGCGCTGAAACCTGAGAACTATAATGCTTCATCTTGCAAGAACAGCAATACAATTTATTGTAAGAGTCACAGGGAACGCAGCTATTCTCCGCACGAATTTCTTCTTGTGCCAAAGATGAACTGGTTCTCATGTTAGGTTTTGTAGGCATAGTTCCAATCCCCCCTCGTTGTTTCGTTAAAAATCATGTGATAGACAGAAATAAAGTTGTGATGTTTTCCCCACATCTTTGTACTTTAGAGAAGCTGCACCTGTTTTTATTTTGGCTTGTGTAGGTGTTGAAGAGTTAGGAAAATCTCCAAGTCTAGTCCAGCCGTTGCCTCTGGTGCAGAAGAGTTTATAGTGGATTTTTTTTCTGGTTTGAATGGTGCCACACATGCCACATTTATTTTTGGCTGTAATAAAGGATCTAGAGAAGTCCTGCCAGTAAAGCGGAGGCAGTCCTAGAAATATCTGTGTGGATAATCTGTGGTTTTTTCCTAGAGGCCTGTGTGTCCCTTCTTGATATTACAGCCTGTGGGTCACAGCTCTGGATCCTAAGTGTGCTAATTCACTGCAGTCCCAGTCAATTAGAAGCTAAACACACAGGGCAACCTTAAGCAGGTGTACTTGGAATTAAATTTCACTGTACTGAGTGGGACTTAGTCCTTAGCATGTTTAGGATTGCAGCTTTAATTGTGCCCTGTATTTCTTTTTTATGATTCCAGTCTAGAAGTAATCTCAGGTGAACACTGAAGCACCTCCCTGTAGCTTTCTCAATGGACAAAGTAAACCTGCACATGCTGGAGTTGCTAACTGACAAACAAAATGTGTCTGGCCTGTTTGTGGCATTTAACAGTAGTTTGATGTGCAGGTACTACCAATTAGTGAATCAAACAGGTTCGTTTTCTCTAAGGATGACCCTCTGGAGTCCCATTCCTCCTTCTTCCCCTTGCTCGTATTTCATAAATGGAAGACTTCCTGACATACCCCAACTTACTGTGGTCTCTGAATGGAATGAAATGGCAAATGGTTTGGAATCCTAGTGGAAAAAAACCCCATCACACCTAAATGCAATTGAGTAGAGTAAAACAGAATTATTCAGGCACTTCTATAAAGATAAAAGGCTTTAGTATACTGGAATGGAGGGAACTTTTATAAAGGGAACAGGATTATAGTAGGTTTCTCTGTTTATTGTAAGTATTATCTTACTCTTAAAGGTAAAGGTAGCCCCCTGTGCAAGCACCGAGTCATTACTGACCCATGGGGGGACATCGCATCATGACGTTTTCTTGGCAGACTTTTTGTTCCGGGGTGGTTTTCCATTGCCTTCCCCAGTCATCTACACTTTACCCCCAGGAAACTGAGTACTCATTTTACCGACCTCAGAAGGATGGAAGGCTGAGTCAACTTTGAGCTGGCTACTTGAACCAGGCTTCCACCAGGATCGAACTCAGGTCATGAACAGAGCTTGGGCTACAGTACTTCAGCTTACCACTCTGTGCCACTGGGCTCCTCTTTCCTGGACTGTTTTATACTTGCTCTTACTGGACTGTTTTCTACTTTAATTTTTTGCTCTGTTAATTACATGTTGTGTTTGATATTTTTAAAAGCATTGTTTCTAATTTTTGTGATCCTAGTCCAGAGATGCTCATTCAGTGACTCAGGAGCCACCAGTGGCTCTTTGACATGCCACTGGTGACTCTTCTGAGCACTGATCCCCAACTGGGAACCTGCCTCATGCTCCATGAAAGAGAGCAATGCTATTGCCCTGTATGGCTTATGGTTGGCAGTTCACAGCTTGAAACAGCTGCCATTGCAGGGATTGGAGGAGGGCAAGTAAATTGTGAGTTTCAGGCCTCATTCCGGTGATTAATTTTATCCTCACAACACATAGACACACCATGGTAGCAACTGCACTCTCACTGCAGCACTCAGGCTATTGTAGAGAGTAGAGAAAGCTGGCCGCAAAGACGCGAGAGTAAAACTGCCACCATGACAGCTGCCCAGGAAAGAGCAAGCTGGGTGCTGCTGGTTTTACTCCCCCTTCCTCCCCGGCCAGCTTGCTCTCTTCTGTGTATCTTGGCAATCTATTCTGCCTTTGAATTTTGAAGAAGAGAATTAGATTTAGGGTCATAGGTTGCGAGAATGATTGGAATGGGAGGTTTCCTTTTAATTTGTCAAAAGTAGCCATGGCTTTACATAAAGTATGAAGACATTAAGTATGTAACATCAGTATATTGAAGCTGAGGTGATATTCATTAGCTCATGTTGGATGTAGCTCAAAGGTCAGTAAAAGTAAAATAAAATAAATATTGAAGCGTAAAAACCTGCCTCTTGTGTTTTTAAAGACCTTGTGACGTTTTATAAAGTGCCATTTACGTTTTGCAACTGTTGTATCCAAATTGTTTATATACAGTACTTGGAAGTTTATTTTATTTATTTACATTATAGTCCCCCTTTCTCACTGGGATTCAAAGCATGGGACATCCAATAAAACAATGCAATAAGATATGTATAATAGAAATCTGGAATCAACCTGAAATCTGAAAATAGATCTGAAGTGAAACATCAATATTAACATGCCATGTTATCCCCACCTTTCTTCCCAACGAGCACCCAAAGTGACTTACATTGTTCTCCTTCCCTCCATTTTATCCTCACAACAGCCTTGTGAGGTAGGCTAGGACAAGGGCATGTGACTGGTCCAAGGTCACCCAGCAAGTTGCCATGGAAGAATGGGGCCTGCTTTTAACGTGTTTTTCTTTACAGACTTCATATTGTTACTGAAGTGATGTCTCAACTGAAGTTCTGTTCTCGAAGATCTCCCGTGGTTTGCACTAGTGGTTGTGTTGCATCAAGCCAGCCCCTTGCAACAAATGTTGGCCTTGGTAATTTGGATTTAATTGTTCCCTTGAGTGGGATCTGGGGTTTCTTTTGAGAGGGGGAGGTTGTCTTTACCTGTGTATTCATCTGTCTTCTCACAACAGTTGATGCAACTTTATATATGAGTACTGGCACCTTTGTGTAATGTTGGTGAATATTAAGAACTCTGAAAGTCAACATTATTGGCATTATTGCCACTATGAATATAGGAACAGTCTTAGAATTAAATTGAGTGTGTGTGTGTATGGTGGGAGGGGGAGGAGGTCTTTCTTCCTATAAAAAATTAAACCCATTTTTAGCATTGGCATCTAAGGAGTGGGAGAAAAAGGCCTTATCTTTAAAAAAGTAATTTTTCCATAATTTGTGCATATAGTTATCAATCTTGAGCCCTCTGTGAATAGCATGAGGTTATGCTGTGATTTTGCCCAGGCTAATCTAATCTCATTAGATTTTGGAAACTAAGTGGAGTTGGCCTTGGTTAGTAAGTGGATTGGAGACCTTCAAGGAAGACCAGGGTTGCTATGCAGAGACAGGCAATGGCAAACTACTTCTGTTAGTCTTTTGCCTTGAAAACACCAGCAGGGGTCTCCATAAATCAGCTATGACTTGACTGCACTTTCCACCACCGTATCTAACTGTAGATGAGATGATAGAGCTTTGAAACAGAGTAAAAGAACTGTAGTGCCAGTTTCAAATGTCTTTGTGCTTGGGTTTTTTTGACTGCAGATTGGCATCTTCACGTGACTACTTATTTAAGTACTTTTAGGCTGCTAAGAGGAACAAATAAAAGGGCGTTAATTCTATTTTCTGTACCAGGTGGTTAATGAAATTTATAAATGGATTTGTAGGTGGGGGAGATACAGCCAGTATTTCCTGTCTGGGTGTCACTCATCAATCCTGCACAAGATCATTCTCAACATTACATTTGGCATATAGAGGATGTGCAGTTTATACTTTCTCTCTTCCCTTATCTGAATAACTTGAAAAAGCACTTTCTGATTGCTTGATTAAAGTTTGAAAATCAGCATCTCCTAACCTCTACTTCCAAAGATTCCGTGATTCCAAGACTTACTATCTGGCACTTGCTATTCTATTTGACAATGATTTTAGACTCCAGCAGATAATATTACCAAAAATTTAATGATTTCCCCTATTGCAGATATTTTAAAGAGTGGCGGAAATGCCATAGATGCTGCTGTAGCTGTAGCAGCCGCTTTAAATGTTACTGAACCATGCAGTACTGGTGTCGGGGGAGACTGCTTCTGCCTGTATTATGATGCAAACACCAAACAGGTATATGGGCTCAATGGAAGGTAAGCTTCAATGACGGGATATTTCTTATGCACTGAGGAAGAGAAGTATTTCTTTGATGCAATAAAGCCATAGTAGGATTGCAGGATCACCAGTAAGTTGTACCATCGTCTACCTGCCTTATCTATGTAAAGAACTTATGATCTACTTTTTCGCAAGCTGTTGGGTTCAAAATACAATGGGTCATTTATTTATTTAAGATACTTATACTCAGGGCTTTTTTTCTTGGAAAAGAGGTGGTGGAACTCAGTGGTGGAACTCAGGACCGCACAATGATGTCACTTTGGGTCAGCTGGAACAAGGGGAGAGTTTTTAAAAGTTTAAATCGCCCTCGGCAAAAATGGAGCGGCACGGAGGGCAATCTAAACTTGCCTCTGTCTGGAGATCAGGGGGCGGGGCCACCAGCCATGTGACCATTTTCAAGAGGTGCCAGAACTCTGTTCCACCATGTTCCCGCTGAAAAAAGGCCCTGCTTATACTCTACTTTTCTTCCCCATGGTGAACCAAAGCAGCTCATATGTTCACCTATGGTCAAATGGTATTTGTTCAGTTCCTATGTGCGTGCCTTTAGGCTTGTGTGCATAATGTCACTTTATTTTATTTTTACAATTCAAAGATTTGAATGAACATCCTGATGTCTAAAATTCTTGCTTCATTTGGAAGAGTTTTATTTTAACCAAGAGGTCATTGCCCACGTACCTCATTTCCTTTCTGATTTTCTGACATTTTGAACTCTATTGAGTTTTTTCGTTATTGCAAAGTCCTTCCATAAAAGGTCAATACTGAATGCTAAGAGGAAGGTACTATAAAAAGATAGCATCAGTTCCAGGTGCTTTTAAGTGCCTGTTGCTGTATGAGAGGCCAAGAGCAGAACATACTTGAAGTCATAAGTCTGATTTTTTCCCCTGTACCTCTTACAAAGAAACAGGAAATCACTTTAAACATAATTTTTAAAAAGTATTTTTCCAGGGGTTATAGAGTGTGCACTGTGCCAAGCACCTTGATGAAAATCTAATGAAAGCGTCTTTTCCTTAGGAAACTATTTTCCATTATTCAGTGCATTAATTTGTTATAAAAGCATACTAGAACTATTAAGAGCAAAATGAGCCACATTAATCAGAAAGCAGTGGAGAGTTTGATGGAAAAACACAGGGTAGGGCTTGAAGTGAGAGTGCTGCAACTTTTTCTAAAAAGCAACTTGGTGACTGTCAGTGAAGCTAAATAGGGTGACGGCTTACATCTGTAGTCCTCTAGGTAGCTTTGGTAGTGTAGTCTGTGTAACACAATAGAGTTGCCACCTTAGTCTGACAAGGCTTGTGTGTTTTGAACATCCAAAGGGTCCGGCAGATATTGAGTAGGGGAGGTTTTCCTCTCTCTGTTACTGCATTTGTGCAGCAGGAAAAACTTAAGTCAAATCTGTGCATGTAATGGAGCTGTTAAAGGCAAAGGAGCAGCCGGTAAAAGAAGCAGATACCTGAAGACTATATTGATCCTAAATATTTGTGTTGCTGTTCTTTCCTGTGATATGAAAATAATGCTGTCTATTGTAATGGTTCTGTTGCAGCAAGACAGTAAGTGACATATAAGCACTGAGCAGTCAATGCAATCTGCCTTGGAACCAGAGCAAACTTTTAACTCAATTCTGTTCATTTTTAGAGTGAAAAATGTGGTATTCTATGGAATGGAAAGGTTGCACTCCTTAGTCTGCCCCACCTCTTTTGAAGTTTGTGGCTGATTTGAGAAATTAGGCCAATAATTCTTATCCTACCCACACATTTTGTCCATACATGGGAGACTTGCTGAGGCAGCAAAACTGTGGGGTGGCTGCCTACCCCATCACTTCAGTGGGAGAATCGGGGAAGGGGGGGTGCAGAGAGCCACAGTGGGCTCCCTGTCCCCCTCACCAGCACCATCGATGCTGTCAGAGGCTTGGAGCTCCCTGTGGGATTCCAGAACTTAAGCAATGTGAGTGGGCACCCCACTGCTTTGTTGGGCCATTGACTCTCCTGGGCAGCTGCCTGGCTGCATCGCTTTAGCATAAGAAGCATGGAGAGGGTGGCTTACAGCCTCTGCTGCCAGGCTCAGCATGGCTCCTGGGTTCACTGCTGCCTGCCCATCTCCAGTTTCTTCCCCTCAGCGATGGCAGTGGAGGTGAATCCTTGCCTGCTTGGCCCCAGCTTCAGCCCGTTGGTGGCAATGACAACGACGAACTGCCTGCTAGGTCCCCTTCAGCCCATGTGCAGAAAATGCTTTTGGCTTTTCGGCGGTTGACCCACGCCCAGTGTAATTTTCCTAGGATTTCAGATTTTTCTGCAAACCTGGGGGTTCTTCCAAATTTGTAGAAACATCTGTTTTGTAGTCAAGTGGCTTGGATTGGCAGATTTAAGTATTCGCATGCTAGGGCCACTAGGCTATTCATTTATTTATTATTTACTTTATTTAAAGCCTGTCTTTCTAACTGGGACTCAAAGTGGATTACATTGTGTTAGACAATGCAATCAAATAGTTTGAGGTATCCAACCAAAAATGCGATAGGAGTAGGATCACAAAAAATCAGGAACAATGCCAATTTTTTTTCAAAAGTAAGAAAACAATGCAATAAAACATGTTAATACATTCAATGAACAGTGGAATAGACTAAAAACTTGTTCCCTTTATACATGGACCCTCCATTCCATTATATTACAACCTTATTCCCTTTACAGAAATGTCATTGTAATGGCATTTCCTTTTTGTACCCTTTTTCCTTTTTTAAAAATAAAAAACTAATAAAAAAGAAATGCCACTATAACATTATTCTACTATAGTGCAATAGCAACTACTAATATTTTTTTATAAAGACTTCAAAAAGCCCTCCAGTGGTACAGTGGAGAAAAGATACTATTGCACAAGATCTGTGACAATGTGCTCCTTTGCATACAGAGAGCTTGCTAATGTGCTTGGATTGCATTATTTCCAGAAAGATCATACCAAACCAGCTTTGAGAAAAAATATATGAAGGTCAGGAAAAGTTTAGGGAGTAGGGAATGTCATGTGTGTGCTCCAAAAAACCTACTGCAGTTTGGAAGCCAAAGAAGGAGAAAAACTTGTGTGGATCTAGCCAAAGTCAAAGTCTGCAACTTGATAAGAAAAGTTTCAAATTATGTTGTTTCTGCCTCTGGTAAAAACATTATAAACAATGGCCACTCAATCATAACCAGCCCCAAACTGTATTCAGAACAATCTAAAGTAATATATAACAATAAAGTAATATATAACAATTTTGGTTCAAGTGATGCATGCTGGCAATTCTAATGGTGTATGTCCAACTCATTGAATGGAGTGTGCTTTCAGGCCTTCTCATTTAACAGTTTGTGTAAGCTTTTGTTGTTTGCCTTTATTCTTTACTCCTGTAGAGTGTTCACTTTTTGGCTTTGCATTTTCATGCATTGCTGCATTGCAGTTTAACAAATACATTTCACATGTTTTGATCCTGTTAAGTGTGCATTTTAGCTGGCATGTGGCTATCCCATAGAGCTTTGAAGGAAGTGGGTGAAGGAATCCTGAAGCCTATTCTTCCCCTTTGCAGTGTTTGGAACCTCGTGGGGTGACAAAGATGTTTTTAAAGATGTGTCCCCCTGCTCTAACGTTTGCCTGAAAGTTGGGTTGGACACCTATATTCTAACAAGTGTCAAACATAATGTGTGTTCTGGCCCTAAAACACAGTAGTTCTAATGCAGGGCCTTTGGAGGACACCCCCCCTTATTTCCCTCCTTTGTGAGAACTGTCCTTTTACTCAAACCCTTGGCGGAAGCTCCCTGTTACCAATCCCTACATTTGTTGTCCTTTTACATATGTATGTACATCTGGCTTTCTTTGCAGTGGGCGATCTCCACAGTCTTTGACTCTTGCACTGCTAAAAGAACATGGTTTTGATGAAGCAAATCCTCCACCTCCCCTACATGCATATTATGTCACGGTACCCGGTGCAGCAGCTGGATGGTGTAATGCAATTGAGTTATTTGGGAGCAAAAATGTGAGTCCCTGAAAAGTGTGTTAGTTTAAAAGTACAGTGAGTTTGGGACTACATTTTTTCTGCAGTTAAAAAAAAGTTCACCTACACTCTACATCAAAAAAGCTAAAGTTATTTTTCATAATTATTTGGTTTTGAGCTTCAGGAGTAGACGTCATGTGTGAGGGCTTTTCTAAAGCCTGGATCTTGATATTTCTTTCCACCTTTTCCTCTTGCCCCCCTTCTATTGCTTTGAGCTCTGTAGGTTTGAGAATAAGTAGGAAGGGAAATGTTGGTGCCTTTGCGGAGGAACAAGTTTCCCACAACCCCAAACTTCAGAAGGAAGTAGTAGTTAGAAACTCTTCCTACGTATTAGATGGGGCTTAGTGTGGCAAGCAGGAAATACTTCCCAAGCCTCTTTTCCCTTAGGAAACTTCTTGTAGGAAAGGCAAAAACTAAGTCAACTTTTAATATTAGCAAAATTGAAAATGTTAACGCAGCTGAACTTTTTGGAGAGGTTGGGAATGATTTGAATTAGATTTATATGAATTAAGCCTGTTGTTGGAATAAACCTTTATCGCTAATACAATGGGACATAGGTAGTTTTTTAAAGATGCAACTACACTGAAAATAATATTGCAAGCCTTCCTTATTCATTCATTCATTGGTTCATTCATTCATTCAGCTTTCCATGGAGCAGATACTGCAGCCGGCTATAGAACTAGCTGAAAAGGGCTTTCCGGTATCAGAGATTACTTCTTACTACTGGAAGCGTGATGCTCATGTTCTTCAGGCCGCTGGAAACCCACATGGGAAAGACCTGCTGATTGATGGCCAGGCACCTGAGCATGGTCAAGTTTTTCACAATCCGTTTTTGGCAAACACTTTTAAGGTAAGGCGATCTGCCATAACTATCTCCAAGGATCCTGTCCACGTCCTCATTCTGAATGAACAGTGGGACTTCAAGAGTTTTATTCCAGAAAAAGCTTTTGTGGACTAGAGCCTGCTTTTTCAGCCGCTGTGAGTGAATCCTCACTTTGTATTCATTTTATGTATTCAAAAACAAAATAAAGCAAGGTCAATTGACTGTAAAACGTACAAGATGAAATGTAACTATGTGAAATTTAAATCTAATGAGGAAAATTACTGAATCCATTCACTAATTAAGCTGTAGTGGATGGGGAGTAGAGATGGGCACAAACTGGTTCATCGCATTTCATGAACCACGAACTTTCACAAACCTGCCCTAGTTTGCGAACCGGTTCATTTGATTCATGAAAATGTCACATCCAGGACAGAAAACCACTACTTCTGAGCTAGCAGAAGGCCACAGGAAGTCCATCCTCTGCTGCCTAGGAAACTGATTGATCGGTGCCAGGCTGTCTGCTGTGATGAACCAAAAAACGAACCAAACAAACCAGCCTAAAGTTTGTGGCGGTTCATCAGAAATGGGTCTGATGAACCAGTTCGTGCCGAATATCGGTTCATATTTCAGTTCGTGCCCATCTCTAATAGGGAGTCACACACTTTTAAAAAGGGGTCATAGTTGTAATCAAATGAAAATCTTGAGGTCTGGTTTAACCCTGGGAAGTAGTGTGTGAAACCTTTGAATAAATATAGATTTGTTCAATGTGGAATGCAGAAGGGAAGGGCATTGTTGACACATGATAGCATATATCACATTGAAGGGTGAGCAAGTGGATGAGCCAAGATCGTATATCCAATGTTATTAGGTCCCGTAATGGTTTTGCCTGAACATATATGAGACAATTAGGTCAATTAGGAAGTAGCCTTCTGCTGATTTGTTGAACAGGGAATCAGTTGTGACAGTACGGGATATGAAATTAGTCCCTCTGCTCCTTTTAACTGGGCCCATCTGGACCTCTTGGTAGGAAGTGACACTGGTAGTTTGAGAAGATGGTGGAGGCTAGTATTTATCCAAAGAGAAATGTTTTAACCTCTAGAGGTATGGAAATAATGTACATAAAATTTCATTTCAGTTCAATTAAATTTGTTTCCTGGCTAAGCTTTAGCAGATGTAGAAATATTTGCACTAATCATAAAGCTCAATATCCTGACTCATAACCTTATTATGAAACTAATGTAATACTGAAAGGCAGTTCTGATGCCACAGAACAGGGAAGACTGAATAGATGGAGAGATTGTATTTTGTTGTTATTGCTTGTCGTCGTCCCCTTCTACTGTCCAACTTATATTCATGTATAAGCATCAACTAGTGCTTTAAAACCTGTTTGTTTTCTTCCCTCACCCTTTCATTTACTTAGAACCTGCCTTTGGGCTCACGGTGGTGGATCACGTTTATCATGTATTAAACAATGCAAATATTATTTTACATATGATGAATCTGGTCACAGCCCATGGGCTACAAGCACTGTTTCCACATACTTGCCGTCTCCTTTTTGACCACTGTACCCGCCCTCCTTCTCTTGATGCTATTTGTTGATCTGCTGCAATGTCACCGTGTGTTTGTATCGGCAAAAGTGACATGATCTCCTCGGGTTGCTGTCGGCTTAGGTGCTCTTATGGTTCAAGAACTGAGCAACTGTAGGCTAGATTCTGTAAAAGGGAATGTTAAGGGGTAGTGAACAGATCTTGGTAAGATGAGTTTAAATTGCACAGATATTGGCTATAGGTCATGATATTTTGAGTGACACTTTTTTTGGTGCAAAGAAGTTGAATAATTACAGAGCTGTGTAGGGAGCAGGGTCATCATCCAGAGACACAAAATGCATGTTGCTTCGTATAATTAACAAAAACAATGCTACAGATGTATACCCTTTTAGGGTACAGGGTCTATTGACCAGTATTCAAAGGTTTCCTAGGAGCACAAGTGTTTTGGTATGTCCTGTGAGATTTCTTTTTACAGGTTCCCTACTTGATATCACAAACATCTTCCTCTTGATTTCGAAAGGACTTTGTGATGTGGCATAGTGGGTTGGAGTTCCAGGGAGTTCAATGGCCTCTTTGTCACACAGAATTATTTGTGCAATTCCTTGGATCCTGGCCATAGTGTTCTTGAAGTTTGTTGAAAGTACATATAGATTAGTATTCTCGGCCTTGAGAATGACTGTTCAGCTGTGAATGCTGAACAACTCAAGAAACTGGAATGAAATACTGTTTGCATTTAATGAACTGGGCTGTTGTTTATGAAGTTCATGCCTGAGGTAGTAGACTGTGACTATTTTGCTGATAGATTTTGTACACTATGGAGAAGTATACAGAAACAATGAGATTTTGTTTTTTCATGTTCTAGAGCTTTTGGTTGTGTGTGTGTGCACGCGCATGCGCGCGCACATGCACACATGTGCGCGCACCATCAAGTAACTTCTGCTGGGGTTTTCAAGGCAAGAGATATTTAGAGGTGGTTCTCAATTACCCCCCAGAGAGTGAGGGTAATAAGACTGCATTCAGTCTAAAGACGCAGTTTACCTCAGAGGGATCCCCACTCAATTCTTCCTTCTTATCTTTTCTCCGTCACAAAGGCCATTTCCACACGGCTTACCTTCCCTTGGAACGACCCGGAACATCGCACAAAAAACGCGGAAGATCACGTTTTCTTGCATGAGATTTGCGTGACGTCACACAAATCTCGCACGAGAAAATGCGCTCTTCCGCGTTTTATGCGCGATGTTCCGGGTCGTTCCAAGGGAAGATAAGCCGTGTGGAAACAGCCAATATCAGTAGTAGGCAATGCTGGCAGTCACAATATATTTTTAAAGGGGGTGATGGCCAGGCGCTAACCATCATAGTGGATCCAACAGTCCTCCAACTTAAGAGACGTAATGAGTCTCTTAAGTTGGAGGAAGCCTCCTTAAACTGGAAGAAAGCTTTAATCTTTGCTCAGTGGAGTGGTAGGATAAGGTAGGGTCCACACCAATGTGTGCACTGTAATGCATCAGCAAGTATGCATGTGACAAAATAACTCAATGAAACAGTCCCTAGAGGAATTTCTTTCCAACCAGCACTTCAGATGTTTCTTTTTCATCTGGGGACACTAGAAGAAACCACAAGGATGGTGTATGTACGAGAACAGCAACTTCACAGGAACCCATTTCCTGCCTGTAGTAATAATAGGTTACATCTTCATCTTACGTGATACTGCTCTGTTGTTATACTACAGCAATAGTTCGTAACTGGATTTTCCTGTGTGGACAAGCCAATTCAGTTGGGAATGATTTCTGTAAGACAACAATACTGCAATATCCAGCGCTATATGGATGCAGCCATAGAAAGGGTTTTTCAGAAGTGAAAGAGACTGAGTACACTTTTTGGGTTTTGATATTAGTAATTGTGTACTTTTTCCATATTTCTCAGAAGTCATGATTTACTTTAAAACAACTGGCAAGTACTGAATCATTTCATTTTTAGAGCAAGTGCCCAAACATTGTCTTCATCAAATGTTTCATGAGCTTCAGTGTTTTAGGTGAGGGAGATCTCTTGGATGGTTTACATATTGCATAAATGACGAGCCTTCCTTGACTGACTAAGCGCATCTTGTTAATATTTAACAGTTTGGTGCCAGGTGGTAACCTGGTACGTAGAGGACAGTAAATGAATTGATGACTTGTGGGGAATGATGGCATATGTTCTTCCTTTTATTTATTGCCTTGGTGGTACCAGGTACCAACAGTTTGCCTTCTTTTTTTGAAGTGTTGGTATTGACAGATGTCTTCCTTGGAATCAGGTCAAGAGCTGCAGGCAATTTCCTTTTGTGTATATAAGCACCGAGTTCTGTCCTTTGAATTCTGTAGCTATCCATTTACCGTGCACACTGTAATTTTAAAGCTCAGGCTTGCTTTCTAAATGGCTTTCTGTCATAAATCTAGAAATAATTGCTTGGAGCCAAGGGCACTTGCTTGCATCCATCCAAGGATTTCTGCTGATTATCCCACATCTGTTGTGGCCCCCTGTTCATAATTTCTCATGGGTTCTTTACTGTTCAATAGTTGCTTTTCAGTGTGTCTTTGTGCCGTAGCAAGGGAAGAGGCAAAGCCCTGTTCTTTGAGTGGAGCTTGTTGTGTTTCATTGGAACCAAGCCATATAAACTTGCCCTATTTTATTATGACATAAGAGGTAATTCTGTAATTGTGTGCGCAATCATAATTTTGATGTTGCTAGGCTTGGGTTCATAATCAGGAACACACTTCACTGATTCAGGTTCTGAATTGTGATCCTAAATTGACAACCTTGGCAAGGAATGCCAGGACATTTTAGCAACCTCGCCTTTTACATGATTGCCAGTCGCTCTTAGGCTATTGGGTGTGTCCAGAGAATTAGAATACTATTGTATAATTCATAAGAAATAATAGAGATGCAACCAAGAGATTATTAGACATGCTTAAGAGCCAAACTGGAGAAGAAGCTGTGAGGTCCATGAATTGATCAATGAATGGACCTTCCATGCAGTTTTTATTGAACCTCCTTCCCCAAAGTTGGATTGAGCCTGCAGTATGAGGGAGTATTTCTCCTCTACTTTTTTTCCTGACCTGAAATGCCTCCCTTGGAGCTACATGTTGGAGAAGACATACATGCATCCTCCAAGTAGGGTTGCCAGGTTCCTATACCTTCCCGGGGGTGGTGGTGGTAGGGAGGGACGTGGCACTTACTGTAAGGCTAAATCCCACACATGTGCAAAGTGCGTGCAGGCTCCCAGCACAAACACAATGATGCTACTTTCAGGAAGGGACATCATCATGCTGGCAGTGGGCTTGCTCCTGCACTTTCCATCGGGGCCAATTCAGCCCATTGGTGGCCAGAATTGGCCCCTGCGAAGCCCACTGCCCATTGCCAGGCACAATGACGTCACTTGAGGAAGTGATGTCATTGTGCTCTCTGGGGAGCATGCCCACTGAGTGCTTACCTGGGATGTTCCTTGCCTCCCAGGCCTATTCCCCATGTCTTTTCCCCCTGCCAGCCAGGTAAGTGGTGGCAGGAGGCAAAGGCTGGGAGCAGGGATCTCCCACCTCCAATGGTGGACTGGCAGCCCTACCGCCAAGGTCAGGTCAGGAATATGACATGGGGAAAGGTTTAATTTTCCTACCCATGTACAGCATGACCTTGAATCAGGGAGCTGTGGCAATTTCTGTTTACTCATTAAAACAAAACTGCTCAGACAATAGTCATTGATCTCCCAGAATCTCGCACAAATCTAATGAACTGTGTTTTCAAGGATCAGTTCATACATTTACAACAGTAAAATGTAAAAGCCACGTTTTCATGGGGTATTTCTTTCATGCCATGGCAGTAATATCTATAAGTGGTTCACCATGTGGCTTGGTCCAACTGCTATTGACAAGCTCCATAGCGAAATGGCATATTCCTAGCAATGACTAATCAAGGTTGTTGGTTTTGCATTTCTTTTTCAAAAAATTGAGTTCATTATGTATACTTTTTTTTTTAGTGCTTGTAACTATTTCTGTGGCTACATGCAAACACACACATACACACACACAGAGTGCAAGGTTGGGAAGGAGAATTTATCTTCCTTCTCTTCCTCTCATTTTAGAGGGTAACTAGTACCTGTCTGGCAGCATTCATTCTCAGTTATTCATCCCAAGCTTTTAATAGAAATAATTACTTCATGTGGACACTCTTAGAACAATGACAACACAAGTACCATCAATAATTTCTTGATGGCTTTCTTCAGAAGACTACAAAGTAGCTCACAAACATTCTTCAGGCCTTGACTCATTCCCATGGGCAAGGCACTTCTCTTATTATTAGGGTTGCCAGGCATCAGAGCGTACTGGTGGGAGATCATCCACCCCAATCAAGAACCTAGCAACTCTATGCATTTGGGCCCTAAACCGCATGCTACATTTTCCTCGTGTCTTCCCCAGGAACAGGCAACCAGGCATACATTGAGAGTTCTGTGCTCATAATTCAGTTCTTAGGTGTGCAGAGGGAAATTTGGATTGGGTCTGTGACTTATGCGGTAGTGGTTAAGCCTTCCTCCATGCCATTTTCCCAACTTGAAATGGCCTTGGGGGTGCTTTTGCCATCTTGAGGAAATGTACATGTAGCCCATCAGAACATGTGGTTTCCCTAGAGGGGCAAATAGTGGCCCTGGAGCTGTACTGGGGAAAATGATGCAGGAGGGAAGGCTTAAACCTCTGCATGTTGTGGTTTTGGTGTGGTCCATTCCCCATGCAACTGAGAACTGAGTTCTGAGCATGGAACTTACAGCACATGTCTGATTACAATTTGCTGGAGAGTAGATGAGGAAAACGTAATGTGTAATTAGGTCCTCGCACAGAGTACTGTACGGCACTTTACGTGGTAGACTAGAAGGTTCAGTTACTGCAACATGTAGCAGCCAGATTATTGATTAGCATTAATTAGAGAGACCATATTATGCCAGACCTACCACTGCACTTCCAATACCAATTCAAAGTTCTTATTTTTATATATTAAGCACTAAACAGCTTGGATCTAGGACACCTAGTGTACTGTCTATGCATACTTGCCTTTTGGTTAAAATCTTATCTAGGGTTGTCAGGATGAGCCTGGCAACTGGTGAGGGGGCATGGGCCGGCACAAGGGAGTGTGCATCTGACATCATCAGTGTTGCTACTTCACTTCCAGTTACAACCCGGAAGTGACAAATGGTAGCTCTAGGAATCATCAAAAATTCTTTTACCATAGACAGCCCAGAATTGACATCACTGTTTTTTATTTTATTTTTTCACACTGACACTTGGAGTGATGGCAAGCAACAAGACTTGCTAATGGGAGGTTTAGAAAGCCTAATCTTACCAGAGCTGAGATGAGGAATAATAAGACAAAGGAATTTTTCAGTTGTGGCACCCTAATTATGGAATGTCCTCATCTCATCTAGACCACTGGTGCTTTAACTTTTGGTGCCAGCTAAATACATATTTATTTTTATAGGCATCTTGCTGAGTTTGTCCTCTTTTTGATGATGATGATTTGAAAGTGGTATTAATTCATTTGTAATAATTTTTTTAAAACAATGTATTGCTAATTATCAATTAATCCAAAATATATGTGTTAAAAACATACAAGTTTTACAAAAGTTACATATAACATTTTTAAAATGATGTGTGATATCTTGTAGTTTGGAAGCTGTTTTGAGACAGCTTGTATTGGTTTTTTAAAGATAAATTTAATATGTGGATGAATGGAAGAAAGGCTCATTAAAGCCAGATCTATCCGTTCAAAATTTTCTACGTCGGGCTTGTATTTAAGCATACAATGAAATGCTTCAATTTATAGAGAAGTTGAAAACTCTGAGGTTAAGGCATATATTTAATTGTAAATCAACATAGTTCAGTCATACCAAAAAAATTAACATTTACTGTTTTCAGAAAGAATCAATGTACAAGTAAAATATTTGGTTCAAATTTTATGATCTAAATCAAGGCTTTCTATTTGGTTATTTCAATAATGGGCCACTCACTACTTGTTGGAATAATTTTGACTGACGTAAGTGAAGCCTGCTGAATCCATGCACACAAGACAAAAGTGCTTCCATTCAGAAATGTCTTCGGGTAGGTCTGCAATATAGTTATTCAGAATACTAGACACCTGCAAACCAAATAATTACTGAGATAATCCCTACTGTAGATTCCACATGACTAGAAAGTTAGTAGTAGACATAGTTCTCTGTGCTGTATTCCTACCACCTGGATCAGCTCTGATATATTTAAATGAACAATGTGAAAAGATTTCATACCAGTACTGTTGTTGTTTTTTAAAAAGCTTTCCGTCTTGCCTATTAATTTTCCTGTTTCCAGGAGCTGGCTAAATCTGGAAAACAAGGCTTCTATGAAGGCCATGTGGCTGAAGCTATCATTGAAATCATTCACAGTAATGGGGGAGTAATGAATTTAGACGATCTGAAAAATCATGTCACTGAACAAGTTAAACCTATTGTCACAAATTACAAGGTATGCCAAGGGTACCAATTATGTTCTATTGTTAGATTAGGTAATGACTTATTTAGCCATTCTCTGCCCTAAATGTTTACTATATTTGTCAGCTGTTGGTGTACATCCCAATAAAGTCACCGTTGAAAAAAAATCATAACATAAATATTAAAATGTATTGTTTCTAGTACAGAAATAAAATGTAACACAAACTCTACTGGGCTGAATAGTACTTCAAATTCTAAAGCAATACCCACTCAATTGGCAGAAAGGGTCTCTCTAGATGTGCAGGTTTTTAAAAGAGTTTCCGCAGCCATACAGCAGTTAAAAAGTAAATGGCTGAGTCCAATTGGCCTCAGAATGCCTCTGAAGGGGAGCAGGAGCTCTTCCTTCCCACCAAGCCCTTTCCCCATGTTACAATAGCACAGGGGAAGCACCCCCCCATTTTTACTGCTCCATGTACACAGAATATTCCATATGAAGCAGAAAAAACAGGGGAAAACCCCTCCCTATCCTGCTATTTTGACATGGGGAAACCAACTTCAGTGGGGGGGGGAGCCTCTCCTCCCACCACAGAGGCATTCTGAGGCCATTTGGGCTCTCCTTTCTTTTTTAACAGCTTTTCCCCAATGTGTCACTTCAGGGAACTTGAGTTGGGTCTGGGTTCCCCAGCTCTTTAAAAACCTGCACATTTAGCTTGGCCCAAAGAAGAGAGGCTAAAAGCTGCCATTTAGTGCCACCGAGCCATGTTTGCTCAATTGCCTGAAGCAGTTGTCTGTGGGCATTACAAATCTCGAGCCCACAGCAAGCTAATCAAGCATACACTTAATGAATATGTACAAAACTAGGAAATTTCCAGGCACACTGTTAAACTGGGATTCAAGACAAGAAAAGAAAGAATTAAGAGAATATTCTGAATCCATGCCCAACTTTTGTGTTCTCTTTCCCCCACCCACATTCCACAAAAGAGAGTGTTCCACTATTACTCAGTGTGTTTCTCCTGAAACTTCAAAGCAAGATTTTCCAATCACATCGCCAAGAGTGGAAAGAAACTGGGGTTTGCTTGCCAGGTTATCCTTGGGATTCCCACCCCACTTTGTTCCATAGGGTCTGTCCTGTTTTTTTCTCATTTTCTGTCTTCTGTACAGCAATAAAATTGTCTGCCATGCCATACTTTCTTCCCAGGCCCACCCACTGGACAAATACAGGCAGAACAAACTAAACTCAGGTTTGGCTATTTGTTAGTTAGCTTTTGAGGGAATGATATATATGACAGCTGTCTTTAAGAACAATGCTAAGAACAAGTTTTCTTTGAGATTTTCAAAGCTTCTAAGTGTTCCTAAAAGCAACAAGCGAAATATGTAGCAAAGGGGTCTGCTGTCATGGGGAAAAAATGGAAGGAAAGTCAGTCTTCTCCTATGATGTTTAGAAACCCTTAAACATGCCTACATTCTCTGAAGTTGCAAAGGTTTTTTGTTTTCACACCGAATACTCATTTGTTTGATTAAGACTTCTGTGAAACTCCAAGCTGGTGAACATTTCCAGCCAATGCATAATCTTGATTCAAAACAGAAAAGAGATGACTGATCAGTTGAAAAACCAGCTGAATTAAATAAAACATAGGCATGCATCAGTTCTACCTTTGAATTCTAGAATCATTGGAGTTTCATTCTGCCCAGATATTTAAAAAAATGGAATTGGGAGATGATAGGTTGTATTCACCAACTTGTTTAAAGAGTCTTCTTCTACCACAGTAAGGTTTTTCACTTAATGAAAGACGTGTTGCTCTTAATTTATATAGCCCGTGTCCTCAGTTCTTCACTTTGTAGCAGTAAAGTTATGACACCTTCTCGAAATTTGGTTTGTTTTTGAATCTGGTTAGTTTATCCTTGCTCACAAGGACCAAGTAAACCAAGAGCAATTCTGAAAATGACAAACGCATGGGTCACCCAATGTGGTATTTGTGTTGCTGAAGCTCTCACATAACCAAAAGAGACTCTTAACACCCAATTATTAGCCAAGGTGTGCCAGATTGCAATCGTACCATTCAATACTGCCAAGAATAGTCTGTTTCTAAACCCAGACCTAGAGCCAAGCTACAAGTGACAAATGACACTTGCCTGGCAAGTGAACAGACTCACGTGTATTCCTCCCTGTTCACTTGCCATTCACTTGCTCTCCACTTGATCAAGTGAACAGGGAGAATACACGTGAGTCTGTTCACTTGCCAGGCAAGTGTCATTTGTCACTTGTAGCTTGGCTCCTAGTAATAAACCAGTCATGTTGGAAGCACACACATCCCTGGTGATGAGCCATGTGTTTAAACAAAAAAGCAAAAGCGTATGGTGCTCAGTTGAACATACATGTGTTATTTAGAAATTGCTATCTGCATTCTTGACCCAAACCCTTAGTCCTGCTAAAGAGACTTAAATTCTACATTATTACTTCCATTCTAGTAAGATACATCTAAAATGTATCTTTCCAGCATTGTTATCCACTGGCAAATAATGAGATTTCCTATTGGGCAGAGCGAGAGTTCAGGACTTCAGGGTTTTTTTAGATTTAGGAGCTAGATCTAAATGAAGTTGGCATTTGCATGAAAGAAAATAATTGCATTCAGGTACAGTAATTATAATACATACTACACTGAATTAGTCTATATTTAAGCATTGTTCCTTGAATGTTAATACTATTATTAATAATAAATATAATTAAGCGGGTTTTGATCTAGTGATACAAGAAACACATTTCTATAGAGAATTGCTAGTTTGTTGGGGAAAGTGCTCCTCTTCTTCATTGTATCATTGGAGATGTTCAATGTAAAATGCCAGAATTTTACTTTTGCAGGGTGTGAATGTTTGGGAAATCCCTCCCAATGGACAAGGAATTATAGCACTCTTAGCCCTGAACATTTTAGAAAATTTCAATGTGAAAGGTATGTTTCACTTGAGCATCTCATGTGGCTGCTGCTTCTCGTAAAGATTAGAACCAGACAGGGAAGTAAAGCACCAAATGTATCAATTTGGGGAAGGAGAAATCTGTAATCAATTCCAATTTCACTTAAAAAGTTGTAGTCATCACACTAGTTCAGACAACTTTGCTGATTAGCTGACTGTTTCTTAAATAACACAGTAAATTTGGGAGCAGCTTCAGACATGGTAATATGGAAGAGCCAGAAGTGTGAGCTACTTGTGTTTCCTGCTTATTTTGCAACACCATCGTATGGAGTGAATTGACAAACATGAAAGTGATAACTTCATTTTAATCTTGTGGAAGGCTGATATAAAAATTTAACAAATGTCTACCAAATTAACCTTTTCAAAGCTTTTTACACTTTGGAAATACAAGATTTTAAATTACTGATCAGAAGTAAAACAATATAGTGTTCCACCCGAATTTCAATGGTCCTTGACATTACGTTAGTTTTCACAGGTATCTCACAGAAGATTTATCTTTACAGAGATATCATCAATATCTTTTTGAAGCCCATGATCATTCTGATTATTTCATTTTGAATATGAGTCATGATTCTTCAGTGGTTTGGTAATGCTGCAAGATATACTGGGAATGTTTATATTGCAATAAGTGTTATGGGCAGCTACTGGAAACTGCCAGTGACATCACTGACTACAAGATACAGACATGGTTCAGAGGTAACAGCTAGCTATGGTTTGCAAATAGAGATGGGCACGAATCAGAAAAAACCGAACCACGTGGTTTGTGGTTCATCAAATTTCACGAACCATGAATTTTCACGAACCTGCCCCTGGTTCGCGAACCGGTTTGTTTGGTTCGTGAAAATGTCACATCCAGGTCAGAAAATCATCACTTCTGGGTCAACAGACGTTCACTTCCGGGTCAGCAGAAGGTCTGCAGGAAGTCCATCCCCTGTTGCCTAGGAAACTGATTGAATGGCACCAGGCTGTCTGCAGTGACGAACCAAAAAATGAACCAAACGAACCAGCCTAAAGTTCGTGGCAGTTCATCAGAAATGGGATCTAACGAACCACTGGTTCACGAGCCACGAACCGGCCTGGTTCATGCTTAATTTTGGTTCATATTTCGGTTCATGCCCATCTCTATTTGCAAACCACAGACTGGACAAACAATAACTTGAAATTTCATCTAAATGATCTCGAACTGTTTTTCTTAACCATTTGTTATACAATTCTGGAACTTTTCAAACTAAAAAAATTAAATGAAATAACAGTTGAAGCAAAGAACAAAATGAAGAAAACAATGCAGGTTCACCACTTCCCTACTAGTAATGACCTACCATTTCAATAACATTTTCTTATTTTTCATTTCTTTTTTTTTCCTTTGAAGCATGTTGATTCCCATTTTCGAGGCTCAGGCTCACATCTTTCACCTTCCCCAAACCAGGTTTTCCCCCATTTAACAGTTGTCTGAGCAATCCTCCCCACCTTATATGTTAATTATTCTGCATTTGCAAGATTCAGACTTCAGGGATAGTACTGTCATAATAAGATTTGATGGGACAGTTACTTCAGTCGCAAAAGACAATGTTAATACAATGCAAATACAAATGGGCTACCATATTTCATTCCACACATTTTCACACACCTGCTTCTGTTGTGAATGAATGATAGCTGTAGTAGGTATGGGAGCCCAGTGCATGTTAGAAGAGGAGGAAGCTGTCCCTTTCCTCAGGTTTCAGAGGGGGACAAACCAGATAGTTATAAAGACAGAGGTCAGGGTATCTGTTTACTGTTCACTGCTGACTATCCTTTGATGTGTAGATTGCTAATCTCAGGACTTCCTCCTCATGACTGCCTTCCTCGTTTTGTCATACTTCTCTCCCTTCTCTCCATCTTGCATCATGGATGCAGGACTTGACCTGCCATCCATGTCCATCCTTAGGTAGATAGGAATCTCTCTCCTTCTTTCCTATTAAAGTGTGGAATTCCTATAATAAAGAACTCTTTATTTCCTTTCTAAACATAAGTGTAAATTTGTTATTTTCTTTCTCACACTCTCACCAGACAGCACACAAGCTCCAATCACCCATCATGTTTTCTCTGCAATCAATATTACTCTGCTAAGGCCCAACTATGGATTTCTTTCATTAGGTTTCTGGGGGCTAGTTTATGCTCATCAAATAGTGCATATATCAAGAATATTGCATATGTTGTTCAAGGGCATGCTTAGCTGCTGGGGAAGTCCTAATAGTTAGTAGTTGTAGAGTTAGCAGAGCTCTAGAACAGTCTTTCTAGGAGACCTGCATAGGGCCATTTCTAGACACCCCTTGTTCCCCTAGCTGCAGGAGGAAGCAAACCATACAAGCATGGGGGTCTGAAAAGGTGGATATGGAAGAAGAAAAGAAGGAAAGGATGTGGAAGGGATACAAAACGTGGTAGAGAGAGGAGGAGGAAGACTTTCTTCTTTTAGCCTCCCTCTCATCCATACACTTTGATTTCTTACAGATCTCTCCTAATAGAACATAAAATGTGAATTAATTTGGTGAAGTTCATGCTATTTGAGCAAGTTGTACTCATATGGACGAAATACGTTCAGAAGTCTTTTGAATTTGATGTCATTCTTCTTTTTCTGTTTCTAGAAATGGGTCATAATACCGCTACTTATTTACATGTTCTAATTGAAGCTTTAAAAACCAGTTTTTCTGATGCACTCTGGTTCTGTGCAGATCCAGAAAAAGTTTACGTTCCAACAGCAGAACTCCTTTCAAAATCTTATGCCAGGAATCGTTCACAGCTAATTGATTTACAGAGGTGAGGTCTCTTCATCTGTTTGCTTTATTTAATCACCGGTGTTAGTATAGTTCTGAACGTGATCTGTGAAACAATGCCTGTTTTGTCTAACACTATTTGCCAAAGTTTTCTTTGAAAAAGATTGCTGTAGTCATTGTTTACACAAATTATAGCCCCAGTTTATGTGATATGGCCAGGATCCAGAGAGCTACTTTAGGTGCACCTGAGGGCTTAGGCATGCCCTGTAGAATTCTTCTTTTCATTTGAACAGCTGGCCTGTAGGCAATATCGCACATTCTTCTGTAAGTAGGTGGCATAAACTCAGATCCAAACTCTCCTTAAGCGTCTGGAACTAGGAACTCATTTTACATTGTGATGCTTTAATATGAAGTATACAGTCCATTTGTTTTCCTTTTGAGATTTATGATTATTCATGTCCTAAAATAAACCTATTGTAGAAAATCTTGAGGAAAGTTTCAGTGGTAGACAAAGCGGAAGGAGGGGGAGGGAAGGGGAGGAAAAAGGATGCTGCTCCTTGGTTGCCATGTGACCATTGCTGGAACCTGCTCAGCTCCTTCCTGTAATTTTGCTATCATAGCAATCCCTAAGGCAGCCTAGTAAATATAGCAGCAGCTCTGACTTCAGGGATACTGCTTCTGCTCAGATAGTGACTAGGGAGTGATTGTAGACTGGCTGGGAAAGTCCAGGAACAGTTAAACCATGTGATGCTGATGTGTTGCTTATGCTAACAGGACCAAGTCTTCAGAGGAAGGGAGTCTCAGAAATGTGGAGCAACTTCTGCAGACATTTTTAAAGATGCCCTTGATGTTCACTCACTGATGTAGTATGGGAGGTTGGGGGAGATGGTACATACTGATTTTTGTTTTGAGCTGATGGCCTCTTTCTAACCATCAGTGATATAAGTGTTTAATCCCAATGGATCTGTTGCCGTTGCATATTGTCAAATTGCAGTTGATTTCCCAGACTTGATGGAACAGTTATGAACATACTAGAGAAGGCCATTCTATAGGGGAGCAAAAGAAAGGGCGGAGCCCTTTTTTGTTGCAAAGTTTGCTTCGGTGTTACTGGTCTTAGCATTAGGCAGATGATGAAAAAAGAATTGCTAATTGAAAAAGTCAGTGTGACCTTCTGGGAAAGATCTTTGAGCCTAAACCACTGCAAGCACATGTCTGGCATGCAGAAGGTCCCAGGTTTGATCCCTTTAAATAATCATGGACAATCAGGTTGGGAAAGACTCTCTGCCATGTCTGCAACCTTGCAGAGCTTCTGCAGAGCAGACGGCACTGGGATAAGCGGACCAATGGTCTGACTCAGCATAAGGTCATTCCGTATGTTCATTCCATACGTTCATAATGTAGCATTCTCCTCATAAATCTCTGTTCCAGGGTCACGTTTTTGTTTGTAAAAGTGAATGAATCCATCTCGCCCACAAGAATAAAGGAATTTTAGTTAATTGCCATAACCAGTTGGCCATTATGACTAAAGGATGCTGGAACATTTTCCCTTCAGTCATATGCTTAAATATTACAAAATATGAAAATTGAAAAGAATAGTGCCTACAGTAGAGTATGCTTCTGTGTGTGTGTGTGTGCGCACGCACGCATGCGTATGCACATGGGTGTGTGTAAGCCTGCCATTGTTTACTTGAGATAAAATTATTTGGTTAAATTGGTTGACTGACAGTATTCTGTTTGGGTTTAGTTTCACAAGATATACCTGAAAACCACTTATTTGACTTGCTCATTACCTGTTCATAAAAGGATTGCAGGCGTTGTATCTTTCCTGTGTCATTCTGCTTTATCTTTCATGATACTGTCTCTGCCTATTTTTAAAAATGTTCTGGTTTGACATAGGAAAAGCAATAAATACTGTAGGAGCTTGTCCTCAGATCACTTTTGGGAGTACTGATTGTCTCTGTTCTGCTAACATAGAAAAATGCTACAGGAGTAATGTGTGTAACTCCATTGAGTTTACTCAGATGGACACTTTTTACTGGAGACCAGAAGAAAACGTATTTACCTTCGATGACAACAACAATAGTTTCATTGGCACATATTCAAAATCATGAGCTGGATTTGAAAATTAATGGCTTGGATCAAAAGAACCGGTTGTCTTGACATTTCTGCTCATGCACAGGGTTGGGCTTGTTTGATTTTTTGCCAGTTCCCCACTGTTCTGCATCCCATACTCTTCTAAAGGCTCACCAACACTCAGGTGCAGCTTTTCACAGTGTGCCAAAGATTGCAGCAGGAAGGGCCTGGGAGCAGCTCTGGAACACAGCTGGTCCTGGCCTGGCCCTGTTGGTGGCTCTGACGTGCAACTGGACCCAGCTTGGTGGTGGAGGTGACAAGCATGTTCAACTGGGCCTGACTTTTCCCAGGGAGAGGCTACCAAGGGGATTGGAGGAGACTGGGTGGGGGGAGATAAGGCAGGTTATCTGAAGGCTGAGAGAGGAGAGAAGGAAGTAGGAAAAGGGGAGAGGCTGCGGGGGAAGGCGAAGAAGAAATCATGCTCCCCTGCTCTGCTTGTCGGCTTCTGGAATCACCTGGCTGGTTTTTGCGGTGCTGCAGTGATCTGGATTGCGGTCCTTCAAACATGGTGTAATCGTGAAGAGTTCTATATACTTTTGAGATGACTCCATGTATACTGAACAACCTTTGCTTGGATTAAGAAATCGGAATTTTTTGTTGTAAATTTTTTGTTTGTATTTGTTTGTTCCTCTCCAGAGCAACTTGCAACCTTCATCCTGGAAACCCTTTTTCAGTAGGAAGCGACACGGTTTATTTTACTGTGGTGGATGCTCAAGGCAACGCATGCTCCTTCATTAACAGCAACTATATGGGATTTGGCACAGGGCTAGTACCTGACGGCTGTGGATTTACATTGCAAGTAAGAAAATATTTTCAACCTTTGTATGTGGGGAGTGTGTGGCCTATATGAGCAATTCAGCATCCTGAAACATGGTTGTTTTAAAACTTCTATTCGTGTTAAACTAGATCACATTGAAAAAGGTTCTAAGCATGTGGGTATGGGAACAGATCCTGCTTGCACACACAGTCAGCTGTAGGATCTCGTTTTGTGTCTGTACTGGGAGATGAGGAGGAATTGGCTACAGGATGGTATGCCAATGCACTTGCTTAGCTGGTTGGGCTTCCTGGCTGTCCCCTCCTCTGGTCGTTGCCATGTATGTTATTGACAGGCGGACAGGAGAAGGTCTTGTTCCCTGTGGCTCACCCACAGCATGTACCATAGGAACGAGGGCTTCCTTTGGCCTCCTCCTCCCCTTTCCACCCCTCTCAAAGGGCTGCTTGAAATACTGCAAGGAGAAAAATCCAGGGGGAGAGAGTGATATCCTCACACAGAATATTTTGGCACTTGAAAAGGCATAGGTGGGGGGACAAGAGTGCTTGGTTCCACCGCACTGTACTCCTCCTGATCAAGATGAAACCTTGACAGCAATTTTAAATCACCCCTCTGTTAGGCTGTAAAATGGTTGGACCCAGAGATGCCATCTCCTCTAATGTGCCCTGAGTCACATCATCCAGCCACATTTTGGACACACAAACTGGACCAATTTAACATATAGTAATTAAGGCTACCTGACCCCAATATATTCCAACAGGATAGATACTAATAAACTCTGGCGGTTTCAGCTCGTAGTTTTCTTGACCTCTTCCAAAACTAAAATCTTCACCCACTCCAATTTTCATGTAAATGAAATTGAAACTATTTAAGAAATACATATTGTGGAGGGAACTGGAATAAAATGGTGGTCCCCAGACCGAGGGACATCCGTCTGGCCTCAACCAGGGCCAGGGCTTTTTCTGCCCTGGCCCCAGCCTAGTGGAACGCTCTCCCGCTGGAGATCCGGGCCCTGCAGGACCTGTTACAGTTTCACAGGGCCTGTAAAATGGAGATGTTCCGCCGGGCCTTTGGCTGAGTGCCAGCGGGTGTCCTCCTCCTTCCATCTAAGACCACCACTTCTTCCACCTCGGGTCTGCCTTGGGCCCACCACTGCCATTTCAGAGCAATTTTAAAATGCTACAAGGGCCCCATTCTGATTGGGCACTTTGCTTGTTGGGCCCAACAAACCTCCGCCATCTGCTATGCCTGCCTGTATACGGACTCCCAATATTTGTTTAAATAGCCTGCTCCTGGACTATTTTAATGACTTCTTAAAAATTATTGCTTTTATGTTTTTGTAACTTTTAATATATTTTTTGAATGTTGTTAGCCACCCTGAGCCCATCTGTGGGGAGGCCGGGGTATAAATAAAATAAAATAAAATAAATAAAATCCAACGCCTGTACTTGGGGAATCAGAAATAATGAAGCGCCCTCACAGCAGTCAGTGGTGTCCACTGCTCTTTCCCTTAGTTCCCATAGGCTCGATTTTTTGGCTTGCAAGGGGGCTCTGACTCTCGAAAACTCATACCCTGGAATTCTAGTTGGTCTTTAAGGTGCTACTGGACCCGAATCTTGCTTTTCTACTACAGACTAACATGGCTGCCCACCTGAAACTTTTTTTTAATGTGTTTGCTTACTTATTTTCAGAACAGAGGCTTCAATTTTTCACTACACCCTGAACACCCAAACTGCCTGGCACCTAACAAGCGACCATATCACACGATTATACCTGCTCTGGCAACAGCTGCAGACTCAGGGGAACTTCTGTGCAGTTTTGGAGTAATGGGTGGGTTCATGCAGCCGCAAGGACATGTGCAGGTGGGCCTCTGAAGATCTTTAGCCTAAGGATTCATGAGAAATAGGACACTTTCAAGTCCTCCAGAAAATTCCCTGTGGTCCAAATGTGCTTGTATGTATTTTGGATTCATTTGTGAAACTGGGAAGTGACATAACCGTTGTGGCATATTGCTTCAGTACAGCAATATGCACCCCTCTACCCTCCTTACTTCCTCCAAAATAATGAAGCTAAGATAGTACTCATTTTCAGCTGTTCTTGATACGTGTTTCTTTTACTGGGAATGACCATTGTGCAGCTTTCCAGGACGTTCTTAGCTTTATGGCATATCTGGAGGGAAGCAATAAGAGAGGGGCCTCGGCTCAATGGTAGAATATGTTCTTTGGATGCAGAAGGTCCTAGTTAAAGAAGATCTTTCTCTGCTAAGGATCCTTGGGAACCACTTTTGAGGACACTGTGACTTTAAGTGGGTGGTGCTTAATAAGTTCTACACATCCCATTGAGTTTTGCACAAAAGAGCGGAGAGATCTGACTGGGGTAGCAAGTTACTTCTTCTCTCTCTAAGACTGGTTTCTAAGTTATGTAAATAGTTAATAAAAGTTCATTTTATGTTGTACTGCATCCTGGATCCAGAGAATTATTCTTAAAGAATATTACACTGTTCTCAGTAAGAGGTGCTGTGAATTTTCTGGTAAAAATGTTTGGCAGGTGAACTTGTCATTTTTGAAAGCTGTGATCACTTGTAAATCAAGTCTTGCATCTCCTTGTCTTGCCACTGTCTGACCCAATCAGCTGTAGAAAAAAAGGGGGGGGGGTAATTCACTTCCTCCAAAAAACCAACACGAATTAAGCCAAAAAGGAAGTGTGCTTATTCATAAATAAAGAATTATATTCATATATGTCCAATATACTCGAATATAGTCAATTATCTGCAGACATAAACAACAAACACCAAGTGGTAGAACTCAAAAACAAAACAAAGCACTGTTTATTACCACTGTCTGCCTGATTGTTTATGCCAAGCAGCATGCAGCAGTACCAGGTGGGGAGGGGGCTAAGATTGCAGTCAGGCTCTATGAAAACATGCAGGGCTTTTTTTCATCTGGAACGTGGTGGAACGGAGTTCTGGAACCTCTTGAAAATGGTCACATGCCTGGTGGCTCCGCCCCCTGATCTCCAGACAGAGGGGAGTTTAGATTGCCCTCCATGCCGTGGCGCGGAGAGCAATCTAAACTCCCCTCTGTCTGGAGATCAGGGGGCGGGGCCACCAGCCATGTGACCATTTTTTCCAAGGGTAACCCACTGAGTTCTACCACCTCTTTTCCCAGAAAAAAAGCCCTGAGAACATGTGTGCATGAACTGTGGCTGAGTACCCTGTACTGTACTGTTCATGAGCAACCAAAAAGCAATGAGCTGGACAGTGGGGGGCATAGCAGGGCCAGGTTGGTTTGGCTGTCAGGGGCCTCCCAGCTGCAACAAGATACGTTGCAGCTGCCCCAGCTGCACCTTAGCTAAGACTGACCCTGTTGATATGCTGAGGTTATGAAAGAGGCTTGTCTCTTCTTGTTCTCTTTACCCCATTCTTTTAGGTACTTCTGAACATGTTGGAATTTGGGATGAATCCACAGCAGGCCTTGGATGCTGCTCGTGTTTTTGTGGAATACAATAAAAAAGGTAAAGTTGTTTTACAAATTAGAGCAATGAGCATACAGTGCCATTTCGTTTACCTGAATGTGCTGGGGAAATATCTAAAATGTATAGATAAAGATAGGTAGCCGTGTTAGTCTGTCTGTAGCAGTGGAAAAGAGCAAGAGTCCAGTAGCACCTATAAGACTAACAAAATTAGGGGTAGAGTGTGAGCTTTCGTGAGCCACAGCTCACTTCTTCAGACTGAAGAAGTGAACTGTGGCTCATGAATGCTCATACCATGGATGCTGTGAAACTTTTGTTAAGTGGGAAGCCAGATTTGGATAATAGAGGTTCTACTGAAAATTGTTTAAAAGATGGATTCCAGTTTGTTTCCTGTTCCTCAGTACTAGTAATGTTCTTGATCATGCATACATGTTATAGACCTTTGAACTCTATTAAACAATTGAAATCAATGCAGTGTTCTTTTCTGAGAGTCATGCTACATGTTACATGGGAGGTTCGTAATGGGATCTCTGGAGGTTTTTTTTTTTAAGGTTAAAAAGAAAGTCACGAGGGAGGGGGATTTGGATCATGTCTTTAGTACTGAGATAGGAGGGTTAACCCTTTCCTTCATACCACTTCCCCTATAGTAATGCTTCCCCTATACCATGCTATTAGCCATGGTAAGACTACAGAATGTTCCTATCCTTGTACATGAGAGGAACCTTCGTATGTATTTATCCAAGGATCTACCCAACTTGCATAAAGTGGAGTGCAAAGGCAGGGATATATATTTTAAGATGGTGAGTCAGGGGAACTACAGCCTCTTCCTTACCCTCCTTACCTGACTGAGCATTGTTGTCTGAAGCATTTTTGTCCCAGCTGGGTTTACATCTGGCATCCAGGCTGCACTGGGAATTAAATGCGTCAAGCAGTGGAATGACATGTCGAGGTATAAAGGAGATACCACCTGAATTAGCTCCCTTTGCCTTGTGCTTCATTTTGTATAAAAATACATTTCCCTACTCCTGCTTTATGTATGAACAGGCAGATAAGAACAAATACATGCCTGGGACTGCACTTCTAATCTGGGGTTGCGCAGATTTTCTTGTGATGTGCTTCCATAAATAAGTCACTCCGTACACACACAAAATCTTTAAGTTGCCACATGACTTTGCTGGTTTTATGACAAACTATTGTGCAGATAATGAGCAGCAGTAGCTCATATCACACCTTAAAAGTTTCATCTCGGCAGCTGAATTAGAACATACGAAATTGAGAATTCCACTTCAAACTGATGTACCTAAAGCACTCCTGGCAAATGCCCAGCCAACCTGTGCTTGAAAGACCCCCTGTGCAGATAATCCCATCATTGATTTGTGGATTGCAAGTTCTTTTGTTTTTTAAATTCCTTCCACCTAATTCAAAACAATTACTATCTCTATTTTACCTGAGATCTCTTCTAAAATATTTGAAAAATATAGATACATGAAAGACAGCTGTAACTACATAGACAGTCAGTTGTTTTTATCTTCCAACTACACACCAGACAGCAGCTTCTTCTTGCAGTTTTATGGTAACTTTAAAGAGACTACTACGTGGCTTCCAGTTATCCATCTCCTCGCCCCACCATCCTGTTGATGCTGAGGGAACTGTCCTTCTCTTTTTAGTAGGCTCATGATTTGGTTCTAAAAATGAATACTTTTTCATTTTCATTCATTTTGGGTCCAGTAATGATGATTATAAAATAGTCTGAATTATAGTCAGTGTTTAATAGCATAGTGCATATTCACAGTTTGAACACTGTTCTTTTATACAGAGGATGCATGGTATATATTCTTGGAAGATGGCGTCCCACAGAATGTCGCAGAAGAATTGAGAGCCAAGGGTCATACTGTCATGATGCCCGTAACTGGGAATAGCAGGAGTATGTTTGGACGAGGTCAAATCATCACCAAAGGAAGCTGGTGGAGACATGGGGGGAAACTGTCTTTTTCTAGTAATGTATTATGGGCTGGTTCTGATCCTCGAGCTGATGGTTGTGCACTGGGGTACTAGCATCAAAGAAAAAAAATGGCTATGTGTAAAAATCCATTTGTGATGCCATTGAAAGTGACCAAGTGTTCGGAGAGATGGGTAAACATCTTCACTGCTGTCATTGGTTAGAATGTATACTCTGGTTTGTCATAGACACCTTGGTTTGAAGCTGTGAAGAATAACTCTCAGGGGGAGACAGGCTGGATATAAACCAATGGTTATATTCCATATAATGGAATCTAATGATCATGATTCATGATTTTGGACAGAAAAAGAATCCAAGAAAAAAATACTGTTTTTATAAAAATCCATATCTGTCTTAATGAAAAATATATCAGCTCCCCTTTAAAAATGATAATCCATTTACAATTATTATTGTTGTTTATTTATAATCCGCTTTTCTCGCTGAGATCCAAGGCAGATTACATACTGCAAGTGAATACAATAACATCAATAGCTAGAACATTCACAGAGCAAAAATACAATATGATCAGTTGGGACATTCAATAAATACAGATGGTGGAATAAATTTTAAGTCATATTTTGCTATGATGCTTAATTATTGTTGAATAAAAAGTTAACTTTTAGTAATGGTGTTATGTGTATCTTATGATTACTGCAGTCAGTGAACAAACTAACTGGTCTGAAGTGTACCTAACAGCAACAAATCTCAAATTCCGCATTCTGCTGAGAATTTAGAGAACCACACAACTGGTTTTGGGCTGCCACAGGCGCGTGGTTTTGTATTTCTGAAAAAATGCCCACCTACTACATGGGAAACTATTTTTGAAATTAAGGGGAGTTTCGAAAGTACTTTTTGATATAGCAGGAAGGGTCTGCTATTATTGTAGGGTCAGGGGAAGTAAAAGTTCCTTTTAGGTGCATGAAAATCTTTAGCTCTTTTGATCTCAGCCTCTGCATTTGATCTATTATTATGTAGGAGAGATGGACCTACAAGGACTTGTGAAGAAAGAGAAAATGCATTTCCTCATCTGCTGGTCTCTCCACTTCTCAGGCACCAGCTCTGCCTTTCTTCCCATGGCTCCTCTGCCAGGCTCCAGCTCTGCTTCCCTTTTACCTCGCTATCCTTTCCTATCCAGTACCAGTTGGGATTGCTATGACAATCCAGTGTGCTGCCTGAACTCTGATTTGTGCGTGCATGTATGCATGCAGATACTGCTCTTAACATTTAGGGGAAGGGTTGCCCCAAATTAGATTTTTTTATAAATCAGATTTTTCCGCAAATCTGGAAGTCTACCAAATTGTAGCTGACTAGTCCTGACAATGCTGCGGCTGCTGTTTCTTTTTTCTTTCTTTTTTAAATTAGAAACTAGCTTGGGAGGCTAGAGGCTTGAGCAGACCCCACCAGCCCTCTTCTGGCTCAGAATCAATCTTCCAAAATGCTACTTCCCCCATCTCCCCGTCACTGCAGTTATGCGTTTATCCGAATAAAATCATGTGTATGTGGGCTGCAGTCTAGGGGAACAATTTTGAGCAGGAAATGTATGGCAGGGAAAGATTAGACATCTCTTTCCTACTCCTGCAATGAAAACCATAACATCACAAGTTGAGGCTTTTGATCCAGAACACCATGCAAAGGTTTAAATCAATTTTTAAAATTCGTAAATGGCTCTAATTAAAGCCGTGCTAAGGAAACACCTTGCTATCTCGAAATAACCCTGTTAACAATTTAGGCAATATACAAAGGCCCTACTTAGAAGTAAGGACTGGGATATAACTGTTAGGTTCATGATTACTAACATTTTAAAGAGCAGTGGGTTGTGTTAGATTCATAGCCTACCATATCCTAGAGATGGCAAATTGAATTCCCGTCCCCACAAGACAGGAGAAAGAGAAGCATGAGCAAAAGAGAGGCCAGTTTCACTACTGTCAAAGTAGGATGAGGAATAGGTCTTTTGTGGGGAAGAATCCCTGTTTCTGGCCATTTCAGGCCACATGGTAGTTTAACAATCACTTGTAATAAAACTAAACAATAAATAGCAAAATCATGCATTTAATAGCACTAAAGTAATTCTCTGCATCTCCTTTGCGAAGAGCATGGCATGTGAAGGGGAGTGACTAATTGCCTAGAATGGGGTGGATTAACAAATTCTCACCACCAGATCCCCCCTCCAAAAAACTCTGTTCCCTTTAAAGTTTAATTGAATATCCCTGCTTTAAACCATGTATGTTCAAGCAACAAAGAGAAGCTAATTCTATGCTGTATTCTCGTGAAGGCATTAAAAATCATCAACAATACATTGTTACCAGCATAACTTACATGTGAAGCGAGGAACCATTTGGCCCTTGAATATTTCTTTTGGTTCAGGTTGAGAATCATATTGACCTGTAAAAGTACTCTATTTAGACCCAATGAACAATGTAATAGGACTAGGATTATAGAATTTGAGTGCAATGCTACCTAGTCTTATTACACTTTCAAATCCCAGTTTAAACAAACTACTTAAGGCAAGGTATATAGAGTTGCCTGGTATTCAGTTTTCCCCCAGACAGTCCATTTTTTAATTGGACTGCCCAGAGGAAGTGTGGCTTAAAATATTGGACAGATAAATGTCTAGTATTATTGTGCATGGGGGAGGAGCAGCTGGCCACTGGCCTGCAGGAATTGGTGGCAGCACCCTCAGGCCTTCCTGTGCTGCCTCTGCCTCTGCTCCCCTACTTTCAGTCCTCTCATCTGGCCACCTGCATGCCAGGGAAGTGGCGGGCAAGCACCAGCAATGACATCACCTGAAGAAGTGATGTCATCACACTGGTGTTGGGAGCGTGCACACATGTGAAGGAGAAAAGTAGGGCGAGTGCCAAGGCCCATGGCTGGATCCTTTTGGGAGGTCACCTGGCAACCCTAAAGGTATATTATAAACAATACCGAAAGTGGATTTCAAGGTAAAGACAATTCCCATGGAAAAACAAAGATATGTGCAAATCCACACTGTAAATTGGCAAGAGAATTGGTAGTTAGGCAGTCACCTTATAATTTTTAGCCTCCTCCTCTTATCTATGACACAATGGCCAAAACTGTGTAACAGCCCAAAAATGGAATCATTGCTGAGATTTAAATTGAAGTTAAATCCATTGTTCTCACACTCTCTGTGGTGGCTGCATTTGGTATAAAGATTCATGGTTCCTAGCAATTACAAATATGATTTTTGTGCTGTGGCAAAGTATAGAAGGATATTCCAAAAGAGGCATCTATGTGGCAGAAATTGTTTTTCTTTAACGTAGACCACAAATATAGTGGTGATTTGTCACTAATAATTATATAGAGAGATATTTCCTGATGCCATTCTAATTGAATTTATATTCCTCAGGCACCACAAAGAGGAGACAGACGCTGGCTATAGGTTTTTGGCAGAGTGTATCCTTCTCTGTAATTTAGAGACCAGAAATAGAAAAGGTAACAAAAATTTGTGTGTAAGGCAAGCACCTCCTCTCTGGCCTGCTTTTGACATCCCATTGTCATTTATGAAGATGACTGTATACAAGTCTGGGATGTGTAAACAATGGACCAACCCCTCAGAAGTTTTCATTTTATTTATTTATTCATTTAAGCAGTTATGCCCCACCTTTCCACATATTTCAAGGTGGCTTACAAAATGATTTTAAAATTTCCAAATTAAAAGCAAGGTAAAATCTGTCCCTCCTACCCGCAAAGATGCCTGCCCTTCACACCTCCTCAAAAGCCCTAGCAAATAAACAATCCTTGCAGCACCTCTTGAATATCTCCAAGGAAGGGGGCTCCACTCACCTCCTCGAGGAGCCCATTCCACAGAGCAGGGCCTGCAATGGAAAGGGCCTGGGCACTGGTCAATGATGAGCTACTCTGAGTGGTAGGGCAGCCAACAAATAGCTGCCTGTTGGCACACTGGGGCATATGGAAGGAGATGATCCTTCCAGTATGAGGGTCCCCAGGTTGTGAAAGGCTTTAAAGGTCATAATCAACAAGTTGCAAGATAAGAATCCACACTCAATTTCTCTGCTGCTCCATGTGCACTTCAGATTGTTGGCAAATATGTCAAAAGCGGCTTGAAAATTATTTTCCAGAATTTTTTTTGGCCTAAAAGGCAATGTGCAATACAGAATTTTCCGGAATAAAGAAAAGACTACAAGAGCTGATCTACACTGTCACAAAAGAATGAACAACAATAGTGCACTTATATACTTCCCTTCTAGATAGATTAGTGCCCCACTCAGAGCAGTAAACCAAGTCAGTGTTGTTATTATTGCCACAATACAGTTGGGGAGCTGGGTCTGAGAGGAGTGGCTTACCTAGGGTTGCCAGCGGATTGGAACTTACCTGTGGTGTTGGGGGTGGGGGGCTCGGATTGGGGCTCCCACGCTCTGCAGCGGCTCAAAATGTGCCCGATCCATGCCAAAACAGGCCCGAAACTAGCCCAATTTGGGCTGAAACGGGAGCGTTTTGGGCTGCTGTGGAGGACAGGAGCACTCCTGCGCTCCGCAGTGGCCCCATTCCGGGCCCAAACGGGCCCGATCCAGGCAGCTGCTGCGCATGGGGGCATGCAGCGCCGCAGAGGAGCATGCACGGAAGGTGCGCCCCCCGCTAGCCAGGTAAGTGGGGGGCGGGGTGGGGCGGGGATCCCCCACCCCTACCAGGGGTCTGGCATCCCTAGGCTTGCCCAAGGCTACCAGTTGAGCTTATGGCAGTAGTGGGAGTTGAACCAGCAGAGTGCTGGTTCATAGTCCAGCCACTTAACCATTATGTTACCTGGTTGGAAGAATGCAGGGGTCATTTCGTAGAAAAAGAGCTGTAGGAACTCATTAGCATAACTCATTAGCACAACTCATTAACATATGCCACACCCCTTGACATCACCTATCCTGGCTGTTTTGGACCCAATCCTGGCCATTCAGGGCCGAAATTGGGCCCAAAATGGCAAAAGGGGGCTGAAAATGGCTGAAAAGGGGCCCAAAATGGTGAGAATTGGGCCGCTGCTGAGCGGGAGAGTGATCCACCACCCGTCAGAGGTCCAATCCTGGCCATTTTGGGACCAATCCTGGCTGTTTTAGGCCTGATCCTGGACATTTTGGGCCAAATCCAGGCTGAAAAGAGCACAACATGGCCAAAAATCAGGTGGGCTGGGCCACCTGACATATGACCTCTTTAGAGAACTACCAGAACTGCGTTCCTGCACGTTCCCCCTCAAAATGAGCCCTGGAAGAATGTATTGTTGCTAAATTTCCAAGTGGAACTATTGTTTTAAAAGTTGCTGCTCACGAGAACGGCATGAATACACTTGCCATGTCTGAATAACATGAGTGGTACATAATGTGAATGTAGCACATTACACAGAAGTCTAGATAGTTTTTGTTTGCATTAAAACTCTTTACTACTTTTTGCCAAAGGCCATTTCAAGTAACCAGATGAGGGAAAATTAGAGACAATAAAACACAAACTTTAAAAGAACAGACCCCCCAAGACATAAAGTTATCCATACTAAACTAGTAGAACCTGAATTTCCTAAACTTAAGAACATATGATAATTTAAAAAAAGTCTTTAAAAGTGATGTTAAATGAGCAGGAAAGGCATGGATTGTGAAAAACATTACTTAAAAATGGAAAGCCAAAATTACAAAAGGGACAGGCAGGGGTCATTTTGTAGAAAACGAGCTGGATGAACTCATTAGCATAACTCATTAGCATATGCCACACCCCTTGACATCACCGGAAATGTGTCATTAGCATAACTGATTGTATATGCCACACCCAGTGACATTACCTGTCCTGGCTGCTTTGGACCCAATCCTGGCCATTCAGGGCCGAAATTGGGCCCAAAATGGCAAAAAGGGGCTGAAAATGGCTGAAAAGGGGCCCAAAATGGTCAGGATTGGGCCACTGCTGAACAAGAGAGTGATCCACCACCCATCAGAGGCCCAATCTGGGCCATTTCGGCCCCAATCCAGGATGAAACAGGCCGAAAATGGCAGGGAGTCAGGTGAGCGGGGTCGCCTGACATGTGACCTCTTTGGGGAATTGCTGGAATTGTGTTCCTGCGCATTCCCCCTTGAAATGAGCCCTGGGGACAGGTATGTAATAGGGTTGCCAGGTCCCTTGACTCTCCTGGCAGGAGGCTGGGTCCTAGTTCCTGGCTTGTGCGATGACATCACTTCTGGGAAGTGACATCATCACATGGGTCAAAGGGCGACCTGGGAGCGCTCCCACACGCACCAAGGGGCTGGCTTGGCCCACTGCACAGCATGATTCTGCCCGAATCGGGCCTGCTGCAGAGCATGTTTCAGCCTGAATCAGGCCACGGTGTGTGTGGGAGTGCACCATGCCACCCAGGGTTGAAGAAAATAGGAATAGCCAGAGGGATTGAAGGTTTAAATTCCAGATTATAGCCACGGGCTCCAGATCCAGCCATGTGATCAGTGGAAAAAAATGACCAGTAAAGGTGAATACTTTGAATTTATAGAGGGTTGGAGTTAGGCTAGCATGTCTGTATTAAGGGCTTCTCAATACCTGCTGCATTCGCTTCTGTTTTCTACTTTCTGTTGACATCTGTGTTACACCAATTATTTTCCTTGAGATTAAAATTCACCTAGTCATTGTAAACTGCCTGCAGTGTAGTCCTACCATCACTACTTCTTGTTTATACAGCACCTAGTACCAAATGCTTAAGAGACAGATAATGTCAAGGAAAATAATGGGAAAATTAGTTAATTGCCTAGTCACCTTCAGCTTCCTACCCTTTATACGCTTGTTACAGCTTCTCAGGGCCAAGCTACAAGTGACGAATGACACTTGAACGGCAAGTGGATTGAGTGGAGTGCAAGTGAACAGGGAGAAATACACTTGCCATTCAAGTGTCATTCGTCACTTGTAGCTTTGCCCTCAGTGTTACCTGCAGTGAGTTGCTTGTTATAAAGACTCTAACCTCAATAACATCTACTGGTAATGAGTTATAAAGGTTTGGGAGCTGGGAAGAGGTTGCCTGTTTTCATGCTTCATGCACTATATTTGTCACACAATGTGCACAAAGGGATCTGACTCGTTACGTGCAAGCTTTCTCATCCACACAGGCCAACAAAGGGCAGGAGATTGGGTCCTGGGTCCTGGCTTGTGCGATGACATGCACCCATGAAGAGCTGCCAAGTCCATTATACAGGTTTTTCAGAGTATTTTCTTTCTTTCTTTAAATCAGTTCAATGATGTTTCTGAAGCTAAAGTTGGCTTTAGTAATATCACAATGAAACAACAAGCATCTATTCGAAATATCATCCATGTGTAAACAAAACACTAGTTAAAATATATAACGTTTCCCTTCCACAACTCCTTAGCTGGCATTCTACTGATATTTGCATCCTCTCATCAACATCTGTAGGTTTGGTAGGTTGGTCATTGCTAGATCCCACGAGCAGTTTGCAGAGAGGAAACACCATTGAATATACCTTAGTAGGATTCTGAGGAGATCTGCTTAGAATGGCATAGTTGGACATTTTTCTGTGACTGCTCCTGTTCTATGATGTAGCAACCCTGAAGTGGTTAAGAAAGCTTTGACATTGCTGAGATTCTGCAAGTTTTGTAAGGTGGATTTTTTAAGGAAAACTTCTAACACTGGTACCTGTTGCTTTTGAAGATAGGTAGTTTTTGTTAGCTCTTGTGGGCTTTTAATTGTTTATTGCTTTTGTTATCATTACAATCTACCTTATGTGCAGTTTCAGAGAAAGGTGGGTTAAAATGCTGAAAATAAACAACAAAACCCATTATTAAGATGTTTATTGTGCCTAGAAATATCACTTTGATAACTGAGGTAGTATTTCAGTAAAATATAGAATATACATCTTTGTGATGGTATTGTTTATTTCATTTATACCTCACCTTTCTCCCCATAAAGTGAACATAAAGTGAATGCACATATAGATATATAGGAAAAATTGAGAATAAAAAGCAATGTTACTGCCCTTCATTTTGTAATGGACTCTTTGCGTCTCTTTTTTTCCCGCAGTTCCTGCCTGTAATACAGAAATTGTATCTGAAACACAAGCAGAGTGCCCTCTGCTGACAAAACTGCAGAGTAATAGTTAGATTAACAGAGATTTCAGAGACGCAGCGATCACATTCTCCAACATAAAATAAATGGACTGCGTTTTGGGATGCAAGTTTTTTGGAATCTTGTTGTTTTCATACCCCCAGTGCAACAAGATTAACCACCAAGTTGCTTATGGGACCTCTGGAAAACAGTAATTTAGGAATCAATGTTGGGACATGATTAGCCCTCTGTTACAGCCACTGCCCTATCCCCTTCATGTTTACTCAAAAGGAAGCCCCACTGAATTCAGTATGGTTTAGACGTAAGTACGGATTGCAGCCTCAACCTCTGAATAATGCTTTGCAACACACAATCCAACTTCTGCTTTCGTCATTCCAAGTGCTTATGTAACCCCGATGAAGTAATTGGTGTAGCCCAGTAGGGTGGAGTCAGTAGCTAGAGCCAGGCCCCTGAGGAAGAAGCTGGTTGCTGGGGAGCTTAACAATAATTAATATGCTCTTATCACCTTGAATAAGGTAATCAGAAATGTTGTAAGTGAACAAACAATATGACAAAAAGTGGTGTTTGTGTATTGTGTTTGGTTGGTGTTAGTGGGATTGTATTACTTTTACAGGGCTGTAATTCCCCAAGAAGAGGACAGAAGCTTGGGCTCCAGTTGCTTCAAGGGGAAGAATTTTGAAAAAGGACTCTGCCACTGGGTGGAATCAGACAAGTTGAACTGTTTACCTTTTCAGGGACATTGTTGGTTTAAAGTTTCTGTATGGCTGCACTTACAAATTTAGTTAAAGAAAAAAATAGTTGTATTAATTGTTAAAAGCTTTTAAAAAAATCTTTTCGTAACTTAAAATTGTGTGAAGTTTGCTTCCTAAGCCCCATAGAACCCATACAAAGAGAAGTTACATGAACACATGAGAAGATACAGTCCCAACATCTCCTCCTCCAAATCCAGCTGCAGACCGTATATATTTACCCTAATCAATAAATAAGTCATATACGTCTTCATTCAACATTACCTATTTTGCTTCGTCTAGTTGTAGGAAGAGGCTATGAGACCTCTGAAATACCACTAAGCATTCTCCATAGGCTTTTGATCTTGTCACAAGAGTTAAAAACTAGAAATCTGCCATTTTAAAAAAGAAGAATGGAGTCAGAGATTCTCACGATGCCGAATTCATCATTAATTCCTAAATCCCACGCTTAAAGAATTGGAGAGGACAAAACAACTCTAATATACCTCTTTGATCAGGCAAAGTGTAACCATAAAGGGAAAACCCTGCAGCGACAACACTTCTACTCCTATGCAGCTATGCCTAGTGTATTAACACTGCAAATGTACTAGAGCACAGGGATGGATGTGGAGCTTGGTGGTTTTGTGAAGGCTTGTTAATTGCGGATCTTCTTCTTTCATTTTGCACCAGTGCAGACATTCCTGCAGCACACACATTACTCTCATGGCTCTTCCAAGTCATTTTGTCATTGCATATTCTGTGTGTGTGTGTGTGTGTGTGTGTGCATGCATGCTGCGTGCGCCTGCTTTCCTTTGTTCACAATGGAGATAGAACTGACAGATGTGTACTAATCAGCCCCTTGGTTTTACAGAAGAGGGCGATTTATACTTTTGTCAGTGGATCACTTATAAGCAAGTGGCATAAATCCATGTCTGTACACATACTGCCTCTTTTCAAGGGGAGTGACATTGTGAAGACATTTACATTGACGCTTGGGGACATGTTTCCTCCTTAGCCAAATCTTAGGAAAGCAAATCTTAGGAATGGGAAAAAACACCAGGTGGGAAGCTCAGGTAGCTGGAGTGGGAATGGGCCAGTGGTGAAGCCAGCTCTGCTGCAAATCTGCTTCAATCAGAAGCAGCTTCAGCCTTCCCCCACCGTGCCAATTTTGCTTACTCAGGCTGCCCCAAAGGATGGGGGTGGGAAGTTCTTTGCTCTGTTGCAAAATCATTTTATGCAAAAAGAGTGCAAGCTGAACAGCTGATGCCATTTGTCACTAAGTGCTGTGATTGCAAGGACAGTTGGGCCACCAATTAGGAGGACTCAGGCAGTTGCCTAGAGCACCAGAGGGCAGGTTGCCAGAGGTGCCGAAAGAGGCTTGCCAGGGGAAGTGTCAGCTTTGTGGCACCCTCAGCCCCAGTGGCACAATGCCTGATTCAATGTCTGATTCAAAGTCCTTGAACAAACACTTGGCACAATCCGTGGCTGCCTGAGTTTGTTGGCTTGGCCTACCTTCCTCTATCTTCCCCGCCACCTCCCTGTGAAAGACGAAGGGAGGAAGTGCCGGCAACTGCTAGCTCCTCTGCTGCCACCAGTCTCCCCACCTACCCAGCTCATAGGACAACAGTAGCTTCTTGCCCACCTGGATTTTGCACACATCTGGACTGTGGCAGGCTAGTGGAGGGGGGGGGCAGTTTAGTGTCTGGCCTAGGGAACCCAAAGCCCTTGGGCTGGTCCTGGTTGTGAGCAGAAAAGGGCCACAGTGTGTCTGGGAGGCACAACATTCCCATCTCATGTCTGATTCAAAGTCCTTGAACAAACCCTTGTCAAGATTTGCCTTCAGACATGGTGTATGTGATGAAGGCATTATAGAGGATATTCCTGCGCAGCATCTGTCGCATCTTTATAAAGATACAAATGTATGGCAGGACACTTCTTTTGTGGGAAGGATGATTGGGCTAACCAACAAAAAATGGAATTTGCAAATGGTGACCAAGACACTGCTGAAGAGATTGCTGCTTTTGCTTCTGTAGTAGAATATATCCACTAGTAATGTTTGTCTAGATCAGGGGTGGGGAACCTTTTTTCTGCCAAGGGCCAATTGGGATATTTATAACATCATTCGCGGGCCATACAAAATTATCAACTTAAAAATTATCAACTTAAAAAGCCTGCTATACTGAACCCTGGATGATCCATGGGACCCCCCCTTTCCTGTCATTTTCTGTTCACAGTGGCAAAAACGGGAGTGTCTGCTGGAAGCTACTTTGAGGGGCTACAAACTGACCTTCCCAATGTCCAATACCCACCAAGCGCACGAAGCAATAGGCACTGCCTGATTGCTTCTGCGCTGTGCGTCCTGTGGCGCTGGTGCCGGGTCAGGCCGGGGGGGGGGGGCGGCATGGGCCACAGCCCCTCCTTCAGAGAGCTGTGCTCAAGGCGGCTTGCTGGCTCCACCTCAATGGACACGCCAGCCCTGTAGCCCAAACCAAATGATTTCACGGGCCGGACGTTCCCCACACCTGGTCTAGATTAACAAATGAATTATTTCATTATTTTAGTTATACAGCTCTCATCTTATTGTGATGGATGGCCTAAACAAAATCAATTCTGATTTGTAGATCATGCTGAATTTTTGAACAGGGCAGTTTTGAACTTATATCAAGTACTAAAGGCAATATTTGTAAAACATGCTATAATAGAGGAAGTTCTCACCAGCAGGCCATTCACCAGCTGGATAGGATGTAAACTTCTCCTTCTGTGGAGGAAGCCTGGGGGTCATGTTTACATTTGACTGATACACTTCAAAGCCAAAAACACAGGCTCTCTCACCTAAATCCTGCTGATGCTGATAACATTCTGAGGAAGTTGTCGTGTGCTGAAGGAAATCACCAAGGCCAACAGCCACGGAACTTAAAGGGAGCTTTCACAAGTTGGGTTGCCAACTGCCTGGATCAGAAAATTCCCTGTGCCTTTAACAGATGCTTAATGGGAAGTTATTTACCAGGTGATATTTCTTCTTACTTTTTCTGCTTCTGTATAGTTTGTGGGCAGTAATAAAACACTGACCGACTGACTGACTGAAATGAAAAGTGGGTTTTATGCATATTTAGTTGGGAGGAAGGTCTATTGAGCCCATTGCTTGTACTTTTTAGTAAACAGACTACCTCTGCATATGGTAGGCCAAGTAGGGCATAATAATAGCTTGTACTAAATACGAGGATATATGAAACTGCCTTATACTGAGTCAGACCACTGGTTCATCTGGCCCTGCGTTTGACTAGAAGGAACTCTCTCTCATGGCTCAGGTTCTAGCGCTCTTTTGTAAAACTGAAAATTCTACAGGTTAAGCCTGAGACTTCCTGCATACAAAAGCATGGCTTTGTATGCAGAGAGCAATTTTCCTGCCTTGTCCTTCCTGCATTTAGGGCCCCGTGGTGCTGAGTGGTAAGCTGCAGTACTGTAGTCCAAGCTCTGCTCACAACCTGAGTTCGATCCTGGTGGAAGCCGGGTTCAGGTAGCCGGCTCAAGGTTGACTCAGCCTTCCATCTTTCCGAGGTTGGTAAAATGAGTACTCAGTTTCCTGGGGGTAAAGTGTAGATGACTGGGGAAGGCAATGGCAAACCACCCCGTAAAAAGTCTGCCAAGAAAACATCGTGATGTTTCCCTCCCATGGGTCAGTAATGACTCGGTGCTTGCACCTTTACCTACTTTTTTACCTTCCGACATTAGCCTGAAATGCCTCCTGAAATCCTGTCCTTATAGGAAAGAGAACGTCCAGAAACAGGATTTGGCACTGTTCTACGAGAGAGGCAGGAGAATTGTACTCCTCCTGTGGAAATCCTCACTCCCACACAAATATCAGTCTGGATCCAACCTTGCCAATAAGCATAAGCCCTTCCCCTTAGAATTCTATTAAAGCTGCAGCTTAAAATAAATCTCTGGACCACAGCTATTTAAACAACCTCTTGCCCTGTCTCCTTTTTTTTTCCTTTGGGGGCAAGTGGCTTAAGAGTATGGCGGTGTATCAGCTCCAGCGGATCCAATCTCTTTCAGTCTGGTTTCTGGCCTGAGTATGGAGCTTAGAGCACAAGTGTGACTTTTGATCTTTAAGGCCTCCACTTGGGTGGCTAGGGTTCCCAAGAGGCAAGCTGTAAAACATTCTGTCCCTTGAACCACAACTTACAGTGCCATCTTGAGCACAGTTATACCCGTCTAAGCCCAATGACTTTAATGGACTTAGGAGAGTATAACTTTGCTTAGGATTGCACTGTTAATGCATGGAAAGGGGCAGCTGAAGCTTTTCATGACACGGCAATAAATAACACCACCTGGTAACGAACTACCCTTTAAGCCTCTATTCAACATTTTTTTCCTCCATGCAGCTGGCAACTTTACATGGGACCAAAGTCTCTGAATGTCTGCCTCCTCGTATATAAACCTGCTCAGGACATGAGGTTTGCTGGTGGTGTGAGCCCATATTTTCAGAATCAAGGATAGTGGGTGTCTCTGCAATAGGATCTTTATGGATGTCTGCACCAGATCATGGTATTAGCCTTCTGAAATTTATTTGGCCCCTTCCTCCATGGTTTTTAGGGATCCATTAAGACCTTTTGTTCCAAAAGTCCTTTGGACCTGATAAGCTAAGTAAATCAACAGAAGTCCTATCTCCAGACATACCACTATGCCAAATTTGATTAAAACTAAAATAAAAGCCAAAGGCTCTTAGAGCTGAATGTGTGTCATCATCCCTATCTTCCTTCAACAGGTCTCATCTAGAAAGCTGAGTTTTGATTAGTTAATTTAAATGCATTTATTCAAAATGTTTATAACTCTACCTTGAAAGCTGGCAAATGAAAATAAATCGTGGCAAATGACATGTGAAAGTGGCCAAAGCCACTAAGAAGGAAGCACCAAACAAGATTGTAGCTTTGGTCTGGGATGCATTCTAAGAATGGAACTTCCATGGTCAGAGGTGGTATACCTTTGATTACCAGCTGCAATCTCTACTAAACTTGGTTGCAGGGCTTTTTTTCTGGGAAAAGAGGTGGTGGAGCTCAGTGGGTTGCCCTTGGAGAAAATCATCACATGGCTGGTGGCCCCTCCCCCTGATCTCCAGACAGAGGGGAGTTTAGATTGCCCTCCGCGCCACTGAGCAGAGGGCATCTAAGCTCCCCTCTGTCTGGAGATCGGGGCGGGGCCACCAGCCATGTGACCATTTTCAAGAGGTTCCGGAACTCTGTTCCACCGCGTTCCTGCTGAAAAAAAGCCCTGCTTGTTTGTGTGTTTCTAGGGAAAATCTTATTGGCCACGGTTTGAGACAGAGTGCACGACGTGTGCTTGGATTCAACAAGTCAGTTTCTGTGTCTTTATATTAACTATTCCACCTTCAAAGCAACTTAAATCAATGAAGGCTTACATACTCTACATAAAGATGAAAAAGATTATATTGTTGCTAACTACGTTTTATATTGTACCAGGAAGAAGGACTGAATTTTTGCTCTCTTTCCCTTTATTTCTTTCAGCTCTTTCCAGTTTCCCCAAAAAGGTGCCTTCACGTCTAAAAACCTGTTAGTCGTGTGTGATTGCACACGCTATTATTCATTCCAATAAGGAAAAATTAAAGCCAAGAGAAGCGCTGTAGCAATTTGAGAAACATTTGATTGGAAACAGGCAGGCCAGGGACTCTGTGCCTCTGTTAGGTCTTGTATTCAGTAATCCCGACTGACGGTCAGGTAGAGAGGTAATCACCATGCAGGTGACTAGGTAGCCTGGAGTATTTAAGAAGGTGTGAGCCTGGCTCACTCTCCCCTTTTGATTTCTCGAGCAGGCACCTGCAGGCTGGTCTTTGGTATAAGGACAATATTACTAAGAGTCCATTTACAAAGCGGCAAGCGACATGTGCTTTGGGAGGTGTGGTAGATACATAGGGCACCAGCTGCTCATTCTTGCTGTGCTCTGCATTGTGGCAAATGTTTTGCTTTATTTTCCCAATGGTGAAACAAGATTTGCTGCACATAACCTTCTCGGCAAATATGTGGGTTGTCTTCATGGCATTATAGGAGGAGGTCTTTTGGTGAGTACAACTGAAGAATTGTTTTATTTCTCCATTGTGACCATGAATGCCTAGAAGGTTTTCTTCCCTCAGTTGCTGGATTTCTCTTCTGGAGTGTTTCAAATTGCCTAGTTGGGTGAGAGGTTTTGCCACTTTTTCAAGCCTGTTTAAGGTACAAAGATGCCTTCTGTTTGGGAGGTTCCTTTCCTTCTCATTCATTCAAGAATTCCTAACTGATGCCTTGTAGCCATGCACAACTTTGACCAAGACCCCTGGCCGACATCCAAGAAATGCCAAGCCATCAAGAAGTCTCTTGAAGATAGAATTGCCAAAAGTTTGAGGTCGGGAGGGGGGGGGGAATGTCCTTTCCTTTTAATTGAGGCTGGATTGGATGTTATATATTGGATGATGTCATTTACCTCCATGCATTGAAAAATGTCAGCTACCCATTTCTACTCTTTAAGCCTCTGTTGATTACCCTACTTGAAGAATTATGGCATATCAGCTGGAGTGATTGGAGTCCTTTGAAAAAATTGCATCACTTCTATCCTGAGGCAAATGACTATGGGGGGTGGGGCAGAATTCAAATTGTAAAAACTCTAAGTTTTAAACCCTGTCACGTGCTCTGTAGCTCCAGTCCAAAGCTTGGTTTGGTTTCTTTCTTTGATTTCTTTCCTACAGGGCATGATTAAAACTGGGGTGGGGGGTAGACTGAGAAATTAAAATAGTCCTGGAGAAAAGCAACTTCAGTGGCTCTGGCTGTGAACAAGCTAGTACTTCCAGGCCACTCAGCTCAGCAGTGACCCAATGAGACCCGAAAAGATGCCTGGGTGATGTGGATCGAAAACCTTTGTGGAGCCTTGTCCCTTCTTGTGGTTCATGATCCTATTGAATGAAGACAACTGTTGGATTCTGGAGACTGCCCTTAAAACTGAATTAAAGGAGTATAATGCAGGAGGCAATGGAACCAGCAAATGGTTCTTAAGCCTCCGTGACCATTCTTAGGAAAAGCTCCAGTATAAATTATAAAGCTTCTACAAAACACAAAAGAGAGACCCTCCTAACCTTTCAGCGATAGAATTTACATGTATAAAAATGACTTGTATGTACACGTTTATAGATGGCTTTAAATACCATTTATAATTCATAACCTGTTATACATGAAAGTCATTTTGCTCATGTAACTTCTCTCAGTGAAAGATCAGGAGGCTATTTTGTTTTTATAGATGCTATAAATAAATTATAGCTGTATCATTTGTGTTACAGATACTAACATGTAACTCTGTAAAAAGTGTTATAAACATGGATTTAAATGGTTTTAAAGAATAATTCATTTTTGGATGGATTCTGTACAGAATCTATTCTCCTGAGACTTGGTAAGATTGAAGTTGTCAGTAGGTATACGCATCGATGTCTGTAAGCTGGATATTAAGAAATTTAGGTTGAAAATTGGTTTCTTTTGTGTTATGCTGAAGTTTGCCACCAAACAGAAGGACAGATACATGTACGTATAGATCCAGGTTTGAGCCTGTGTACTGAGTATCATTTAGAGGGGGCCTGTGGTACATCTGAATGTAATGCATGTACAGCTAGATGGTGCATTTCTTCTACAATGTGATTGTTCATGAGCCCTGTCCACTGTCTAGGCAGAAAGACCCCCCCCCCCCCTCCATTTAGAAGATGACCATTCCTGGCCTAAAGTCTGGGTGGAGATTTTTCTTTCCTGGTTAGTCTTCTTTGAATCATCTGGTGTTGTCTGGTGGTGTGCCGGCAATTTTCTGGGCTGCACCTGCTCTCTGCTTGTGGTCTGGATTGCGTGGCTTCATCTGCAGAGAAGCCTAGTGCACAGTGTCTAATTAATTAATCACCCCATTGTCATTTTTTAATCAGTTGTTGACTGAAAATTTCCATCATTGCAAATAGAAAAGAGAGAACAAACCACTGGCAAAACTTTCTAGGTGGTACAAACATGATATGGAAGAGAAGTTCCTAAAGAATAAATTATGTGATTAGTTTTAGGTCCCTGTGAATTCAAATTCTTGAATTCTTCTTCAGTCTTCCTCTGGCTAAGGAGCAACAGGAGGGAAAAAAGGGTGGAGGGGATGGTAATCTGTTCCCTAAAATATGCAGCCTGATGGAATATTAGGCAGCTATAGGTGTTGCTTTAGAGCAAACTAGCTGACTGCAAAGTACTCTGGGTAGTTGTCCAATATGCCATATCTGGTCATCATATTTCAAAAAGGACATTGCAGAGTTGGGAAAAGTACAGAGGAAGGGAACTAAGACTTTTCAGTTTAGAAAGAAAAAAAGACAACCAGGGAGCAATATGATAGCGGTTTATAAAATTATGCACAGGGAAGGGAAAGCGGATACAGTGGATTTTTATCTCTCGCCCATAATACCAGAACTCAGGAGCACCCAATGAAGTTAACGGGAAACAGGTTCAGGACAGACAAAAAGGGAATACTTGTTTACTCAAAGAGTAATTAAATTGTGGAAGTCAGTGCTGGTGGATGTAGTGATGGTTGCAAGCACAGATGGCTTTAAAAGGGGGTTAGACAGATTCATGGAGGAGAGGTCCACCAATGGCTACTAGCCATGGTGACTGAAGGGAACTTCCACATTCAGAGGCCATAAAGCTCTGACACTCAGTGCTGCAGTAGCACAGTGGTTAAGTGGTTCTGCTGTGAATCAGCACTCTACTGGTTTGAATCCCACTACTGCTGCGAGCTCTGCAGGTGGCTTGGGTAAGCCACTCCTTTCAGCCCCAGCTCCCTGGCAGTATTGTGGGGATAATAATAACACTAACTTATTCACTGCTCTGGGTGAGGCATTAATATATGTGCTATTATTATTATTATTCAAATGTCACACAACATCATAATAAAGATCACGTTATCATTGATTGGCCTTGCTGAGCTGATAGAAGTTTCCACCAGAGACCTAAGTAACAGCCAGGTATCAGTGTAAAATGTACGCTGTTCCAAGTAGCGCCGTCTTTTGCAGTTCTGTAGGTGTTATATCAGAAAGCTGCAGTTTTTCCCTATAAGTTGCAAAGTTTTTTGAAGTAGTTCCCAGTGCCCGGATGACATGGGGACTACCGTTGTATTCTTCATCCATAGTCGAGTGGTTTCTATTGCCAGATCTCTATATTTAATCATTTTTTTCTTGTTCTTTTTCTTTGACTCTGGCATCCCCTGGAATTGCAATGTCATTATTATTATTATTATTATTATTATTATTATTATTATTATTATTATTATTGAGAGCCAGTTTGGTGTAGTGGTTGAGAGCATGGGACTCTAATCTGGAGAACTGGGTTTGATTCCTCACTCCTCCACTTGAAGCTGGCTGGCTGACGTTGGGTCAGTCACAGTTCCGGGAGAAAGTAGAAGCAGCCTGCCCCAGAATGGTCTTTGGGGCCCTCGCGTCCAGCAGGCTTGTGCCTGGAAGAAGGATTTGCGTCTTCAGCAGCTCATTCAAAGCGCACACCCTGAGGTGCAGCTGTTTCTCCAGGTCCTTCTCGCTTTCTCCTCCTTCCCCTTCCCCTTTGCTTTCTTCTGTCATTATTTCATCCCATCCCCCGCCCTGCAGTCCCCCAAAAGAAACTTAGCACTTTCCCTCAGTTCCTTTCCAGTTTGTGAGGCAACAGGCAGGAGATGGGGGGGGGGAGGATGCCTCGGGGCTCCAGCCCCCCACACAAACACACACGTTCAGAGAGGGCAGCGAGCAGCAGCAGAGAGGGGAAGGTGTCTCCTACGTTTCCCAGGTAAATTTGCACTGACCCACCTCATGAAAAATGTCTCGTTTGGTCTGACTCTCAGCGCCACCCACCTCACAGGGTGTTTTGTTGTGGGGATAATAATAACATACTTTGTAAACTGCTCTGAGTGGGTATTAAGTCATCCTGAAGGGCGGTATATAAATCAAATGTTGTTGTTGTTGTTATTGTTTTTATGAGGAGGAGGAGGCAGTATCAGGGGAAGGCCTTGGCCTTTTTGCCCTGTTTGTTAGCCCTGCTGGGCAACCGGTTGACTACTGTGTGAAACAGGATGCTGGGCTAGAAGGACCACTGGTTTGATCCAGCAGGGCTCTTATGTTCCTTTTTCCTTTGCCATTGCATTTATCTATGGCATTCTTTATTATGCATTATTGACCATCCACTTGATAATGTCCAGTCAGCTCCTGCCTAAGCTCCATTTATCTTTCTGGTCAATATTTACTCTGCCCCTCCTCTAAGAAGCTCTAGGCAATATACAAGATTCTTCCCCCTCCTTGTTCTCCTCACGGAGATAAATTAGGCTGAGAGAGAACGCCTATGCCCAAGTAACCCAGTGAGCTTCATTGCACCTATATCTCCCTCATGAGGCTCTACAGTTGATGCAGTTTTGGTTACTTTCCAAGTTCCATCTTTCTACAAAAAATTGTTTCAAACGGTGTGAGAAACAAACCTGAGCTGGGCCGTGCTAATCAGCGCAATCAGTTTGGTAACTAATCAGGAACCTGCGAGGCTGAGATTAAAAAAAAATAACAAATAGAGAAGCCCAATGAAATGCAAATCATATTTTTTTTATATTAAACCAGGTTTTGGTCCCAGCGTTCATCATTATTGGATTAGAATATGACCATTGCCACGGCTGCTTTGCCCATGAGCACTATGGGAGAAATTGCACAGTAAGTGAACCTTCTTCTTCTCCAGTCATTTAAAGATGAATGCCCCTTAGAAATACAAGAGATGTTGACAATTCCCTTCTGCTTTCCTACTGCAGCCACTGCTAGTAGTCGTAGCAGCCTGTATTGGCATTGCTGGTGCTGGATACTGCTTCATCATTTGCTGTTTGGCCTTGTCCCAGGGCCCTTACTGTTTTTGCTGGACTGAGAGGATCTGGTGCTATCCATTCTCTAACTCCTATGGAGGGTATGTAATTTTTTTTCATGCATGAAAGGATTCTGGGTATGTACTGGGTGGTTGCGTTTCTGAACAATGGACAGAGTGTTACATGGCAGCATCAGAATTTCGGCACTTGGCTGTTGAAGGCTCCTGCCTGTTTTTGTCAACTTGCACAATTAACAGAGTAAAATCACACCTCCTCACTAGCTAATTCTGAATGCAGATTGTTTCTAAATGGTATGAACTGCCAACAGCAGTGTATGTATTTTAATCTGAAATGGTAAGTCTGGGTGGAGACTTACATGTAGACTACTCCCCCATCAGGGTGATCTTAGTGATTCTAGGAGCCTGTGAAGAAGTCCACCAGATTTAATGCCACCTCCCCACCTCCCTCACTCCACCCCCCGGGCCAAGCGAGGAACTGCCCTAACCCTCATGCAAGGTTGAGGGCAGCCATGCACAGCACAGGGCCTGGGGCGGTTGCCCATTGACTAAGACCACCCCTGATTCTCCACACCAAAGAATTCCCTGCACATAGAAAACCTGTGGTGTCAAGGAGAAGACTGGGCTATAAAACCTTTCAGGATAAAGAGGTAATAAGAGAAATTGCATATAGAAAACTCCATGTCTCTATACGCAATTAATTTTATTACCTCTTTATCCTGCTCTTTCTGAAAGGAACTCAGAATGGTACACGGGCTCATCTCTCCTCCGTTTACTCCCACAGCAACTGAGTAAGGTTAGCTATGCAGAGAAAGAATGACTGGCCCAAGATACCTACTGGCACATACCCAACCACTTAGCCCTCTATGCTGTACTTGAGGTTCCACTGACCCCGCCTGGAACAAGATTTGGGGGGCTTAGTCCACTACATCAGAAGGGGGAAGGAGAAAAGTCCTGCTCCATGAAGCTTTTCAATGTTGGGCCACTGAGTTTTCATAGTATTTTAACCTGGTTTTTGTCAACTATAATGTGACCACTATCTCAAACTGTACTCACACACATGCCAGAAAAGAGATACAGCCAGGCACCAGTTACCACCTCAGGGAGAACTAAGCCTTAGTCATGGTTTTTTTAAATGGGAAAAATTTAGTGCCAAAAAATAATACTAAAATGAACTTAATTCAGTGTGATTTTGAGATTCTAGGCCATATGTGGGTGCAAGTAGCACTGTTGCAGGGTGGCCTAGACCAGCTGTCATTGGGCTACCAGGTTGTTTCCAAGTTCAATTCAAGGTGCTGCTGGCTATGATTTTTGAAGCTTTCCAGGCCCAAGACTCGCATATCTGAAAGACCATCTCCCCCTATTTGTGCTCATTAACCAGTTCCACTTCTTTAGCTTGTCACCTTCTGAATGTTCCCCTACTTATGGTTGCATGCTTAGCATCTGTCAAAGCCCATTTCTTTTCAGCAGTGGTTCCCACTTTGAGAAATGGATTCTCTGAGGATGTGAGGGGGAGATAATGTCTGTAGAGGAGACGCTGTGAGGCCGTTTTCTTTCCACAGGATTTAAGCTTTGGGCATTTTTGGTGGGATGTTAATGGGGTTTTACTGTATTTTGTATGTTTTAAATCTATATTTTGTATGTTTCAAATCTTGGCATCATAAACCATCTGAGCCACAAGGCAAAGATGGAGTTCATATACATTAATTAATTAATACCATGTGGGGTGTTCCAGCACCTCCTTAAAGCAAATTAAAAGAAAAATGGGGACAAATGCTTGCAATTTATCAGAACAGCACTGTGGTGAAGGATATGCTTGTTGGCATTCACAGACCAAATATTTTTTTCTTTCTTTCTTTAAAAGGTTATAAATTAACATGTGTAGTTTTTTTAAACAGGTACCTGCTTGAGCACAGCAACTGGTCTATGTGTCGGGAGCCGAGGTATATTATTCAATGGAATGTGACTCTTTTTTCCATCCTGCTTATCCTGAGTGGGATTGAATTGATTCTGTGCACCATCCAAGTAATACACGGCTGTCTTGGAGGTGCCTGGGCCATGTGTCATAGTCACAGAGAGGTGAGTGTGTTTAAAAAGCTACCCAAAGCTCTACAAAAGCAATCTGGGGATTCTTTGATCCCAACAAAGCTTTTCACAACCTTTTATGAGCTGATTCAGCAAGCTAAGTATGGCTGTAACAGTTTGGGACTTCATGTGCAGGCAGGGACTACAAGGTGCTTGGCCACTATCCAGTGCAGAATTGAGTATGCTCAAGTTCATTGGTGTTTTGGATTGTGGCTTTTTGACTTGACCCAAATCATTTTAGTACATCCTCTACCTAGTTGTACAATATCACATAAGCAGTGTTTGAATGAGAATCCAGTCAAGTTCTTTGAAAAATCTGTAGGATCTGAAATGTGCTATTTACATTGGACAAATGGAAAAGAGTATTAAATTTTGGGATCTCACTGTCTAGTATATTTACCAAATGTATGTCTTCTTTCTTTTTCAGAAAAACCCTTGTTAGATTTTTTGGACTTGACAGTCATTTGAGAACATCTTATTGTTTACCGTAATTATGCCTGTTTTTTGACCTGACTTCTCAAGACTTTTATTATTTTGAATTGTTTTATATGGCATATGCTGTCAATTATTATGGAAATGATGGTTTTCTCATGTTTCGTGAAAGTTCCTAAACAGCACTATCAGTTTTAATTTAGCAGTTAACTGGACACAAATTTGATTCTCATGTCTTGTGTAAGATTTTTGTTGAACTCAATAGTTTCCAGGACTTATATTTAAAGATTTGGTCTGTGTATGCTGCCCCCTCACCCCTGGCATGGTTAAGATACAAGACACTAATTGTATTTTTAGTAGCATAATTCAAATAACCAAGCATAATTTAATATTAGACTTTGTGCAGATGACAAGGTAACTGTTGTGATATATTTTCATATGTAAATTGATCCCCCCCCTGAAAGTTTTATTGTTCTAGATGCTAGCAGCAGGAACTGCAGTTTCTACTAAGAAAGCTGTAAATCAGAGCATTGATCTAGAACAATCAAGATCCATTATTTTGGAGTGTTAATCCTCTGGTAAATGTTTGGGGTAGTGCAATGGACCGAGAATCACTTCTTAGAAAATTATGGCTCAATTCAGATATAACATGAAACCATGGTTTAGCATGATAGAACACAGGCCACTTCACTACCTATGGCGAGCTAAGATTTATTAAACCAGGATCTGAAACCATAATTTGAAGGTGGTTTGTAAATATAATTAAGACTAACTATGGTTTCATGTGATATATAAATGCAGACACATTGGATGAATCCTGTGTTGTTCTCCAGCACCATTGCCATTCATTCCTTGGCTACAAAGACATTTGAAACCAGCATTTGTCAAGACAAACCAGGACTGGACTGATCAACTGGAAACTGAATCCTGGTTTCATAAACTAGCCATTGCCAAAATATACTGTAGTTTTCATATCATGTCTGAATGGAGCCTATATCTTCCTCTAAAGAGACTGCTAGAAATGTAGAAAATGGGCTGGACTGGGGAGACAAAAAAGTGAGAGACAGAAGAAACTATAGATGAAGGAAAACTGGATGTAGAAATGAAGAAATTTATGATTACAACCAATAAAAAAATCCAACACTTATATTTGTGCTTTCTGTTTCAAAGTTCTTCATATTTATCTCTCTTGCTCCCTGAAAAGAAATATACCTAACAGAACTAGCATCCAAGCAATTCTTATGTACCCTGAGAGGGGCCCTCCTTGACCCTCAACTTCCTTCATAGGCACAATAAACCCAAATTATTTCTCCCATGTCTTCTTTTACAGGGGAGTTCACCTTTTCACTCCCCTGTATTAGCTTTTAGTGCTAATATCCTTTCACTTCCAACTCTTGATTCTTAGGGTACATTTCTATATCATACTTTAACATCTTAATAGACATGCCCTGTGACCAAGAATTTTTAGTAACTGCAGTTCAGCGGGAAAATGCTAGGGGTGTCTAACAACCTACAATTCCCACAATTTGGGGTAGTGGTGGTACAGTGGTTAAAGTGTCTGACTAGGATCTGGAAGATCCAGATTCGAATTCCCACTGGTATGGAAGCTCACAGGGTGACCTTGGGCCAGTCACACCTTCTCAGCCTAATCTACCTCACATCCTTGTTATGGGGATAAAAGGGAGGAGAGGAGAATGATGTGAGCTGCTTTGGGTTCCCACTGGGAAGAAAGGCAGGGTATAAATAAAGCAAATAAATAAATCACAGGGATAAACCCAATATAAATCGGGAGGGGGGAGGGGGAGGGATAGGTTCTTTGTGTGTCAGCTATCTTAACAACACTGTTATGGGCATTATGGGCCTTCGCTTTGCTTCTGACTTATGGCAACCCTATGAATTAATTACCTCGGAAACATCCTATTATTAACAGCTTTGCACAGGTCTTGCAGACTGAAGGCTATGGCTTCCTTTATTGAATCAAGTCATCAAAAGTTTAGTCTTCCTCTCTTCCTACTGCCCTCAGCTTTTCCAAGGAGACTTGTCTTCTCATGATGTGATCGAAGTACAATAGTCTCAGTTTAGTCATTTTAGCTTCTAAGGAGAGTTCAGGCTTGATTTGATATAGAATCCACTTAGTTGTCTTTTGGGCTGTTCCTGGTAACCTTAAAACCCTCCTCCAATACCACATTTCAAATGAGTCAATTTTCTTCCTGTCAGCTTTCTTCACCGTCCAACTTTCACATCTGTAAGTAATAGGGAACACCATAGTATGAATTATCTTTATCTTGGTCTTCAGTGACACTCTTTTTCCTTAAGGATTTTTTTCTAGTTCCTTCATAGCTCCTAATCTCAATCTCATGATTTCTTGGTTGTAGTCTCTCTTTTGATTGATGATTGAGCCATGAAGTAGAAAATCTAGCTTTCAATAGGTGAGTGAATATGTTTAAAACATCTCGCTATTAAAAGCTGCTAAAGATTCCTTTTCAATATTTTTATAAGAAAAAAAACAATATTGAGTAACAAACAACATGAATAACATAACCAAAACATAGTGCAGGTAAAGGAAACACACAATTTGATATTTTAAAAGTAAATATTTTTCATTATTCAGGTCAAATCAGAAATAATAATCACAACAACAGTGCACTTATATACTGCTCTTCTAGATCATGCCCACTCAGAGTGATGAACTCAGGGCCAAGCTACAAGTGACAAATGACACTTGAACGGCAAGTGTATTTCTCCCTGTTCACTTGCCCTCCACTTGCGCTCCACTTGATCCACTTGCCATTCAAGTGTCATTTGTTACTTGTAGCTTGGCCCAAAGTCAGTGTTATTATCCTCACAATATAGCTAGGGAGCTGGGCCTGAGAGGCTTACCCAAGACTACCTGCTGAGTTCATGACAGTAGTGGGATTCAAACCAGCAGAGTACTGATATGCAGCCCAACCTCTTAACCACTATTCTACATGGCATTTAAAAAAGCTAAGAACAGAATACTTATAAAATGGCAAATGATAAAAATAGATAACTTTTTCTATGTTAACAGATTCTAGATTTAAGCAATGCTTAGACCCTTCTTAGAAATAATTTCTTGTTCTCATTTCATGCCATGTGTCTTCTCCAACATGTGGCGGGGGGTGGGGGGCAGTCAGACATGCTGGTTGCCTTCCTGGAGAGCTTCAGGCATCTCCATTGTAACATCAAGCATCATTTCTAGCAACCAGGACTTTTCCCATGGATGAGTCTCTCCAACTTGACTTCCTTACTGCAGCGCTGTTTTCAGGAGCATCTATGTGCTGTCATCGGCTGTTTTCTCACATCCTTACAGGGATTGCCCACTCACAGAACGCTGGTGGCTTTCCCCAAGGAATCCAGTCATCTCTGTTGGCAAAACAGTTGCAGGGTGTTTGGTTTCCATTTTTTCAGCGTCTTTTCTGTGTCTGCACTTTAAAATCTTACATCTTGAATTTAGAGGAAGGGCAGGATACAAATAATAAATCCTAATAACATGTCAACCCTGAACTGGATAGCCCAGGCTAGCCCGATCTCATCCAAACTCAGAAGCAAAACAGGGTCAGACCTGATTAGTAATTTGATGGGAGACCACCAAAAAATTCCAGAGTTGCTACACAGAGGTAGGCAATGGCAAGCCACCTCTGTTCATCTCTTGCCTTGAAAATCCTTCAGGGTCACCTTAAGTCACCTGTGACTTGATGGCACTGTGTACAAGTCACATCGAGCAGGACCCTGAGTATGCATAGCCAGTCTCTGCACATCTGAGATCAAAGGAAGCATCCTTTGGGCCAGAGCACATGATTTCTACTGGGCACCTTTCAGTCATGCAGTAACCAATCCCTCTGTCGCAGGGAGAGGCAAAAACTACCCATCTGCTAGCTCATGATGACATAATCCAATCCATTTTTTTCCTTTCAACCCAATGGTCTCTTCCTAACATGGAATTCAGCAGGAATTCTCTTAAGAGGCAAAGTGCCTCAGAGGAACACCTCCCCCCCTTCAAGGACAGGACAAGCGCTTCATCACAGGCATTTGCCTTTTGTTCTACAAACACGGATGCCTTCCTTCAGCACTGGGTTTGTTTTGACACAGCTGCCAACAACCAGTTCTTGAACTTGCAAAATGAATCAGTGGAAGCAAGAAACTGGTTTCATTTGATAGAAGTGGAGAGCAAAGAAGCCTTCACTTTTTCTGTCTTGGTGAGATGGGGTTACAGAAGTGCAGAGGCTGTTTAAGCTGCTTTTTAATACCCCTCGCACTTTGGAGCATTGTTATAAATGTCCTGCTATATTTTCCTGATGGGAAGACTTTGTACGCATCCAGCAACAACCTCACCAACTATGTGTGGTATTTTGAAGGAATCTGTTTCTCTGGTATTATGGTAAGTGTGTGGCTTTACTTAACAGCTTCTAGTTATCCTCGCAGCAAGGTGTTATGACTGTTTGCTCTTGCAGTACAAGAAAGAGGAAGGGGCAAGAAGAGGTGAAGAGGAATGACTTTTTCACAGGCAATGAAATCAAAGTGTCAGCTACTTCAGTAGAAAGAAGACTTTAATAATAATAACTGCACTCATATACAGCTCTTCTAGACAGATTAGTGCCTCACCCAGATTGGTGAACAAGTTAGCATTATTATTATCCCCACAGTGCAGCTGGGGAGCTGGGGCTGAGAGGAGTGGCTCACTCAAGGCCACCTACTGAGCTCATGGCAGGCAGGAGTGGGATTTGAACCAGTAGAGTGCTCACAGACAAACTACTTAACCACTGTGCTACAGCAGCTCTCTTGTGGGCCCTGACACTGAAACAGATTGCAAGGCTAACCCATGTTATGTATAAATAGCATGCAGAAAAATAATGAATGCAATGTCCCCTTTTTAGTGTCCAATTTTGTTTTCTGCTAGAGTTGTAAAACATTCCAGTAACTAACGAGAAGTACTAATAGCCTGCTTACAACACTTGCTAAGTTAAATCGCCAAGAGGCCAGAGATCCATGAATGTTCTAAGGCACACATGAAGGTCTTACCCAAGTGGGCTTCCCCTTGTGTTTCAGTGGAGGAATCAGCTTTCAGCACACATCCCTGCATGCAAGGATCCCCCCCCCACCTCCCTTGAAGTGAGCAACATGATATCCACTTTAGGACTAGATTAACTATCATGCTGAGTAAGATATCATATAGCTCTCCAGCCAAATGATTATCTGCTGGTGGGAAGTTGTCTGAGGACAGTGGCCCCATCTTTGCTGTCTGTGTGGGATTCTTTAAAAAAGATAATATTCATACCTCGGAACACTGCTTCTGTTTTTTTTTACTTCATTAAGGGAGCCATAACCATGCTTTTCCAATATGGGAAAATTTAAACCAGGAATAGTGTGCAGCACAAGACATTGAATATCTCTGTTAACAATTACGAAATGAAGCCATCATGTGATTGCAATGTGAGAAAAGCTATACAATTAACTGCATAATTAACTTCCCCCCACTTATTTATGAATAATGCTTGTACCATACCTTTGAGTAGCTGCATAAGTCTGTACAGAACAGATCATGAGATTGATAGCACTTTCAAAGAAACTTCAGAGTTTAATTTTATCCAACTCTGTGTCGAACATATCTGCCACTCCTGCCCTTCCAGATGCTTCTGCTAGCAGCACTTTTGATCATCTTGGACCGAGAAATCTTCCCTCGGTGCTGCGAGAGTGAAAGCTGCACCAAAACATACAGGGTGAGTTCCTTCTTCTTGCATACATGGAACTGATATTGAGAACCACCCTGCCCTTTTGACTCTGTCTTCTGACCCCTTCTGTTGCTGGTTCCTTCCTTGCTCTTGGAGAGGAAAAAAAGAGAACCTTTATCTCAATAACTAATCTGGAAAGAAAAAACAACAGGAAGAGTTGCTACTGTTGCTCTCCAATAGACGGAAATTTATATATATATTTTGCATGTGACATTATCAACAGAGATACTCTGGGAACCTTGCCAACTTCTTCCTGTCTCCAGCAGGATCTCCCCTCAGTGTTTTCAGAAGTTAAAAAGTGAAATCTAAAATAGTGTAACATTTCCAAGTCAGACTCGGGGTCCGATATTATCTAGCCAATGTGGTTGGCATAGAATTCCCTTGCACTCATCAAGATAACCTTGTGATCTCTCTTAACACAGAGCGTCATTTCAGTTGTGCTTTCGTTGCTTGGGGTTGCATTCTCTGGCTACAGTCTCATCATGTCTACCTTGGGTTTAGTGCAGGGCTCTTACTGCAAAACCCCATCTGGTTGGGAATATATCTTCAAAGACACTCCGGGCAGGTAAGAATTGTAAGTAGCCCTTGAGGCAACTCTTGTTGGTGTCCAGGCCAAATCTATCCTATCCTATCTATCCTATCTGTATCTTTGGGTCTGATACTGTGATGAACGGCACTTCTTAAAAGCCAGGAAGTGCTGTTCAAACAGCTGAAGGACTGTTAAGGATTAATCTCTCACAGACTCAGAGAGCTTTGAGTGACAGGCTACTCCAAGGAATCTGATTGGGTAGCAGGAGCTGGAAAGAGGAAGGTCTGTTTTCAGCCCTAGCTGAGAGAAGTGGAGTGTGAAAGAGTTGGAACGCCTGGGCGCATGTTCTCCAAGTGCCGGGAGATGCAATGTTAGCCAGGAAGCATAGTTTTAAAACACAGAGCTGGCGGAGATCACTCCGGAAGGGATGGATTCTCTTATAGCCCTCCACTGCCTATGGTGTGCTGGATTGTCTTCCCTTCCGGACAGTCCAGCATGCCAGAGGAGGCGGAGAGCTGTGAGAGAATCCGTCCCCTCTGGAGCAATCTCCACTGGTGCTGTCATTTAAAACTATGTTTCATGGGTAACATTGTGTCTCCTGACACGTGAAGAGCACGTGTCAGAAGTCTTGTGTAGAGAGACTCTGAATCCTAGGGGAGAGCAGTTTAGTACCTGACAGGAGAACTGGGAAAAAGTTGGCAAGTAAGTTTGGGATCTAGGTGCAGACTCCCATTCAGACCAAAGAAATGGGATAGATCTTCTAAGGAGAGGAGACTTTCCCATCCCAACCCAGTCAAACAGGGAGGTAGCTCTGGAGAGTGAAGAAATCCCTGGCCAGATGTGGTTGGAAACTGCCTGTGGAGACCTTCAGATTCAGTTAACAAAAAAACTGAAGAAAAGCACTGATGTTTGAAGAGAAAGGGTTGAGGGTACTAGAAAGTGGATACCAGCCTTCTTAAACCCCAAAGAGAAAGAGAATACTAAAAGAAAGTGTACTAGAGTGTTTGGGGAAAAACATGAGAAAAGCCCCTAAACGTAAGAATTTAAGTATCTGTGAAGAGCATAAGAACTAAAGTCAGTGCATGTACTGATTTTATGTCAGAGGTATTTATGTTTAATTACCTCAGAATTTTTCAACCCCTGATTTCACCTAACCTTTCCCTCTAAAGTAAATAAAATAGTAATTCTGAGTTTTAAAAATGCCTCTGGTGCCATTTCTGCTGTTCAAGGACAAAGAAGAGAGAAAGAAGACAGGAATGTCATAGACACACTGTGGGTTTTGGTGCTCAAGCTATCCATACACACTCCATTTCTGTAGCTGCCCCATTCAGCCAATTTCCTCCCATTTCCAGACTCTCTTCCTCTGAATGTACAGAGTTTAACCTCTAAATTCTAATGGATTTCTGCTGCCTATACCAGATACAGTGGGCGCCTTGCCCATAGCCTAGCGTCGTTGCCTTTCAAGTTACCTGGTCTTTCCTAGGCCGTTTCCACACGGCTTACCAGTTTGCGTTATGTCCCAGCAAATTGCGCAAAAAACGTGATCTTCCGCGTTTTTTGCACAATCTGCTGGGACATAACGCAAGCCGGTAAGCTGTGTGGAAACAGCCCTAGGCTTTCAGGGGTGTACTGGTTTCTTATTGAACTGAATAGATTACAGTACATGTGGGAAAATATCTCCCATCTGTTGTTAAATTATTGTGCCCCTCCCCCCGCTTGAAGACTAGGGCAGAGCCGCCACCCTTTGACGGTTGACTGTTGCTGCTGATTCTTTGATTGTTTCCTTACGGCTTTGTAAATTGCACTTTGAAAAGTTTGGTGAAATGTGTATCTACCCCTGAAGACGTTTTCTATGAAACATCAGGTACCTCTGCTGGCCCTGATTGTCAGGCGGGTGGGTTGCATCCTTCTTGGACGTCCTGACTTCTTTTACACCACCTGCAAAAGACAAAGAACATTTCCTTGATTGAATGGACATATTTATTGATTGGAATTTACTGACCTTGATGGTTCACTATATCTGTTGAACTACATTACCATAAGGACTGTGAACTTTTCATTTTTATCCTAGCGGCTTCAATTTGCGATATGTTTGCTTCACTGTATTCTTTATATGTATTTACTGGATGGTGAATTTCATTGTGCACTCTTTTGAATTTTGAATGAAATTTATCTTCACTCTTTATATTAATTTACATTAACTTATTTGCCTTTCACATGCAATTTACATGGCTTATATAATTGATCTTCTTTGTGAGGGATCCTCTTTGTTGTTATATTGTACCCCTTGATGACCTGGTAGCTACGCAGTCTGCCATTCTCATTCAGATTACGTCAGTGGTATGTCGGATTCCAGACAGAAAAAAGAGAGGAAAGCCATTAAGGGATCTTTGAGTTTCAAAATATCCATCTCATGCATATGTTATAAATTCAGAAAGGTTGGTTGGAAAATGTTTTTATAGTTACAGCACCCTTGAATCTGAGGAAATAAGGCAAACCAGAAAAGTTTTAAATAAAGAAATAAATAGTCCCCCTTGAAATTCCCCTGCTTGGAAAAGACGGGTATGAAATGTATTATCATTTTCTTCCCATGGAACTAAAACCGCGTGTAAATTTGTGACCTGCTAATGTTCCTCTGTTTCCACGTGTCCTCTGCTAAATCTTGAAGTGTCAGAATTTGCTTCATGAATAAAAAATAAAAAATAGAAAAGACACAGTTCTAGAATGTAAGGGCTAGAACATGTATGACACTTGCCCTCCTCTGTAGAACCTTTGAAATGAGGGGTGGGTGAAGAGAGAGATGCAATGCATCTTTAAACATTTTTACTCCACTTGTCTCCCTCTCTGGGGACAGCATATATACCAAACGATACCAAAGAAAACTACAACTTAAGCAGAGACAAACAAACAGGCACTTAAGACACTCTTCCAGCAGATGATCGGATCTAAAGTAGCTGATGTTAGTTCTGGTATTATGATTCACAAAGAGTTGCAGGCTATGAGCCGCAGGCTAAGGGCCAAGAGCTCTTTGATACGTTCTCTTTGGCTCATGCCAAAGGTTTGCACCTTTGGACAAGACCAGGCATAAATTACTGTACCTGCTTTGTTTGCATTGGGGATTGGGTTGAAAAGCAACCATGTCTCTTGTGGCAGTGACCTCAGAGAAAGATGGAAAGATAGGGAGTAGGGTGGTAAATCTGAATGGGAAATTGAGTTGCAGAAAGGGTTGGCTTTATATTACCTGTCAAACCTGATAGACCCTTGGCTACTTTATAATAATAATCAGTTCTATTTTCTTTATGCTTTGTGTCTCTCATAGTTACCTCATGGATCGCACTTCCTGGTCTGAATGCTCTGAGCCAGCTTATGTAGTTGAGTGGAACATAATTTTATTTTCTATTCTGATAGCTCTTAGTGGCCTCCAAATGTTAATTTGCTTTCTGAAGGTGATTGCAGAGTTAAAGAGGATACTGTGTGGAACTTATCCTGTCTTTATTCAGGTAACAGCCATGTTCTTATTTAAAAAACACATTTGCATGAGCCTTAAGCCGTTTGCCTTATACTATTCTCCTCCCCACAGAACAATTTCAGAATGCTGTCCCCCCATTCTTCTGCTCATATATTAAGTTCAGTGCTATTCCACATAGGTGCGACCATCAAGGATTTGTGAGAAATCCTCCTTAATTCTGATCATGCCAAAATATTAAGAAGTTTAATATTAACAATGTTCTATGCATTCTCCTAAAATAGCAAAATATGGGAACAAATCACACTCAATTGCAATGGTGAGACATAGCATTTGAGTCACAAATCAAAGAACTTGTAATAGATTCATGGCTCTCAGGTCCTGTGAGTTAAAAATTTTAAAAAAACCTTTTTGGTCTTTTTCTGTTCTTTTCACAGCCTGGGCTAATCTGACAGTCAAGGGAAAAGTCCTGCCAAGATGCCACCATATCTCTGGTGATAATTTTTTGAAAAAACAGGGCTTCTGATTCTGTTCCACATCCACTTATTTGTGCTACATAGAAAGTAATCTCTATATTTTGCATCTCACAGTGCTCCACATCATTCTAAGCAAGCACCATTTTTGCGTATCTTGTGTTTTTTTGCTCCCTGTTTCTGTTCTTTCCCTTTCCCTGTGATTCTTGTCTATTTAAATCATGAGCCACCAGGGTGGGATGCCTACTATTGGTATTTTAAAAAGCATATCAATCAGAGATAACCATCCCTGCGTGTTGAATGGTGGCAGGCCTACCGTTTTGCACAACATGTCAGTTCCCTTGCTTCAGGTGTTGTTAAGTTCAACAGGGCTGCAGGAGATAGGGTTGCAAGCCCTGTGCCTGCCAATCCCAGGAGCTTTTGCAAGCAGTGCCCTGGCTGTGCATCACTTCCAGGTGATTGTCCAGATGTGCTATCACAGCCCCTGCAACAGTCTCTATAGTAAAGACTATAGAGACTGGGTGAAATCCCAACAGCATTGCTGAGGCTGTGATATCACTTCCGAGTGATCCTCTGGAAGTGACATCAGGGTATCTGCCACTTCTTACCTCTCATTTTTTCTCCCACTGCTCAATTGATTTTAAAGGATCATGGTGATTTCATCAATTGCAGTTATTTCAGGTCCTCCCCCTCCAAGTGCCAGCAGCTCCACTCCAAGCATTCGTGCTGTTGTGTACAGATGTGCAGTGTTTTCTCAGGGTGCTCCTTGATTATAATAAGGAAACTCACCATCTCCTTCCATTTTACCATTTAATATCAGTAGATCAAATTTATCAATAATTTGATCATTATTGATGGCAAAAAGCTACTCCAGATTTATTAATATAAAGATCTTTTGTATTCCTGTTGTGTTATAAAGTTTATCAACATAATCATCCACAACTCCTACACTACCACAATCAATGTGAACTGAAGTCACTTGCTAATATTGTATACATCTTGGATATCTAACCTCAAGTTTGTAAGCATAGATTTCCACAACCAACTAACAATGTTCATAATAATAATTTCTTAAATTATTAAAGAGTAAGGGGGAATATAAACATTGACTACTTGGGAGAGGGCCTTCTTGGTCCTGGAACCAAAACTCTGGAGCTCTTTCCCCAGGGACGCTTGTCTGTCTCCTTTTGTGGCCATCTTTTTTCAGTGGATGAAGAAGTGGGTTTCATTTGACTGAGTGATCCTTCCTCGCTGCCAAATGTTTTAATAATTATTTTTATGTTTTTGTATGTATTTTAGCCAGGGCTTTTTTTCTGGGAAAAGAGGTGGTGGAACTCAGTGGGTTGTCAGCACAGGGGGCAACTCTTGGCGGGAGGTGGTGCTGGGAGGTGGTGCACATGTGCGTGCACAAAGTGCACGCATGCTCCCAAGGCCAATGACGTCACTTTGGGTCAACTGGAACAAGGGGGGAGTTTTTTAAAGCTTAAATCGCCCTCAGTGAAAAGCATCACATGGCTGGTGGCCCCACCCCCTGATCTCCAGACAGAGGGGAGTTTAGATTGCCCTCCACGCTGCGGCGCAGAGGGCAATCTAAACTTCCCTCTGTCTGGCGATCAGGGGGTGGGGCCACCAGCCATGTGACCATTTTCAAGAGGTTCCGGAACTCCATTCCACCAGGTTCCAGCTGAAAAAAAGCCCTGATTTTAGCTCTGGTTTTAATTGTTTTAATGATATGCTGGGGGGAGGGGTTGTTGGTTTTAAAATAATATTTTATGATGTATGTTTTAATTTGTTAGCAGCCTTGGTGGCCCTTGTGAGGGTAAAAATTTTGTGAAATAAATAAATGAACTAAAATTGTGTATTTACTAAGTGTTAAGAGACAAGCCATTGCCAAAGACTGCTAGCAGTACTATTGTACACTTCACTGAAGTAGCTATCAAGCATGCCAGAGACCACCACTCTAATGACCTTTAGAAGTTGAGGGAATAGCATTCAGTTTAAGAGAGGAATTTGTTTAGAGTTAGGTTTGAAATTAACCAAGTGCTGAATGAAAACTGTATAATGGGATCTCATAAACTGTAGAATCATTTCACCCTGAGCTTTATTTGACTACCCCGATGCACTCCAAGAGACACATTTTAGATTATTTTTACTCTGGATACCTGGCAGTACAATCCTATTCAGAGTTACTCCAGTCAAAGCCCATTGGTTTCAATAGGTGTAGACTGGAGCAACTCAGCATAGGATTGCGCTATAAATATCAGTCTAATACTGAACAGGTGCCATAGCAAGTTGCCCTGTTACCTCTGAACTGGAGCAGAGAAGAGGATTCATGTGACTCAAGGTTTACTGGGCCATTTGGAGGGCGAGGAGGATGGATCTCTGCCTGAATCACAATTTTTGGTTTGAGGTCAAGGGGGCATTATTTGGTATAAAACTACCAAAGACAGAATGGCAGGATAGGTTATGATGACAGGGTTCCCCAGCCTTTGAGACCATGTGGTCACCTTTGGGATTCTGACACTGGGTGGTGGAGGGCACTACCACAAAATGACTGCTACAGGAGGTGAAGCCAACCACAAAATGGCTGCTGGAGGAGATGAAGCCAACCACAAAATGGCTGCTGCAAGATATGGAGTCACACACACACAGAAGAAATCTAAGTACAGAGGACAAGAGGGTAATTTTTAAAAATACAGGGGGAAAGAGAAGTGAGAGAGAATAAAACCAACACTACAGTGGCAGCTACTGCTGAAACAATGTTATTTTAATATGTCAACGAATTGGATCTCCAGTGTCCAGTCAAGTGCCCACTTGGCCCCATCCACTTTCTGAAAACATTTGGTGGGCTCTATGAAAGATGTTGTGGCTGCCATGGAGCCCCTGGGCACTATGTTGGGAAATCCTGGGATCATCAGCTGGGGTCATATCATATTAAGATAGTATAGGAGTAGTGGTCAGATCAATCCCATCAAGAGGGGAGACAACGTTTACAGCCATTATGTGTGTTTCACCCTTAGTCTGGTCAAATGGGATTACTCCATTGGTCTTTGCCACTGCCCTAAAGTTCTTCCTCTCCATCCTCTCAGTTCTCTTAATTATGTGATGCCGTCATGTCTCTACAAAAGCTGAATAATGAAATTTGCCTCAATATCAGCTTATTGCCAACTACTCTGACAATGTCTTGCTATGCAGAGTGGCTCCAATGAAAGTCTACTTAAGATAATGACTTTAGACTGGAGTAACTCTGCATAGGATTGCATTGTCAACCCTATTCTTAAACACGGATGTGACCCACACATTTTGCCTTAGCAGTTCATCCTTATGTTCTGACTTGAGTGAAGGCAATTCTACTGAAGCAAAGAATACAGCACATCTTTTTGTTTGCTCTTGAAGCTGGGAGAACAGTTGCATTAATAACAGGTTTGCGTATCAGCCATTTCAAATTTGCTCTAACTTGAAATTTTGATTTCCATTTGGGACCCAACTCAAGTTCCCTGCAACTACACAGCAGCTTTGGGGAAGAGTTGTTAAAAAAAGAGAACAGCACAAGTGGCCTCCGAATGCCTCTGCAGGTGGTGGAGGGGCTCCTTTCTCCCCCATCAAGCTGTTTCTCCATGTCAAAATAGTGGGGGAGGGAGTTTCCTCCCTATTTTTTCTGTGGAGTGTTCTGTGCATGACAAGCTATAAAAATTTGGGGGGGGGGACTCCCCCTTCATGCTATTGAAACATTGTAAGGATCTGCCAAGACTCTTACCCAAAGTCTTCTCTGGTTTAGAAAAGCTTTATTGAAAATTTATAGTATCATGATCTTATGATGGTCCTTGTCAGGAATAAAGCACCACAAAAGCATAGTTACATATATCATTCCCAGGCTAGTATTTGTACCTCCCCTTTCGGCTGGGAACTATCTGCACAAGGGAGCCCTCAAGGCCACATAGGCACATTTCACAGTCAGTTCATGAGGGAGAAGCTGCAAGACATAATTGTAACATTGGAACCTCCATCCCCCCCCCACACACACACACACATGGGTATGGCCAGGGCCGGTGCGCCCATTGAGGCCAGGTAGGCAGTTGCCTCAGGGTGCAGGGCGCCGGAGGAGGCGCCGGAGGAGGCGCTGGGGGCAGGAGTGTGCACCAGGGAGCTGCAGCCTCCCAGCCCTCCCGCCTTGCGCCACCGCCGCCGCCAGCACACACCCCCGGACAGGTGCAGCAGCCGCGGGCAGGCATCTGGGGCGGCGCAGGGCAACCAAGTGGGAGAGCTGAGAGGCCACTCACATGCTGTTCCAGCCGCCTGCCGCAGGCGCCTGTGATGACATCACACGTGACATCATCACACAGGCTGGTGCACGCGCATGTATGCGTGTGCGCATGTGCCAGGCCCGCTGGCCGGCTGCGAGTGCCAAAAACCCTGGTGCCGCTCCTGGGTATGGCAGTTGCTAGTATCCTGACAAACATGGGGAAATTGTTTGAGGGGGAAGGGAGGAGCACCTCCTGCCCCACAGAGGCATTGTAAGGCCGTTTGGGCTTTCCTTTATTTTTTCACAGCCATTTACTTTTTAACTGCTGTATGGCTGCAGAAACGCCTTAAAAAGCTGCACATCTAGAGAGACTCAGGGCCAAGCTACACATGACGAAAGACACTTGAACAGCAAGTGGATTGAGAGGAGGGCAAGTGAACAGGGAGAAATACACTTGCTGTTCAAGTGTCATTCGTCATGTGTAGCTTGGCCCCCAGTGTCCTTAACAAATGCTGATCATGGGGTTATCACCCAAACTTGCAACTCCCATTAGGATTGCCAGGCCCCCTCAACCTCCCGGCGGGGAATAGGGGCCTGGCACTTACCTTGGGGGAGAGGGGGGTACGCGAGCGCAAAGCACGCGCCCCCCACAAGTGCGATGACATCACTTCAGGAGTGACATCATTGTGCGGCCCCTGGGAGTGCATCCAGGCTCCTCAGGGGCTCAAAAGGGGCCCGATCCACGCTGAAATGGGCCCATTTTGAGGCGCTGTGGAGCGCAGTAATGCTCCTGCACTCTCTTGCAGTGCCTGAAAATGGGCCCATTTTGCCACAGATTGGGCCCGTTTTGAGGTACTGCGGAGCACTGCACTCCGCAGTGCCTCAAAATGGGCTGGATCCGTGGCAAAACAGGCCCGAAACAAGCCTGATTTTGGCAAAAACGGGTCTGTTTTGAGGCACTGCGAAGCGTAGCAGCACTCCCGCGCTCCGCAGTGGCCCCAATCCAGGCTAAAATGGGCCCGATCCCAGCAGCTGCTGTGCATGAGAGTGCGCAGTGCCACAGGGGAGCGCCCCCAGAAGGTGCGCCCCCCCCCGCTTGTTAGGTAAGTGAGAGCCGGGGTCTGGCATCCCTAATGCCCATGCATATATATCTCCATATTGTTGTTTTGTTTGTCTGTATTTTATATTTTATACAGTAAGCTGCTTTGAGCTTTTTTTGGGAGGATATGCTAATAAATATTTTAAATAAATAAAATAATAAATAAATTATCACCTTGTGCAATAGCTAAGGATTGATCCCCCTGTGTGCACTGGAAAACCTATACAATGAGGGCAGTCACAGTTATGATTTAGGGCTCTGCAAATGTAGGGGAACTTTTGGGTCTGCAGAAAAACATTATTTGAAAAAAAATGGAGAGGGGTCACACTCAAAGTGTTAATAGTAATATATGTGCACTAGGAAGAAGTAAGGGGGGGCAGATAAGCCAGGGTAAGTGTGTGTTAGGAAAGTAGACCTGAAGCCAGTGACAAGAGAGGGGAAAGGTAGAGTTGCAGCAGGCACAAAGAGGAACGCCTCCAATTCCTTCTATGTGAGTAAGCAGGTACATGCATATGTGTGCCTATATATAATATTTTTTCACACAGAGATTTTTGCAAAATGTAAGGATTTAAAGACACATAAGCAGCACACTATCAATAACACAAATATTTATGTTGTTTGGAACTCTCAGCAGAAGCTAGCTAGGTAACAGGAGATACAAATCAATTGTACTTTTGTGGAAAGAAGATTGGCTGATCTCCAGATATTTGAAACAAGTGACAAAAAATAAACATTTCAAAACTTCCATGGAGACTGAATGAGAAGTAGGTAGGTAGGCCCTAGTTGCGGGGGGGGTAGGGGGGTGGGCTAAATGGAAGACATGACAGAGGTTTATAAAATTATGCACAGGGTAAAGAGAGTGGACAGAGAGAACACTCTGTCCCTCTCCCAAAATACTAGAACTCAGGGACATCCAATGAAGTTGATGGGCAACAGTTTCAGGATGGACAAAAAGTAATACTTCTTTACTTCAATGAGTGATTAAAATGTGAAATTTGCTGCCAATGGATGACGTGATTACCACAGGCATAAATGGCTTTATAAGGGGATTAGACAGATTCACGTAGGAAAAGTCTGTCAGTGGCTACTAGCCACAGTGACTAAACAGAACCTCCACATTAAGAGGCACAAATCTCTGAATATCAGTGCTGGGACAAATCAGAGGAATGCTGAATCTATACCTTGCTGTTGCCTCCAAACTAACTAGTTGGCTACTGTGTGATACAGGATGCTGAACTAGATAGACCACTGATCTAATCCATCAGGGCTAAGCTACAGACCTGCTGTAGCGTAGTGGTTAAGCAGCTGGGCTGTGAATCATCACTCTACTCGCTCCAGTCCCACTACTGCCATGAGCTCAGCAGGTGGCCTTGAGTAAGCCACTCCTCTCAGCCCCATATTGTGGGGATAATGATAACACTGACTTTGTCCGTTGATCTATGGGCCAAGCTACACATGACGAATGACACTTGAACAGCAAGTGTATTTCTCCCTGTTCACTTGCCCTCCAATCAATCCACTTGCCATTCAAGTGTCATTCGTCATGTGTAGCTTGGCCCTGAGTGAGGCACTAATCTGTCTAGAAGAGTGATATATAAGCGCACGGTTATTATGTTGTTATGGTGAGTTCAGTGTTGAACCAGTTGCCTGACACTTGTATTAATTAAACAGGGATGGCCTTGGAAGCACAATGGTTTAGTGTTTTGTTGTCTAGGAGCCTTCTTATTAAAGTAGCAATAAAATATTTGCATAAATAGTATTGGCTTTGCATTCAAGGTAATTGCGGAATTGCATTGCATTATTAGATGCAATGTTGCATTGCTTATTAGATGTCTCACGCTATTTGATTGCATCGTTTTACACTGCCTAATAAAACCTGAGTGTCAGAGAGAAAGGCGGGCTGAATAAAGCAAGTAAACAAACTAATAAATAATATTGTATGCCACTTTGGATCCCCACTGGTGAGAAATGTGGGTATAAATATCTAAATAAATATGGACAAATAAATATGGACGGCAATCTATTCACTCCTAATGATATAGTAGCCAACCTATTAAAAAAAATTCTGACACTCAGATGAGGCCAAGTGTGGGTCTGGTTGTGTTGGGACCATGCAGGCAGTTAAGCAAAACATTCGCACTAAGCCCAGAGGATCAACCTCTGAGAAACATTCAGCTTGACTTGGCTTGTGGTTTTTTCACTTTTACACCATTTTCAGTGAAATTCTAAGCAGAGTTACTGCTATCTAAACTTAGAGAGAAGTAACTCTGCATAGGATTTCACTGTTTATTTTTACATCGCACCACAGCAATGTACATACATTCCAGATAACACTCTGTGCAACGGAACTAGCCAATTTGGGGAAGAGAGAATTCATGATGCTTGTGTGGCAGAATGAGAGAATATGCCAAAAGGGGTGTAAATCAAGTTTAAAAGAAAAATAAAAGAAGGAAATGTGAAAAAGAAGTAAAAGAAAAAGGACTGCCTGTTTTAAAATTCTGACAACCAGCCAGGTGGCAAGAAAAATTCTGGTTCTGCCAGAAAAGGATTCAGAGGGTTGGCAGTCCCACTTCTGGTGACTAGTTGCTACTATTAAACGTTTTCCTCTGGTTGACCTCATGGTTGCATGTTATGCAATGCTGGAGATTCAGCTGCACCAGTTCCAAGGTACAAGCTGGTCACTGCCTTCATACTGGGAAATGTTAAATATTTGCACCTGAATAGGGACCCTTTAATCTTTAATCCTTTTAATTTTGGAAATTCCCAAAAGCACACAATCAGGTCTGAAAGCTGATTGGCATCTGAAGGAGATTAGCAGGAACTGAAATAAAACAGTTTTGTCTTATTGAACAGTAAGCAAACTGCCTGACTTACCGGCATCAGATGTGTTTATTTTAAACGGCATTGTGCAATGTTTTTGTACAAGTGAGGGAGGAAATGCTGATCTTATAAAGGGAACATGCTTTTCTTTCACTTCATTACTCTAAGAAGGACCAGAAAATGAAGCTCTTCTTACTAAATTGCTTGCTGGTTTCTTACTTCTCAAAAGTTCAAGCAGAAAATAGAGAGTTCTACATTGGGATTATAGAAACTGCTTGGAATTATGCACCGGGGACAAAGAACATAATATCGGGGAAGGCCTTTTCAGAAGATGAGTAAGTCATAATCAGTTTCACTAACTGTACTGAAAATATGCTTTTTATCTCTCTTGATTTCAGCTGGCTTTCAATCAAATCTTTATTCCAGTATGACCAAACAGAAAGTGATTTATTCAATGTTACTCCAGATGAGATATTTTTGTTAGTCAATAGCAGCAAAGTAAAGCAGGAGTTCAGAGATATTTTAAAGACTGACAAAATGTATTCCAGCCTAATCTTTCGTGAGTCAGAACTCACTTCAGCAAATGCATGATTGCTTCATCTATTATGTGGCAGTACATATTCTCAAATATAAAGTCAACAGAGAGTGGAGGAGATGTTACAAGGAGCAGCCACTTTAAAAACAATATCCAGAGTAATCAATCAATTCAGAAGGGATAAGTCATGTAAAAGAAGGAATTTCAGGAACTATGCCCAATTGTTTTTTTTTTTTTTACAAAAAATGTGCAATCAGATAACTGAATCAGCAGTTCCAAATTAACACTTGCACAGTGGAAAAAATTCAAGTCAAGTAAAAGTTTTGATTATGTCAGTAAATGTATATATTGATAACAATATGAAAAGAAAAACAAATAATTCAGGCTGCTGTAGAACCACAGACCCTGATCAAGTGTGCCCCTTTCGTCTCCCCCTGCCAGCAACCCTTCCTGCATATTCCACATTTTCCTTTTTAAAAGCTCTGGCTGTGCCTATCAAAATTCTACAGCAATATCAAAGACATGGGAGTCCTGGACTTTTGCTTTTGCTTTTGCACCTGCTCCCTCTCTCATGAACCATCTTGTATGCTTAGGTCATCTGCAAAAACCCTGCATGGAGTTCCTCTGCCATCAAAAGAACAGTAGGTGACTACGGTGGACAGCATCTTCATGGTAGTGGTATCAAATATATCAGCAGCCTTATTTGGCTCCGTTCCACCACCTCCTTTCTTTGTACGGGGTTTTTAAAGACTCTGTTTGTGGGAGGGGGCTTTAAGGTGAAGATGTTATGCTTTACCATTACCAATCTACCAGCCTGCTTTTCTGTTCAGAGTTTTTGACTACTTTCTGATTTGTCACTGTTGGTCGTTTTACGGTGAACATTTTATTGTTGATGTTTATTATAAATTATTTTATTATTGCTATTGTAAACTACTTTGTGGTTCAGTTTGACTGACAAGTGAGTTAAAAATATTTCACATATAAAAAAATCAATAAAATTTGCTGACCTGACCTGATTTGCCTTACGGAGTTTTTTTTAAGCATTCGAGTTGTAATAGACAGTAAAGCAGCTTCCTTTTCCCCATCCTTGACTTTTTAAAATATACCTTTCCTCCCACCATAGTAGAACATTTCTAAAGCATATTTGTGCTTAGGAGAACTTTAACTTGGAAAGGATGAGAAGTTGGTGCTGCTGTTTGGACAGATAACCAATACTGAGTGATTCCGCACACGTTGGATAATGCACTTCCAATCCTCTTTATAGATCATTTGGAACGTATTTTTTTGTGTGCGGAACATAAAATCCACCTTAAATGATTGACAATGTGCATTGAAAGTGCATTATGCTATGTGTGCGGAATCAGCCTCTGATTGGACATGCAGGAATAGCTGTTGGCATTTCCTTCCTACCTCCCAGATTGTTTCATTACAGAGAGGATTCCTTTTAAAGATATAGACATTGATTCTTCATTTTCTCCTGTTAACCGCTCTTCAGGACAACTTAACGTCCACTCAGAGTGGTTTACAAAGTGTGTTATTATAATCCTCAAGACAATCACCCTGTGAGGTGGGTGGGGCAGAGAGAGCTCCGAGAAGCTGTGACTGACCCAAGGTCACCCAGCTGGCTTCAAGTGAAGAAGTGGGGGATCAAACCTGGCTCTCCAAATTAGAGTCCCACACTTTTAACCACTACACCAAACTGGCTCTCTATATACCACCCTTCAGAACAACTTAATACCCACTCAGAGCAGTTTACAAAGTGTGCTATTATTATCCTCATGACAATCACCCTGTGAGGTGGGTGGGGCTGAGAGAACTCCAAGAAGCTGTGACTGACCCAAGGTCATCCAGCTGGCTTCAAGTGGAAGAGTGAAGAATCAAACCCTAGATTAGAGTCCTGCCACTCTTACATATAAAAGTGTATAGATTAGAGTCCTGCCGCTCTTATGTATAAAAATGTACTTAATGTACTCTGTGTACATTATGTATAAAAATATACTTAGATAGACAGGCAGGGGCTGAGTGGACCCCTTGAACTGTGACAGGATTGGTGTCGCATTAGAGAAATGTTGACAAGAAAGCTGAAGGAAAACACTGACAAGGGGAAAATTTATTAGTACTTCCTCAAGGCACACCTCAGCTGGAATGCATAAGATGCCAAGAGTAACACATGCCAGCACAATCACACATTTAACAATGGTTTAGCTGATTTAGCATCTCAAATCCTGGCTTCAGGCCATCACTTTGCTCAGTACAGGCACTAGACATTGGCCTTGTTTTGTTTGCAGAAATTAGTATGGCAAGAAAGGAAAACCAATGCAAAGACCATAAGACTTAAAATGCCTTGCTGGAGAGCAATAACAATATATACACAATGTAAGGTTGGAGAGGAGAGCCTGGGTGGTGCTGACAGGGGACACATAGCAGACCTTACTTGCCCTTGGACTCCTGCTGTACTATTCATTCTCTGACAAATCGCAGAAGTTCTGGATCAAATTCCTTCTTGGTGTAAGCTTATTGTGAGCGGTATGGTTTACTCTGGAGCTAAGTTTGGACTATGAAGTTTGATGGTTCACTTTTAACCTTTACTTAAATCCTTTAGCTTTTGAGAATCTTAGTTACAAGGCAATGTTTTTACGAAAGCCTTTTTCAGTAAAGAAGGACACAGTGTCTTCCAACAGGAAGTCTTATAATTAAATATTAATTATTTGTACTGTCCAAAAAGAGCAATAGCATGCATCTGTCATTTAATTTGTGGCTTGTGCAGCTTCCTGAAAAATGGACTCACCACTGGCCATTTAAAATAATGCTCTCTGAAATGATACAATCCTCCAAATTCACCTCTCCTACATTTCATCTTCACAACTCTATGAGGGAGGATAGGCTGAGAGTGACTGGCCAGGGTCTCCCAGCAAGCTTCCATGGTGGAATGGGAATTTAAACCTGGATCCTCCAGGTCCTAATTTGGCACTCTAACTACTACACCACACTGGCTGTATCAGATCTCACCTATGAAATTCCCTATATGTCCTCCTGCCCTGGCCTCCTGTTCCTCACTGCCACTCAACAGGGTGATTGGGGAAATGGGTGGGCGTGGCATTGCAAGGACTCACATCACTTCTAGCATAAAACTGGAAGTGATGTCATTGCACCGGGGCAAAGCTCTAGAATTCACCCTAAACACTATGGTTAAACAATAAATAGTTTGTCCCTGCACACTAGATTGTCCTGCTGGCTGCCTGCTAGGGCTAGCAACCTTGTCATGTAAACCACTCTCAATTTTTCAAAAACTTAGTCTCTCTCTACACAAGACATCTTAGTATCTCTCTAAACGAGACATCTTACATGAGGATGCTCAAGTGTAGGGAGATGCAATGTTAGCCAGAAAGCAGAGTTTTAAAAGATAGAGCCAGAGATTGCTCCTCAGGGGATTTATTAATTTCATCTTTGCCACTTGGAAGGGGAGGTGAAATGGACAGGGCATTCGAAGAGGGGAAGATGACATTAACAAACCCTCTGAGGAACAATCTCTGTGGCTCTGTCTTTTTAAACTATCCTCTGTCAATTTCACCTCTCATTAAACTAAGGCTCTGTCAATTTCATCTCCTTGCATGAGGGTAGTTTAAAAGACAGAGCCCACAGAGATCATTCCTCAGAGGGTTTGTTAATTTCAACTTTCCTAAGGCTCTGTCAATTTCACCTCCCCTTTGAGGAGGCCAAGATGAAATTAACAAACCCTCTGTGGACCAATCTCTGGCTCTGGCCTTTTAAACTACACTTCCTGGATAACATTACGTCTCTCTACACTTGAGCGTTCTTGTGTAAGATGTCTGTTGTAGAGAGACTATTACATGGAATGCTCAAGTGACTTACTTTTTGTTTGGTCTTATATTCAAGTTCATATGTATCCACAATGGAAGAACAAATGTAAGATCTTTCACTTGATCCTACTCATGTAAGATGTTTTATGTAGAGAGAGACACATTCTAGAGGAGTCTGTTTCCCTCCTTTACCCAGACCTTGCTGCATTTCTCACTTAGGCTACTCTGTGGGTGCCTATTTGAAGGTCTTATCTCTGGTTTCACCTCAAGACTTATGAAATGGAGAGCAGATTCTTTTCAGATTTTCAAGATAGTGCACCCCCCACAACAATTTCCTGTCAGTTCTCCGATGGGCATTGCCTTGTTTACCAGGATATCACCAACAATCCGGGCAAGGCAAAGAGATGAAGGACTCAATCAGACCAGTGCTGGCTTGTTGTCCTGTATCGTCCATCCTCTCTGCGAGGGTCCTATGTAACCAGGTTTAGGTCCCATCTGGGTCACCAGAATTTGTTGCAAAATGGTTCTGCTTTTGCTCATGCCTACACACCAGATTCTCCTGCTGGGGTGCCTGCTAGGGCTAGCAACTTTGACACTTTCTTTCAGCTAAAGCTACTTCACAAGATTGTTATGAGGATAAAATGAAAAAGGGGGAGAAAATGGGATAGATCCTAATCATATTTTTTCCATTAGTGGAAGATCCACTCTCAGAAAGGGGGGGGGGCATTTTCATCAATTTCACTGCAGAGCCTTCCCTGCAGAGCCCACTTTAGCCCTACCATGGTGTTCCTAAGGGGTTCACCAACCGCTAAATACACAGGCAATCACAGGGGAAGGGGAGAGGTGGGAGGGTGCTTCTCCCGAGGTGCTAGATAGAAGCCTGCCCCAAACTCCTTGAATTAAGAATGGGATAAATATCTACTAGATGGGACATTAGGATTGCTTGGTTTCTTGAAGTTCAGATGCAGAGCTGAAACTGATATTGGATAACGCTTGGCAGACCAAGGCAGTGGGGCCTGGCAGGGGAGGGGTAGAAGGAAATAATGCCTAGCAGAGGCAGGAGGTTGTACTGAGAGCCAAGCTACAAGTGATGCCTGACACAGGTTGGACGCTTGTCAGCTTCCCTCAAGTATTGATGAGAAATGTAGGCATCCTGGTCTTGCAGCTGTAATGGAGAGCCAGGCTGTAAAACCAGGATGCCTACATTTCCCATCAAAACTTGAGGGAAGCTGACAAGTGTCCAACCTGTGTAAGGCGTCACTTGTAGCTTGGCTCTGAGTAGGCAATAGGCAGTGTCTGGGGTGGAGCATGTTGGACACACAAGAGTGAAGTCAACAACAAAAGCTCAAGCCTCAAGTTAAGCAAAACCGTCTACATATGATTTTGTTGCACTTTCATGGCCTGCATACTTTATAAAACATTTATTTTATTCTTTGGTAGTGAAGGGTGTCATCAAATCATAGCTGACTTACTGCAACCCCTGCTGGGGTTTTCAAGGGAACAGGCTAATGGCTGCCTCACAACCCTGGGCTGTTTCCCCATGTTCTAAAAATAGCACCCCACTCACAGAACACTGGAGGCTCCGTCATGCAATTTCTAACATCACCGTTTCCAAAACAGAGGTAGGCAGTTATGATTCAATGCTCATGGCGCCACAAAAACAGAATCCTAACTGCCTGCCTCTGTCCTCATCCTCCCCAGGCTCCATCCCCCAAACCTCCACAGATTTCCCAACCCAGTTTTGGCAACCCTAAGTAACATACACCTAACATGCTAAGTCAGCATTTAAGAACTGGCATCTTTTTGGTAGCACTGCCGGCGCCAGGGTTTCTGGCGCCTGCGGTGTTACCAGAACTGCTTTTTATTATAAGGGGGAAATTAGCTTTAGCAGTCTGTAACTAAAATTAGCGCGGATCTAACCTATGTTTACGGAGGTCCCGATTCCAGACACTCTAGTGATAAAGAGGCAGACTACAAATAGGTTCCAAACACGTGTATTTTACTAATAATGTGGCGTAAGCCTGAACTTGCACATACACACAAAGAAAGCACACAAGACCTAGGAAATACAGAGTAAGAAATATAGAGACTTTCGCATTAGCAGGTTCCCAACATTGGTGGGGAATACTCACAATCCTGAAGCGAAGCAGAGACACAACAACGAGGTGGCCCAACGCCAGCACTGGGACCACAGACGGACAGCAAGGGGTTCTGGATAGGGTAGGGTGCGGTCTGAGAGGCCGGCTTAAATACCCCAAAACGTACCCTGGGGCTGGTGCTGTACTTGGTAGTTCTCACAGATTAAAACAAAGGTTCTAATGGGTTACTGAATGGCTTGGATGGGCCACTTTGGTAATCTGATTGTGATAAGTGACACCTCAGGAAGAGGGGACAAAAGAGGGAGGGGGAAATCCGAGTGGGCTGAAAGGATGTTCCAGCGGACAGGGCTTGTCCTGATGTCATCAGCTCTGGAATGCGGAGGCTTCTTTGAGATGCATTCTCTAAGTGCTTGGGATGATCGGCACTTAGTTCCTTCTCCGGGGCGGCTCCTAAGATATGCAGAGCGGGGCGAGGTACTCTCGCTGCGGACGTGGTGTGCCCGCTTCGCCGAAATGGCTTCTCAAAGCAGTCTTCTTCCCTGGGTCTTCTGGCTGCCTGAGAACATGGATGCCGGCTGGGCATAGCTGGGGCTGGATAGCAGGCTGCCCGGTAGCGAGGGCAAGCTCGGGGACCGAACCGCGGGAGTCTCCAGGCGGGAACTGACCAGGGAGCGCCTAGCCAGGCTTGCTGGAGGTTTCCCCGGCAGGTGCCCGGCTGCTAGCCGCGGCTTGGGCCCATATGAGGCAGGCTTCCATGGAGGCAGGGGGAACAGCACGTAAAACACAGTCCAAAGCAGGGAACAGGCATGGTCCGTGGCAGATGGCAATGCAGGCACGGGGCACACTTGTAACAAAGTCCAAACACACACTGGGAAGTCCAGATATAGGTCTGGGCAGGGTTGCCCAGGAAAAGAGTCCTTTGTGCAGTTAACCAAACATGGAGTCAGTAAACTACACAGTCTATTGCAGCAGCAAGGTAATAAAACAGCATACAGGAAACTGACACGTGTATCAGGACACACACGTGCAGGGCAGTCTTTGGTGTAGCAGTAAAACAGTAACGCAGGAAACTTTAACACAGTTCATGGCAGGCCTTAAAGCAGGAGAGGGGGCCTACTTGGCAACAGCGGCACCCCCCGCACATGCCACGGACTGCACAATGATGTCATCGTGTGATGACATAATCGCACAGCACAAGCTGGGGGCATTAGCCAGTGGATGGCTGGGGTGGCGGGCGGAGGCTGCTCCGCGCTCCGCACGCCGCCCTGGCAGCGGCTCGTGGCTGCTGCACCCGGCTGGGTCGTGTGGTGGTGGCGGCGGCGGCAGCGGCAAGGTGCTGGCTGGCTGCAGCAGCTACAGGCCAGCCACACCAGCTCCGCGGCGCATGCCTCCACCCCGACACCCCCTCCGGCACCTCTCCAGTGCCCTCGCGCCTGAGGCCACCGCCTACCTGGCCTCTATGGGCATGCCGGCCCTGTTTGGTAGTATATCTCACTGCAAGGAGCACAAAGGACTTTCCTGCTCCATCTCCCTATGTAATGATCAGATTGTTAGATTACGATCTGGAAGACCCCGGTTCGAATCCCTGCTCTGCCATGGAAGAACACTAGGTGATCTTGGGCCAGTCATACATTCTCAACCTAATTTATCTCATAGGGTTGTTGTGAAGGTAAAATAGAGGACATGACAACGTTGTAGGCCACTTTGGGTCCCTATTAGGGAGAAAAGTGAGATAAAATTGGAGTAAGTAATAATTCTTTCTAGCAGGAAATGGGATATTGGCATAGTTTCTTGCTACCCAAACACTTACAAGACTTCTACACAGTCTCACCCACCACCTACCCCCGGCAGATAGCTCACATTTTCTACACCTGGTTTCTGGAAGAGGGAGTGGCAAAAGAGTGACACAGTTTTGCTGCTTGCTAGCTCACACTCCAAGGGGTCCCTCAAACAACGAGTTTCTGTTGGGCCAGTCAGGATCTGGGGTGCTTACTCCATCTTCCCATCAAGGAGGATCTGGCCAAAAAAATGATTTCCCCCCAGCTTAATGGGTTTCTTTGCACATGGGTAGAGCTGCCAGATTTTAAAATGTGTCATACTAGATCTCCCTTTAATATCTGTTTGATCTGTAGCAATTATTTAGCTCCATACCATTAAAAACTTCAACTGTCCATTACCACATATTAAACTTTTATTAAAGAGGCAAGACATTTCCCCCCTGGCCAATTGGCAACTATAATGGGACTTCTAGTGCAGGATGCAAAGAATAGGATGCAGATGGAATTAATTGGTATCAGACCAGGGGAAATTCATCATTGATACTCATTGGATCGTCATTTTGACAAATCATTGTGATAAATGGCCAAGTATGACATTTGTATACTGATTCCTGCAGCCCTATCTGAGATCCTTACCTATTTTGCTTATCTCACCATAATTGCATTTATGACTCAATAAACGGCTAGAATTCTTCTCCTTCAAAACATAGGCATGTACTCTAACAGTATAGGTTCTTATCATAAAACCGTTGCTTGCATATTTAAGACACAACTTCTGTTTGTGTGCTGTAGTTAGCTGAACAATAGAAAATTGCTTTTCTTTTCTATTTATATTTCCCCCTTTGGTCTCTAAATACTGAGTCTGAGGATCTTTCTGTGTGAAGCCTAAACACTGCACTAATTAAGTTAACAGTTACGTATTGTGTTTTTAAAGAGGAGCATATGCTGACATAATTGTTTGTGTATTGTCCTTTCAGGCAAGCAAATGTCTTTCTCCAACAAGGCCCGAACCGGATAGGAAGAATATATAAAAAAGCTGTCTACATGCAATTCACAGATAATTCATATACTACAGTTGTTAAAAAACCTTTTTGGCTGGGCTTCCTAGGCCCCATTCTCAAAGCAGAAGTTGGAGATTCCATTACTGTCTACTTAAAAAACTTTGCTAAGAGACCCTACACTCTGCATCCGCATGGTGTCAAATATACAAAAGAAAATGAAGGTAGGGGTGACCTAGTATTCTAACAAGTCTTCTATTTTTGATGCTTACAGGGAGGAAAGAAAAATCTTAGTAAAGTATGCTCTTTCGATTCAGCAGACGCTGCATATAACTCTAATTGTTGTGTTTCCTAGGTGCTTTTTACCCTGACAAAACCTCAGGTTTGCAAAAAAAAGATGACAGTGTGCAACCTGGAGAGCAGTATGTATATAAGTGGAACATAACTGAAGACCATGGTCCAGCAGAAGGAGATAATAATTGTTTGACTAGGGTTTATCATTCACATATAGACGCACCTAAGGATGTTGCTTCGGGGCTTGTTGGACCGCTCATCACTTGTAGGAAAGGTAAAAAATGTGGCAAAGGATGGCATCTGGATGTTGGAACCATGTTGGTCTCAGAAAATGAGAGACCAAGAAAGTCTATTCATAAGTTTTCTTGCTCAGATTTTATCTGGCACTTCATATGGAGTTTGTTTATTTACATCCTTCCTTCATTTATACTTGGCCTTTGTCACTGAGACTCAAGGTGGACTGCACAATTATATATAAAAACAATAAGTAGGTTTTTTTAAAAGATTGCTGAGAGAGTGTACCTGAATGTCAGTGTTTATGCAACCTGAGGATGTAGCTAAGATTCTTGATGCTGATCTTACAAGAACTAGCATGCACCACTCATGTCACTTCCACCTTCTGGGAGTGGCTGGAGGAGAATCAGTCATACGGATAACTGAATGAGGGAATTGTTCTGTGACAGGTGTTTTCTTGCAGCTGAGGGAATCCACACAGGCTCCTGTAATTTTGGGGAACTAGGTTTATTTTGAAATGGAAACTTTCCCCTCAGTTATTAGATTTTCTTGAAGTAGTAAGTGTAATAATTTTGGGTTCAGTGTTGTGAGGTAATTTTTGTATTGTGCCTGAAGAGTACAGAGATCACTGAAGCAGGAGATTCAACAAAACAACAAAGATTTATTTATGTACAGGGATGGCACTTAAAGAAACCATGGAACAATAACTTCTGGAGGGAAACTGTCCCTTGATGCTGCTGATTTTAATATAATTAGGTCAACCTCCATCATTCAGTTCTTGGGCATATGATGACCTTTGGGCATATGATGACTCTTGGGCTTATGATTAACTCTAGATTTCCTTGGATGAAACCAATTATCTGGATGTAGTTTCCATATCTGATTTTACTACTTTCCAACCTTGTTGATAGCCTCTGCCAGGAGATGATGGGGGGAGGGAATTCTCCTGGCCTACATAGCTGGGATAGGATTGGGGGGCCATGTTGAAATTATCTTAGCGGGCAGGGTTCAGAAAATGGTGCTAGGAGAGTGCTGTTCTTCCTTCAGCCTTTGTTTGTAGGGTTTCCATAAAGTTCCATATAGTCTCCTGTGCTTTTCAACAACAGCTCATAACTGCTGGGAGAGTTTGTTGGGAGGAATTGGGAGGTGTCATCAGCATGCAGATGGCAGCCCATTCTTCCTCTCATTAACAACAACAACAACAACAACAACAACAAAGTGTGTTTATATTTCACCCTTCTGGACAGATTACTGACACAGAAAGGTGGATAAAGTGTGTTATTATTATCCCCACAATACAGCTGGGGAGCTGGGACTGAGAGGAGTAACTTACCCAATGCCACCTACAGAGTTCATGGCAGTAATGAGAGCCGAACTAGCAGAGTGCTGATTCACAGCCCAGCCACTTAACCACTATGCTACAGCAGCTCTCATTGTAATCAAGTCTTAAAGAGGGAGTGGATCTGCTGAACCAATGTTTGGCCACATGGACTGGATTAGGGCAAACAAGCTGATTGTTCAGTGGGAGTTCAGCTGATTAGATGGTGGTGTTCATCCTCTTTTGTACATGGTAGCACTCCTAATGACTCAGGTTTGCCAATTGGTTAGACTTCTGGACCTACCTCTTCTACAGGATGGCTGTTGACACCTGGAGTAATTTTTAAAAAACCATCCTAGGTATGTAACCTTTCCTGGAGAAGTCTTATCTGCCCACAGATACATGTGCCCTGCTGACACCCATCCTGTATTATTTTAATGCATTCTATTAAGGCAGCCTTTGAAAGGTTCTCAAAACATTCATTTTTTTCAAAATGCAAACAGATATGATGACTTAGACTATATTATACCAGTCATAATTCAGTTTAATGGGCTTCCAGTTTGTTTCCTGGTAGTTTTTGACCTTTAAATTTCTGCATGGTTTGGATCATTTGTTCCATCCTGAGTCTATCTATAAACTTAAATAATCTAGAGAAGCTTTGTTTTGTGTGCCACAATCTTCAAAGCATCCTCAAATGGCCTCATTTGATGGTACTTTTTTTGTGGTGGCCCTGAGGCTATGGAGTTCCCTCCCGTATGATGCACATCCATTGCTATCCTTTTAATCTTTGGGGAAGATGATTACAATAATTCTATTTTAATTGGGCTTTTGATTTTTAAGTTTACACCCAGTTTTAGGGAATAAAGTAAGAAGCTGCAATCTGAGACCCATGAACTTGCTGCTCATGCTAGACCCTGAAGTCCTTAAGGCAGCCTTAATGAATGGCTGCCATTTGTTTACCTGAAGAGAAATAAAGCACTGCATTTGGACACAGCACTGAAGCTGAATAAGAAGTGGTTTGGCCACTACTGACAGGAGTGTGCAAAGTGTCTCTTTCTTTCCAACATACAGCAGCTGCATCCCGTGATATGTTTGCATTTTTCCTTAGGCTCGTTGCAAAATGGAACAGATAAAGACATTGACCTAGAATTTATCCTGATGTTCACTGTAATGGATGAAAACTTCAGCTGGTATTTAGATGAGAATATCCAGACATACTGCTCTGAACCTGACAAAGTCGACAAAGAGAACGAGGACTTCCAAGAGAGCAATAAAATGCACTGTAAGAAGATTTTAGATCTAGTAGCTGTGTCTGTTTCAGTCCCTTGTTTGCAGATCAATGTATGTACAAAGAACTATGTGTAAATTTAATAGATGTCCACAACTTAAACAAGATTTGCATCTCTAGTTTCTGGGTGGAAAATGGCAGAGCTTTTTCCATACTCTGCTTGTGGACTTTCAGAAGGTATTTGGTTGTCAGCTACGGGAAACCAGATGTTGGACTAGATAGGCCCTTCTTCTGATTCAGCAAGGCTTTTATGATGTTCTTTTGGATTTCACTTGAGTACAGAAGATTTCAAGACTGGAATAATATTAAACTATACTTGATCATTCCCCCCATCTAGAAACACATTAACTAATAAACACCTTGTAAGGAATTTATATCTTTGGTGTGATCCGATGGGGCTCTCCTTATTGGGAGCCTTGTTTCAGAAATTTCTGCGCAATGTGCTGTTTGCATATCATAGAATCTTAGAGTCAGAAGGGGTCTTCAGGAACTCCAGGGCTGTTTCCACATGGCTTACCTTCCCTCAGAACGACCCAGAACATTGCGCAAAAACAGCGGAAGATCGCATTTTCTCGTGCGAGATTTGCACGACATCGCGCAACATTGCGCAAATCTCGCGCGAGAAAACGCGATCTTCTGCGTTTTTGTGCGATGTTCTGGGTTGTTCCGAGGGGAGGTAAGCTGTGTGGAAATGACCCTAGTCTAATCTCTGCTCAGTGCTAGAACATGCCCAACAGATGGTTTTCCAGCCACTGCATGAAGATCTCTGTATGCAACATGTCTACATAAGCTGGACTGTAGATTGTTTTCTTTGAGGATAGTCTGAGAATGCCTGATGCTGTAGCATCAGGAACACACAAAACTTCCTGATCTTGAGTCAAACCACTGGTCTATCAAGGTCAGTATTTTGTACTCTGACTTGGCAGTTGATCTATAGATCTCAGGTAAATGTCTTTCTTACTACCAACTATTTGATCCTTTTAACTGGAAATGGATTGACCCTTCTGTGTACTTCTACCACTGAGCCAAGGCAGCCCCTCGCCTTCTTCTGAATGTGAGACTGCTGGGAACCATCACGGAAGTCACCCTGAGCTTTCTGCAGAAGGTTGAAAAAAGAGCATAATAATCAAAGAAAATCTAGAACATTGGATTTCAAATAGGTTCTATAAAAAAGAAACTCCAGGTCCAAATTTAAAAGGTTTTCAGATATGGAGTTTTCTTGACGCCACTTCTTTGGAAGTAGATTTTTCTGTTTCACATAAGGAAACCCAGTTCCAAATGATACTAAAGAGCACTGAAAGTTGCTCCAACATGTGTGGAAGCAGCCTAAAGGAATTTCTACAGTGGTGGTTCAGATCTGTTTGTCAGTGTGCTCTAGGCCAAGGAGTCTTTGGCCCTTTTCACACTACTTACTTGCTCCTGGAACGTTGTGAAACATCGCGCAAAAAACGCAGAAGATAGCGTCTTCTTGCGAGAAGACGTTATCTTCCGCGGTTTTTGCGCGATGTTTTGCAACGTTCCAGGAGCCGGTAAGTAGTGTGAAAAGGGCCTGTGTCTTTATAGATAGTGTTATTGGTATTGCTGTTTTATTCTTCTTTCATTGGATGTTTAATTAACATTTTAATTCTCACCTTGAGTTTAAATATGCTATTACTTCCCCCCCCCCCAGCAATCAATGGATATATGTATGGATATCTTCCCAACCTCACAATGTGTGCAGAACAGAAAGTAAAATGGCATCTTTTGGGCATGGGGAATGAAGTTGACATCCATTCCGCTTATTTTCATGGGCAAACATTGACAGAAAGGAAACATCGAAAGGATACAATCAACCTCTTCCCTGCTACGTTTGTGGATGCTCTTATGGTGGCAAAGAACACAGGAGAATGGTTGCTTAGCTGCCAAGTCAATGATCATATAGAAGGTATCAAATAAATTGGTGTCTTTTTTTTTACACCCCCAAACTATCACAACTATCATTTTTGAGAATTAAAAGCATCAGAAAAGACGTTCTTTTACGGACTGGGGCCCAGACTGCTGATTTATAGCACAAGGTTCATTCCTTATGAGTGAAAAAACCCTAGAAAGATAGGCACAGAGAGTTTAGATGAAACAAACAAAAGTTTATTAAGAGGACTTTGTCCAAAAGAACATGAAGCAATCCCCAGATATATATATCTTATGATATTACAAAACCATAAAAGTCACCTTTTCAAGTAAATCAATGATTGCTTATAATTGTGAATAATAACATGACTAACAGGTTCTGTAGGTTACAAAATGTATAATAATGCCTGTCTGGGCAGCTTTATCACAGTTGGATGGACCCAGTGACTCCAAAATCCCAGGCTCCTAGATTTTTTATTCTTGTGAGGATTCCTATGAGGAAACTGGCTTTTGCTGACTTGAAGTCAGCGGCAGGAGATGTTGGACAAAGGCCACTATAGCAAAAGGTCAACTTTTATCGTAAAGTGGGCTGACTGATACCAAGAATAGATCCATATACAATGAGGGCTATACATAAAAAAATGTTAACACAGGCTATATACCAAAGAGACTGGGGTAATGGGTGGCTGCCTTAGCCATACTGTGTTCAGTGTTAACCACAGTGAACCGAAGCCCACTTCAAACCACGTTTTGTTAGGGTTGTTAGCACAAGGCTGGCAACTAACAGGCGTGTGTGTGTGTGAGAGGGAGGTCACATGCGATGTAATGGTTAAACCATAGAGTCTGCCCAAATGTTAGAATATCCCTGGTGATGCACTGATGTATATTATATGTATATATCTCTGTATACTTTACATAATTATCTAAGATAGACAGGTATGATCATTATTTCATTGGAGTGGGGAAGGGATTAGATTGCTGAAGGCCATTGAGTTCACAGAGTCTTCTGGGAGAAGGTCTTAGTGATCAGCAAACAGCCATCTCAAACCTACTCTGTCTGTGTTCCTTTTATTCAGGTGGTATGCAGGCCATTTTTGAAGTGAAAAACTGTCAACGCCCTGCTCCCTCTCCCCAGGAAACTGTGAACGTAAGACACTATTATATTGCTGCAGAAGAAATCTTTTGGAACTATGCCCCGTCTGGCATAAATAACTTCACAGGAGAAGAATTAGTATATGATGGGTAAATACTTCTTTTTAAATGATCAGTCAAAGAGTGACAAAGTGGCTGCACATTACTCAACTGAGAGTAGAATCAAGCCAGGATCTGATGGTGATTTATTAACAGAGTCTTAACAATGGTTTCACATGATGTCTGAATCCAGACTTCCTGGCATAATCCTGGTTTAATTCTGTTTTGCTCTCTAGGGACTCCCTCCCAGATAACAAAGGGAGGGAAAATGAAATCAGTATTTGTCAAGGCAAATTAGGCTATGAGTGATTGTGAGTTGAATCCTAGTTTCACAAACTAACCATAGTTATAATGCACCAAGATTTTGAGCTATGTCTGAACCAAATCAAGGTTTTATGGTACCTTATGGAGCTCTCCTTCTGTGGAACTTGAGAAGGTTCTTTTCAAGAGCACCTCTTGGAAGAAAATTGGAACACAGTTGCATTTAAAGAGCCACTGTGGAATGGTGTATTAGATATGCTCATTAAAAATCAAACCTGGATGTTCCAGGTTGAAATCCCCACTTAGCCACAACACTTATAGGGTGACCCGGCCAAACATAAAGCAAGATCATTTTTTTTCTTTTTCCAAATTTAATACAAGAAATGATAAAATTGTACAGTATAAACAAGAAAGGGATTAAAATTAAGCCATAAAAGACATTATCAAAACCACTCTTGGCAAATTGTTAAAACCCCAAGAATTACAATAAACAAGCATTTAAACTGTTGCATTGGGGGAATTACTTCTTTGGCATTTAAAACATCTAAAATTGGTTTCCATGTTTCATCATATTCAAATAAAGGGACTGCCATATGCAAGTTCCCCACAAATGGATTGTGCATAATCCTACCCATCAAATATTACTCCCGGATTTTCTGATACCATTTTTTTTAGCAATGGGCCTTTGAGGGATTTCCAGTTCCCAGCAATGACCAGAAGAACAGAGGCGACTAATATCGAAACAAGAGATCTGGTATTCCTATCTAGCACAGAGCTGGGCCAAAAATCCAATAGGAAAAATTCTGGGGAGTATGGCAACGAAAGACCCATCACGTTGAAAGCAAGACCATGATTTATTCTGACTGTGGTTGGTTTGTGAAGCTGGGATTCAGCTCACAGGTAATCACACAAATCCTGTTTTGCCTCCACAAAGGCTGGCTACATACCTTTACTCTAGCCAGGTATCTGTGTAGGTGAGGAATAGCTTTAGCTTGAGAAATTCCTAGAGATTTGGGGGTGGAGCCTGGAGAGGGTGGACTCTGGGGAGGGAAGGGACCTCAGTGAGATATGATGCCATAGATCCCACCCTCGGGGGGGGGGGACTGATATCTCTAATCTGGAGATCAGTTGTAATTTCAGGAGGTCTTCAGGCCCCACCTGGAGGCTGGCAACCTAAGAGAGTAATGTACAAGGCCAGCACCACAGAAAGAACCAGGATGTCCACATTTCTGTATCTTGCAGAACCACAACTGTGGTTAACAATCCAGCTTCAAACCATGTGATCTGGATGACTCTGGTCAGGCTTGATTCAGATATAGGCATGCATTTAAGAAGCTCTGAGCATCCAGTTAGCTTTCCTATTTCAAATCACTTAACTCCTGGCCAGAGGTACACCACAGATAAAGTCTTTGGTTTGTTACTAGGTATAGTACACAAGTAATACAATTATGGAGTCTCTGTTTCCATTTTAAGCCTTTATTATTACAGCATACCTATTTAGTATTCTTAATAACTCAATCAAAAGAAAATCATACTATCCATTATAACTACATAGATCATTAAAGGAGAGCAATTACATGAGTCCAGAAAAGTATCTTACCCAAAGATACGAAGGTCACAAGCAAGGAGCCTCTTCTAAGAAGAAACTCTCTATCAGTTTAGCTTGTCATATTTATAGAGTTTCAGAACCTTCTCTTAATAATAGCGGCTTTAAAGACTCAAATTCTTGGCTAACTTATTATCTTATGATTTCATACACCAAACAAGGTTATCCATATTTGAAACATCTTCTTGAAATATATAACAGTAGATAGTTCACTCTTGCTACATTTTGTGTTAACAAAGTCTGCTTAGGATTAGTGAGTAAGTTTCTCATACATCTAAATATCTTCTGGCCCTCCACCAGTACGTCTATTATATTGCCAGCTTCTATGACGTTAGACATTCCTGCCATTCTCAGATCTCCCTGCACCTGGGTCTTGGTACATTGGCTATACTGATACTGATACATGTTAAACTGCTCTTCTAAACTGCTCTACACATGGAAGTACGATTGTATAACTCTATAGTTTTATGCCCTTCTCCAAGGTTGTTTTATTCTAGGGTTGTTTTATTCTATGTCATCTATCTAGTTATGGGGCTGGGCTAGCCCTGTTTCTGTGTGCATAGGCATCTTGAATAACTTTCTTGGTTATATCCAGCAATTGTTCCCCTATAGTTCTAGCCACATTCCATGATGCATGGTTTCAGATCCTGGTTTAATGTACCGTACCTAACTGTATGGCTAATCATATTTAGCTTATATGGTTATAAGTTAAATATATATCATGGTTTTGCATGATGTCTGAACCAAATAATTAATTTTAGGCTAATCTTGTTTACAGTGTTGTAAGTATAAGAAAGGGGAAGGTGGTGTGTTCCATCCTTACTTCTTTAGAGAAAAATAAATGCTAATAATTTGAAATCTCTTCAATGTAATTATTTCATGTGGTTAACATTACCTGTTGAGTTGCTCATGTGAGACTGTAGTTTTCAAGCTTTCCAAGTCTGATTCTGTCCAAAATCTTATCATTCAAATTATAAAAGATGGTTGGGGGTGGGGGAAGGTGAAAGGCTTTAACAAATGTAGAATTTATTTTCCTTTTGCTGAGTCTAAATTAAACTGTAGAAAAAATTGGATCTGTTACACAGGGAGTCCCAGGCCTTTTTTGAAAAAAATGAAACAAGGATTGGTGGAACTTATAAAAAAGCTGTCTTCCGTGAATATGTTGATGCCACCTTTATGAAGCCCAAGGAGAGGCTCCCCGAGGAAGAACATCTTGGACTTTTGGGTGAGACTATTCTAAACCACTGGAAGTCAGAAGCAGATGAGCTTTTAAGCAGTGTCTTGCCTGGAAAGAGATCTTGGGATAATGTGAATAAATATAATGAAAGTGTAATTTGCATGGAGTCATAGTGAAAAAAGACCAATTTTATGCTAGGATTTAGTATGAAAGCGACTGAAATAAAATAACCAGTACCTTTGTCTAAATCTATGGTACAGTTACATATGGAATACTGTGTACTCTTCTGGTCATGCCCTTTCAAAAATGGATACCATAAGTGTGAAAAGGAGCAAATAAAAGATCAACCAAATTGATTAAAGGGATGGAACAACTTCCTGAGGAAGAAAGGCGAAAGAGCTTGGAGATTCTCAGATTACAAAAAAGATGACTCAGAGCCAAGCTACAAATGTCGAATGACACTTGAACAGCAAGTGAACAGACTCACGTGTATTCCTCCCTGTTCACTTGCGCTCCACTTGCGCAAACACGTGAGTCTGTTCACTTGCCATTCAAGTGTCATTCATGACTTGTAACTTGGCCCTCCGTCTGCAAGACAGTTGTAGTCCTAACCACATGACCCCTTCATGTGTTCAGTCAACGCATGGAGATAGCAAGTGGGCACTGGCATGCTGGTCCTGCCCCTGTGCCCATCAGCAATGGGTTTATGTGTGAAGAAATTTTGCGTGTGTGTATGCTCCCTCTCTGTGATCAGGGATACTGCTTTCCAAACATTCCTGATCACGGGGAATGGATTCAATTTATTTATTTTTATTATTTACTTTACAAAATTTTTCTGCTTTTCTGCCCTAACAAACCACCAAGGTGGCTAACAAATTAAGAGATATGTAATAAAACCATATCTTAAAAACGATTAAAACCAACAATAGCATATCATTAAAACAATTAAAACAAGACCTAAAATACATACAAAACATACAAACAATTAAAACACTGGGCAGGAAGGAAGGATCACTGAGGGAATGCCAAACAAAACAAGAAAGTCTTCACCCATTGGCAAAAGATGGTTACAGAAGGAGTCAGACAAGTTTTCCTGGGGAGGGAGTGCAAGAGTTTTGGTGCCACAACAAAGAGGGCCCTCTCCTAGGATGCCACCTGTCTAATCTCAGAAGATGGGGGTACCCGAAGCAGGGCCTCGGAAGATAATTGTAGTGGTTAGGCAGGTTCATGGGGGAGTACGCAGATTGGTAATAGATTCAAGACAGATGAAAGATAACATTTCTTCACACATTGCACAAACGAGATGGAATTGACTGTCACAAAGTATATCAATGGCCAGTAGGTTAGATGCCTTTAAAGGGGGGATTAGAAAGTTTTAAGGAGAATAAGCCCATCAATAGCTATTAGATATAACGGGGAAAGGAACTTTCGTTATCAGTTACAGAGGACCTCTGAAAACCAATTACTGAGGGGGCAAACTGAGAGGAAATCTTTGGCCTCCAAGTCCTGCTTCTAGGCCTTCTGGATTTGGTTGGCTGCTGTGGGAAACAGGTTGCTGGACTAGATGGACCTTGGGACTAATCCAGAAAGACTCTTCAAATGTTCTGGTCTTCTTGATGTACACATTATGCATTTCATATGTACTCTAGCCGGTACTTTTACATAATAATTTAAATATGCTTTTAAAAAAAATAGGACCTGTCATCAGAGCAGAAGTTGGTGACATCATCCGTGTGACCTTCCGAAACAATGGCAACCACTCATTCAGCATTCAGCCACATGGAGTGAGTTACAGCAAGGACAATGAGGGTTCTTTATACAACACCATCTCTGGAGGTAAATATACACGTTTTCAGTAAATCTTGTCATATGCACTGGAGGAAATAAACAATGGTTCTTAATATTTTTCAGAGGATGAATAATTGGTGCCTTCTGACCATCTGTGGATGTTCATTTATGATTCTATACAGGCACTGCAGCTCCATCTTCACATGTGGATCCTGGAGCTACATTTACTTATGAGTGGAAGGTGTCAGAAGCTGTGAGTCCTGCACAGGAAGATCCAGATTGTTTAACTTGGCTTTACTATTCAGCATCAGATGCAATCAAGGACACCAATTCTGGCTTGGTAGGCCCGCTCTTGGTGTGCAAGAAAGGGTCTCTTCTTCCATCAGGGAAACAGGTAGTGCATGAAGAATGATTACAATTGTCAGCATCATTTCTAATTCTTATTTGTCTTCATAAGTCATGCTTCAAAGAGTATCCTGGTTGTGTTTTGGCGAATGTTGTGGTGCATAATATTGAAATGGTGTTGGATAATCTGCTGTAGTACTTAGTTTAAGGTTGTGATCCACAAAAACAAAAACATCAGTTTGGCGTAGTGGCAAAGAGTGGCAGGACTAATCTGGAGAGCCGGGTTTGATTCCCCACTCCTCTGCTTGAAGCCAGCTGGGTGACCTCGGGTCAGTTGCAGCTCTTCCGAGCTCTCTCAGCCCCACCCACCTCACAGGGTGATTGTTATGGGGATAATAATAACATACTTTGTAAACTGCTCTGAGTGGGCATTAAGTTGTTCTGAAGAGCAGTATATAAATCAAATGTTAAATAATGAACAATTGTCTGTGGTTCAATACCTTTCTTTTGTGCCTAGTAAGAACTCCATATTAGGTTGTATTTGGCTCAATGAGTCCTGTGGGGTAGTTTAGGGTTGCTAGGCCCAACTGGGCAACCAGCAGGAGACCAAGAGTGGTGGTGCTAGAAACTCTATAGGGTTTCTGGCTACTCCTAGAGAGAGGTAGCATCACTTCGAGGTTTTTCATGGAAGTGCTGTCACACCATCAGACTAACAGCCATTTTTAAATTTTTATCCTGCCACTGTTCCAAGTGTCAGTGGGAAACAAGAGGTGGGGGATCCCTTGCTGGGGGACTGACAACACTATATAATAATTGACAGAGCCTTTGGGTAGGCAAAGATGAAATTAACAAACCCTCTGAGGAGCGATCTAGCTGGCTCTGTAGAGAGAGGTGAAATTCAAACTATGCTTCCTGGCTAACTTTGCATCTCCCTTCACTTGAGCGTTTTCGTGTAATATGTCTCATGTGGCTTAGCTCTGAGAGCTGGGTAGGGTTGCCACTTGCCTGGTAATGCCAGGTTCCCCCCAGGTCAACACTAGGGGCAGGGGAGGGGGCAGGGGGGCCACAGGTACTCATCCAGTGATAACATCATTTTTGATGTGTCCAGGAAGCAATGGGTTATGCCAAGGGCCAATTCCTTAAAAATTGGCTCAAAATGCTACGTTTTGAGCTGATATTTTAAAAAGTCGGCCCTGGCACAACCTGTCACTTCCATGTTGTGCCTGGAATGATGTAATCACTGGGGGATGTGGACACATGTCATGTGAGTGCCTGCCAGCCTGCCGTCTCCATTTCCAGACACATTTTCCCCTTGACAGCCACAAGCAGCGATGGGTGGGGGGGGGGGTGATGGTTTCCTAACCATAGTGGAGGACCTGGCAGGCCCGGGGCAGTCATAGTTCACCTAGGGCACCAAAAACTCTTGGGATGGCCGTGCGGAGGATTTATGAAGGCCTTTCCTCTTCTATGTCACAGGGTACTCTGTTGTGAGCACCTTGTCAAAGGGCTTCCAAAATCCTAGAGCCAGCCAGCACTAACCTGCCTTTCCCTTGCAGGAGCTCTCTGCTGTTTTATGGAACAGAGAAACAAGAGAGTTGTCTAGTCTACAAATGTTTATGGTGCCATAAAGACCAACAGATTGATAATAGCTGCTGCTGAGAAAGTTGCTATTGTTTTAGGAATGTTCTACTTGTTCCCCATTTTGAAGGAGCTGCATGTCTTTCTCTAGTAGTGAAGTTATTTTAAAACAAATCTGCTTTTAGTAAACACAGACACAGCCATTCTTGTTCTCCGGCTCTTTTTCTGCAACTGGAAACTTGTTGGGTGACCTTGGGACAATCATATGCTCTCAAGCTAACCTACCTCTCAGGGTTGTTGTGAGGATAACATTAGGAAGAGAATGATATTGTAAGTGGCTTTGGGTCCCCTTTGGAGAGAAAAGTAGGGTATAAATGAAATAAATGCATAAACAAAGTGAGCTGCACTTATTCATACATGGGTATAAGAGGTTGCCCCACCAATCCTGGATTAGGACTGCAATAGGACTAAAGACAGAAAAAGAGCTCTTTTTAAAATTACCTCAGAATCCTGTAAATGTTAAGACATTTTATTAATTAGATTTCAGAATTTGTTTGACAAATAGGTATGCATTGTTTCCACTTCTAGTTTAGTTTTTTTTTCACCTTTGTATTTGCTTCTAAAACCTTTTTTTTCCTTCACAGAAGAATGTCGACAAGGAATTCTTCCTCCTCGCTACGGTATTTGATGAGAATCTCAGCTGGTACTTGCATGACAATATCTTGCACTCTATAGGAAATGAGATTGAAGAGTTGGAAGATGAAGACTTCCAGGAGTCCAACAAGATGCATTGTAAGGGCTTCCCTTTGGCTAATTTGCTGATTTAAGTAAGGCCAATTCTTTACAGAAAAAAAGTAACTTACGTTATTTCTGAGTTTGGCACTGAGGGCTCTGGTTCACCTAAAATTAAATATGACTAAGGCCTGGTATAGACATGCAACTGAATGAGGGGGAAAGGAGTCAGTTGCGTTCTTGAGTGGTCAAATGGCCTGCACTATTTCAGGTTACAGGTGGGATGCCACTTTTGGAGTTTCCTTGTATAACTTCTTGGACATAGAAAACCATCACAGCAAGAAGGGTAGAATCCTTTGGCTGGATGTACTAATTTCCCCTTTAGAATCAAGGGACTATTTTCTACCTGCAGTCTGTAGTGGTACAGTCTACGGTACCACCTCAGAAGCTTACCGCTTTGTCCTGCTACACATATTGACGAACTGAAAAAATCATTAACACTTAGGATCTATTGCTTTCAATGGGTTCTTGTCACAACTAAACTATAGGTGGCCCAGTGTGTACAGGTCTGATATGTAGCCATAATATAGTCCTAGAAATTTATTTATTTATTTATTTATTTATTTATTTATTTATTTATTTATTTATTTATTTATTTAATCCCCCCTCCCCACCAGGCGGGCTCAGAGCGGAGTACAACATTTCAATTTACATAAATACAGTTAAAAACAAATAAAACAGTAAACAAATAGCATTAAAACAACATACAGCTTCTCTTCAGAAATGCAGGGTGGTCCTCTCTATAAAGATGTTGGTGCCATCCTGAGGCTATTTTGGAAATTACTTAGGGTGGCAACTATGCCTCTTTGCCAGCATATCTTAGAGATACATCGCTGCATGGTATAGCATTGGGCCAATGCTGCATCATTGTAAACCTGACGCTGGCATACCCACACTGGCATAAGGACTGGAAATGGGAAGCATCTGGAATCAGCATGGAAAAAAGCAACCCCCCCTGGATAATTTTGCTTACAGAATGAGAAAGCAGGCACACCTATTAACCCTTCCATTTAATCTGTAGGAGTGAAAAAAAACATTCCCTGCTCCCCTCCCATGCTTATACATCCACAGTGTAGCTTAGGATGCCAGCTAAGTATGCAGACCATCACAGATTTCCTAAGTACATCCAGGTTGCCTATATCTCAAATGATTGGGCATGTGGTCAGGAGTGGCTAACAGGTTGAATTGTGGGAAATATCCCAACTACCTCCACTGACAGCAGAGGGCAGGACACTGTTACTGGCAACTTTACTGGAAGGACGTCAAGAGGTGGTAATGGAGATGCAGGGCCTCGGCTTGAACCATGAAGCTGCCTTATAGTGAATCAGACCATCAGTCCATCACGATCAGTATTGTCTACTCAGACTAGCAGTGGCTCTCCGGGGTTTCAATATGTTGGCAATGTAGGATAAATAAGTAAAGCAGAGCAATTTAGAGAGCACAGCTAAGTGTTTGTGTGTGTGCGCATGCTGATGAGACAATAAACTCACACAGAGTCCACTTACTTCAGTAAAGAAAATAAGAGTCTTTTTATTTAGGAACTCCACTCAGGATAGGAAAGAAGAGAGATAGAATCTAATCTAATCTATCCAAACTAGGATGCTAGTGGATGCAGGGAGCAAGCCCCGTGTCCTCCATGGTGGCAAGATGGAGAGAGTGTGTGTACACATGAGGAAGATGAAGGAGGATGAGGAAGTTCCCTGAAAGTAGCGATCTACACCTCAAAGGGATAGCATCAGATAGAGCAGTATAATGTGTCTTCCTTTCTCTCTCTCTAACTCTATTGTAAGCCCCTCTGCAAGCTGAGACCAGGAACAAGAGACAGCATATAAGCCTTTACTTCTTACACAACAGAGGTATTTCACATCACCAACTACCTGATCCTTTTAATTGGAGACCCTAGTGATTGAACCTGGGACCTTCGGTATACCAAGCAGATCCTCTGTCTCTGAGCCTCTCCTCTGTGTGTAGGCACACAGATACTGCTGCATGCCCCTTGGAGCTAACATCTCTTTGTCTGATGCTGTATACATTTTGAACATTCCTGGGGACTTTGGTGATGGATTCTCTAGAAAAAAAGTACACTACAGTCTTTTCTACAGCAGAGGGTACTGTCTGTGTTCCCTTGTATTGTTCTGCAGGTTGGTAGGCCTCTAACTTTTTAAACTGATAGAACATACTAAATTTAGAAAAATAATACACATACACACCCTGGCCTGGATAATCTAGGAAAGCCTGATCTTGTTAGATCTCAGAAGCTAAGCAGGGTTGGCCTTGGTTAGTAATCGGATGGGAGACTTCCGAGGAAGAGCAGGGTTGATATGCAGAGGCAGGCAATGGCAAACCACCTCTGTTAATTTCTTGCCTTGAAAACCCCATCAGCGGTTGTCATAAGTCAGCTATGACTTGACGGCACTCTCTTCCACCACCATATATGTATATTGTACACTATTAGTTGAGCAGTTTGGGCACAGAATGTGCTTAAGTATTAATACTTCTCTTGCAGCCATAAATGGATACATGTATGGAAACCAGAAGGGCCTGGAGATGTGTAGAGGGCAAACTGTTTCTTGGCATTTGATTGGCTTGGGATCAGAGGTCGATATTCATGGAATATATTTTTCAGGAAATACTTTTTTGGTTCAAGGAAAAAGGCAGGATACAGTCAACCTGTTTCCACATTCCTCTGTTACAGCTGTTATGAAGCCTGACTCAGAAGGTGAGTAAAGAAAACCATCTTTACTAACTGGGAACCCTCATTTGGACACTGTAGTAATGACCACGACAACATACACATTTCACCACATCTTGTGTTTTTCAGATGGAACTTCTAAATCCTAGATTTGGAATTAAAACCCTGCCCTTTGCTTCCCATAATCCTATAGAGAGCTCTCTCATCTGAGGGTCAGCTCCCACGGGCCTTTATTTCAGGCATCAAATGCGTTCACCCAACATATCAGAGTTGCACATGTGCCCGCAGCTGAGCCCAGACTGGTCTGTCACTCATCTGAACAAGAAGTACCTTTGCAGAGGTTTATGTTGTGTCCTTATACTGGTGTAGGACCCTTCCGTGGCACGTCGCACAACTCTTCCCAGAACACCCCCCAGACTCTCATCTGATGCCAAAATACAGGAAGGACTGCACACACTTTCTATATTGCTAAGGACAATAGAGCAACCTCTTAGTTTTGCTGAGGTCTGAAATTAGTTTTACTTCCTTGAGAACGTTCAAGCTTGTCACACATGCATATTCTTCTGTTCCTTCTCCTTTTCTGTTCCTTCTGGTTACACTTGCATCGGGATCCTATTCACACTGAAAAGTGCCCCCACTGTATCCAATCGTCTTATATCTTCATCTGGATTATAGCGTTTGTTCCAGAGCTGTTCTTCTTCAGGCTGCACATCATGCCAGCTTGGTACGTTTGATTTGCTGTCAGCCATCTATTTCTTTTTGTTTCTTCAGGCATCTTTGAAGTGGAATGCCTGACAACAGATCATTATACGGGGGGCATGAAACAGAGGTATGCAGTGAGGGCGTGCGGTTTGTCAACAGAGGACAATGAGGTGTATTCCGATCAGAAGACTTATTACATTGCTGCTATAGAGACTGAATGGGACTATTCCCCTAATAGGACATGGGAGGAAGAGAAACATCAGTTCCATGATGAAAGGTAATACTGATCCAGTAAACAAAATGAGAGAAGCGTATCTGAGATTTCCATCTCATCCTTATAACAATGCTGTGAGGAAGATCAGGAAGAGAGGGAGACACGTAGGTCACCTAGCAAGCCTGACAGTAGAGTGGGGGTGTGAATCTTGGTTTCCCATATCCTAGTCTGACACTCTTACTACACCACTACACCACACTGGATAATTACACAGTCAGACTTTCCAGTTTGTCTTTTGTTAGGGACATGTTGAACTTTCAGTGCAAAGGTGTGAATACATATAAATTATGTGGAATGGAATCTGTAGTGGGCAATAGTGGTTGAGGAAGCTGTGTCCCCCAACATCGGAGATGGCTTTACTGCAAAGTGAGGTAAAGCAGGTGCTTCAGACAGCATACTCCCGAGGGAACACCCCAGGACATCATGGGTGGTAAAACTCACTAGTGTGCATTATTACACCAGCCCTTTGATTAACATAAAGTCACATCCATGTTGTGCAGTAATGGGCATGGTTGATCAAAGATCTTTAGCTCTTAACACATTAGTGCATCTTTTCAGAGAGATGCCATTTTAAATCTGCACAGTACTCTCTATATTCCAGATTTCTCCCCCTGAAGTTAGCAAAAATAACAAAGCTGTATAGAGTGCAATCCTAAAATGAGTTACATCCTTTTAAATCCATTGAAGTCAATGGGCTCAGAAGAGGAGAACTCAGTTTAGGATTGCACTGATAGTAAGCCATCTATTTTCTTTCATTCTTGCGTTGGCTTTCCACTGTTCTCCTTATAGTATTTATCGCCCTCTATGATTTGGTAAGTCTGGCAAGAAGAGGGCCTGTGGCTCAGTGGAAGAGCATCTGCTTTGCATGGAGAAGGTGCCAGTTTCAATCCCCAGATCTCCAATTTAAGAAGTGCCCACTGCCAGTGAGGGAAGACATACCTTGATAGACAGAGTGTAGGAGGCAGTTTCAGGTGTTCAACACAGTATATCAGAAAACGCCATCATTCCACTGGTCCCCTAAGCACCCATCCCTACCCATCAATCTGCTAAGCCTGCTGGTCTGTAATATAATAGATAAGGCAGGTTTAGGAAAATGTAGGCTTCTCAAGCAGGAATGAATTCTGCACTGCAGTGTCAGACCAGTGGCTCCTCTCTGACATTATATGTTAGTCTGTGATCAGATCACACACTCCTCCCGCTGCCTTCTCGGCTTTAATCCTGAGTTTGATGCACCTCCACCCCAGTGCCAGGATCCCCCATCATTCCTAGAGGCACAATGTTTATTTCAGGAGTGGCTTGTCACACTACAGAGATGACCTACCCTTAAGCACTGTATTATTACTACACTACCCCTTTTAACTAAGGTGGGAAGAACTGTATGAGACACACAGCAGAAAAACCAACTGTGTCCTCTTAAGGGCCAGCTGACATTAAATGCTTGAAACGTTTTGAAAATTACTCTCACAAGTATTATGCTGTTTTATTCAGCCCAGGGAACCCATTTTTAAACAAAGAAGATAAATTTATTGGGTCAAAATACAAGAAAGTTGTTTATCGAGAATATACTGACAGCACTTTCAGCACACCCAAAGAAAGAAAGGAAGAAGAACAACATCTGGGAATTCTAGGTACTGGTTCTGTGGTCTAAGCATTGGTAAAGCACCAATGTTATAGATACCAGTATTGTAAATACTGGTGTTATCTTGACATGAATTGTATTTTATAGTGTGATGCTCAAAGCAATAGTTGATGCACCTAACTTGGGACTGAAGAGGGCACAAGTGTGTGTAGTGTAGTGATGATTCTGAACATAGTGCCCAAGAGCATCATGGGTCCCACTGATGTAATCCCGGGCAACCATTTTCTTCTGCCTTAAAGCAAAAAGCCAACAATGGCTTCCCTCCACCTCACTCTAGTAGGAAGTGCTTCTATCTGTGGGGAACACACATTCAGAAATAGCTATCTCCATTATGGGAAGATAGTTGGCTTGGAACCTCACAATATATTGTTATTGACCCTGAACCCCATGGCAGCCATTTTATGGTGGTGCCTACTACTTGTTCAGAAAATGTCATTAACACCCACAGGTGCATCATGGTTGGGGGCCTCTGCAAAAGTAATGTCAGCCAGTGAGTCAAAACAGACATTCTTTGCATGCATGGGTGTCCACACAGAACACCAATATGTGCAGGGATGTCTCCATTTATTACAACTATGAGCTCATGTGCATCATATATATAGAAGAGATGGTCATGCACTTGAACCCCTTGGAAGTCCTGGATGAGTGTAAAGTATATGTGGGATTCTTTAATTAGCAGTTGAACTTTATGGGAGCCTGAGATACCTTATTGAGGTGAAGGAAGCAGGCCCTCTTTTCAGGTGAAGCTATGTGTGGATCAGAGATGGAAAGTTTTGGCATGGATGAAGACTATTGTGCAAAACACTGGATTAAATCCAGAAGAAAGTCATCATGTCTACATGGAACTCAAATCAATTAAATTTAAGCATATAGCAAAATGCTTAAACCCGAATATTTTCAATGGTTCTTAAATAAGCTTTGCTTTCCTTTGCACTGATCATGCTTTGTATTGTCATAATCCTATTTCTTGTTGTGCTGTGTATTTAAGGGCATCTTTCCCCTCTCTCTCCAAACAAGGTCCCCTACTTGTTGCACATGTTGGAGATAAAATCAGAATTGTTTTTAAAAATAAGGCCTCTAAGTCTTATTCGGTTCACGCTCATGGAGTGAAAACCGACTCCCCAACTGTAGTGGAAACCTCTCCAGGTAATTGCCTCGCTTTTTGTTTCTTATTTTGTCTTTCCTTTTTTGAAGAGCTGTGGTTTGATAGAAGTTAAAAAAAACCCTTAAAGAAGTAAAATACATTAAAATACTGATCTAGTAGAACTTTGAAATTAATTAACTCCATGCCATCAAATGTTAGCAAAAACAGTGCTGATAGGAAGATGTTTGGTACATCACCAGGGGGACAGAGTCCTTGGAAAGAGAAAGCAGGGAATGATACATGCATGTACTATCATATTGCATGTGGTCAGTGTAAATTTAATCTGGGGTTTATATGCTATCAAGAGCCAAATGAAGCATGAACAGCAGTTCTTACAGATGGCATTATGATCACCGATACTGTTGATCTGTCACTGTAATTGGCATTATAATTTCAGAGACTTGCCATGCTGAACTCATTTCATTTAATATAATCACAGTGAATAGTTGTTCCATTATCTTTTTATAGCATTACTAATTAATCATTGTGTACTATTTATCTGCAAGTCCTAGAAGCTTATTACTAGCATATTTCAATAGCATCAACGGAAAATCTTGTAACTGTTCTGTAGTTTTTCTCCACGTCAGTGGGGGTAGCATGTAAACCGGGACTGGCACAGCCACAATACATGTTAGAGCATAGGGTAATGATTGACATGACCGCAGCTAAGATCTGCCTTTTTAAAATATTATGGCCACTTTTCAAGCAAGCAGCTTTACAGCAGTTTTGCAGTACTGTGGTTCAGGGCTGCTTTCAGGCAGTAGCCGTATGATCACTTTCACCTCAAGGATTCAGGAATCAGATTGGGTCAGAGACGAAACAGAGAAAAATGCCACTCTGTGGATCGCCTTGGATCTCCTCATTTTTTCCCCTTCCTTTCTGGTAAAGCACAGAGATGTCTCAGATTACATTTACCATTCTGACAACACAATAGTTATCATGTGATTAGTTGACTTTCATGATAGATGGCTGTGCCTGCAGTAGTATGGTGATCCTGAATGGGATAATAGCTGCCACATGGATGCAGTAATTTAAAATGATCTGTACATGGGATGGGAACTGTAATTTTATAAATCAGTTTTGGAAGGATGCAAATGCCAAGTTTGAATCAAATATTTATTATTTAAAAATGGGGGGAATTTGGGGGCCATGGGAAATTTCCATGGGGGGAGGAAGATCAGTTCCATGAACTCACTGTGTTCACACATCATATGATATAAGCTTACATGTTGCAAATATTTATTATTTAAAAATGGGGGGAAATATGGGCTTGGATCCAAAGAAGAATGCATAGTACTGATCTTATCTCCTTGTGCTTCCCAATACTAGCACAGAATGGGGTGTGGGGGACTACAGCAAGAAGGGAAATTGAGGAGATGGGATGTCTGCCATTCCCCTTTCTTGTGGTAACCCTCATGCTGCATTCTGAGTAGGGGCTCTCCAACCCCAAAGTTGGGATGGGAGCCACTCTTGGGGGCCATGGGAAATTTCCGTGGGGAGGAGGAAGATCAATTCCATGAACTCACTGTGTTCACACATCATATGATATAAGCTTACAAAGCCCTGACATGGATAGTTCTGTCTTGTCATACCTTGGAAACTAAGTCAGTCAGCCTTGGTTAGTAATTGGATGGGAGATCTCCAGACAAGACCAGGGTTGCTATCTAGAGGCAGGCAATGGCAAACTACCTCTGTTAGTCTCTTACCTTGGAAAACCCAGCAGGGGTCACCGTAAATTAACTACGACTTGACACAGCAGCCTCTACCACCCAAGCTAACAAAACTGAATTTAACAAAAAAACTTTAATCATCAATAGAGCAGAATTAATCTGGATATTTCAGCAGGCCTATAATTGCAAATGCAGAGGAGCCCCATTCATTCAGGGATAATATTTTGAGAATCTTAAGCTTCTGTCTTACAATGCTGGCAATATGGAGAGAAAAGGCCACAATAATTAGGTCATTCTTTGGTGTGTAGGAAACTCATGGAAAATGTAAGTAGTAAAACAGGTGGCACTCTACTTTTGTTTCAACTGCAATGAGTCAGTCATTTACTCTTTCTTGCCCAAGGATTTTTGCTAACGTTAGCTTGTTTCAATTATGAAAGGAGGAAAAACAGCAAAAAAAAAGTCCATGACTTTGACCATATGATTTTCCTAATAACAGTAGATGGGAACAAATTAACCAAAACTTAGAAAATAAACCCAGTCTGATGCATGTTGTGAAAGCATGAATATCTATATCACTCAGGTGAAATGACAGAATACATTTGGAAACTCCCAGTGAGATCTGGTCCTCAGAAAGGGGATTCCCAGTGCATCCCTTGGGTATATTACTCAACTGTGGATAAAGTTAAGGTAAGCTTTTAACGGCAGGGGTTAACTTATGATTCCTTTCTACGAAGCCTTCTTCCAACAAAGGAAGGCATAGGGTCTCTCTAGATGTGAAGGTTTTTACAGCTGGGTCTTGGGTTTCCAAAGCCTTACAGCAGTTAAAAAAATGGCTGTTAAAATAAAGGAGAGCTCAAACACCTCCATGGGGGAAGGAGAGGCTCCTCCCTCTTCCCTCAAGCAGTTTCCCTGTGTCTCAAGAGCCCAGAGGGAGTTTTCTCCTGTTTTTCTGCTCCATGTGCACAGAATACTCTACGTGGAGCAGAAAAAACCTCCCTTCCCTGCTATTTTGACATGGGGAAATGGCTTAGGGGGGAGCCCCTCCCCACACCGTGGAGGTATTTTGGGCCATTTGGGCTCTCTTTTATTTTTTAACAGTTATTCCTCAAAGCGGCTGTGTGGTTGTAGGGAACCCAGACCCAACTCTTTAAAAACCTGCACATCTAGCTTGGCCCTTAGCTTTTCTCCACCAGAGACTTTCATTCTTCAGTCTTTCTTTCATTTCAGTCTTTCTTTTGTGAAGGAAAACTTGGCAGAAGAAAGTCACAGGTCCATGTTAGTGGAAGGGAGCCATAGGATCCAGTCCTCAGTTCTCCTTTGAGAGCACATGCCACCTCTAAACCAGGTTCATATTCATTCCTCACTAGACACAAAAGTGCTGTGGGATTATCTTGGGAACTGTCAGGGACAACTGGGTTGGGATCTTGTGCATCTCAATGTTTCTGGAATGGCTGACCTGGTGGAGGGAAGAATGGGTGTAACAAGTCCCTAAGAGACTGAGAATTTCCACAAAGCATCTAAAATTTGTCTTATACAAGCCAACTTTTGTGTGTAATGGATGTGAATGTAGTACAATTCAGTGCATTAGATTGTTTGAGATGGGCCAATATTTCATCTTATGCACTTGTTAATTATTATTAACTTGTGTTGATTGTATTCTTTGTTCTTGCAGGACCTCTACAGTGGGTTGATAGGGACACTCTTAGTCTGTCACAGGCAATCTTTGCCCATACTTCCACTACAAAAGAGGGTGCAATTTGCTCTTCTTTTTTTGGTGCTTGATGAAAATGAGTCTTGGTACTTGGATGAAAATATCCAAACATACTCGGCCAAGCCAGGAGAAGTGAATAAAGAAGATGAGGAATTTATTGAAAGCAATAAAATGCATGGTATGTTTTGAGAAGAAGTTGACTATTCCCACCAAATCCCCAAATTACTAATTGTGCATCTGTCAGTTGGAAAAATAACAAGCATCTCACAACTGCAACAGTTTAGATGGCTTCTTACCCTCTATGTAAAAGCAAAAATATTCCTATCTGGCATACTTCTTGTAAGCGAAACCTTGGTTCCAGGTAGGTTTGCCATTCATAATTAGAAAGATACGTTTCCCTTCTTTGACAGAAAATGAGCTGAAAACAGTTGTGCAAACATTGTTCCCAAATGTATTGTCGAAGGCTTTCACGGCCGGAGAACGATGGTTGTTGTGGGTTTTCCGGGCTGTATTGCCGTGGTCTTGGCATTGTAGTTCCTGACGTTTCGCCAGCAGCTGTGGCTGGCATCTTCAGAGGTGTAGCACCAAAAGGTGTAGTCTTTTGGTGCTACACCTCTGAAGATGCCAGCCACAGCTGCTGGCGAAACGTCAGGAACTACAATGCCAAGACCACGGCAATACAGCCCGGAAAACCCACAACAACCATTGTTCCCAAATGGCGAGGGAATTAACATAGTGTGCAACAAAATCAACTAGGCCCATCAACAGAGATGATTTGCAGGGCCATATAACAGAGGAAAGATTAGTGACACCTTAGACTTATGGGTGTGGAAGCTTTAATGGACTAGGGGTGTTATCTTAAGTTGAAGGATGCTAATGTACATCTAGAAAAGAAATGGTAAACAGTGTGACCAAAAGGCCATGAAATGCAAGAGTCTGACTATATGCATGAGATAAGCACACTAGGCTGAATCTTATCACTTTGTTCCACTTGCATGAACTGGTGTGTTTCTTCCTTTGGTGCAAGGATCCAGCAAGGTATTTTTCTGCTTGTGGAAGAAACCCATTCATCTGTTACAGTGAACACAAGTACACCCTGCATGTACGTGCATACATCAGTTTTTAAGAAACAACCAAGGTGTGTTCCCTTTACAAATGCAACCAGGGGCCAGTACCTGAATAAATAGGGGGTTTAAATCACATGATGAACTGTATGTGCATTGAACATAACATGAGAATTACTCAGTGTACAAACAAAGAAAAGTAAAATGTATACTGTGCATGGAATGTACTCTGACTGTAACTTGTGAACAGGGTGAGTGCCTCTTCTGTTGGTAAAATGCAGCTCCTTTTGCTGGAGGAATCCACTAGCATAATCTAGTCCCAAAACATTTACAACAGCAATAACTGAACATATTGGAAGCTTCTTGATTCAAAACAGCAAAATTTAGCTATTATTGCTGTTTTGGATGTTCACTGTACTTACCTTATATATAGTTAATAGAGAAATATCACAGATTAGGGAGAAATATCACTGCTTGCATCTTTTTTTTTTAAACAACTGCTTACAATATTTTTCTCTATAGTGGAGTGTTTTGTGTCTGTGTGTGAATGTGTGTGTATGAAAGAGAGATTGAATAAATGGGGTTTTAAGGTGCTATGGGTTAAAAAACAACACTTTAATGGACAAAGTCTGGAAGGGTAGCCATATTGGTCACTGTGTACAATATAAGCTGCATCAAGGCTGATAGACACTGTGGGTTTCTCTTCTCTGTGTGTTCCAGCTGATCTGTTCAACCCCCCTCGAAAGATACAGCTGGGTTTTGCAGCAAAGAGTCCAGGAGCACCTTTAAGACTAACCAACTTTTTTGTAGCATAAGCTTTCGAGAACCACAGTTCTCTTTGTCAGATGCAAGCTGTGGTTCCTGAAAGCTTATGCAACAAAAAAGTTGGTTAGTCTCAAAGGTGCTCCTGGACTCTTTCCTATTTTGCGACTACAGACTAACATGTCTAACTCCTCTGGATCTATGACTCTGGGTTTTGCAGGTGCTGTTTGGAGGGGGTAGGGACAAGAGGGCTGTTACTGCCAGTTTCTTTGCTAGTGGTCGAGCTGGATGAGAAGTCCTCTCACTCGAGCCTGTTTAAGCACAGCCCGCAAGCTCATTCAGATGATTTAGACCAGCAGGATTTTTCTGAATCTGAATGACCACTATAGAAACCTCTAACTTGAAGTAAGGGTGACTTCTGTGCAGATGAAAGGAACTTGGACAAAATTTAATAAAAGCCAATGAATCTGTGAGATGAGCCCTACAGATTCTGGTTGAAAAAAAAAATCAAAGTCCCATAGATTCATACAACACCCTTGCCTTTCTAATTAGATCCAATGGCGTAGTAGTCCCAAAAGAGTGAAAGTAGTGATTGAACCGTGCTCAGACTAAAAGCAACCAGAGTCTGGAAGTTGTAAGAACTGCTGAAAATATCTAATATTTATGGCTGGGGAATGAATTCTCTATCGGTAGGTGCTAATGGGAATAAGGAGCCGATTTAAATTTTTGAAGTAGCTGCTACTGAATATAATTGGGAGGTAGCAGGAGAGAGTGGCAGTTAATTAGAAGTTCTTTTAATAAAACACTAATTTTACTATGACTACAAACACTTCTTTCCTTAGCCATTAACGGACAGCTGTTTGGAAACTTGCATGGCCTTAATATGCACGTTGGAGATAAGGTCAGCTGGTACTTGCTGGGAATGGGCAATGAAGTGGATATGCACACCGCACATTTCCATGGCCACAGCTTTGATTACAAGGTAAATACCAAAGTTCCTGCTCTCTATTTTATAGCCAGGGGAAAGGATACTGTTGCTGCCTCGGGTCAGATGATTAGAGGAAGCTTCCTTGTACTGGCAAGACCCCTGTCCCTGCCCATACTGTCATCTCTGATTAGCGGCAGTTCTTCAGGGGTTTAATCCAGAGGTTTTCCTTGAACAGGCACTCCAGCATTCATTTAAGTGACAATTAGACCTACTTCCTTATAAACATGCAGCAGGTGGCTCTACCCTGAATGTGAGATGCTCCTTCTAAATTGTTGGTTTCCATAAATGAGCATGCTCATTGATCTTTTGTGAATAGTGGAGTAACTTTTGACTCAGTGCTTCTCTTTCAGCCCAGCAGGACCATGTGATTCTACTAAGTACCTTGATATCCTGTTTATTTACAACTTGGCTGGCCTGGAAGTAGGACAGTTGTTGTTCCTCAGTGCCTAAATTGGCAGAGAAGCAATACAGAGTTTGAGAGGAAGAAACATGGTCCTCTACTCCCTTTTCCAAAGTGTTTTGATAGCAACCCTGTTATCACACTCCCTCTACCCTTTTTTCACATCTGAACCGGCAAGAATTAGAAGTGGGATCGGCCTTTTAATATAGATTGAACATAAAATTTAATGAATTATAAACATGAGACAAAAAGTTCATTTACATCTTTTTGTATACTTAAAGCTTTACATAATTACCCAGTCTAGTCCCATTTTGTTGGGCTTTTTTTGTTTCAACTAATTAGTATTTACCCTCTTGAATTATGACTGATATAAGGTGATGTTTTTGTTTTGCCTTAAAGCAAACCGGGACTTACCGGGCAGATGTCTTTGATCTTTTCCCTGGGACATTTCAAACTGTTGAAATGTTGCCAAAGTATCCTGGGTCATGGTTACTGCATTGCCACGTGACTGACCACATCCATGCGGGGATGGAGACTATCTACACCGTGCTCCCAAAAGGTGGTGAGAAATCTCCAGTGGTTGAAAAGAAAATGTTGCATTCCTAGTGGTATCCCTGTTCCACTAAGAAGGGGTATTCATTGATAAAGGCTGGCAACAGCCTGCATGTCTGTGTTTAAGTAGTAGTTACATGATTTATGCCCATACAAACAAGTGGGTACTGTCTCTAACCTCAGATTAGGAGGTCCTAAATATGATGTCTATAGTCCTATGCCAGAGACCAGTTGGTGGAATATAATTTTTCCTCAAATGAATTTCTGATCCAGTGCATTTTAACTCTTGTGTGCTTTAAGACTGCATGATTTCAAATTGGTAAATTGATTATTTTAATCAGTTTTAATTTTTAAAAATTGGATTATGAGCTATGTCCTTATCCAAGGAGATAAGATGGGATAAAAATGTTTTAAATAAATTCATGGTTTCTCCAGCAGCAAGATTTAGAACTCAAAAAAATACCAGAATGTGTACACATTTGAAATTCCAGTAATGTCAATAGGAAACACCTCTCTCTTGCTAAAAATAAGGCAAACTGCTTTTTAGAAGATTTCCAGCAGTCCTCCACCCTTCCCAATACCTGTGCCAACCTCAGAAGGCAGAGTAGATGTAGCATAGGAGAAGCTAACAAACCGTATCTTTAAACTAAAGAGGCCTCAACTGAAGCTATGCATTCTAATCTGTGAATGCATTGTTTGGGAATAATATTTAGGGTTAAGTAAATATATACACTAAGGATTAGGGTGGGAATCAAATGTGAGATAAGGTGCTTGGCAATGGACATAGGGAAGACCTTTTCAACATGCAAGATATTATACAACTGCATATGGTCAGGGAACAACAGGGGGCTTATAGAGCAGCTATGCCTGCCTCTCAGCTGGGCTGCATTCTCACAGAATAGCGGCTTTAATGCCACCAGGCATTTGTCTAGCAGCAGAGCTGAGCATGCATAGGCCTGTGTACCAAACCACACTCAAGCTGATCAGCTGCTTGAATGGTGCTAGCTGTAGTTTGACACTAGCGATAGACTTGCGACGGAACTGCATTTTCAAAGCCTAACTGCACCAACATGGCATCTGAGCTGCTCAAGGCAGACGCCTTTTTAAAAGCCTTTCTTTTGCAACAGGCTCTTTAAGTGAGAAAGATCCACTCAATGCACAAAGTAGCTTCCATCACTCTAGCTTCAGTGGCATCCTGTGCTTGGTAAGTCCATTCCATTCTGCATTGCAGCCATGGCAGTTGCAATTTTAAGATGTTAGTATAAAATATGTAAGTAATGTAGTTTCTGTGTACTTTTATATAAAAGGAGATGGTAGATTTTAACTATTCTTCCAAAAGGAATGAGTTAAGCACAAATAGTGCTGCATTAGGTATTACTGCTTTGGCACAACAGCATCCGTGACCACAAGAGAACGCCACAGCCGAAGGCTCTGTTGCAATAATCAGGAACGATGCAGGTGCATGGTTGCTAGACCTTTCACAATCCAGAAATTGTTGCTTTGCACAGGGATGTCATACGGCTTGATGGTTTTAACATTATTTTGTGAATCAGCTCAGTATTGCTTGCTAACTCAGGATACTAACATGGGTGCCCCACTGCATGCAGCTGTACAATAGGAACCACTTTGGCCTAGCCATAAAAATCAGACTTCATATCATTTCCCACGTGACTAATGTTTCTAAAGCATTTGTCCATCTGTGGTAAATGACTAAAGCAACTGAATATAAACCAAAGTTTTATAATTTTGATATGATGCATGTTTTAATACATTATTCATGACATGTTTATTTGAAATCACATTTGAATTTGAATTTCTCTGTCATTTGCAGATGCTTACCATTTGCTCCCAGGTACTGCTACAATGCAAGTAAGGGTGCCACTATCTCCACTGTAGTTCTCTCAGCACTAAAAAACCTACAAAAACTAAATCCCAACGGCTAGACAGAATAAGCTGCAAAAACATCCCATGCCAAGTGATTAAAAAAAATTTTTTTTTTAAAGTCACTTAACACAAATGGTGCTTCGAAGCCCTGAAAGTATTCAAGAATTGCAACACCTCTAGTGAGCAGTACATTTTAAAATGTTGAAGAATAAATCACATCTGCAGATGCTTCCTTATGTACAGAACAGAGACAGAATAAAATAATCGCATTTGTCACCATTTCAGCAAAAATCTGTGCAATAATCTTTTGGTTAAATTATTGTCAAGAGGAAGAAAAAAGATCTGATCTAATGCTTAAAACAGCCTCACTGACTGGTTCTTGCAACCGAACTGGAGAGACAGCTCCTTAGAAATAGTTCTCTCTTGAATCAGAAATAGGCCATTCTGCATACAATCTTCTGCAAACTCCTCTAACACACACACTGCAAATCAGAGTTGCATTTTCAGCCGCTTATTCCCCCTTGGGCATGGAAACATTCCTGATAGGGTGATTGGACATAACTATACCAGACACTGATGTTCACAAAAATGTTTTTTTTTTAAGTTGTATCCCTAGTATGTAAGTGTACTTGGACTGCTTACCTATCTGAAGTATTTTGCCCAGCTTTCTGCAGTTTTTCGCCCAGCTCACTTGTAAACCAAGTTCTAAAGCACTGGGATGTAGTAACCACAATCAGTGGAAGTAAAAAAGATGCTTTACAAATCTGTGTCAAGGTTATGACCGTCCTTCACATGACTGTCAAGCCACACGTGACCCAGGCAAAGAGTAAACCCTACTCTTCCTATGTAACACCCTAACACATTGCTGTAACACCCTCGACCTATTGGCCTGTATCCCACCATTCAGCAGTGTTTGAAACCTTTCCTCCAACTCAAGTGGCTTTTCTTCAAGCGGAAAAGCCACTTCAGTTGGAGGAACTCTGAGTGATACACGACAGAGGCCATTTCATTTATCACTGCCTTGTGAAGAAAGGTCTTTCAGTCCATTCCTCGGAAAGCTTTCTTGCTACGTTTACTGAAGCTCATACGCTGCTTCTTGTGGCATTCACGTCACTTGTCTCCTCCTGCTGCACTGAAGGAGGTGTGGCAGGAAAAAAGCTGCATTGCCATCTTTTGGTAGCACATTTAAGAAGTCCCTCAGTTCCAGTTCCATGGCCAGGACAGATAATGTTTCTGTACAAAGTAGAACAATACACAATTTCAGCAAGGTTAATCAAACACATTACTATGAAGACTCATTCCCACTAAGTTTTAAGGGGTTTTTTCCCTTCAAAATATTGCATTGAGGCTCATCTGGAGGTGCAAACCTCACGTCCTATAATCTAACGTAATCGTTGACGTTCCAGCCCTCTGTACTCCAGAAGGCTTTTAAATGCTCTGCAGAGCACTGTCACATGCCTAATGCTGTGGAAAACATTACTTACCTTTCAGGGAAGAGAGCAGGACAGGATAGTTGTCTCCGGCATGTCTGGTTCTTCTACAGAGCTCAGGAAGGAGTTTTTGCCACCAGAGCGCCTAAGTCACCAACAAGCCCCCAAAAGAAAGTCAACGTTAGCAAAAGTCAACACTTGCAATCCTATACGTAGAGACTGAGGAGTATATTCATACATGGGCTTGCTTCCCAAGTACACGCACTGCAGGATTGCACTGAGAAATCTCTCTACTGCTTAGTACACAATCCAAAAAACTCAAAACCAACGTAGTAAAACCAAAATCTTAAACAGAGAGCCTGGAATGTGTCAGATTATTTTTTTAGCCTTAACAAAGGCTTTTTTCAAACTCAACAAATAGTAAAAGTGATAATGACTTCATCTATTATACCCATCGAAAATAAAGGCAACAATTGGTATATATGTGAACTGTGTCACTTTCCAAGAGGCCAGAAGCTTTATTAGCTTGAAACAAACACACAAAAAGTGCTGCGCTCCTTGATGACTGAAGCTGGAATCAGATGTACAAGAGGGCACCACTCCATGTCACTGGATATAGTACTATTGTTCCAAACAGGAATGTCTGGAAAGGATATGATTACAGCAGCTTGATATCCAATGACCCATGGGTTTTACCAAAGGCACCTCTTAAGGCTTTGAACTGGGCAACATTTAATGGCGTGTAGATCCAGACTTCCTCTTTGCTCTTGGAGCCTAGCTCCTCACCAGCTGTCTTTTCTCATGTTGTGACAAACATACACACTTCCTTCCTTGCCTCTTTGGGCCATTTAGCTGAGACACGGGTTCCCAAACTCATTTCCGGGGAAATGAGCTATCTCTGCCTTAATTAGCCAATTGTGATGTGTGCTTTTGTCCACTTTCATTCCATTCTTACAGAAATAAAGACTGGTGTTCTAGAAAGTATACCCTTTCCACCTTCCCAAGGGGTGGAAACGGGAGTACTTTACAGAGCCCCTTCAAGATATCTTTCACTTTGATCGTTCAGAAACTCAAAAACCCTAAAAAAGAAGCACGTGTCTCATGAAAGCAGAAGTTTGATAAACAGAGCAGGTCACTTCAGGTCATTTAATGGACAGCAAACCTGCTGTGGTGTTAAGCATACAGGTTAATTAAGGTAAGGGAGAACAGAACAAAGGCTGATAATACAACACCACATCTCACCTGATGCTCATCTTTCAACTCATGCTGGGCATAAGGGACGACTGCGGCAGGACACCTCTCCAGCAGCCTCTCGATGGCCGTCTCGTACTGCCCTAACCGCGTATTGCAAAGAATATGGATGCTCAGACCAGAAACAGTCTCTTCGGGAAGAGTTTCCAAAAACGGCAGGATGGAAGTTATATCAATGTGTGGGCTACATAAGAGGGACTGAAAGAAGGTAGGGGAAAAAAGACTGAGCATCTCTGACAAGAGAAAAATTTCAAGGTTTTAGGAGTAACTGAATATACCCGCTGTTTAAAAATTAAGCTTATAATGCAGTTCTAACTGAAGGAAAAAATGATCCATTTATAAGAGCTGTAAAACTGCTTGGTAAGGCAGATAAGCTACAACATTAAAAGAGGAATCCAGGGGCAACTAAAAGACTAAAAAAACTTATTCCAACACAAGCTTTTGTGAGTTAGAGACCACTTCATCAGAAGCATAATGAATGCCTCCCTTAGCCAATGTATTCACATTCACAACGGAAGGAGGGGTTAACCAGCTTCTCTTTGTAACAAGATCTGATCCAAATGGTGATTAGTTCAAAGTGAGTGTGGGCTACTACCAGGGCTTTCTTTCAGCTGGAACATGGTGGAAGGGAGTTCCGGCACCTCTTGAAAATGGTCACATGGCCATGGCCCCGCCCCCTGATCTCCAGACAGAGGGGAGTTTAGATTGCCCTCTGTGCCGCTGCGGTGCGGAGGGCAATCTAAACTCCCCTCTGTCTGGAGATCAGGGGGTGGGGCCACTGGCCATGTGACCATTTTCACCAAGGGTGATTTAAACTTTTTAAAACTCCCTCCTTGTTCCAGCTGACCCAAAGTGACGTCATTGTGCAGTCCTGAGTTCCACCACCTCTTTTCCCACAAAAAAAGCCCTGGCTACTACTAACTGTTGTCTGATGGACAAACTAGGATTAACACAGAACTTAGTGCAGGATGGGCAAGATAAGGAGATTCAACAGGAAGTTACAAAGATATAGCTGAATTAATTAACACCTATATGAATTAGGATGCTGTAAATGCAGGTCTGTATTTGGTTTGTTTATAGTAAGCCTAAAGTTGCTCTTGCCATGTCCGTATTTATAACTGATCTTAAGTTGGGAAAAAAGAACCATGGGAAACAATTTGTCAAACCTGTATCTGTCAATCTTTTTTCAATCACCTGAGAGCAACTCTTAGTTTCTGCCTGGCTTCAACAGCGCCAGAAAAGGAGGGGGGAGGTTTAGAAACAAGTAGTCAAGTCGTGGTAGAGTCTCTTTGAAGAGGGGTGTTTTCATTTGCTGCATGCTGGAATATTTTCAGCCTGATACTAAGCAACATGCTGAAGTGGAAGTCAGTCAGATTTCTGCCACTGGGTCTTATTTTTAGGGAGCTGTGCTTAAAGAATGCCGTTTTACACAGGGATCAAAATAGTTCCAGAAAATTCCTGCTTCATGTATCAGTTGCATTCATCAACTAGATTTTTGTATGTGCCAAGTAAAGGGAAATAAAAATGGAAAGACCGGTCGATATTTTAAAACCAGAGTTTACATATAAGATGTTCTATAACATCCATACATGCCTTTGAAAATTTCCACTACCCCCCTTATAATTCATCACATAGCCTCTGGCCATATAAGCGTCCGCCAGGCCCCAGGATAGCCAACTCCCATCAGATCCCAGAAGCTAAGCAGGGTCGACCTTCATAATTGGATGGGAGGCCTCTAAAGAAGATCAGAGCTGCTATGCCAAGGCAGGCAATGACAAACCACCTCTGAATGTCTCTTGCCTTGAAAGGTCCATGGAGTCACCATTAGTAAGTGGCAGCTTGACGGCACCATCTACCACCCTTGCAGGATGCTGGTTCAGTTCATCAGCATGACTTCCCCCTACTTCTGATGAAAAAAATGTGTGTCTACTTGCATGCTACACACGTCAATCCCATTCTCCTATCTTGCAGACACCTGAGCATAATTTAAAGGTCAGCTGTTGAGAGGAAATCAGTTGGGGGACTCTGCATGGGTAACAGGCTGGTTTAAACAAGATACTTGACAGCAGAAAACAGCTACACGTGCTTAGCTAGTACCCCAGAGTTCTAGCCAATGCGAGTATTACACTGGTATGCTAAGTGTGCATAGCTGCTTTGCACAGAAAGCAGCCCAGCTTAAAGCAGGTGCTCTGTGACTGCAAACCCTCACAGGTGAGATATTCCGCCTTGCTAAAACAAAGCTGCACACTTCTATTAGAGTTATTGTCTGAGGATGAGCTATACAGAATGAAGAGGGGTGTGTATGGAAAGCAGTCATACCTGTAATTTTGAAAGGTCTTCAGAGAAGTTCTGTTCAGCAGGAGGTGCTAATGACATCATGAATGTAATCCAAGGAAAAATAAGTCCGTAATGCCCACAGGAATTTATCTGGGGAAAAAAAAAAACAGAGACGTTTCTGTATTCTATGTAATTTGATTTCAAAATCCCACTATTCTGACGAAGCAAATTAAATTGAAGACGACAAAACCAGAACAGTTTGATGTAGGCACTTCCCCAATCAGAAAAGTTTCTAAAGAAATGCGGGAGTTTACAGATACTTCTGAGAAAAAGGAACAATTTCCAGGAGCAGTTCTGCAGGTACTCGTCATTGCTGATAAAGACTTCAAAAAAAGCTGTCTGCAAAGACTGTTCATCCCTTGGGATGAAAATCAAGCCCCTCCTGAATTGGATCTTTTATACAGTACTCTGAAGATGAGCCACCTTCTTCCTGAGCAGCCGCTAGATCCTCTGATCTCCAGGGACAAAGTGTGAGGACAGCCGCAAAGCATCCCACTCTCGAGGTGGACTTCTTTTTACAATGGCACTGGGCATTTTGTATTCTACACCCAAGTGCAGTGCTCTGGCCATTGTGTATTCTATATCCAATATAAGTAACAGCAGCAAGCAACTCCGAGTCTCTGAGAAAGACAGATCAAAAATAAAACAAAAACGAAGGAAGGTTGTGCTTCAACTCACACTCTCCTCCCAAGCAATGCAAAGCTAACTTAAGGTGAAGTAGTACTGTTTATACTGTTTAGCCCTCCAGGTCAGTTGTGGTTTATATCAAGGTCATTTTAAAAAAATATTGACTTTCCTTGGTTCCTTATAAAGGTAGAATAATGGGGGGAAATTCTATTTTAGAACTATTCATTGGGAGTTTTGCGCTTTACGTGCACATTTATTAAGGGCAAGGGCTCTGTGCGTGCCATGCTTCTGTGAATACACACTACACAAACATAGGACTGAGCAGCAGAGTATTTCTTTTGATCATAGCTTGCAGCGAAATGAAAAGCAAGATTCTAGCCCCTGGGGTCTAAACAGCAAGTTTGAAAAAAAAAAGTGTGAAAAATGCCTGATTATACAGTCAAACCCAAAATGTAAGCAGAGTCACATTTGCATGAGCAAGGTTAATTGGGGGGGGGGGGAGGAAGCACAATTCCTTATCTTTATCACTAGAAGAAACAGAAATGATAACAAAAGATCCCATTCTGCGTTCTCTGATACTTTCCTGAGTAAGTCACCTGTACAGGGGGCACTGGGAGAAGCACAGAAAGTGCAACTCCATTAGGGAAACACATGCAGACCTTTGCCCTCCAAGCCAAGGAGAGATGTGGAAGGTATTCCCCTCAACCCAACCAGGAGCTCCTCTTGCATCATCTGCACATACACAAGAGGATGGATTGGGTTCTTAATTTGCAGGACTGTATTACAAATCCTTGGCAAAGAACTAGGAGAGATTGTTAAAATATCAATTTTTTTTTTTTTTAAAAAGAACGCTGGTGCACTTGTAGATTATTTATTTCAGATGACAGCATGGATCAAGGCAGGTTCAAGCATCAATGCAGGATGCTTATGAAAAAGCACACTTCTGCTTTTGGGAAGCATTTTGCAAATGGCACCTTACCAGATCTTCTGTGGTTTTCAGTGGCTTAGTATCAGGCAGCTGCTTCTTGCACAGCCTCCTAACATACTGCGAAGCAAGTTTAAATTGCAGTTCCCGCACCACTTCTTCCTGGAAGCAAGCTACAAGGAGAGCTTCCCAGAAGTCCACTAAGAGCTGTGGAACAGCGTCTTCATCTTTGGCACTCAGCATCTGTTTTCCAAAAGAGAAGAAAAAACATCAAGGGGAACACTTAACCATTAAACTGCTCATGTAAATAAATATACCACAGGGACAGTACCACAAAACAGGAAAGGAAATACACACACACACACACACACACACACAAGTCTAATAGTAACAGGTGCAGGATACAAAGTGATTTATTACAGAGGCTTGGATCCTGTCAAAAATCTTCACTGACAGAAGGATTTCTGTCACCTGCCTCTTCTTGTTGCAGTGCAAAAGGCCCCTCAATGCGGCTACTGAGAGCCAAGCTACAAGTGATGAATGACACTTGCCTGGCAAGTGAACAGACTCATGTGTATTGAGTCTCCACTTGATCAAGTGGAGCGCAAGTGAACGGCAAGTGAACAGGGAGGAATACACGTGAGTCTGTTCACTTGCCAGGCAAGCGTCATTTGTCACTTGTAGCTTGGCTCTGAGAAACAGAGGACAGCCACCCCGAACTGCAGGAAGGCAGTTGAAGGCCTGCTGTAGGAAGGATGGATGGGCAAAAGCCTCCCCTCCGGCTCATGGAAACCATCAGTAGGATACAACCTGACGTGTGTTATCCAATGCAGTTAAAATTATTTAAACAGGGGAATGTAAGTAACTTTGGTAGACTGTTTCCTGCTCTGTCGAAAGATAAAGATTGAAAGGCAGTGGGATCTACAATTTGGAACAGAGTATTAGTCTCCTGCTGCTGTTTGATTTTTGTCTCTTTTTTAGACTGTGGTAGATTATCTTCCGATATTCAGCACATCTTCGGGATTTGAGTCCAGTGGCATCTTAGAGACCAATAAGATTTTCAGGGTGTAAGCTTTTGAGAGTCAGAGCTCCCTTCTTCAGACAGCAGATCTTGCTTATACACATCTCTCCTATTATATCTGGATCACCAGGAAAATGGAACTGCTAAATCTGGTATAATTATATGAGGGCACAACCCAGAGAAAAGAAGCCCCAACTGATGCCTAATAAGCATGGTCACGAACCACCTTAGAAAGTAAACCAGGTCAGACATAACTCCTGTAACTGTAGTGACATTTTTTCCATTCTTCAAAATCATGGTAATTGATGGTAATCATGGTAATGACTCTGCTCACATACTGGGTATATGTGTTCATGAGGTCATATCGAGGAATGGTTAGGCTCATCTTGTTCAGAGAGGAGTACTGTAGTGTGCAGTGACCCAAACTGCTAGGTCTTGAGCCCTACTGCAAGCACAGTAGTTAGTGCTTGCAGCAGGGAAATTTCCAGTCCTCATTGCTACACTCTGGGTTCCTAAAGTTTCAAAACTGCTGCCACAGGGAGTCATCTCTTTTGGTTTAACTCCAAACCAAAAGGGGGGTTACTACATTCATTAAAACGGCAGGATTTGAGTCCAGTGGCGTCTTAGAGACCAACAAGATTTTCAGGGTATAAGCTTGCATCTGAAGAAGGGAACTCTGACTCTCAAAAGCTTATCCCCTGAAAATCTTGTTGGGCTCTAAGACGCCACTGGACTCAAATCCTGTTGTTCTACCGCAGACCAACACAGCTACCTACCTGAAACTATATACATTCATTAAAGTTATCCTCTTACTATTTCAGGACTTGTATGAGAAGCATGACTCAAACTTTTATGTAGTTTCTTGCCCTCTAATTATGAAGCCCAGGAATGGGAATGGTGCTATTTTTGGAAGTTCCAATGATAAAAGTAGCAAAAATGCCAAGGGACTGACCTTGATGTAAGAGTCTGCTTCTTCCAATTCCATTTTACTGTTCTCATGTAAAGCCAGTACTGAAGCCACGAGAAATCCAGGCCTCGTCTCCCGCAGGTGGAGAGCAAGTTCAGTTGGAATAATCTGCCCTTTAATTTGCTGTCTCAGGAGTCTTGGCTCCACAATAAAACCACACACCTGCATCAACTGCAAACAAACAACAACAACCAGTAAGAAGCAGACTTAGTTTTTGTCTTCTCCCCTGTGGTTTCACTTTGAACAAAGGCAGATCTGAAGTTCACCCAAGAACCACCCAAGGAAATGCACGGCGCACAAAGCATTACATTTAAGTATGTAAATAAAACCTAGGAAAGAGCTCACACTTCTGTGCCCATGGCAGGGAAACTATTCCATTCATAAGTGAAACTGTGCATTTATTTTGTCATTGGCATCTCAGAACGTGTTTAAAAGAGCCAGTGGTCAAGCAGCCCTGAGATGATCATTACAATCAAGACTTATACTGATTTTTTGGTTCTTTGAGGATTGGAGATCTTTTCAGGCATTCTTTCCTACATTATCAGTGCCTTGCTTCAGAAATCTTACAGCACCCCCCCCCCTCCTTCCATGTGTGGTGCAGGAGAATGGCTGTTTAGGAAAGATACCAAGACTTTTTGTGTGTGAGGCTCTCCCCCACATACTTTCATGGATTGGGGTTGCAGCAGGGGGTGGGCAGAAAAGAGGTGAAGGGAAATGTCCCACCTGTGCCAGCCCTACCAGAATACTGTGGTAACAAAGAAAGTGCTCTGCCAAGCCTTAGCACAGGCATTTCTAAACCCCCCAGAGTAGATTTTGCAGACATAACACACAAACAACTATGGGCCAAATTGAGTGATGCCAATTTTATTTTTATTTTTTAAAAGTAGTCATGACAACATTTTTTTGGCTATGTAATGGGATGGCAGCAACAAAATGTTTATGTTCTACATGCCAAGAACTTAAGTTACTTTCCATTAAACAAAACTGTGAGGATCCCTTTAATTAGCAATTTGGATATTCTCCTCTTCTAGCAACTTACGCTATTTCTTGCCCAGCTCCTTGCCTGTAGAAGCAGGCCTCTGGAAGGGATCAGTGCGCCATTCCCCACCCCCTGCATACAGAAAGGAACATTGAGCCATCCACGAGCAGGGGGCAGGAGGATGGAGGAAAGCTACGGAGGACTCACAATGAAGCGGCAACAGTGTTTAAGGACAAGCGTTGGCTCCCTCTGTTGGGAATTGCTTTGCACAGACAACTCAAGCCTCAACCTGAAAGAGCAACTCTTTGATCAGTGACGGGTACCTCGGCATAGCTGTCCAGCTCTTTCTGGCATCTGTCTTGATCTCCCATTTTCAGAGCCAGAGAAGCCTTGCAGAGTTTCACCACCACAGACGGCACCACTTCTTCCACCTTCTGCAGATAGTCCATCGCCATTTTAGGACATACATTTTTGGTGCACGGACTGCAGATGATGTGGGGCATCTGGTTAGGCTCGGCAAGGTAGAATATTCGCAGCACTTTGGCTGCCAAATCCTAAAATAATAATAGTTAAAGAAACATGAAAAGTGAACATCAAAAATGTTCTTCATTTCTGATACAAGCAACTCCCTCCTGTAAAATATTCTGAGGAATTCAGCTAAAATTTTTCAGGGGTTGTACCAGGGCAGCAAAGATTAGCAATTAATAAAAGAACAAAACCAACCACACATACACATTCAAAAAATACAGAAGCAAGTGAACTCATTTATTCGGTTCATTAGAGGTATGGGTTGCCAAGAGAAAAAAATTTAAATTGGGATACTCTTGACTAGGAAAATCCACTTGAAAGCCTGTTTCCACTACCTATTTACTGGGGAGCAAGAGGTAAGTTACTCTCAGTATCACAGGATATGGTGCACAAAGTAATAAATCAGCACCTTCCTTTGCCAAAGGTCTATACACCTTAGTATTTTTAGCATTTAGATCAATCCAGGGGAACTGACAAACTCCTTTTGCCATCTCTTAGGATGAAAAAGGGGGTGCAATTGTGAAACAAATGTAAATCTGCATGTGTGCAAATGTTAATGGAGCTTTCTAAGATTTTTTAAAAAATCAGACCCTACTTTTTGGGACAACTTTCATAGACACGAAGTGAATTTATTCCTGTGAAACACACACAGCAGCCAGGTGCTTAATGCCTGGTCTCTAAGCCACATTCAGGAGACTGGCTGTGAAAAAAAGAGACCACCGCTAAGTCCCCTGAGCTCCTGAGTCACATGAATGCTCACACAAATTAATGACCACAGAATGAAGGTAAGCCACAGGCAAGCCACCTCCCATGGGGAAAAAAATTATGAGAGAAAAAGAAAATCTATTTACTTACTTCACTCAGCTCCTCGTCTGTGTCTTCATAAAGGGCATGTTGCAAGTAAAATATAAACCCCTTTCCATACTTGTGTGCTTCATCCTCAGAGCTCAAATCTACCCTCTTCAAAATTTCAGTCACAGATAGACCAGACATTTTGTAATAAGGCAGCGTGAGGTGGAAGTCTTTGGTATCAAACCTGGATGTACAGAAGTAAGCAGAGGCAGCCTTAAAGAACTACTCTGGCTAGAAAAGCAAGTGATGTATAAAGAGGCTTTTCATTAACAGACTTGTTCTCGTAATTTTCAAGCTATTGAGCCATGAATGCTTGCAACCTAGAGCTTCACCAGCAGCTCTGGTGTTTTGAGATCCCAGTAATATTTATAAGCTGTGTTCAGGCACACAGCCACTCAGTTCAGATTTGCTCAACAGGCCCAAGAGCAGCTCTCAGGCACCATTTCATGTTGGGAAAATGGTACCATGAGGTAAACTTAAAACACTCCTCCCCCATGCCATGGTCCTGATATGAACTGGGCCCCTGTACACTTGAAAATTAAATAAATAAAAACCACCAGCACTATGAACACTGAATTCCCAGCATAAGGCCCACAGCTTGCAAGATGATGGTTAACCTCATGAACTGGAGCTGCAATAAAAATTTACTACTGAAATCCTTGAGAGAGTTGTCTTGTACACAAGGCATAAACCCTTCAATGGAGTCATAGGCTAACAATCAAACACCAGTTGCTGCTGGATTCATCTTTTAAGCAAATAAGACGCCACCTGACTGGGGTGTTGATGGTGCTTTGGGACAAGAAGAAACTCCTTTTTCTTCAGGGGCATTTCTGGCTGTGATGGATTCAGCCTCTGCAACTTTGTTTAGGCTGTATACCTGCAAAGTTGGAAGGACTTTGGGGTTGACCTATCAGGGAAGTTTAACTTGGCCTGCAAATCAATCAGGCACCTGCATGTTTATTGCAGGAAACCTAAAGCCTTTGGCTATTTTGAAGGCTTCCCATCTTTGCTGCTTCAGCATTAATAATGTAGCTTGTTAAAATGCCAACCTGCTATAACAATCTCCTAGGAGAGCACAACTTTCCCGAAAAGCCATGAGGAGGTCTTCCCTCTCTTCCGATTCCTTTAGATCAGGATCCATTAAAGCTGTCCTAACTAACAAGTGAGCTTCGCTCAGAAGATGGATGCAACTCTCTGTTCTCACATTTTCATAGATCTTGCTGTAGTCAACCTAAGACAGAAAACAGGACACACCAACTGATTTCAGCCCAGACATCAGACATACCAGAACGCTATTCCTTAATGTAGCGACCCACCCTGAGCCCGCTTGCAGGGAGGGCAGGATATAAATCTGACAAATAAAATAAGATAAATAATGCACCCAGCCAAAATAAAATTCTGTAACCAACCAACAAAGTAAAGTAACAATACCATTTCTCTATAAAGTTGAAGAGTAGAAGTTGTGCTAACGATGTACAAATTCCAGCCGGGTTCAAATTCTGGTGGAACCCTGGGCTGGTTATCAGTCTTACGTGAGCTAAAAAGAAAAAAAAAACACATTTAACATACAATTATAAACTTCCAGGTATTTCAGTAATTTCTGCAACAATATGAATTAATACAAAACTTTTTGCTAATAGTTTAGTTGCTTTAAGCATTAATTTGAAGAGCATTTGTCTTGAATTCAATGGCTTTGAAACCAAAGGTGAACCAAGGAGAGTAGGGGAAGTTGATGGGAACTCAAAGAGTTCATGAAAAACCAATCTGCACTTTACTATTTCCTGCATCAAAGTAGCTAGCCGCTAGCACAGAAACATGCAATTGGCCTGCCTATATGAATAGCGAAATGGTATGGTATAAAGTTGGTATAAAGATCATGTGGGCCAAGCAGCTCTTTTGGCGTTTCTTCTTTACAAGAGAAATGGAGCCATCCTTCTAGTTGCCAAGAGTGGAATGCTAACAAGGGATACGTCATCTTCTCTGGCAACAGACTCCTGTTCCCACTGACAGCTATTAAGGAGGTTGGCAGGAAAGCGGGAACTTGGGAACAAGTGTGCCAGCTATAGAAGATCAAGGCTGAGCTTCTTTCTCTTCCTGTTCGAGGAACTGAAGTCATGGCATGGCTAGAAGAATGAGTCTTTTGCACAAGCCATAGTTGTGGCTGTTTGTCTGATTGTATCTTTGTAAGCCATTCTTGGTCCCCAGTAGGATAGAAATACTTAAAGTAGACACATGCGATCCAACCCATTTCCCTTAGATTCCTGCCTAGGCCACATCTACTCAACCAGCTCCATCTGCAACAAACAAGCAGAATGCACGTAAGACACAACATGGAATTAATAGGATGGAAGACTGCAAACACAAGCAAAATCCTCCCCTTCCCGAACCTGAAAATGAATCTGAGCCTCCCTGAAAAACTCATTCCTGATCCAACAATTCACAGAAGCTAGTAGTTATCCACAAGTCAGAGAATGAGATTGAGCCATGAAACTACCACGTTCCATGATGAGCGGAGTGATTGGTAAGAGGTCTGAAAACTAAATAGTGTAGCAGCATCAGCTTTCCGTTTGTATGGGTCTTGCAGCTCTGCCCTTCCAGGCATTTGGCAGCTGACAAGCAGCGATGGACCTGAATGGCAAAGGTCCCACTCGAGCCTGCATTTTACTGGTTCACTCCCTGTGGCACTATCTTAAATGGAGAACTGGAGTCACCTTTTCCTCACAAGCCCATTTCTGTTCCTCATATCACAAACTGGTTTTCACACAACCCCAGAAACTACGGCACTTACAAGAGTTCTTTTTGAAGGCTTTTTTCTTCTCTGTCAGATCTTCATATTTTGCATTTACATACATTTTGTGTTAATGTTCGGTTTTGAATATTGGTTATGTGGGTTTCAGTGCAGGACTCAAAAGCAAGGAAGAGGCGGCTGCATGGGTGACTGGAACATGCTGTACCTGAACAGTAGCTGTACCTTAAGGGGCATAGTGAACTGCAGTTTTTAGTCCGCTTGCTGAGAGAAAGTATTCATTCTGTCAAGTTCAATGAATCTGTGTGGAGTTCTGAGAAATTCTGACAAAGTGAGACAAAACTGTGTGGAAGCCTGAAAGGGACTCATTCTGCCTAAGTTGGGCAAACTGTGTGGAAGCCTGAAACTAAGATATATGTATTTTTGAAACCAAGCTTATGAGCCTGTTCTGAAACCAATATTTTTATCAATACTCTGCAACCATCATGTGTATATACTTATAAATTCTACTTTTTATTATACAAAAAGGATCCCTTTTTTACCTCACAGCCACCCCCAACATTTTGACTGTTCTGTCAGACTACCATCTATAAAAAAGCCTTTCTATAATGCCAGTTAACAGAGAAAGTCTAAGGCGAAAGCCTTTGATAGAAGCAAAAATGTTTTAGGAACTAAGGAAGTCATGGAGGCAGCAACATACTGGGGCTGTTTGCAGTGGGACTCAAATCCGAAAGGTCTTGAGGTATAAGCCTGGGTAAAATGGAGAACACCTAAAGCACTGTGCTTGTGGTTGTGACCAGAGACCTCCTGATGTAAAGTTTACAGTAATGTAAGGAGGTTGCTGCAATGAAAGGTCCAAGGCAAGGTTAAAAAACAAATTGAAATTGTTACACTAGTCTTCACACAATCTCAGAAATGACTGTACTTACAGGAGTCTTCTTGAAGATTTTTTTTTCTCCGTTAGATCTTCAGCTTCTGCCTTTGTCAAAACGATGATATGATTCTTGAAATGAGAAATAGCTTTCAGCCCTATGAAGAGCTGCATTCTCAAGGTACAAACATCCAACAGAGCAGGGGGACAAGCCTATGAAGAAAGAATTTGTGTTAGTAAGTTTACCACTTCGACAAGTATCTTTAGAGTAAAAAGCACAATTTTTGCTATGAGCTTAAAAGTGCTTCAAAATCTGCAGAGCTGATTGTCAAACATCTCTGTCTTGTGCTGCGTGCCTCCAAGAACTCTTATCACATGCACATCTACACAGATCTGTTGAAATGAAATCCTGCCCTCAAGTCATAGTTGACTTATGGCAACCCCTGGTAGGTTTTTCATGGCAAGAGACTAACAGAGGTGGTTTGCCATTGCCTGCCTCTGCAACTCTGGTCTTCGTTGGACGTCTCCCATCCAATTACTAACCAAGGCTGATCCTGCTTAACTTCTGAGAACTGACGAGATCAGGCTAGACCTGTTAAGGGTGGGAAAATTAAGAACTGAATTACCAAGGATTTCTTACACATGGAGCCCCAAAACAGTCTTTTGCCACAGAAATCTGCAACCCCATGCACAGCATGTGAACAGAGCAATGGCTTGGATTCACTGAAGCACTTCTGCGTATGGATTTCTGCCCACAGTTCATGACTATCTCACCTCCCTGCTCTTGGTGTGGCTGAAAATGCCAGGCAGAAATGCCCTCGTGGATTCAAACCAAGGCACGTACAAAGCTGGTAACAGTTTTGGCTATCAGTGAAGTACTGTTTTTCTACCCTGATCAGATGTTCTGATAATTCTGAAATGTTCCAAGTGGATTGCTTTACAGGGGCACAGATGTGAGGCCTGTGTAGTGGCAGTAGTTAAATAGGACTGGGTTACCTGGTTTCTAGTCCCCACTCAGCCATAATGCAAATTGGCTGACATTGGGTTAGTCCCAGTCTCTCAGTTGAACCCACCTTAAAGGGCTTTTGTGAAGGATAAAGTAGAAGAGTGCAGAGCAGCCCTGAGCTCCTTGGAGGAAAGTTTGGGTATGAAAAAAAAAACATAGGTAAATCAGAAAGTTTGCCTAGGAGCCCACCTTCAGGGTTGTATCAATGTATGGATCTTCATCACGAGCCGCTGCTGCACTGCATCTTACGGTAAAGCACTGCAGGTTATTACTAAAGAGAAAAGGGGAGAAGATAGACAGAATACACATTATAATTGAGCTTGGATGTACAATGATGCTGCCATGTGCAGATGCTTCACCAACCCCTCATTCTCTGTATATCCCAGGATGTCTCTTCACGCATGACAGAGTGGGTTGTGGGTCCCTGTCCCCGCCCCTTGTCCAGTTTAAGAGTCACACATGCCTTGCAGCATCTCCACAACCCCCTACATGACTTTGACTGCCACTGTGGAGTGTATGGAGAAGGGGGCTTTCAGCCTTCGCCCCCGTGCACCACTTTCTCAAGCTGCAACGGTCTGGCAAGAGCACTATTTGGCTTGTGAGGGCCACCCAAAATTGTGTACATGGATTGCTCCTAAAGACCATGGATTATTTTAGGTCAGAAAAATGGGGAGGAAAAGCCTTTTCTTCATGTGTGCCCTATTGTGATCCAAACCGAGCACAGCAAGCCAAGGAATTGAGGAGAATCTGTGAGTCATGTGTGATTGCTACACAAGACATGGATGGAGGACCTTTGACACCAACTGTGTCCGCTAATGCATGAAGAGACTTCTGGTCTTTTAGGAGATGCAGAAGCTGCCCAGTCCCGGTGCCATAATCCTTCAGGAAACTCCACTGTAGTCAGGAAGGGGAGGTCCAACAGGTCCAGTCAGGAACTGAACTCATCAGGCAGCCTCACACAATGGTTGACTGGCAGCAACTCTCCAGGGACTCAGAAAAGGGATCTTTCACATCATGTACTACTCAATGGTTCAACCAGGGATTGAACCTGGGACCTTCTGCATGCCAAGCAGATTCTCTACCACTGAGCCATGGCCCCAAATACAAGCTCCAAATGCTCCCATTTCACCCAGGTGCTGGCAATCAAGGGCATCTAATAGTGGCAGATAGTGATAAGCCACTACAAAATTGTTGTTCATGCAACAATTCAAACATTTTTATTGAACGGGAAACCATCTGCACGCAGAAGTGTTACTGGAGTTCATGTTCACAACCTGAACAAGGCCCCAACAACAAAAGCCCTCATCCAGAAAACCTTGAGCGTCCCACCTTGTGATGACATGTAGGAACTGGGGTGTGAGAACAGCCTGTCGGGACTTCTCTGAATACTGGTAAGTAGAAATCAGTTCTACTAAGTTGCCAACTGCATAGAGGTACCCAACGTGAGGCAGAGAGAAAAAACAGAAAAGACTCAGCAGCTCTCGCTTGGCCGTCTCTCTTCCCTCAGCTTTCACAGAACTCCCTAAAAGAAAGAAGTGATTTTTACAAGATCAGTATATCCCAGTATATCTTTAGAAAGGCACCAACTTATAATGCAACACCCCAATCTCACCTCATTGGCTTGGATTCTCTCTTCTGTCCCCTGCAGTCTAAAATGCCCACTGAAATGCTACTTCTAGGGGACTACAGGAATAGCTTGATGGGGAAGTTGGAGGTCTGCTGTAGGAAGGGGAGTTTAGTGAAAGGCCTCCCTCCCAAGTGCATGGCTTTTTAAAAGGTGGAATCTAACCCTTTATTTTCAAGTTAGAGAAGGCAAATAAAGAGGTTTTATGACACAGTAACATCTAGCCTATCTAGCAATAAATATTAGAATTCATGGAGTTAAATCGTCGTCTCCTACTTCCATTCATCTCATGCACAAAGACTGTCTTCTGCTAGTAATCAGATCTCAAAAGCAAACGGAGAACCACTTGACAAAAATGTCGTTAAAGTTAGTTTATTTGACTATATTGTTACAAATGACGCAATGAATATTTTTAGAAAAAAGGTGAGCGTTGCAAGGCACAAGTGCACATTCACACAGGTGGGCCCTCTGGGCCAAGGCTCCCCCTTGAAAAAAAGCCCGTCTGAGAAAATTATAAGCAAATGGCTCTGCAGAGCATTGGCTATGGACTGTGATCTGAGAAATGGCGAAGATAATAACTGCACTTATCTACTGCTCATCTAGACAGATTACTGCCCCCCTCAGAGCAATAAATGAAGTCACTGTTATTATCTCCATAACAGAACTGGGGCTGTGAGGAGTGGCTTATCCAAGGCCACCTGCTCAGCTCATAGTAGTAGTGGGATTTGAACTAACAGAGTGATGAATTGAAGACCTACCAATTAATAACTATGTTACAGCAGAGCTAGGCTCCATCTTGGACTTCCTGTAAGGGCAAGTCAGTGGATGTGCAAGTGGGAATGTATCTGAGGAAGTGAGCTGTGACTCTGAAACCACGGAAATGTTGTTGAGTCTTTAAGGTGCTCCTGTATTTAGCATCCTTTTGTGAAATCACTCGGCCAAGCACAGACTTGTTGCTCAAGAGATTTACCTTAAAGTAAGCCTAACCAAGTTCAATGGAACTGCCATACTAGTAAACAAGAGCCCTGTGGTAATATTTACTGGTATTTCTTTATGACTGCTATGTAAAATATGGAGAAAACACTCAACGTTCTGGATTTAGAGCAGACTTTTCCTCATCATGCCGTTGCCTCTCTGGCTTTGCTCACTATGATGTTTTCAGTGGATTCCCCTCCCTTTTTTCCCAATTTCCCCTTAGGTTTCTTTTGTACATTAAGTACTTTATTCCATTTATTATGCAGATAGACCTCTATCTAGAGACAATACTCTTGTAAGATTAGAAGTGAATTTAACTGAAAAGCAATAAGGAATTCTAGTCTGTTATACAAGTTTTTCCCCAATGTTTCATTAAAATGGTACATACGAAGCTCAGAGTGAACGCTTTTCAGACTATATGTCCTTAAACATACCTGTTTCATACATAGGTAGCAACTGAAGAGAATGCAGCCTAGCTTCTTCAGAGGAGAAGACAAATGAAGACAGATCTGGAGCAAACCGCCTATAAAAGAATTTGAAGGGTCAGAAAAAAAAGCATACTAAGCCAAAATACAGTTTTAAACCAGAGGCACACAAGACTCAGGTAAAAAAATGGGAATTTTCAGAAAACAGCTTAAAGGTCCACTCCAAAGGAATGATTCAGGGTTGAAAATTAACATACATATACAAAGCTGACTTATGCCAAGTTAAAGCACGGGGTTATCTAGCCTAGCTTGGTCTAGTTGGGCTGGTAGTGGTGTTACCATTAGCATTCCCCTTTCTTACCATAAGAGATGTTGTGGATACTGGAGACATGCTAGTAAAGCACAAATTCTGCCACTGTGCTATGCCCTGCCTCCAGTATGTCACATGAGTTCTTTGCCCCCAAATTTCCCCATAGTATAATGTTCCATGCGTTGCTCTAGCTACAATTTCAACACACAATTCACACCATAAAATACATCTTCTATTTCCTTAGCCAATGTACAGACAGCAAGGAAAATGGGTATCAATGACCACTGCAAGAGCTGCTGTTACCTCCTTTTCTTAAAAAAAATATCAAGTATGGAGGGTGCAATGAATTTATAGCTACTGCTCGTGTTGATACTGCAGTAAAGTGAAGGCTACCTTTCTTCCAAAGAAAAGGAATGGCTGCTTAGAGTGAAGAGGGAAAAATCAGATACAGGCCGGCTAAAATTATATTTATTTATACTGTGCTGTTCTCCCCAGTGAGGACCCAAAGTGGCTTTCAGCACCATTCACCCATCCTTGATTTTATTCTTCAAACAACCCTGTGAAGATCAGGCTGAGAGAGAATGACTAGCCCAAAGTCACCCAGTGAGCTCCCACGGCAGAGCGGGGCTTCAAACTTGGGTCTCCCAGATCCTAGCCTGGCATTCAGGAGTACTGTCTCCATGGCTCACAGAAAGCCACATTTGTACCTACCTCAACCGAGATGAGCCACATTGATTTTTGTCCCAGGCATGAGACCCATGATCAGGGAGGTTCACAGCTTACCTGTCCCTCTGGCTGCTGTTGTTTCAAGATGAAAACCACTTGCCAACCATAAGCCCCACCTGACAAGGGCCTTGCCCACTTTTCTGAACAGTGGTCAGAAGATACCCAAGTGGCATATGAAAGAGCCACATACTCCACTGAGTGAGTACCACTGCTCTAACCACTACGTTGGTTGTAATACAGGGAAAGTAGAAGCTATGACTTCTCACCACCCCAGGGCACTGCTACAAGATTAGAACAGATGCATTGGAAAAAAAACCAGGGTGCAGCCACGCTTAAAACTGTGGATTAACTATATACACATGTGAATGTCTATTTCAAGAAACAAATGTTAAGTGTTACTGCAATTACCTGTATAGAACATATCGCATTTGAAAGTGTGGGTTCTCACCAACTAAACCTGTCGACTCCAGAGTAACTGGTATTCCACATAACTTGCTTTCTTCCCCGAGAAGCTCCATAGGCTGCTGACAGATAACAAAATCATCGGAGTCAGGCTGCTGAGATGAATTTGCTTCTTCTAACACACCTTAAATAATGAAACAAAAGGTCACTTCCATAAATTGGCTCAACGCAGACTTACAGCAAAAAAACAGAGTATTCTGTTGAAACATGGTTAGCGCTGCGTAAGGTACCACCAGTATTAAATAAGACTATAACCTCGACTTATAAGAACATAAAAAGAACCCTGCTGGATCAGATCAGACCAGAATGTGTAGAAACTTAGGCAAAGGGGTTTTTTAATAAGTGTCCCCCCTCCAATCCCTAACAGCATAAAAATGCTCATGAGCCAAACACTATGCAGCCTCAATCCAGAGATCTTGAATACCACACTTACCATCATTAACAACCTTTTCTTTTACTACGTATTCACAGCCATGTGGTCCAGTACCTCTAGCCACTTTCTCACTTGATTCCAGCTTGAGAATCAGGACTTCTAGTTCTACAGTTAGGGCCACATATCCAGCACAAAAGGCCACTTCTTCAGGGGTGACATTTTGTACGTGCAAAATTAAGGAAAGTTCAAAGTCCAGTAAAGACAGATCCTGGCTCACCACCAGTTGCTTTAAGCTGAACAAAACTAGCTTATTCTTGCAGGCAACAAGGAGATCTCCCCTGAGTGGGCAGCAAGAGAAGCACAAGGGAGGGTCCGAAAGAGGCATTTCTATAATGGACATCTGCTCTTTCGAAGCTTCAGGGTAGGATGCATGTGGATTGTGGCCCAACATCCGCACGCACACGCGAGAGCTCCCAGACGACAAGCACCTCCAGTTCATGTAAGCTCGCAAGAAGAGGGCCTTGTTTTTCTCCTCAATAGTAACCACATAGTCACCTGGAAAAAAAGAGTACATTTTGAAACCCTAGGATTACAGAGCAAATCTGATGCATACCGTACGTTAGATCCAAACTACATTTTCCAATGGCTGATTGGAACTTGCTGCTTCCCCCCTCCCATGGCAGTCCACTGAGGCCCCAAAAGTGCAGGAAGGAAGAATTAGTGTAAATTGCCAGTTTAGTCTGGATCCAGTCCCATTTGTAAGCAGAGGGGTTTCCAAACAAAGTTGTAAATTTACTGAATCTGATGAAAATGTCATTGGAATCTGCTAGTTGTCAGCCCTAAGAAGGTACTTGAATTTTGTTTTTCTGCCCAGATTACACTGTGCTCAGTTGCACAAATACTGCATGCCCCCCAAGCAACTCATCTGTAGTGAAACAGCAAGTGATGCTTTGTGCTTTTGATGAATGACCATCGTGCATCCTGGCTAGAACAAAAACTGTGAGTAGAATGGATGGCCTAGGCTATCCTGATCTCAGAAACTTAGTAGAGTCAGCCCTGGTTTGTACTTGGATGGGAAACTACCAAAGAAGTCCAGGGTCGCTACACAGAGGCAGGCAGTGGCAAACCACTTATGTTTGTCTCTTGCCTTAACCCTGCCGGGGGGGGGGGGTTGCTATAAATAGGCTGTGACTTGATGGCACTTTACACTCAGAGATGTAAAAACAAGGTCAGGCTGATATTGCAAGAAAGGGAAAAATATTTTATTACTCAATTTTAAAATTTCCCAAATTCCCTATTTGTTTTGCCAATATGGCTTCTGTCGGAGAATTTGGTAGTTTTTCAGTATTCAAAACACTAAAAACTGAGTTAAAAGATTACAAATTTTCCTTTCTAGCACCACTGGCCTGGCCTTGTTTCTGTATTTATTTTTGTGATTGGTGGAGTCAATCTCTCTTTCTGTCTGAGAGACAGAGAGGGAGGGAGGGAGAGCGAGACCGACTACATGGAGATTATGTATGCAACTTCTACACTTACGTCGACTTACTTACAGCTGCAATTAAAAATTAAGTCAATTCCGAGATTCCAAGAAAGCAATCATAGCACAAACACATTCTTCATTTGACTGCAAAGAGATAATCCAGATTAAGAGAAAACATTCCATTCGTCTTTAGATTACTCAAAATCTCTACTGATCTGAATTCACAACTGGCTTCTCCCTCCATTGTTCTATGTAACGAAAAGCTCATCAAGGCACTGGAGGCCTGTAATGACATCACAGTTCAAAAAGAAACTGATTTTGGCAATGATGTCACAGATTAATTTTGGTCATGATCATTTTACATTTGCTGAGGTAACCAACCAAACAATCAACGTCTGCTGTCTTCAAGGGTACTGGAATTAGCCATCTTTCTCATTTATACCAGGCTACAAAGAAAGCTAAATTATTCATACCTCAGTTGTGATCAGCGATTACTTGACAGGGATCTATAAAGATAGGTCCTTTTGTGGTAGCATAGCTGAAGAGAGTTGGGTGGCACCACAATGTAATTTTTTAGATTCCCTGAAACTTGGCTTGCATCACTTTGGTACTTCTGTGGTAGCCAAGCAGCAGGAAATAATACATTAATGTGGAGTAGAGGAGGTTAGAATGTCAGACTAGGATCTGGGAGACGCAGGTTCAAATCCCCAGTCAGCCATAGAAGCTTGTCAGGTGACCTTGGGCCAGTCACATATTCTCTGCTTTATCTATCTCACTGACTGCTGAGAGGACAAAATGGAGGATGGGAAGATGTAATGAGCCACTGTGGCAACCGTTAGGGAGAAAAGTGGGGTATAAATGGAGTAAATAAATAATTATTTTAAAGGAGTAATTGTGAGTTTAAATTCATCCCTTGATAAAAGCATTTGGCTACACATAGTAGTTTGTGTCCCATGGGTATTTCACTGGCCAGTTTCTGGTGGATCACTTAAGGGCTGGTAGTTGCTCAGATTCTTGCAAAGTAGCCCTTGGTACAATCCAACAAGTCATGTTTCCAGAAAAGAATGGACACTCTTGATCATTTGCACAGTTGAGTCATGCCTTAATAGCAAATTTAAAGACTAATACACAACCGCACAAGATTTAATCCCTTCCCCTCAGATAGTGCTTAATTACCAAAGGCTCATAATCTCAGACTCACAAAAATTAGTTGCAGGGAGTTAGTGGCAGAGACAAAAATATTCTGCCCATGATTGAAGAAACACCTGAGAAATTTTACTTGGCACGGTGTTGTGAAGACCTGGTATAGAAAGCAGGATCCTGAAGCTGAAATACCAGATCTTTCTTGCTACTCTTTTGTGCACAAACACAATGTCACTTAATTTCTTTATTTACTTCATTTACACCCCACCTTTCTTTCCTAGTGGGGACCTAAAGCAGCTTACATAATTATCCTCAGCTCCATATTGTACTCACAACAACCCTTTGAGGTAGGGTAGACTAAGCATATGACTGGTTGAGGTCACCCAGCGAGGTTCCACGGCTGAATGGGGATTAAAACCTGGGTCTCCAGGATCCCAATCCGGCACACTAATCGGTACACTACACTAGCTTTATGATGATTCACTCAACCCCACTCAAAGCACTGTGTAACACAGACCTAAAATGCTTACTCTGAAATGTTTACTCTCTAGCAAGTGACTTTAGGATGTATTGTCGAAGGCTTTCACGGCCGGAGAACGATGGTTGTTGTGGGTTTTCCGGGCTGTATTGCCGTGGTCTCTGTCTTTTGGTGCTACATCTCTGAAGATGCCAGCCACAGCTGCTGGCGAAACGTCAGGAACTACAATGCCAAGACCACGGCAATACAGCCCGGAAAACCCACAACAACCATGACTTTAGGATCTCTGTCCAAAACAATCTTTTCAAGTTTGCAGTCAAGTGTACTATATGTAGCCAGTACATTGTCTTAGCCCAGCTTCCCTTCACAAAACTCACGGCAATGTATGTAACTCATGCCTCCTCCTTTAATCCCTACAACATCCCTGTAAGGAAGGCGCGGCTAAGGAAGACTGACACAGCTGAGCTGCGAGCCCCGGGCACCCTCACTCACCCGCCTCGCTGTACGCCATCCGCAGCACCCGGCCCAAAGTGTTGAAAGAGCCGAGCGGCTCGCAGAGCTCCGAGCGGCCCACGGCGAAGACTTCCACCCGGCAGGCGCCCGGCGCGCAGGCCACCAGAAGCGCATCGCGGCCGCAGCAGAAAAGCTCCGGCTCCTGCTTGCAGGGCACGACCTGCTGAGAACCGAACGGGTGCAAATTGTACAGCTGCACCATGCCGCCCGCTGGCCCTCGGCCTCGCCCGCTCCGCAGCCAGGAGTCGGAATGAGCGTGCAGCTTCCGCAGAGGGCACCGCCCCGCGCTGGTCAGCTGGAAGGAGACGCCGGCGCCTTCGATGCTCGCCACGGCATCCCACAGTGGCAGCATTTCGGCCACGCGGGGGCAGATTTGCTGAGCGAAAAAGAAACCTCATTTATACTCCGGCTAAGGTGCTTCGGGGAACCATGCCAGAGACGGGAGGCAGCGTTAGGCTGCAAGCTGGTGTACCCTTACTTGAGAGTAAACTCTGCTTAACACAGTGATTCCTGCCAAGCAGTCATGCACAGGACGGCATTGCTAGCAGTACAATCCTAAACAGAATTTGGTCCCTTAAATCCGTTGAAGACTCTATGCCGCAGAAGCGGAAAGAGGAGCCTAGTGGCACTTTAAAAGCTCATCGCTGCAGGTTTACTCAGAAGTAAGCCTCACGTTTTACTTCGAGTCCAGTTGCACTTTAGAGACCAACTAGATTTCCAGGTATGAGCTTTCTGGAGTCCAAGCTCCCTTCCTCAGATACAGGCAGAGGATGAGAGGAGTACTGCACATTAGTATCAAGAAGCTAGCATGCGTTGACGCACGGGATAAGAAGGGCAAAAATTAGCACCTGTAGTACTAGACAAAAATCCTATGTCCAAATTTTAAAAAGGGAGGTACATTGTTCCAAACTTGCAAATAAACTCGATTTCAGGTCAACAGTGGAATGTCCTGGAAGATTACAATGTTCACCCACTGTTTTTTGAATGGTGTGTGATTTTTTTAAATGTCAGCTGTATGTCCATTTATTATTTTGCAAAGGAACCGACCTGTTTGTCCAATGTAGAGAATGGAAAGGCATTGCTGATGCTTGATGGTATACATAGCATTAAAAGAGGACCAAGAGAACCAATGTGAGATGATGAGCCAGTTTGTAGTGGTTAAGAGTGCAGGACTCTTAATCTGGAGAACCGGATTTGATTCCCCACTCTTCCACTTGAAGTCAGCTGGGTGACCTTGGGTCAGTCACAGCACTCTGGAGCTCTCTCAGCCCCACCCACCTCACAGGGTGTTTTGTTGTGGGGATAATAATAACATACTTTGTAAACCGCTCTGAGTGGGTGTTAAGTCATCCTGAAGGGCGATATATAAATCGAATGTTGTTGCTGTTGTTGTTATTATTATTATAATTGGTGTTAGGTCCAGTGATGGTGGTGTTAGAATAACCAAGTGGAGACCTGCAAGGACTTGTGGGAGGCATCTAATTTTCCTCTTTCCCTTCCTTGCTCCCCATAGCCTCTCCCCCTTTTTCCGCTTCCTGCTCTCCTTCCCACCCACCTTTGTCTGCCTTGTTTTCACCTTTCCCCCCTCCCCCAAGCAGTCTCTCCTCATTGCCCAGTTATGTGGTGCCAGCTGAGCCAAGTCCAGTTGCATGCTGAGGAAGATGGAATGACTTGCTGGAGGTGCTTCAGTTCTCCCTGCATCCCTTTCTCTTCTTTATTTCCTCCTGGCAGCCTCCATATGCTAACCTTACCTTATATCCTCTCTTTCAAACCCACTGAACAACTTACCTTTTATATGCCTTTCTTCACAATGGGGTCCCAAAGCAGCTTACATTATTCTCTTTACCTCCATATTGTCCTCACAACAACTCTGAGTGGTAGGTTAGGCTCAGAGTATGTGACTGGATCACAGTCTCCCAGCAAGCTTCCACAGCAGAGTGGTGGTTGAAACCTGGGTCTCCCAGATCCAACTCTGATATGCTACACTGGCTGCTGTTGAATGGTAGCAAGCAACCAGGCCTGGGTGAATCATGCAAGTCATGTGGTATAAGTAGCCTGGAAGTTGCTTTTGGGCATGGTCCCAAGGAATCCTCTCTCAAAGGTCAAAATAGCCCTGGAAAGGGCTCTCTGCCTTCCTGACAGAAACCAAGCCTGGAATATGGCTAAAATGTTATAGTTGGCTAGCAACAGGCATTGAAGGCTGCAGGTGCTCCTTTTTATCATTTTGGGTTTTTTTTTAAACCCCTTCCCATATTTCTTTTAGTTTTCAGTTTTTTTCTGAAAACCTGGGCATTATTCAGGTGTAGGAAGATCTGTCTTGTCAGTTCATGGCTCCAGTCTTTGGATTTAAGTACCCTTAGATCAGGGCCACTTGGCTATTGGTACATAAGATATGAGGACAGATTTGCATTTTTGTTTATTGTAGGCCCTAGTTCCACAGTTCATGTCCATGTGGGGAAGTGCATTGTGGTGAACGAGGAGTTGTTTAAGAAGGGGGCTGTGTCAGGCTATGGATGACAGGATATGGTAGACAGATCCCTGGACCATTGCAGCAAGACACAGGTTCTTGGTTAAATGGCTTTTATTCAGAAATCCAGTTCTTTCCATATATATGTCCACAGGATTACTCAGAAGCAAGAAAGCCTCCAAGCAGTACAGTTTCCTTGAGAGGAATAGAGACTTGCGGAAAGTACAGCTCTAATACTCATTTCCCTCCTCCCCAAACCACAAATTCGAGTGGGAAGAAGTCTGGGAACTTCTGCTGGAGTTTATACATCAGCTAGACAAGACAGAAAGAGGCATAATAGAAACGGTAACATTTCAGATGGTACAAGGTCATTTCAGTGAGCTTCAAAGAAAGTGATTACACAGCTCTGTTCTCAGGCTAGGAGGGAGAGAAACGAAAGTGAGGATTATAGCATTTGCAATATGAAATCAAAGCACAGTATCAGCAATTGTTCAACCCCCAGAACTATGACATGGATGGAGGGATACAGACATGACAGGCTGTCTGTGGGCAAGATGATTTGGCTCCCAGTGCCTGTGAGAGAGCAATACTGTTGTTCAGCAGAGGTGAACAATGGTATTGTTCAGCAAAACCTGTTCAGCATATCATTAATGATGCATTGAATCGGGTTCCCAGGTGCCCGCTGCTGGCGGGCAAACTCATAGGGATTTGCCCTCTTGTCCACCGATCGCTGGGTGATCAGCAGGAGAGGGCAAGCTCCCGGAGCTTACCTGTCACCAGGAGACCCCTCAGGAGTGCACGCTGTGCATGTGTTCCCAGCCAGTGCAGCGACATTACTTCTGTAAGTGATGTGCTCGCACCAGCTGTGGAAGCATTCCTGCGCTTCGTTTGGGGCTGATTTGGGACCCAAACGGGCTGAATTGGCCCTGTGCAGAGCGTGGGAGCACTCCTGTGGCTGGCACGACGACATCACTCACGGAAGTGACATTGCTGCATGCCCGGCATGGTGACATCACTTCTGGACACCGGCTCTGGAGTGCGTGCGTGCTTTGCGCCCACGCAAGGACATACAGGGAGCCAGCAGAAAGTAAGTGGCAGGTCCCAACTCTCCTGGCAGGAGGATAGAGGGACCTGGCAATCCAGCTCAAACCAATTGAACTGGTTTGAGCTGGAAACTGTGACTGTCAGTGGTGTTCTGTTGTTGTTTTGTTTAGGCTTATCTTGTAGCATGTCATTTCTTGGTATCATATTGGCTTTGTTGATCTATTTTGATCTATTTTCTTATTACAGCAGGTGGGTACTGTAATTCCAGATTATCTTATAGATCTTGCAGGTGTGGATCTCTATCAGAACGATTGGAGCAGATATGGCTGTAGTAAAGCTTGGTTGTGGACAATGGATTGTTTGGTGTATTGAGGATGGTTAGTGGAGGTGTGTAGATATGTCTTGCAATCGGTACACTTCCGCTGTAACGTTTTTTTTATGCTTCCATCATGTATTTGTCCAGTGGCTGCCAGAAAAAGTATTTCCTGTGTGGAAATGGTTAGATTCATGGTCAGATTGAAGGTGGGGTGGCAGACAACTGAGTGCAGAAACAAGCCTCTACACTTTCATGGATTAGAGTTCACCGTTTGCCATACATTGAAACACTCCCTTACTGGGGAGTGTGTGTGTTATATGCACTCATCTCCGACCTATGGCGGCCCTATGAATGAGATTACTGGGGAATAAGCACCACTAAACTCAGTGAATCTTACGTCTGAGGAAATCAGCCTCCAATAGGGCTGTAGATGTGCGAAGGTAGGCTGTGCTCCCAGGCGCGCTCCCGCATGCCTGCTTGGGCTTCAAACGCTCCCACCCCTTATGGACACCCTAGAGGTGGAATGAAGGCCCCGGAGCTTGGCGCCCAAAAACACGGCCAACGTGGGTAAAAACGAGCCAATCGGGGTAGGCTCCCGCTCCGTCTCAACACCTGATTGGGGAAACCCTGGCAAAAGCCTTTCGGTGATTGGGGATGGAGGTTGCCAGTCATTCCCAGGAGGCGGCGGCGGCGGCGGCGGCTGTGACTGAAGCTTCCGGTCGGGCTCCAGCCGGAGGTGTTTGTGTAGCGCGCAGCCTGAAGGGAAGCTTGAGGGGGCGCCGCTGCTGTCCTGAGGCGCCATGGCGTGGAGGTTCCTGAGGTGGGTTTGGGGAGGCTGGGCGGGTCCCGTGAGGCCCCTGCTCCTGGGCATCCTGAGAGGACATTCCCGGTCTTAATTTCTAGGGTCGACAGTGCGGTTCCGGCCTCGAGACGGAAAGAAGTGCCCGACTCGGAGATGCCCGTTGCTAAGCTCAAAGTCTCGGTGTTGGGCAGCCTCTGAGCCTGATTTTTTTCTCTGGGAGCTGCGGGGAGTGGGAAGGGCTGGGAGAAGCGGCTGCGACGGCCCCTTCTGCTCCGGCACTGAGCCTTTTCTGGGGTGGCAGAAGCGGGCTCTGCAGGAGGGCGTCCATTTGGCAAGAGCCTGCGGTGTGGATGCCGGACGAGGTGGGCGGCTGCTCTGATCCTGTGCTCGGTTTGGACCTGGCAACCCTAGGCTTTGACCGCCTCACCTGAACTGCAGGTGTGCCAGGTGGCGCTAACCGTGCGCACTTTAAGACGAAAGTTAAAGCGTGGACCGCTCCAAGTGGGTTTGTTTTCAAGACTTAAAGAGCTTAAAGAAATTGAATCCCTTACATCCTCCTGTTGCCTTCCCCGTAGCCTCTTTCCCATCTCCCTCTCCTGAGAGGAAGAGGGTAGGGAATAACACAAGACCATCATGGTGAGAGGAGAATCGATCTCACGCTCAAACACACCTCAGTGAGGGGAGGAATATTTTATTTCTGGTCTCTGCCCACCTCCTCTGCCATTTGGCCATAGCTTCCTCTCAGGGTGCAGTCTTCGAGGACCATGCAACTAACACAGGGGACATTTAGTCATGTGGTCCTCCCAATTCATTCTGGTGCTTTCCTCCTGTGTGGAGTAAATAAAATGCTTTTGTTGAACGGATGCTCTTGAATTAGGTGTATGCCATCTAGACCTGCAGATTTAACTGGTTTTCAGTTTACTTGTTAGTCCTAGAACTTCATCTCTTGTCTCCTTTCCAAAAAACAGTGGCTTGGTGTGGCTGTGTGGCCCACGTTTTCTACAGTGAAAAATAGATGCAAAGAATTAATCTAATTTCTTTGCTGTCTCCCTGGCTTCCTTAAGCAATCTTTATATTCTTTTGTTCTGTCAAAACTTGTGTTCCTTTCCGTTCACTTTGGAGAAATTATCCACTTTTTAGAAGAAGACTTTTTGCCTTTTATAGCTTTCTTGACTTGAGTTGTTGACCATGCCAGCATCCTTTTAGACTTCTTGGTTCTTTTCCTGATTTGAGGTATGCATTCTATCTGGGCCTCAGTCAGCATAGTTTAAAATAGTTTCCAGGCATCTTTAAGGAACATGACTCTCTTTATTACTAGTTTTAACTTTATTTTGACTAGTCTCCTCATTTTGTCAAAATGTTCTCTTTTGAAATCAAAAGTAACTATTTTGGAAAAATCTGGGGACAAATTGTTGCTGTTGTGAATGTTGAACTTAATAGTGTAGTGGTCACTGTTCCCAATCAGTGCAACATCTACATCTCACATGAAGTCTCTAGCCCCACTCAGATTGCAGTTCAGAGGCTGTACACCTTTCGATGGCTCTGTTACCAACTGTTCATGTATACAGTCATTTATGATGTCTAGAAAGCTTGTTTCATTGGTGTAGTGGTTAGAATGTTGGACTAGGATCTGTGAAGCCCAGGTTCAAATCTCTCCTCTGCATGGAATCTTGCTGGATGACCTTGGGCCAGTTGCCCATTGCCAGCCTAAGCTACCTCACAGAGTTATTGCGAGGGCAGAATGAAGGAGAGGATACACTGTGAGCTGTTCCCCACTGGGGAGAAAGGTGAGATATAAATGAATTAAATAAGTAAATAAATGGCATGAGCACATATTTGCCCAATCAATGTGAAGGTAGTTGAAGTCACCTAATGTTACAACATTAGCTCTTTAGTTACTCACCACTGTTATTCCCCTCTCCATCTTGAGGTCTGCCTCATGGTTTTGGTCAGGAGAACTATAGTACACCTCCTCTTTTAAGTAACACTTAGGGCCTGGAATTTCCACCCATAATGATTCTGTGGGGGAGTTTCTTCCCCTAACCTAGTTTACTTGACTCTGTGCTGTTTTTGATATATAGAGCACTCCCAACCTGACCCTCCATGTTTTGACTATAGGCTTTATATCTAGGGATGACAGTGTCCTTTTGAGTTTCATCATTCTACTAGTTTTCTGAAATGCCCACTGTATCTATATTGTCATTTAATGGCAAGCACTCTAGCTTTGATCGTGACTTGGAGACTTCTAGCATTGGCACCTGTACCTTATTCCCTTTATAGGGATCTCCACCTCCCTCAAACCTCTAGTTTCCTCATATAGTCCTCCTTTACTGCTCCACTCTCATTCTCAAGTTCTAGTCCTGATAATTTTTAAATGATGGGCTATTTTCCTATTCTCTCCCCCCACCCCACTTCCTTCTAATAATGGTCTCAACTCTTAGTCTGACCTCTTCATAGTACAAGGAGCTGTGTAAACATTTGAATATCATTAGCTGCCTTGTATTCCTGGGATAGGATGGTATATAGATCCAAACACACTTCAGTGAAATGCTGTGGTTTAAAGTAGAAAAGATTGTATTATGTTATACGCCCTGACCTGGACAGCCCAGGTGAGACTGGTCTTGTGAGATCTCAGAAGCTAAGCAGGGTCTGTCTTGGTTAGTAATTGAATGGGAGACCTCCTACGAAGACCAGGGTTGCAAAGACAGGCAACGGCAAACCACCTCTGTTAGTCTCTTGCTATGAAAACTCCGATAGGGATTGCCATAAATCAACTCTGACTTGAGGGCACTCTCCACCACATACCACATCTATGTCACGATTTTTATTGAGGTCAGTTTAAAAAATGTGAATGTACACATGTTACAGTTGCCAAAAATCTTCACTAGCATTTTCATGCAGTATTATTTAAATCATGTCAGATTGTTAGGATTTGCGCAGTTTTATCCTATGCACAGTTATTCCAATCTAAGATACCAATGGAAACCAATGGATTTACACCAGAGTAATTCTACATATGATTGCACTGCACGTCTCCCAGATCAGGACTTTGTTGTTCTTTGAGATTTGTTAAAAGTGATGTGATTGGTCCTCCCTTTTCTCATCATTTGGTGATTTGGAGAGTATTTTTTGATAAACTGTAGGAACTAAACTGATTAAAAATTAATTGAAAGTAAACACTGAATAAAATGATATACATACTTGCTCTTATCCTGCAGAGGAATTTCAAAAGGAAATTAGAGAAACTACTGAATTGCAACTGATAACGAAGCTCAACACAATGCATCCACCTGGACTGAATTGAGACATAGGCTTCCTGTCATTGCAGGTGCTAATTTCGCCACACCCACTACCCCTCTGCATACCCCACCCTATTCAATCATGCCTGCCATTGTCATTCAGCGGCTATTATCATTTGGCTTCTGTAATCACTCCACTCACCAAGATATAAGGACAGATAGACTCACATTCTAGCTGTATCTGAAGAAATGAGCTGTGGCTCATGAAAGCTCATACCTTACCACAAATTTTGTTAGTCTTATATGTACTACTGGAGGCTTGCTCTTTTCTACTACTACAGACAGACTAACATGGCTACCCATCCATTGCTCTTGAACACAAAAAGTCACAGAAGTTTTTCTTTTGTAATTTTTTTTCTACAGAAACTTGCAATTGGATCCTGATTTGTATGGAGATAAACTTTATAACCCCTTTACTCGTGAACTTCATTCTCCCCTAGAAGACTTGTTGGAGCTAGATGGCAGTGCAATGACCGATGAAGATATTGATTCAGCTGTCTTATTTGGAACTATGCGAGGCAGTGTGGTCGGATTGCGCTACTATACAGGGGTGGTAAGCACAGAATGTACAAGAAATGGTGGCATGGAGAACCAGCCTGAAAGACAGAATAATTAATTTTTATATAAACATTCTAGATGTCTGAGCATGTTGTAACCAGCATGCAGTTCAAGGTGTATCAAGGGTTCCTATCAACATTTTAATAAACTCGGCATTTTCCAGTGAAGTCAAATGTAAGCATGTACAATGTCAGGTTCCAAAATTTAGGCGAGATTGCCTCTGCTGAAAAAATGGCCATACTGCATGAGATGGTGACATGCCTGAGTCTTTAAATGCAGGGTTGCATGGGTGTTAGGGTGGGAGAAGCTGCTGAACCAATTTGTAGTATCTGTTCTCTTTCTACAGCTGGTCTCTAGTACAGAAAAACTGTTAAGGTGAGAGGGATTGCAGAGGAGGAAAGGTGGAGGAGGAGAATTATTCCATGTTCCTTTGATCTTTTTACATTTCACTATCCCCTTTATTTATACATGGGGCAGACACACTTTAGTTTGTCTGTAGTTTGCCTACGATGGGTAATAAAAACTGTAACAAAATCAGACCATCTGATAGACAAGAGCTTTGTTTTGTTCAGTCTCGATAAAATACTGTTAACTTTCAAATATTTCATTTATACATGCTGATGATGAGGTCAAAGACTAAATGTTTAATAATTTATTAAGAGCACAAGTGTGAGAATTTAGAAGTATCATTTAGAAAATGAGATAATGTTTCTGCTAGTATAAACTGCTGTTAAATTTCAGTTTTTATGTTTATCTCAAAATAAAATGGAACGATTTCAATATTCACCTCAACGTTGGCTTTCATCTGAGAATAAGTTTTGTAATGTTTTATAAGGTCTACTAGCTCCTTTGTGAACAGTAGAAGAAGAGAACCTTATTGACTGGCTACTTCATTGTGTCTAATATTTGCATTAAGAGCATTGTAGGTAAAATGTAGCATAAAGTTAAAATTAGTTTTCATTTGCAGTGTCTTTGGGATAATATAGTGCAGGTAGATCCTGCATATTTTATGGTGCACTTATTATGCCTCAGAAGGCTAATTCAGCTCTTTGTACAGGTCAATAATAATGAAATGGTGGCGCTTCAGCGAGACCCCAACAACCGATACGATGTGAATGCTATAAAAGTAAACAATGTGAATGGAGAGCAGGTAGGCCACATTAAAAAAGAGCTGGCTGCATGTCTGGCAGACATCATGGACAACAAATTGGCACTCATAGAAGGGTATGTTCCCCCCCCCCCCAATTATAAGCGTAATAATACTGTACTGTCTTTTTTCCCTTGATTCAAACTGTCCTTGAATAGCAACTTAATGATAATCCTCAAAATAAAAGTGTGTGTTTTTAAACTTTTTCAAAAGGTTATGATACTAGATTTTAGGAAGCAGTCCTAAGTGGTCTACTCCGAAGTAATCATCATGTTATTCAGCGTGGTGTAGTCCTAGGAAAGAGTGTGTGTGTTGTGTGTGTGTGTGTGTTTATGTTTATGTGTTACTTTCCCTGAGACACTAGATGTCCAGTCAGCAGGATTTAAGCAGAGAAAAAAGGAGTATTTATTTATAACTTAAACAGTATTTGAGTGATTCAATCACAGAGATACATTGTCCTTAACATTTGTACTTCTGACCCCAGACCATCCTAACTGTAGATAGTTACAAAATAACAGTTCTCAGCAGCCTTCATGTGGTGTTTTTCCAAACTCGAAAATCTTTTTCTTCAGGCTGGCTAATCTCCCTCTTCTCACTGCTGTTCTCAATAGTTTTCAATTGTCAGCCTCATCCCAAAATTCCCTGAGCTCTTATTGGCTGTCTCTGGGAGAGGAGGGACTAGGCCTGTTTGTCACACGGTACCACAGTATGTGTCATAGGTTCACAGAAAGAGGTCTGAGAGGCAAGATGAAAGTTTTACAAAATTGTGCATGAGGTGGAGAAAGTGGATAGAGAACTTGTTCTCCCTCTTTTACAGTAATAGAGCTCTGGTGCTCCCAATCGATTTTATGGGTATTAGATGCAGGATGGATGAAAGGAAATAGTTGTTTACTCAACAAATAATTAAATCATGCATTTCACTGCCAGAGGATGTAGTGGTGGCTGTGAGCACTGATGGGTTTTAATGGGGATTGTGGATCTTTGCTGTAAGAAAAGGCTAAGAGAGATGCTTTGGTAAAGGAAATAGGGCTGCAGGCTGTAGTACAGTTTGCTGTCTGTTGGTGTAGATGAGCACATACTGGGAATTTCCATGTTTTTTATATGTCTTGTCATAGTATTTATGCTTTATCTCTGTATTTGGAATTATGCTTGTTTTTAAATTTCTGTAATCTGTACCCTATTGTATTGTTTATTGAATGTACCAGCAGCTTTTGATTGACTTACACTATGTAATTCATCTTGAGTCAGTGAGAAAGGCTGACTATAAATAACATAAATAATTATTCATGGAAAATAAAAAAGGAAGTCTCTAGCCCCTTTAGTTTTAAAGATGTAAGAGGAAAGATCTCAGAATGGACTAGAAACTACTTATTTACAGACAAATGAAGGCTGGGAATTAAAAGACTTTTAAACTTATTATAATATTAAATTGCTGGGTTTTTCAATACTGGACGGGGACCAGTATACCTGAGGGACCGTCTCTTCCCATATACTCCCCGGAGGGTGCTGCGATCAGCTGGTAAGCACCTACTGGTGATCCCTGGCCCTAGGGAGGCTCGATTGGCCTCAACCAGGGCCAGAGCCTTTTCGGTCCTGGCCCCGACCTGGTAGAACTCTCTGTCTGAGGACACCCTGGCCTGCCAAGATCTTGTCTTCTTCAGGCGGGCCTGTAAGATGGAGATATTCTGCCAGGTTGAGGCCATCAGGGATTCCATCAAATGAGCCTCTCTCCCAGTCTCCCCTATGTTTGTAGGGGGGTATTTGACTATCTACTCCCCCATATATGAGCAACCATGCATGATTAAGCTGCACCTCCACCTCCGTTAGATGCTGTATGGTTTTTTATATGGTGAGCAGGTGTTTTATTAGATGGCTGTGTTAAATGATTGTGATTTTATCTCTATATTTTATCTACTGTTGTGACCTGCCCTGAGCCCGCTTACGGGAAGGGTGGGGTATAAACAGCAGCAGCAACAACAACTGGAAGAAAGCCCTGGTGGCATGGGGGAGGGGGCTGCTGCTGCTGCTGCTGGGGGACTAGGGCCAGGGAACTATAAGGAAGTATGCCATGTAGAAGGCCCATTCTAGAGACTTACTTTTTAAAACAAAAGTTGGAGTTAAAAGAACCTATTAGACATATTGTTATAACAATAAATCATTGATTTTTTTTTAAAAAAGGAGGAAGCACAGGGAGGGAATGGCTGCTGCTGTGGATCTAAGGCAGGGAAACTATGAGGAAACATGCCATGTGGAAGTCCAATTGCCACTGTGCTATATCAGTAGCTATAGCAGCAATGAGTAAAGCATACTTGCCTGTCCCCATATGAAAATCACCTTACAGTGCAATCCTAGGCAGAGTTGCTCAAGTTTAAGCCTATTGACGTAAATGGCTTAGACTAGAGTAACTCTGCTGTGTTAGGATTGCTGTGTTAAATGTTTGTCTTTTAAGGAATAGTACTGATGGGTCTATACATTACAGTGAAGTAATCTGCATGCAAATAGGCTGTCAGTAAGAACAGTTTATTTTCTCACTCTTTCCACTTTCAAAATATCATCCCTTTGTCCCTTAATTTCCTTTTTATTACCTACCAGGCTTCCTTTATGATTCCTTATAAAACTTACTTTTCTAAGAGAATTTAGATAGAACTTATTTTTATGTAAGTCTTTATTTTTATTTTTTAGGATTGTTCCTTATGGAGCACGTAGTACGTTTACTATGCCAGTACAGCTGAGTTTTTGGGGAATACCAGAGAATAAACAAGCAGTTCTGAATTATCTGGACATGTATAAATTTAAGTTGGCTCCTCCAGGAAAATGTAAGTTATAGTTTATTTTACATGTGAGATCAGTAGAAATGCATTTAATCAAACTAAAGCACAAAGAGTTTCATTTATCTTATTGAACACAGCTTATTTTAAATTATGTAACTTTAGAAATGGAAATAAGTTTGTCTTACTGAGTGCAGGAATGAATGCGCAGGGCAGAATTGCAGATGTTAAGTAGTCTTTTTCTCCGCACTTTCAAATGACAGCCTGTGGTTTTGGATATAGTGGAACATCTGGAAAAGGTGGAACCAGTTACAGTGCTCCAGTTCATGCTGCTGTACAAATGACAACTGAACAGGTATAATTCATGCTTGTTTTTTTCAACAATGTGAGTTGTTATTTTAAAAGCTTAAATTCATTTTTAAGTACTAAAATTAGTTCATATAAGCTCAATATCTGTTTATCTGTGTTTCTTCTTCAGAGATTAAAACCTAAATGCCCCAGTCTTAAAATAGTTTTCTTTGCATTGTCATTATTGTGAGAGTGAAACAAAATTATGTTAACATACCATTTAAAGACTTGTTTTGCTACTGGTTAGCTGATAAAAAGGCAAAGACCACTGTCAATTGTTTAGTTCTGTCGGTCACAAAATGTGTTTGAACTAGGAAGGAACTTTGTAGTTCTTAGTTGCCTTTCATCCATGTTTAGTTAGATACGGGTCTGTGTATTCCAATGATATTCCCATATAGCAAGTGTGGATTGTCAAGTTTTGGGCATTATAGTGTAGGGAACACTCTGAATTCTGTATATGAGGAACGAAGTGCATAAGAAAGGGAATTGCTTATAGAATAGAGTCATTATGTGTGTAAAGTTTTGCTAGAATATGATGGGTTTCAAAACCTAGGGTCTATATAAGAAAATAACCCTATTTATAACTTTAGAATGTTGTTCTTCTAAAGCATCTGCTTTATATTAGCCATTGCTACCTAACATGTTAGCTGTTATTTTAAAAATAACTTTTAGTTCTTCATCTTCCGTTGTAGCTGAAGACTGAGTTTGATAAACTGTTTGAAGATTTGAAAGAAGATGATAAAACACGTGAAATGGAAGCAGCAGAGGTATACATTCTTTTCATTATGCTCTTTTGGTCTATATTCTTGGTAAAAGAAAGTATATTGATGGACAAATTGAAACAGGGATAACCATGCAATGCTAGAAAATAATGAAGGAAAAGAATGAAATAGAACAACTTCTACTCATCATGGCTTTCTGTATGAAGAATATAGCGTGATCATCTTGATTTTTTTTTTCAGGCTGTTATAACACCATTACTCCCACACCAGAAACAGGCTTTAGCTTGGATGATTTCACGTGAAAACAATAAGGAGTTGCCTCCATTTTGGGAAGAGAGAGACAATTACTTCTACAATACACTTACAAACTTTGCTGAAAAAAACCGACCTGAAAATGTTCTTGGAGGAATATTGGCGGATGATATGGGATTGGTAACTATATGCTATATAGAAAAGGGGAGAGCCAGTTTGGTGTAGTGATTAAGAGTGTTGGGACTCTAATCTGGAGAACTGGGTTTGTTTCCCCATTCCTCCACTTGAAGCCAGCTGGTTGATCTTGGGTCAGTCACAGCTTCCCAGAGCTCTTGCAGCCCCACCTGCCTCGCATGGTGTTTGTTGTGAGGATAATAATAACATATTTAGTAAACTGCTCTGAGTGGGTGTTAAGTTGAAGAGTGGTATATAAATCGGTTGTTGTTGTTGTTATGGTTCATTTGTGAAAACACTAACTTCTACTATGCTTGCATTTCTTAGGGTAAAACACTTACCACTATTGCAGTCATTCTTACCAATTCTCATGGTGGCAATCCTCTTCCTCTTGAGAAGAAAAGTGATCTGTTGAAGGAGGTGAGATATTCATTCTTGATCTTGTATCTGTTAATGCCAATATAGAGCTGTTTATTGTAGTAATACTGAAGCTCCGTTCAGACAGGGTTGAGGTGCTGTTGCTCAGTAACAAAGCTGCTGAAGAATAGAGGAGTCAGCCTGTCCTGGTGGGGGCTGCACTCCCCCTGAAGGAATGGGTTTGTAATTTAGGAGTATTGGTGGATCCTGGCCTACAGTTGGAGGTCCAGGTCTCCTTTGTGGTATGTAGCACCTTTCCTGGTTTTTTGCCATCTTCTGGGCATGGAGCAGGGGCCACTGGGAGTTGGGTGGGGGGGGAGGTACTTTTGAATTTCCCACACTGTGCAGGGGGTTGGACTAGACAACCCTGGAGGTCCCTTCCAACTTTATGATTCTATGATTAGCTGTTGCTGAAACTCCATTCCTCAAGAACTTGATCTGTCTACGTGATTGATGACATCCAGGCTGGATTACTGTAATGTGCTCTAAGTGGAGATGCGTTTGAAAATGGTCCAGAAGCTTCAGTGGGTTCAAATATGGCTTGAGGCCAGGGTACTTGAAGAACCGTTTCTTCTAATATTGTCCAGCCTACCAGATCTACCTCACAAGTCCTGTTCTCTGTACCTCTGCCTTCAGAGGAGAAAGAAGTGGCAACTAGAGACAGTGGCCTTTCCTTTGAAGATTACCTGGTTTCTATATTATTCTCTTTCAGGTGCCAGGCCAAAACATTTCTGTTCACCCAGGCTTTTAATTAAGAGGTTGATCTTTTAACTTAATTTTAGTGGGCTTTTTGTCTGGAAACTGTTATTTTAAGCTGCTCAGTGGTCTATGTTTTTAATGCTCTGGCTGGGTTTTTAATACTGAACTTTAATTAATTAGTTCTAATGTTCTGTTTTTATTAGGCTCTATTTTGTAAGCTGACTCGGGCAGGTTCCCTGGAGAAGTGGCATAACATTTTTGTAAATAATAGTGTGATGGTTGCAAAGTCCTGAAAGATTTTCTTTTTTTTGTAGAAACGTGTTTCTACTGTGAAAAGTGACTTAAAAGGTAATATGTTTTAAATTTGGACACTTTAGTTAGAAACGCGTAATCTGTGCCAAATCTACTTTGTCAAATCATTATATCTAATTTTGTCCCGGGCTCTAGAGTATGGATCAAGGAATCCACATTGTGGGGCCAGGGACAAGTAGAGGTTTTTTTCTTGCCAACCTGATGCAAGTCTCCAATTTGCAGAAAAGTGTGAAAATCTATAAACAAAACTTTCCACTGGAATTAAGCCCCCTCCCCCATATTAGAAGCAACCTTTGTACATTTAAGAGATGAATGCTGACTAAAATCTCATGGGGCTAGGTCTTGAGATCTTGGTAGCCCTGTCTGGGATTGATAGACAACTTTAGCAATATTAAGTTGTCTTTTTTCTGTCAGTCGAGACGGGGGGTGGAGAGACTCACTGGAAAAAGATAAGAGATGGAAGCGTGGAAAGGAAGCAAGAAAACTAGAGATAAGGAGAAACTGAAGTGGGGAGAACAGGCAAAGGTAGTTAAGTGGGTGGGAGAGAAGAAAGGGGGAAAGGCTTCCAGGGAGTGTGAAGGAGGGAAAGATGACATTGGGGGGGGGGGCAAATAAAGGTTGGTGGATGGGAGGGAGGAGGGAGAGTAAGAAGCAGGAATAGGGGAGAGGATAAAGGAGAGATAGTGGGGAAATGCCAGAAGGGGAACAAGATACCTGTTGTGTGTTCTTGTTGGCCACCCCAATTGTGGCTGTTAATTCTGAGAATATTTTATTTATATAAAGCCAAGATCCCCAGTGTTTTGAGCCTGCAGGCACCATTGGAATTCAGGCACAGGATGGCGGCACAACCATGGGAGTTGGAGCCAACCATGAAATGTCAGGGAGTGCGGTTATGCAAAACGCTTAATAGAACCCTTCAGTATTTCAGGCATGAACTCTGCTTAACAGGATGCCTTTTAAAATGCTCATACTGTTTAAATATATTTTCTTGCTTACGCGCAGCTTGTGTTCAGTCATGCAATGATGATCTTTGTGCTATAGTGGCAGATTCTGCTGAATCAAACTTGTTGTTTTTTTAAATCTGCATGGCCAGTTTTCTTCAAATTGTTTCACTTGTTCCATAACTCTTTCGAAGCACCAGGTATTGCAGATACAAAAGAAGAAAATGATTGTGTTCTTCCTCAGTCATCCCATCTAAAGAGGTAGGAATCTGTAATTGCTCGGTTTGCCTGTTGGCCATTGAATAAAATGGATGTGGGAAGAATAGTTTAAATGTTATAGTTTTCTTAACAACATCATTTCTTCAACTTGAAAATAGGGGAAGACTGTGGCTTGCTATGAAGTAATAAATGTCATATAAGACAATTATCATGGTCAGAAAATTCATATTCTAAAAAGCACTTTTATATTCCTCCAAGAGCTTGCTTTTGCTCTTCTTGCTTTAAAGTTGTCTTGCTTTAAATAGAACCATTTTTCCACTATCACCAGATTGAATCTCTCCCCTCCCACCCTGTTTCAAAAAAGAAGTCACCGTAGAATACTAAGAAGAATCGATATTTGTAATAAAACAATATAAAGCTCTTCCATATGCACAGATCTGACTCAGTTACTCCATTGCGTAGTCTGGTCCCAGCTGGTAATTGAGAAGCTTATTGTGAATGTTCTTATTGTGTATAGATTGTACAAATGAACTTGTCAGTCTAAATTACTAGGTACTAACGTGTGGCTTTCTACTTCTTTATGTGTTGTTAATGATTTTTCTATCTGAATGTTTCAGATGTAGAGGCAAGAAACCCACATATAGTGGTTCAGAGCATGAAGACAAGATAACACAAGAAGCAAACAGTGAGATTTATTTGATTTTATTTGCTTAATATCTTCCTTCATTTAATTATTCTTTGGCATTTTTTCCTGTTTTGCCACCCAAAGCTAAATGAACACAGACAGGAACTAGAAAAAGGAGAAAAGCTGTGAGACTTACTGTGCATGGAAACTTATGTTGTAATTAGTGGGTTTTTATACTGGGGAGAGAAAGATGCTGGAAAAGGGGGAAAGAAGAATGACCTGAAGGGATGGATGGAGCAGAAAGGAGATGGGGAGGGACTGTTTGGGCGAGCAAGGGAGAGAAAAAACGGGAGAGGAGGAGAGACTGGGGGGCCTGCTTGGGGGGAAAAAAGAGGAAATAGAGGGGGGGAAAGGGGGGCAAATAAGATGCCCTGTGAGTCATGGGTCCCCCACTTGTAGCAGCTAATTTTAAGAATTTCTTATTTATAGAAAGTATAATTTCCTTCAGATAGTCGACTTTTCTTGTTGCATTCTTCTTTCGAAGTGTCCAGTGCTTCAGATACAAAGGAAAAAGACAAAACTGTTCTGCTTCAGTCATCTAGTTCAAAAAGGTAGGAATCTGACAAAATTCTCTTTGCTTGTAGGCCTCTGAATAAAATAGATATGGGAAAAACAGTTTAAATATTTTAGTTCTCCTCAACAGCATTATTGCTTCAGGTTGAAAATACGTGAAGACTGTGCCTGTTCGCTGTAAATAACAAATATATAAGACAGAGGTATCATGCTACAAAATTAACCTGGCTATGTTCTTAAAAGTTCTTTTGTGCTCTTTCGCTTGCCTTTTTGCTTTAAATAGAATCATTTTTCTGCTATCACCAGACTGAATCTTTCTCCTCCCCCGCTAATCTGTTTCAGAAAGTAAGTCACCACAGAATACTGAGAAGAACCTCTGTTTGCAGTATAACAAAATGAAAGCTCTTCCAGATGTGAAGAGCAGACCCAGTTACTTCACTGTGTATTCTGGTAGCAGTTGATGATGACTGGGAGCTTGTTGTAAATGTTCCCATCAATCTGACTTACCAGGTACTAGTTTGTGACTTTGGAGTATTACATGTGTTTTTACTATTTATTTATCTAGAATATTTCTATGCCACCTCTTCAGATTTCCTGCTTGAAGTGGCTTATAATTTAAATAATATAACAATATAAAACAAGCCATTGGATAGAAACAGTATAAAAAATTTCCACAGGTCTCAGACCAGAAGCAGGCCATTTTAAAAAGCTGGTAAGAAAAAACTCCTAAATAAAAATCTAAATAAAAAGATATTGCCTGATGTCTAAAAGGCAGCACAGTAGGCATCAGGTTAGCCTCAGGAAGGGCGTTCCAAAGGTGAGGTACCACCCCTGAAGGTGCCCTGTTTCTAGTTGCCACCCACCTTGCATATGAAGACAGGGGCACAGAGAGCAGGGCTTGAGAGGCAGATTTTAACAAGTGAGCTGGATAGTATGGAAGGAGATTGCCCCCAAAATGTGTAGGGGTTTAAAGGGTGAGAACCAGTACCTTGTATTTTGCCCCAAAACAGATTGGTAAACAGTGTAGATCTTTCAGCACAGGGGTGATACGATTGCTTTAACCAACCCCTAACAATAACCTGGCCAACACGTTTTGGACCAATTGAGGTTTCTGAATTGTTTTCAAAGGCAGTACCACTTAAATCATATTATAATAATCTGATTTAGATGTGACCGGATCATGGATCATTGGGGCCAGATTATGCTTTTCGAGGATTGATTGTAGCTGTTGTACCAGCCAAAGCTGATAAAAGGCATTACATGCCATGGAGGAGACTTGAACTTCAACCATAGACCAAGATCCAGTAGTAACCCCAAGCTACGAAACTGCTTCTTCAAGGGGGGTGCCACTCACTCCAGGACAGGCTGACTCTATAGTGCCCAAACAGCTTTTTCATTGACCTACTGTACCTCAGACTTGTCTAGGTTGAACTTTTGTTTATTGGGCCTCATCCATTCTCCAGCACCTATTCAAGACTTCCATAGACTCAGCTGATTTAACTGTTAAGGAAAAATAGAACTGTGTATCATCTGCATATTCATAACATCTTACTCCAAATCCCTGGGTGACCTCTCCCAGCAGTTTCATATAGACATGGAATAGCATGTTTTTTTTTTTGAATTTTTTTTTGTTTTTTTAATATCTAACATGGAAAACTACAAAAAACTACAAAAATACAAGGGAAAGGAAGAGGGGGAAAAGGGGGAGGGGGACTGGGAAAAGGGGAAGAGCAACATACAAACAATAAACACTACACTACATCTCTTGTGTTCCCTTCATGCTGCAATTTTTCTTAAAAGTTAACTTTCTAACATGCGATCAGATTAGTAGATCTTATACAGTACAAGCCATATTCAGGATCAGATCTTCTCCCCCCCCCCTTGCGTCTCGGTCTCAATTCTCTCTGCGCAGCTGGAGCAGCTGTGCCTGCTCTCTCCTCCCCCCCACCTTCCCCTTCAGACTTTGGACGTTCGTCTTGATGGAACTCCTGATGATTGAACAAAAAGTCTGTCAGCTGGGCTTCCGATGTAATCTTATAAGTTTGATCCTTATAACTAAACAGAACGCCTTCTGGAAACAACCATTTATATTTCACATCACATTTCCTCAAGAAAGCCGCAAGTCCTTTATACTTGAATCTTCTTTTACTAGCCAAAAATGGAACATCCTTCAAAATTTTAACCTTGTTGCCCAAATAATCCAAGTCCACATTGTACGAATTATATAAAATGGTGTCCCGAGTCTTCCTAGATGAAAAGTCAATAATAATCTCGCAAGGCAGCTGCCGCTTCATTACATACTTTGAAGACGTCCGCCGGACCTCCAAGATGTTGCTTTTTAACTCTTCTTTAGTTGCCTCTGCGAATGTCGCCAAAAGTCCAGACACCACATCTTTTAAATTTTCATTTTCCTCCTCTTTTACATTCTGAAGACGCAGTACCGTTTGGGCACGGTCCACTTGCAATCCTATTAATTGATTCTCCAAAAGCTTCACTTCCTTACTTGTTGCTTTCATGAGTACTGCGTTCTCGTGCGCAGACTGCTCTGCTCCGGTTGCTGTTTCTTTAATGGCTTTCACCTCGCTCTCCACTGAATCAACCTTTTGCCCCATTTCATTCAGTTTCGCTACAAAGGGCTGCACAGCATCGAAAACTGCTCGTCTCACCAACTCTTCCAAAGTTTCCCCCTTCCCCTGTAGCGTCGCCATCACCGATTTACTCATTGCTGGGCTCTGCTTTTTCATCGCCATCTTGGGGGGGGGGGGGACGCCAACTGAGTTCCGAAACTCGGTAAAGGGGGAAGAAATCCGCGCCTTCTTAGCTTCAGCTCCCACCAATCCTTCGCATACGCTTAAGAATCAGAAGGGATTCGCTTACTTACAGGCTTTCACCTTAAATCTGCTTATTGCCGTTCTCCATGGCCCGGCAGCACACGCGGTGCTGCGCAAGTCTGCCGGCCTCCGTTGGAGCAAGCGGGCAATTTACCCCCTGCATTACTTCCAGAGGGTTCTTCCTGCGGCGCCCCGGATCCAGGCTTCCTCACTGGGAGTCCTGGAGGTTAACCCTCGCGGGTCAACCGCCCAGTCAGGCTGCTCAGACAGTTCCCCCCGGACCTGCGGAGAGGAACGTCCAACATGGCCGGGAAAACGAAACCGAATCTTTTTTTTTCTTTTTTTCTTTTTCTTTTTTGTATGTCTTAGCGGTAGAGGCCAGAAACCCGAATGTACAGACAGTAGCGACTCAGAGCCAGAAGAAAAGATAACACGCAAAAAAGCAAACTGTGAGCTTCATTTAATTTATTTCTTGGTGGTGATACCTGCTTAATATCTTTATTCATTTAATAACAGTTTAACTTTTGTCCTGTTTTTAACCAGCCAAAGCTAAAAAAACACAACCAGCAAGAAGAAAAAGGAGAAAAGGTATGAGACCTACAATGCATTAAAACCTTTGTTGAAATCATTGGGCTTATATGGGAATTGTGCTGTGAGACATTTATGAAATATGATATTCTTTGCACCTCTCTAATTTGAGAATATTCTAGTCTTTTGATAATTAGCACTAGAACACTTTGCAAATATTTGTAATTTTTATATTCATTGTGTTAATTATCTGTTTAGAATGCACTGCTGTTTATCAATAAATGCTCCTCTTTGCTAGAGTTCTCTAGCTTTGTTCTGTAGTGGTGCATTGTGTCACTGTGCTTAAGGATAGTACATATGCTTTTAATGCAATCCCATGTTCAGTTTCATGCATCTTGAATTTAGAGTTGGGTGTTTGTTGGGTAGCGAGACTTGGAAAAACTTCAGCCTGAGGCTCTGGAGACCTTTGCTGGTGAGATGGTCCTGAATTCACTCTCTTGCATCTTCAGTTGAAAGAATTTGGATAATGGGTATTAGAAAGACTTTTCTGTGCCTGAGACCCTGGAAAGTCCTTGTCTGCTAGAGCAGACCATGTTGTGTAGATATCTCAGGCAGCAAAACTTGGCCATCCTGAGTCAGGCTTGGGGCCATTACTTAGTTGAGGAACTTACCAGGTAGGTTGAGAAATATGACTTAGTAAATTAACTAAATGAAGAAGGGAAGTAAACCTAAAACCTGACCTGGTGAGGATTAAACATGATCTCAAAGGGATGGAATATTGAGAGTAGCTAAAAATCAGTTAAAGGAAAAATAATGTCTGGGGAGGAGTAATCAGTCTGCTCAAGCCCCTAAGAGCTCAAAGGATGCTTGAGAGAGAGATTTTAGTTGGGAAGTGTGGAATTTCTAGATTGTGTCTTTTCCACCCCTCCCAGTTCTTTTTTTGGCTTCTCACTTACAAACTTTTGTCATTAAATCTTCCTCTTTTGTGAATGAATTGCAGTGGATGACTTTTAGTTCTCATCTC